>NW_027507786.1:3740160-4340160 GCF_037356315.1 Lithobates pipiens
AAATGTGTGCCGATGATGGGGGGGATACAGAAATGTAAGTGTGACGATGAGGGGGGGGATAGAAACGGGTGACGGAGGGGGGATACAGAAATGTGTGACGATGATGGGGGGGGGGGGATACAGAAATGTGTGACGATGATGGGGGGGGGATACAGAAATGTGTGACGATGATGGGGGGGGATACAGAAATGTGTGACGATGATGGGGGGGATACAGAAATGTGTGACGATGATGGGGGGGGATACAGAAATGTGTGACGATGATGGGGGGGATACAGAAATGTGTGACGATGATGGGGGGGGATACAGAAATGTGTGACGATGATGGGGGGGGGATACAGAAATGTGTGACGATGATGGGGGGGATACAGAAATGTGTGACGATGATGGGGGGGGATACAGAAATGTGTGACGATGATGGGGGGGGATACAGAAATGTGTGACGATGATGGGGGGGATACAGAAATGTGTGACGATGATGGGGGGGGATACAGAAATGTGTGACGATGATGGGGGGGGATACAGAAATGTGTGACGATGATGGGGGGGGATACAGAAATGTGTGACGATGATGGGGGGGATACAGAAATGTGTGACGATGATGGGGGGGATACAGAAATGTGTGACGATGATGGGGGGGGGGGATACAGAAATGTGTGACGATGATGGGGGGGATACAGAAATGTGTGACGATGATGGGGGGGGATACAGAAATGTGTGCCGATGATGGGGGGGGGATACAGAAATGTGTGCCGATGATGGGGGGGGGATACAGAAATGTGTGCCGATGATGGGGGGGGGATACAGAAATGTGTGCCGATGATGGGGGGGGATACAGAAATGTGTGCCGATGATGGGGGGGGGGATACAGAAATGTGTGCCGATGATGGGGGGGGGATACAGAAATGTGTGCCGATGATGGGGGGGATACAGAAATGTGTGCCGATGATGGGGGATACAGAAATGTGTGCCGATGATGGGGGGGGACACAGAAATGTGTGCCGATGATGGGGGGTGGGGTACACAGAAATGTGTGCCGATGATGGGGGGGGGATACAGAAATGTGTGCCGATGATGGGGGGGGGATACAGAAATGTGTGCCGATGATGGGGGGGGGGGATACAGAAATGTGTGCCGATGATGGGGGGGGGATACAGAAATGTGTGCCGATGATGGGGGGGGGGATACAGAAATGTGTGCCGATGATGGGGGGGGGGATACAGAAATGTGTGCCGATGATGGGGGGGGGGATACAGAAATGTGTGCCGATGATGGGGGGGGGGGGATACAGAAATGTGTGCCGATGATGGGGGGGGGATACAGAAATGTGTGCCGATGATGGGGGGGGGGGATACAGAAATGTGTGCCGATGATGGGGGGGGGGATACAGAAATGTGTGCCGATGATGGGGGGGGGGGATACAGAAATGTGTGCCGATGATGGGGGGGGGGATACAGAAATGTGTGCCGATGATGGGGGGGGGGGATACAGAAATGTGTGCCGATGATGGGGGGGGGGGGGATACAGAAATGTGTGCGATGATGGGGGGGGGATACAGAAATGTGTGCCGATGATGGGGGGGGGATACAGAAATGTGTGCCGATGATGGGGGGGATACAGAAATGTGTGCCGATGATGGGGGGGGGGGGGGATACAGAAATGTGTGCCGATGATGGGGGGGGATACAGAAATGTGTGCCGATGATGGGGGGGGGATACAGAAATGTGTGCCGATGATGGGGGGGGGATACAGAAATGTGTGCCGATGATGGGGGGGGATACAGAAATGTGTGCCGATGATGGGGGGGGGATACAGAAATGTGTGCCGATGATGGGGGGGGGATACAGAAATGTGTGCCGATGATGGGGGGGATACAGAAATGTGTGCCGATGATGGGGGGGGGATACAGAAATGTGTGCGATGATGGGGGGGATACAGAAATGTGTGCCGATGATGGGGGGGGATACAGAAATGTGTGCCGATGATGGGGGGGATACAGAAATGTGTGCCGATGATGGGGGGGGATACAGAAATGTGTGCCGATGATGGGGGGGGATACAGAAATGTGTGCCGATGATGGGGGGGGATACAGAAATGTGTGCCGATGATGGGGGGGATACAGAAATGTGTGCCGATGATGGGGGGGGGGATACAGAAATGTGTGCCGATGATGGGGGGGATACAGAAATGTGTGCCGATGATGGGGGGGGGGGATACAGAAATGTGTGACGATGATGGGGGGGGGGGATACAGAAATGTGTGACGATGATGGGGGGGGATACAGAAATGTGTGACGATGATGGGGGGGGGGGGATACAGAAATGTGTGACGATGATGGGGGGGGGAGGATACAGAAATGTGTGACGATGATGGGGGGGGGGGATACAGAAATGTGTGACGATGATGGGGGGGGGGGGATACAGAAATGTGTGACGATGATGGGGGGGGGGGGATACAGAAATGTGTGACGATGATGGGGGGGGGATACAGAAATGTGTGACGATGATGGGGGGGGGATACAGAAATGTGTGACGATGATGGGGGGGGATACAGAAATGTGTGACGATGATGGGGGGGGGGATACAGAAATGTGTGACGATGATGATGAGGGGGGATACAGAAATGTGTGATGATGATGATGAGGGGGGATACAGAAATGTGTGACGATGATGGGGGGGGGGATACAGAAATGTGTGACGATGATGGGGGGGGATACAGAAATGTGTGACGATGATGAGGGGGGATACAGAAATGTGTGATGATGATGATGAGGGGGGATACAGAAATGTGTGATGATGATGATGAGGGGGGATACAGAAATGTGTGATGATGATGATGGGGGGGGATACAGAAATGTGTGACAATGATGGGGGGGAGATATAGAGGGATGTGGAGGTGATGATGGCACACGTACAAGTGTGGGTGTAGGATGATGAAGGGGGTACAGGGGGTGTAGGATGATGGGGAAAGGAAAGGGGTTCAGAAACTGATTGGGAGAGGGGGTTGGGTAACGTGGGGGGAGAGATGATGATTAGGATGGGGGGGGGGTTTATTTGGGTGGTAAGGGAGGGGAGGAGTGTGATGGAGGGGACATGGGGCTAATGATAATTGGGGAATGGGCACAGGATGAAGAAAAGGGGTGGGTAAGAGAGCATGGGGGTGACGGGGGGGGGGGCAATGATGATAATTGGGGGGGATGGGCACGGGAGGATGATGGGGGAGGGTAATAATAATTAGGGGGATGGACACACGATGATGATGGATGATTATGGGGAGGTGTTGTGGTAATAACAATGGGGGGGGGAGGGGTAGGGTCACAGGCGGGTGGAGGGGTAGGGTCCCAGGAGGGTGATGATGGGGGAGGGGAGGATTATACTCGGTGTGAATTTCCCCGGTAGAGGATGGCGATGAGTCCGGTCAGGGGCTCCCCTCCCCCCGCTCTCACCTTGCTGATATCGTCTTTGGCGTCGGCCAGGATCCCGTAGTTCCGGTAGAGCTCCTCCACAGTCGGCATGGCGATCACACAGCGACAATCCTCCGCTCTCCGAGTGCGCACCTCCGACCAACGACTACACAGGCGGGAAGAGCAGAGCGGAGGAGGCGGGACACAGCGACACCAGGCGGCACCTCCTCACACAGCCAGCGCAGCCCCGCCCACAGCGACATCTGGCGGCACCTGGTGACACTGCGCGCATCGGAAAAGGAAAGGGGCTGTTTACAGCGACGCCTAGTGGCACTCCGTACAATGAGAAAGACAGAGAACCACAGGGAGTGTCACAGCGACACCTGGTGGCCATTTATTGAAGTTACACAAAGCAAATCTTTGCAGCAGTCATTGTGAACCTTTCTGACATCAATGTTGCTCTTGTTTTAGGGACTGCCAATAATTACTATATTCTAAAGCTCAGGGTGCATGAGTATGAACAGTAAATTGATATATAAGATTAAATACAAGAAGGAATGTAAAATACTTTTTTTTAAAAAAATCTCAGGGCTGCTTTATACCACATTATGTTTATTATTATTATTATTATTTTTAGTGTAGCACCCTGGAGTTTAGGCAGGGGTTGCTCCTAAATTTACCTTCCAGGCTAATCTTGGATAATCGTTGAGGATCACTTGATTTCACTCTAATGGCGCGTTCACGCGATCAGAATTTCGGCCAGCAAAAGATCAATGAGAGCTTTTCATCGGAATATGCGACCTTGTGTGTGCTCCATCGGAATTTAGCTGGCCAGCAAAAATTTGAGATCATGTTCTCACTTTTCCAGACAGAAAAACTTTCTATCGGAAATTCCCGATTGTGTGTATGCAATTCCGACGCGCAAAAAACTCACGCATGCTCAGATTCAACTACGAGTCGGAAAGGGGAAGCTATTGGCTACTGGCTATTTAACCTTCTTTTTTCCAGTCCCGTCATGCGTGTTCTACGTCACCGCGCTCTTGGCGGTTGGGATTTGGTATGACCGTGTGTACGCAAGACAGCTTGAGCGAAATCCCGTCGGAATTCCGTTGGGAGAACCATCAAAGTTTTTTTTTGACCAAAATTCCAATCATGTGTACGCGGCATAAGGCTACTTTCACATTGGCGTGGGCGCCGGCAGTAAAGCGGCGCTATATTTAGCGCTGCTTTACCGTCATTTTAGTGGAGCCATTCAGCCACTAGCAGGCCGAAAAAGGGTTAAAACCGCCCTCAAAGTGCCGCTGCAGCGCGGCCCCATTGTTTTCAGTGGGAAGGGGCGCTTTAGGATCGGTGATCACACCCCTCCTATAGCGCTGCAAAGATGCGGCTTGCAGGACTTTTTTAACTGTCCTGCAAGCGCACCGCTCCAGTGTGAAAGCACTTGGGGCTTTCACATTGCAGTGAATTGAACAGCTTTTGCAGTTGCTATTTTTAGCACTATATCGCCTGCAAAGCGCCTCAGTGTGAAAGTAGCCTTATGCCCCTGTACACACGGTCGGACTTTCCGATGGAAAATGTGCGATCGGAGCGTGTTGTCCGAAAATCCGACCGCGTGTGGGCTCCATCTGACTTGTTCCGTCAGAATTTCCGACACACAAAGTTTGAGAGCTGGATCTAAAGTTTTTTTCCGACAACAAAAATCTGATCGTTTAAATTCCGATCGTGTGTAGACAATTCCAATGGACAAAGTGCCACGCATGCTCAGAATAAACTAAGAGACCACAGCTATTGGCTACTGGCCCGTTTATAGTCCCGACGTACGTGTTGTACGCCACCTCATTAAGAACAATCGGATTTTCTGACAACTTTGTCTGACCGTGTGTATGCAAAACAATTTGGCACAAAATCCGTTGAAAAAAATCCGATGGATTTTGTTGTCGGAATGTCCAAGCGTGTGTACAGGGCATAAGTCTGTAATTGTTGTACTTCTCTCTTCTGGAGCTAGGTGGATGGGTACCCGGTGACATTAGTTCGGAAGAGGGCACTGCAAGGTCAGATTATGGGTATATGGGGTATCTCAGCCAATGGGCAGGGGTTTTCTTGGATCCCTTGGCCTGCTGGGAGAACCTATATATTTGGGTGGAGTCAGGAGATCGGGGGTTCTGTGCCACCTGGGCGGCTGTCTGGGTGGGCTTGTGTTGTATTGCCCGGGCTTCTAGGCTGGAGAGTGGGCCTATCCCGGGGGCATCTGGCTGTCTAAGGGCCTATCCAGAAGTAAGAGGGCAGCACAGGGTTGGGATTGTGGCTTGCAGTCCATCCAGAAGTGACCGCTCTACCAGCCAGAGAACCTGTCGTGGTCGGAGGTCGAGGGGAAGCTGGCGCCACTAAGGGACCATCCACCTTATTACCAGGGACCACAGTGAGCAGGGCCGCTGATAAGCCAGAACAGCTGACCCTGTTGTACCGGGCCCAGCCAGCAGGGGGGGCCCGAGCAATCTTAACAGCATTTAGAATAATAAAAAAAAAAAGAAAAAAGTCTGACTGCACAGGGCTGACCAAGGGAGGAGGAGAGCATCACCCCAGGAGCCTGGATCTCAGATAACACAGGGGTCTATGGATAAGAGAAGAGGGGACGTGTATTCCTATCAGCACCCGAGCCTCCCCTCCCCCTCCTCGGGAAGGACAGAACACCGGAGCTCTCCTCAAGGCAAGATAACAGGTGACAGATTGCATTCTTCTCCTGTGATCACTGCTGTTCTGCCTCTGTACAAATCTGTGCTGTAAACTTGCCCTGCACCTCAGCAGGACAGGTCTGGTGGAAGTGAAAGCTAAATTCATGAATATGTTAGGAAAATAATGGGACTTTTCAGGGACTACACACAGATGCATTTCACAAAATCATTCTTTTAATATAGTTGTATGTTGAATATATTTATATAGCACCTGAAAAGTCCCAGTATATTCCTAACATATTCATAAAGTTGAGTATTAACAGCAAAGAAAGTGTATACATATATATATAATACAACCCCATCTCCAGGAAATGAAATAAAGTCCAACCTTGCAGTGTGTGGAGGGGGGGGGGAATAGACTCTTTCACTTACCTGTTTCCATGCTCCAGCCAGCTGCAGAGCCCTCTTCCCCCACCAAACCTCATCACATCGCAAGGGGGCTGAAGTGTGAGCAACTGGGCTTAGGTGTCTGTTTGTGAAGCAGTGATCAGCAGAGATCCCGAGGATCGCCGCTGATCACAGCCCATAAACAGTTTATAAACCAGAGATAATCAGGGGAGAAGTGTTTGAATATGTTCTCCCGCCGATTATCTCCGCACACTGAGAATACTCATTGAATGACACAGCAACGGCCAGTTTATGAAGCTGCGATCTCAGCGCTTCACTGGTGATCTGTGTCAGAATTCACACTCCCCGATTCACCAGCTCAGAGGTGGAGAACCGGGGAGTGAAGACAGAATCTGGGGGGATCTGAGGAGGAAAGAGGAAGATGATTAACTTCCTTATGCCTCGTTCAGACCCCCCAACACTGTAACCATGTCCCCCTGTCATATTTATATATAATGTGTGTATATATATAATGTTTGTGTATATACATGTATATAATGTCTGTGTGTGTATACATGTATATATTATGTAGGGGGACTCTTTATTTTACTAACATTAATCACACCGTGTGTCAGTGTATTGAGCTGTGATAATTTATCACTGCTTAACCACTTGAGGACCGCCGTATTGCCATTGTACGTCAGCACAATGGCACAGGCAGGCACAATCACGTACATCTACGTGATTGCCTTCCAGCGGGTGGGGGGTCCGATCGGACCCCCTCCCGCTGGTTACGGCGGTCCGATTCGGTCCAGGAGCGCTCCGTGATGAGGGGATGGCCGTTGGTTTTCGGCCACCCCCTCTGGATCGCTCCTGGCCAATGAGAAGCTTCCTCTCCTGTGTATTGTTTACACAGGAAGGAGGAAGTGATGTCATTCTCCTCGGGGCGGTCTTTTTGACCGGACTACGAGGAGAAGAGTAAAAGTAAGTGTGCACCAACACTACACTGACATGTAGGTACACACAGGCACACAAACCCCCCCCGATCCCCCCCCGATCGCCCCCCGATCCCCCCCCGCCCCCCCTCCCCCCCCAGTCACAGTGTCACTGATTGCATTGATCATTTCTTTACTGATCAATGCATTCAGTGTCAGTTGTGACAGTAAAAACTGTCAGGACAGTTAGTGTTAGGTCCAGGGTAGCCCCCTATCACCCCCCAATAAAGATTTAACCCCCTGATTGCCCCTAGAGTTAACCCTTTCACCCCCTTTTGCCAGTGTCACTAAGCGATCATTTTTCTGATCGCTGCATGTGTCGCTAGGTAGCTAGTTATTTTTTTAGGTTCACCGCCAGGTTTTTATATCGCTAGGTACCCCGATATACTACCCAATAATGGGTTTAACCCCCTGATTGCCGCTAGTTAACCCTTTCACCCCCTTTTGCCAGTGTCACTAAGCGATCGTTTTTCTGATCGCTGCATTAGTGTCGCTACAGTCGCTAGGTAGCTAGTTATTTTTTTAGGTTCACCGCCAGGTTTTTATAGCGCTAGGTACCCCGATATACTACCCAATAATGGTTTTAACCCCCTGATTTCCGCTAGTTAACCCTTTCACCCCCTTTTGCCAGTGTCACTAAGCGATAATTTTTCTGAACGCTGCATCAGTGTCGCTAGTGTCGCTAGGTAGCTAGTTATTTTTTTAGGTTCACCGCCAGGTTTTTATAGCGCTAGGTACCCCGATATACTACCCAATAATGGTTTTAACCCCCTGATTGCTGCTAGTTAACCCTTTCACCCCCTTTCACCAGCGATCACAGTATAAGTGTCACTGGTGACGCTGGTTAGCCAGTTAGTTATTTAGGTTCCCCGTCAGGTTTTTATATAGCGCCAGGGACCCCCATATACTACCTAATAAAAATTTGAACCCCCTGATTGCTCCTAGTTAACCCTTTCACCACTGATCACCGTATAAGTGTTACGGGTGACTCTGGTTAGTTTGTTTTTTATAGCATCAGGGCACCCACCATTTATTACCCAATAAAGGTTTAACCCCCTGATCACCCGGCGGGTGATATCAATTAGGTTTTAGGGTCAGGGTCTGCGTCGCCCCAGGCAGCGCTAGGTTAGTGCCAGTACCGCTAACACCCACACGCAAAGCATACACCTCCCGTAGTGGTATAGAATCTGAACAGATCAATATCTGATCTGATCAGATCTATACTAGCGTCCCCAGCAGTTTAGGGTTCCAAAAAAACGCATTGTTAGCGGGATCAGCCCAAATACCTGCTGGCACCTGCGTTTTGCCCCTCTGCCCAGCCCACCCAAGTGCAGTATCGATCGATCACTGTCACTTACAAAACACTAAACACATAACTGCAGCGATCGCAGAGTCAGGCCTGATCCCTGCCATCGCTAACAGGTTTTTTGGTAGCATTTTATATTCAAATCCGGAAGGCAGTGCTTGGTTTTCGGGGTCCCGTACGTGGCTAGGCTCCCAAAAAGTCCCCCACATGTGGTATCCCCGTACTCGGGAGACGCAGCAGAATTTATTTTGGGGTGTAATTTGACTTCTGCCCATAGCATGTGTGAGCAATATATCATTTAGTGACAACTTTGTGCAAAAAAAAAAAAAGTTTGTAATATTCCCGCAACTTTTGGCAAAATATAAAATATTCCATGGACTCAACATGCCTCTCAGTAAATAGCTTGGGGTGTCTACTTTCCAAAATGGGGTCATTTGGGGGGGTTTTGTGCTATTTTGGCATTTTATGGACTTCGAAACTGTGATAGGTAGTGAGGAGTTAAATCAAAAATTTGCACCCTTAGAAATCCTGAAGGTGGTGATTGGTTTTCGGGGTGCCGTGCGCGACTAGACTCCCAAAAAGTCCCACACATGTGGTATCCCCGTACTCAGGAGAAGCAGCAGAATGTATTTTGGGGTGTCATTTCACATATGCCCATAGCATGTTTGAGCAATATATCATTTAGTGACAACTTGGTGCAAAAAAAAAAAAGTTTGTAATATTCCCGCAACTTGTGGCAAAATATAAAATATTCCATGGACTCAACATGCCTCTCAGTAAATAGCTTGGGGTGTCTACTTTCCAAAATGGGGTCATTTTGGGGGGTTTTGTGCTATTTTGGCATTTTATGGCCTTCGAAACTGTGATAGGTAGTGAGGAGTTAAATCAAAAATTTGCACCCTTAGAAATCTTGAAGGTGGTGATTGGTTTTCGGGGTGCCGTGCGCGACTAGACTCCCAAAAAGTCCCACACATGTGGTATCCCCATACTCGGGAGAAGTAGCGGAATATATTTTGGGGTGCAATTCCACATATAACCATGGCATGTGTGAGCAATATATCATTTAGTGACAACTTTTTGTAAAAAAAAATTTTTTATTTTTTTTTTGTCATTATTCAATCCCTTAGGACAAAAAAAATAAATATTCCATGGGCTCAACATACCCATCAGCAATTTCCTTGGGGTGTCTACTTTCCAAAATGGGGTCATTTGGGGGGGATTTGTACTGCCCTGCCATTTTAGCACCTCAAGAAATGAGATCGGCAGTCATAAATTAAAAACTGTGTAAATTCCAGAAAATGTACTCTAGTTTGTAGACGCTATAACTTTTGCGCAAACCAAAAAATATACGCTTATTGACATTTTTTTTACTAAAGACATGTGGCTGAATAAATTTTGCCCTCAATGTATGACTAAAATTTAGTTTATTCGATTTTTCTTATAACAAAAAGAAGAAAATATCTTTTTTTTTCAAAATTTTCGCTCTTTTTCCATTTATATCGCAAAAAAAAAAAATCGCAGAGGCAATCAAATACCATCAAAAGAAAGCTCTATTTGTGGGAAGAAAAGGACGCAAATTTCGTTTGGGTGCAATATTGCATGACCGCGCAATTACCAGTTAAAGCAGCGCAGTGCGAAATTGCAAAAAGACCTCTGGTCCTTAAGGTATTTATTGGTCCGGAGCTGAAGTGGTTAATAAATTGACATCTCTGTGTATTGGTGAATTTCTAGTACTGTAATCTTGTAAAGTCTCACGAGATTCCAGTATTAGGGGCCGTTCTCCAGAGTTAGAACCGTTTGTAGATCGCTTCACTCCTCCAAGGGTGAAGCGATCTACTCCGCTTTATAAACTGACATACAGAGGAGAAAGATCTCCTATGTGAATGCCGGAGAATGAAGTAGTGAATAGATTTCACTGCTTCATAAAAGGACACCATAGTCAGTAAAACATACACAAGCGCTGTAGGGAACCATTCAGCGCTGGAAGAAGCCAGCTAAAGCAAGAAGTTGGGTAAAGCTGGGTACACACACACACACATCAAAATTCAGTTTAGCAGTAATCGGACAAATTTTGATCTATGTGTAGCCCTCCATGTTAGAAGCCAATCATTATACCACCTTGGTATATTCATATGCCATCCCACATACTGACTCCTACCACCTTTGATCACTTCAAATCACTGAAGTGGTCATTGTGGTTAGAGTGTTCCTTTAATATCTCTCAGAAAAAGTTAACCTCTGTATACTGATTCCATTTCATTTGATCATCCTCTAGTTGTGTTAAATTGGTGGGGGGTGCTGTCTGTATACCCTAGCCTCTCGGTATAGGGGCGGGGCCAGGGATGTGGCTAAAGGGGGCCCCATCAGGTAGGCTGTACGGGGCCCCATGATTTCTATCAGCAGCCCTGACAGTGAGTAACTAAAGCAAGTACCGGAGCAGAATTCTCACCAATCAGGGACGGTGAAGAATCTGGAAACTTCAGCGGGTGTCAAGCCAGGGACCCAACCAGTGGAAGTGACATTTGCAGAGCAGCCTTGTGTGTCAAGCCAGGGACCGAGCAGTGCCAGAGGGGTGAAGCTTGAGAAGCATCTGGAGTGCCAAGCCAGGGACCCAGCAGAGAGGCGGGGGTGACGCTTGAGGAAGATACCACTGTGAAGATTGGAGGAGCTCAAGGGATTCCGTGGCAGAGAATCATCTAGTCTAGTCTAAGGCAGCACTGATGAGGTGGCACCAATGAGATGGCACTGATGGGCACTGATAGGTAGCATTGATGGGCACTGATAGGCAGCACTGATGGGCACTGATAGGTGGCACTATTATGCGGCACTGATAGGTGGCACTATTATGCGGCACTGATGGGCACTCATAGGCTGCACTGATGGGCACTGATAGGTGACACTGGTGGGCACTAAAAGGGTTCACTGATGGGTACTTCTGGGTGGCACTAATAAACGGCACTGATGGGCACTGATAGGTGGCACTGATGGGCACTGATAGATTTCAGTGATAGGCATCACTGGTGGCACTGGCAGGCATTTTTCATTGGCACTGATTGGAAGCTGCCTAGGCACTGACTGGCATTTCCCTGGTGGTCTAGGGTGGCATACCTGGTGGTCCAGTATGGTGGCCATCCCTGGTGGTTCTGGGTGGACATCCGAGGGGGGGGGGACTGAGCTGATAAACAATCAGCACAGACCCCCCTGTCAGGATAGCAGCCGATCGGCTCTCCTCTACTCGTCTCTGTCAGACGCGAGTAAGGAAAAGCCGATCAACGGCTCTTCCTGTTTACATCGTGATCAGCTGTGATTGGACACAGCTGATCATGTGGTAAAGAGCCTCTGTCAGAGAGTCTTTACCTAGATCGGAGTCGCTGTGTGTCAGACTGACACGCCTCAACAACGATCGCCGGCTTGATATCCTGACAATGTCATGTGACGTCCGGTCAGGATATAGCAACCACTTTGCCGACGTCATTTTGCTATATGGCGGGCGGCAAGTGGTTAATGCTTAGTGCTTAGTGTGAAGCAATCTGGTCAGCACCATGCTCCTTGCAGCTCAGCGATCAACGGGAATTGATAGCCGTGAAAACAAGAGGGAATACGAGCGCACGGGGCTCATGGTGCAATAATGTCTTTTTATTGGATATAAAAGGATAAAGTCGATACATTCACAAGTGAAGGTGAATAAACAGCGTCAAACAGTTCCTCCAATAGAGAGCCTTAAAAAGGGACACATCCGTGCGTCAGAGTAGATGAGAAGACCGCTGAATGGATGGACGGGCTCCACAGACACAGGCTCATCAAGCAACTGCCGACAAGCCGCGAGTGAGCCACTCACCGACTGAAGAGACGTCCGGTCGGTCGGGAGAGGGCTGTGGGGCGCCTACAACATTTGTCCCAGGGAGATCTCTGATGGATCCAACTGTCATTAGTAATAATGAAATGAAACAAATGTAGTGCCCCTTACAATGGCTATCAATGTTTTTTTTTTTACTGTAGCTGCTGACTTTTAATAAGTATACTTACCTGTCCAGTGAGCCAGCGATGTCACCCCACCCCGTTCATTGGATCGGCTGCCGGCGCCTCCATCTTAATGAAGGGAAGCAGGCAGTGTTCACTGCCCATTTCCCACTGCTCATGCGCGAGTCGCGTGGCACTTTGTGCATGGCCCTGTTGTTTTCTGGGACACCCACATGTCCCAGAAGGCAACGGGGCCGCTCGCCGAAGAGGAGGAAGCGCCGCGGAATAGGAAGAGGCATATTAGGAAGACTGCCTAGCAACAGGGGTTTCTGGTAAGTTAAAAAAAAAATAATTTTTTGTTTAATTTTTTTAAAGAATATTAATGCCCTTATTTATTTTAGGGTGGCCCTCCACTTTAACCAGAGATGTCACCCAGGGAGAAGCTTATCGGGGGGTGATCAAGTAGTAGCGTCCAAAGAGCAACACGGCATGTCAACTCACCCTAAAATCCAGGGAAATTCATCCCATTTGATCTACCTCCATTCCGCTCATTCAGCAGGGACCCAGAGACATCATATATGTGTTATTCACTTATGTAAAATCCATGTAAATCCCTCTAACATCACCCTCTCCACAGGATGGCAATGCTACTGTCCAAGGCCAGCTACATTGCGCCACCACCGATACATTGAAGCAATTAATGTCCAATAAGGAAGTGCGTTACTGGTTACTGAGGCGATTTAATTCGCATATGTAGCGCTATACATGTTATTCATTCATTTATTTGTTACTGGCCAGATAACAAGGTGAAAATAAAGGGAGGAAAAAAAACAAACAAATGCAGTCATCATATGTTATATCTTTCTTTGTAGATGTAAACCCAACCCCCCCCTCACTATGTATCCCTGGCTCCACTTACCCATCTGCATTCTGCAGGCCCAGGACTGGCATAGTGGGTACCACCATGTATAGGGATGTATAGGGGGAGGGAGGAGCGTTGTTGACCTGGAAGTGACGTCACTGATAGTTGACCTGGAAGTGACGCCATTGACAGTTTACCCAGCCAGGAAAGAATGTGCGATGTGCATTCCATTCAGTGGAGCACAGAGGAGACCCCGCATGTCTCAATAAAGAGGACGTGTCACCCAAAAAAATCAGTCCCCGCCTCCACCAAGTGATTTGGACCAGTGCACAAAGCAAGGTCCATAAAGACATGGATGAGTGCGTTTGGAGTGGAGAAACTTGACTGGCCTGCACAGAGTCATTACCTCACAGAGGTCTCACCTGCCATGAACATAAAAAAACAAAACAAAAAAAAAAAACGATTGAGCTTTGATGGTCGTAGCTGGGCGACCTGGGGTCAGAGACCACAAATTTGGGGGGGGGGGTAGCTATCCAAACTCCTACCCCACCATTGTGGGGCTCCTAGCACCTATGGTTCCGGAGACACAGGGCTCCTTGCACAGCCTATCAGAAGTTACATACAGGGCGGCCAGTTTAAATACCAGCTGGCACATTTTTTTGCAGCAGACTGAGAGGATGACTTCTTGTGAGAGGCACTGAGCTCAATGGACAGCTTGGAGACTTGGACCAATGGTAAAGCACCATTGGTCCAAGCTGTCCAATAAAAATGCTGCAGTGGAGGCTCTCCTCTCACTGCAGTGTCATAGAAGGGGGCGTGTGTCTAAAAGACGCATGCTCCCTTCCAGCCCAAAAAAAACATGGGTTTATGTGTATAAGATTTACCCACAATGCCATTTTTTTCTCATACAGTTAAGAGGAAGAATCTGCTGCTGCTGAAGAGTTACTTTTATAATCAAGCTACGGTAAGTAATATGCTATATGTTATAATAACATAATTCATTATTTAGCTATTTACGTTAAGCAACAGTTTTTTAAAATATAGTAAATAACCTTAAAAACAATATATAATAATTATTTGTATATTACTTACATATTGTAATTAACCCCTCGCCACCCAGGCCAATTCTGACACTTCTCTCCTACATGTAAAAATCTTAATTTTTTTGCCAGAAAACCAGATATTATATATTTATATATATATATATATATATATATATATATATATATATATATATATATATATATATATATGTGTATGTATGTGTGGTGTGTGTGTGTGTGTGTATATATTTATATATATATATATATATATATATATATATATATATATATATATATTTATTTATTTATTTTTTAGTAGACACCCTAGGACAGTGATGGCAAACCTTGGCGCTCCAGATGTTTTGGAACTACATTTCCCATGATGCTCATCTACACTGCAGAGTGCATGAGCATCATGGGAAATGTAGTTCCAAAACATCTGGGGTGCCAAGGTTCCCCATCATGTTTCAAATCTGTCCGAAGAAATGAATTTCTATCTGGAAAAGCGTTTGTCTGTATGCTGGTCCGACGGACCAAATAAAACACAAGGGCAGCTATTGGCTACTGGCTATTGAACTTCCTTTTCTAGTCCCGTCTTACATCATCATGTTCAAAACAAATGGACTTTCGTCCGTTCGTGTGTGTGCAAGTCCCTTTGGTCAGAACTGTGTCGGGACGACCGTCTGACCTTTTCTGCCAGAAAGTCTGGTCATGTGTAGGGGGCATTAGTGTCAGATTTGTCCGCCGCAATGTCGCAGTCCCTCTGAAAACCGCTGATCACCGTCATTACTAGTAAAAAAAAAAAAAATGGCAAAAAAAAATCCTATAGTTTGTAGATGCTATAACTTTTGCCAAAACCAATCAATATACACTTATTGGCATTTTTTTTTTTTTACCAAAAATATGTAGCACAATACATATTGGCCTAAATTTATGAAGAAATTTGATTTCTTAATTTTTTTTATAGCATATGTTTTATAGCAGAAATATATATATATATATATATATATATATATATATATATATATATATATATATATATATTTTTTTTTTTTTTCAACATTGTCGCTCCTTTATGTTTAAATCGCAAAAAATAAAAAGCACAGAGGTGTTCAAATACCACCAAAAGAAAGCTGTATTTGTGGAGAAATAAAGAGAGCATCAAACTTCCCAGTGGTTTCATGGAAGGTCCAATCCTCCATGGGAGTGCTCAAACATTACTCCATAGGCTTTAAGTTGGTTTCGGTATCCAGCAATGGGCAATCATTCCTATATTATTGGTGCCATATCCACAAGTCCAAAGTGATTCACATTGTACAATGGTTATCCTCACCTTTCAGATTATATTTTACCTGGTCCAAATCCTACATCCATCTATATTTGTATGGGTCCTGGGGATATGACCCACTTCCTTAATGTGCTGAAAGAGAGCATCAAACTTCCAAGTTCCTAATGGTTTCATAGAAGTTCTAATCCTCCGTAGGAGTTCTCAAGCACTGCTTCATAGGCTTTGGCTTGGTTAAGTATCCCAACAATGAGCAACCATTCCCCTATTATTGGTGCCCTATCCTCAAGTCCAAATTGATTCACATTGCAAAATGGATATACTTGTCTTCCAGATTATATTTTGACCAAAAAGAGCCTCAAAACTTCCCAATGGTTTCATGGAAGTTCCAGTCCACCATAACAGTCCTCCATAGGCTTTGGCTTAGTTGGGTTTGCAACAACGTTCAATCACTCCCCTATTATTGGTGCCCTATCCACAAGTCCAAAGTGATTCACATTGGACAATGGGTATCTTTGCCTTCCAGAATATATTTGACCGGATCCAAGTCCTATATCTGTTTATCTTTGTATGGGTCCCGGAGATACGACCCAATCTCTTAAAGCGGGAGTCCACCGGGACTCCGCTTTTTTTTTTTTTAAAAGCCAGCAGCTACAAATACTGCAGCTGCTGACTTTTAAAATAGTGACACTTACCTGTCCAGCGCGCCCGCGATGTCGGCACCCGAAGCCGATCTGTAGATCGTATGTCGGGTGCTGCCGCCGCCATCTTGGGTATGGGAATCAGAAAATGGAGCCTTTCGGCTTCATTTCCCGGTTCCCTACTGCGCATGTGCGAATCGCGCTACGCAAAAAGGACGGTCCCCGCTGCCTCTGGGATCTGTGTGTTTCCCAGCAGGCAGCGGGGCACTTGCAGAAAGGGGTGGGCACTTGCGGAAAGAGGCGTAATATACGCCCCTTTCCACAGAGAGCTATCCCGGAAGTGGGTGCAGAATACCTGTACTGTACAGGTATCTGCACCCCCCTCCCCCCTGAAAGGTGCCAATTGTGGCGCCGGAGGGGGGGAGGGTTCCGATGAGCGGAGGTCCACTTTAGGGTGGACCTCCGCTTTAATGTGCCCTAAGAGAGAATCAAACTTCCCAATGGTTTCATGGTAGTTCTAATCTTCCGTAGGAGTTCTCAAGCACTGCTCCATAGGCTTTAGCTTGGTTAAGTATCCCAACAATGAGCAACCATTCCCCTATTATTGGTGCCCTATCCACAAGTCCAATGCGATTTAAATTGCACAATGAGTATCCTCGCCTTTCAGATCATATTTGGTTAAGAGAGATATAGAGAGATAGCATTAAACTTCCCAATGATTTTATGGAAGTTCCAATCCTCCATAAGAGTACTCAAGAATTGCTTTTACGTGAAACGGAAGACATATACACTATATTACCAAAAGTATTGAGACACCTGCCTTTACATGCTGTCAGGAATCCGTCCGTTCCGTACGATCGACTTTCCGTACGCGCACGCGCATTCGTGCCGCGGGTCGTCGTGGGCACGAGCGTCTTCCAACGCGCGCGGGTGCACGTCGATCGTATGTGCGCGCGGTACACGCACGCACAGACGAGCGTTAGCTCGATTGGCGCCAGTGGCCCTTTTTAAAGGCGCAGTTACAGTGGTTCTGTGCTGTCTCGTCTGCAGCTTGTGCCTGAAAATACCTGCTTATCTGCCTGCTACCTATCTGATATCTGACCCGGCTCCATCTGACCTTGCTGACCTCTCCTGCTCCGACCCCGGCTTGTTTGACCCTTCTTGGACTGATTTCCTGTTGCCGAACCCTTGCTTGTACCTGATACCTCTGCTGTCTCCTGCCTGTTCCTGTATCTGCTACCTTGCATCCAGAGGATCCATCCATCCTGATCCAGTGGCCTGCAGTCTTCTGCTTCCCTGCTACAGAGAGTTCCTGCTTCAGAGGATCCTCATCTCCTGACACCTGCTGCTGCACCTGGCTGGACTCTCCTACCCCACTGCGCTCCGGTCTCCCTGTTCCCATTCCAGTGAAACCAGAACCAGAGCCGTAAGAGAGGTCCCCTTCCACTAAGTCAGACTCAATACCCGAAGTTCTTAACAGTACGAGACAGCCATGTCTGAGTCTGCGGAAGGGGCCTCCGCCATGAAGGAGATTTGCTCTCACCTTGCGGCTCTCACCCAGGCCGTGTAGTCCCTTCAGGATGGCTACACCAGATTGGAGGAGCGGGTCCAGCATCTCTCCATTTCGGGGTCTCCAGACACCACACCTCAGCCTCCTCCTGCCCAGCCTGCAGCTCATTCGGCAGTCATGATGCTCCCACCTGAGCCTAGGGTTCCCATTCCGGAAAGATTTTCAGGGGACCGTTCCAAGTTTCGGGCTTTTCGCAACGCCTGCCAGCTTTACTTTGCCCTCCAGCCCAGGACTTTTTCGCTGGAGGCAACTAAGGTGGGATTTGTCATTTCTCTCCTGCAAGAAGAACCTCAGTCCTGGGCCCACCATCTCCTGGAGAATGACAGTCCCCTTACACAGACTCTCTCCACCTTCTTCGAAGGGATGGCACAGCTTTATGATGATCCCCAACGGGCTGCCACCGCAGAATCCGCATTAACTGCGCTCCAGCAAGGCCATAGGACGGCTGAGGACTATGTCTCGGACTTTAGACGCTGGAGCGCAGATACCCAGTGGAATGAGTCGGCCCTTAGACACCAATTCCGCATGGGCCTGTCTGAGGGTCTCAAGGACGAGTTAGCTCGCGTTGGCACTCCCGACGCCTTAGAGAACTTGATTGCTCTGGCCATTCAGATAGACCGCAGACTTCGCGAGCGTAGGGCCGAGCGTTCTTCCCAACCACTGAGACCTGCCTGGATGACGGCCAGGACCCCATCTTCCACACCTTTCTTCTCTCCTCTCCCTCAAAGAGGACCTGCCAGTGTGCCTCCTGCTCCTGAGGAACCTATGCAGCTTGGACTTCTCCGACCTTCCCTGTCTCCTGAAGAGCGAGCCCGCCGCCGTCAGATGAACCTGTGCCTATACTGTGGCGGCTCCGGACATTATGTGGCCAACTGTCCTGTGAAGTCTCGTAAGTGCCTCTCTTCAGTGTCTCGCAGTACCTATACTCCTCCCTCCAACTCTCTCCATGTTGCCCTTCTGCTCTCGTTTCAGCTTTCGGGAAGAACGATCCACGTCAACGCCATCCTTGACTCCGGAGCCTGCGGCTGCTTCATTAATTCCGCCTTCACCGACCTACATTCCATTCCACTCAAGCAAAAGACTCATGGACTCGCTATCTTCTTGGCTGATGGTTCCCAGATTAAGTCCGGCCGAGTCACCCAGGAGACCCTTCCACTACCTACCTCCACCTCTTGCCAACACACGGAACTGTTGATTCTTGATGTAATTTCATCCCCACTCTTTCCTGTGATTCTGGGCGTCCCATGGCTGCAGGCCCACAATCCCTCCATTAACTGGACTTCGGGGGAGGTGAAGTTCCTCTCCTCTTACTGCCAGGACCACTGCTTTTCAGGGGCTTCTGAACAATCCGGAACTCTTCTCTGCCTAGATCCAGATCTGGACTTATGTCAATCCGTCCCCGAGCCTTACCATGAATTTCTGGATGTTTTCAGTAAACGGGGGGCTGATTCCTTACCCCCGCATCGCCCCTACGACTGTCCCATAGAGCTCCTCCCTGGGGCAGAGATCCCGTTTGGACGTGTCTATCCGTTATCCGAGAAAGAACAGGAGGCTCTGAAGACATACATCTCCGAGAATCTCCAAAAGGGGTTCATCCGGCACTCTACATCTCCTGCCGGGGCTGGAATATTTTTTGTTACTAAGAAAGACCAGACCCTTCGACCCTGTGTGGACTATCGGGAGCTGAACAGGGTCACAATTAAAAACCGCTATCCCCTACCCCTGATTCCAGAACTCTTCCAAAAACTAAGGTCGGCCACTATCTTCACTAAGCTAGACTTGAGAGGAGCCTATAATTTGGTCCGCATTCGAGCAGGTGACGAATGGAAAACTGCGTTCCGAACTCGTTTTGGGCACTACGAGTATCTAGTGATGCCTTTTGGGTTATGTAACGCCCCAGCTACCTTTCAGCACTTAATTAATGACGTCTTCCGGGACTTCTTGGATATCTTCGTCATTGTATATCTTGATGACATCCTGATCTTCTCTGGGTCCCTGGAGCAGCACCGGGGACACGTTGGCAGAGTACTGCTTCGGCTCCGGCAACATGGACTCTATACTAAAGCCGAGAAGTGTAAATTCGAACAACAGGAGATCCAATTCCTCGGCCTTGAAATCTCTCCAGCGGGCATCAGGATGGACCCGCAAAAGGTCGCTGCTGTCCTCGAATGGCCAGCCCCCTCTGACAAGAAAGGCATCCAACGCTTTGTGGGCTTCGCCAACTTTTATAGAAAATTCATTAAGGGTTTCTCAGCCATTATCTCGCCCATCACCCAGCTCACCAAACTAAATACGCGCTTCCATTGGGGCCCTGAAGCCCAGGCCGCCTTCAAAAGACTCAAGGACTTGTTCACCTCTGCTCCTATCCTCAGTCACCCGGATCCATCTAGACCTTATATTCTGGAGGTAGACGCCTCTGAGATAGCAGTAGGGGCAGTGGTCTCCCAACGCTTAGGTAAAGACGACCTGATGCACCCCGTGGGGTTCTTTTCCCGAAAACTCTCTCCGGCGGAGAGGAATTATGATGTGGGCGACCGGGAATTACTTGCCATCAAGTCTGCTTTGGAGGAGTGGAGATACTTACTCGAGGGGGCGGTACACCCCGTGCTCATCTACATGGACCACAAAAACCTCGAGTACCTCCGTACCGCTAAACGCTTAAAACCTCGGCAGGCTCGCTGGGCCCTCTTTTTCTCCCGGTTCTGTTTCCACATAACCTATCGCCCTGGATCAAGAAACGTCAAGCCAGATGCTCTTTCCCGTATGTTTGACAGTCCCAAGGACATCACACCCCCGGATACCATCCTCCCTGCTAACACCTTCCTACTCATCCAGCCAGACCTAGTGTCTCTGCTAAGGAGTGCTTCTTCCACATCTTCCTGTCCCCCGGGACTCTCACTAGCATCCAGAGAAGGCTTGTTTTGGAAGGACAACCTGATCTTCGTCCCTGAAGATGTGAGAATTAAGGTTTTGGGCCTCCTTCATGACCACCCACTCGCTGGGCACTTTGGTGTCCGTAAGACTTTAGAACTGGTGCAGCGCTCCTTCTGGTGGCCAGGCATGAGGGAGTTTTGCAAGCAGTATGTAAGTTCCTGCCCTGTATGCAATCGGAATAAAGTTCCCAGAATTCGGGCTTGGGGGCTGCTTAAACCTCTCCCCGCACCTGATCGCCCTTGGCGGATGATCACTATGGATTTCATTGTGGAACTTCCCCCGTCTGAGAACTGCACTGCCATCTTTGTAGTTTGTGACCGTCTGACCAAGATGGCACACTTCTTACCCTTAAGGGGAACCCCTTCCGCGACCGAGACTGCCCATATTTTTATTAAAGAAATAATCAGGCTCCACGGGGTGCCCACCAATATTGTGTCTGATAGAGGGGTTCAATTCACCTCCCGTTTCTGGCGAGCCCTATGTGAATCTTTAAAGATTGAATTGGCCCTGTCCTCTGCCTACCACCCACAGACCAATGGGCAAACGGAGCGCACCAATCAGACCCTCGAGCAGTATATTAGGTGCTTTTCTTCTTTTGTCCAAGACGATTGGGTCTCCCTGTTACCGCTGGCGGAATTCGCCTACAACAATGCCAGCCATGCCACCACCGGGCAGTCCCCGTTGTTTGCCAATTACGGTTTTAACTTGTCTTTTCTTCCCGATATCCTTACAGAATCTCATGTGCCAGCAGTACAGGATACGGTATCCTTTCTCCAGCAGAATAATCGGACCCTGCAGGAGGTCATAACCAAGGCTCAGGCTGACATCAAGAAGAGCTTTGATCGAGGAAGAAGGGGAGAATTGATCCTTCAAGTCGGGGACCAGGTATGGCTGTCTTCTTCTAATTTAAAATTAGCATGTCCCTCCAGGAAATTGGCACCCAAGTTTCTGGGCCCGTTTCCCGTTAAGAGGAAGATTAACGAGGTGTCTTATGAACTGTCCCTGCCTGATTCCATGAGAATACACCCAGTCTTTCATGTAGCTCTGCTTAAGCCTGCTGTACCTGATCCCTTCCCTGGTAGAGAAACAAGGCCACCTGACCCTGTGCTGATTGATGGCAGCGAGGAATTTGAAGTGGAGGCCATTCTGGATTTCAGAAAACGACGGGGACAAGGTCAGTTTCTAATTAAATGGAAGGGCTATGGCCCGGAGAATAATTCTTGGGAACCTGCTTCCAATGTACATGCTAATAGACTGATCCGAGCCTTCTTTGCTGCACACCCGGAAAAAAGAGGCACTTGGGGCACCCGGAGGGTGCCCCTTGTGGGGGGGCAATGTCAGGAATCCGTCCGTTCCGTACGATCGACTTTCCGTACGCGCACGCGCATTCGTGCCGCGGGTCGTCGTGGGCACGAGCGTCTTCCAACGCGCGCGGGTGCACGTCGATCGTATGTGCGCGCGGTACACGCACGCACGGACGAGCGTTAGCTCGATTGGCGCCAGTGGCCCTTTTTAAAGGCGCAGTTACAGTGGTTCTGTGCTGTCTCGTCTGCAGCTTGTGCCTGAAAATACCTGCTTATCTGCCTGCTACCTATCTGATATCTGACCCGGCTCCGTCTGACCTTGCTGACCTCTCCTGCTCCGACCCCGGCTTGTTTGACCCTTCTTGGACTGATTTCCTGTTGCCGAACCCTTGCTTGTACCTGATACCTCTGCTGTCTCCTGCCTGTTCCTGTATCTGCTACCTTGCATCCAGAGGATCCATCCATCCTGATCCAGTGGCCTGCAGTCTTCTGCTTCCCTGCTACAGAGAGTTCCTGCTTCAGAGGATCCTCATCTCCTGACACCTGCTGCTGCACCTGGCTGGACTCTCCTACCCCACTGCGCTCCGGTCTCCCTGTTCCCATTCCAGTGAGACCAGAACCAGAGCC
Organism: Lithobates pipiens; assembly: GCF_037356315.1. Taxonomy (NCBI): domain Eukaryota; kingdom Metazoa; phylum Chordata; class Amphibia; order Anura; family Ranidae; genus Lithobates; species Lithobates pipiens. Next base: position 3,763,149 of record NW_027507786.1, read on the forward strand.
GTAAGAGAGGTCCCCTTCCACTAAGTCAGACTCAATACCCGAAGTTCTTAACACATGCACATGAACTTTATTAATATCCCAGTCTTAGTCCGTAGGGTTCAATATTGAGTTGGCCCAACCTTTTCAGCTATAACCACTTCAACTCTGGGAAGGCCGTCCACAAGGTTTAGGAGTGTGTCTATGGAAATGTTTGACCATTTTTCCAGAAGCACATTTGTGAGGTCAGGCACTAAATATGGACGAGAAGGCCTGGCTCTCAGTCACCGCTCTAATTCATCCCAAAGGTGTTCTATCAGATTGAGGACGGGACTCTGTGCAGGCCAGTCATGGTCCTCCACCCCAAACTCACTCATGCATGTCCTGAGGGACCTTGCTTTGTGCACTGGTCCAAATCATTTGGTGGAGGGGGGATTATGGTGTGGGGGTTGTTTTTCAAGGGTTGGGCTTGGCCCCTTAGTTCCAGTGAAGGGAACTCTTAAGGCATCAGCATACCAAGACATTTTGGACAATTTCATGCTCCCAACTTTGTGGGAACAGTTTGGGGATGGCCCCTTCCTGTTCCAACATGACTGCGCACCAGTGCACAAAGCAAGGTCCATAAAGACATGGATGAGCAAGTTTGGGGTGGAGGAACTTGACTGGCCTGCACAAAGTCCTGACCCCAACCCGATAGAACACCTTTGGGATGAATTAGAGCGGAGACTGCGAGTCAGGTCTTCTTGTCCACATCAGTGCCTGATCTCACAAATGCGGTTCTGGAAGAATGGTCAAACATTCCCATAGACACACTCCTAAACCTTGTGGACGGCCTTCCCAGAAGAGTTGAAGCTGTTGTAGCTGCAAAGGGTGGGCCAACTTATTATTATCAGTTTTATCAGTATTATAACTTCCAATAGGTAGAATCACCATTTCACAACAGGGTATTCCATAAATGCAAGTGGCTGATTTAAACCAAACTGGCATCCCAGATGCATAAGGTCCTTGGCAGGATGCAAGAGAAATTGTTCATCTGTGACATGTACAATAGCGATATGTACCAATTAGTGTCAATATTCCACAGTAAGGTTTTGATAGTTCAATCCCATGTGTATATGCTGTGTACTGTAGAATCACATGACGTGCTTATATCCATGCCATGTATAAAAATGTTTTCACCATGTCAGAGAGTGGTGAGTAGTTCCCACATTACATAGTTAGTAAGGTTGAATAAAGACACCAGTCCATCCAGTTCAACCTGAGTGAGTGTCTACAATTATACCTATCCCTGTACATTGCACACTCACATCGGTCCCTACCCTCAAGGTGCCCACAATCCAAGGTCCCCATTCATATACTAGGGCCAATTTTGGACAGAAGCCAATTAACCTACCAGCATATCTTTGGAGTGTGGGAGGAAACCGGAGTACCCGGAGGAAACCCATGCAGGCACAGGGAGAACAGGTAGTGTCGTGGTTGGATTCAAACCAGAAACCCTTTTTACTGCTAGGCGAGAGTGCTAACCACTACACCACTGTGCCACCATTGTAAGGATGAAAAAGGAAATACCCCCTATATGGAATTTTAAAGGCAACAATACCACTAATATAAAATAAAAAAACGTTTATTGATACATATAAAACATTTGATCAATCACACACACGTGATGATCAGTTAAAAACCATAGACAAAAAACAGAAAACAAAAAAAAATACAAATTAATTCATTGCAAGCATACAAATGTGTGTGTTTGTGTGTGTGTGTGTGTGTGTGTGTGTGTGTGTGTGTGTGTGTATATATATATATATATATATATATATATATATGTAGTGTTACTCTCCAATTCCGAGAAAATTCTTCAGTACCCAACGCGTTTCAGCTTTAATCCCCTCATCAGGGGTTTTGTATAAGGAGAATGTGTAATCAAATATTTATTATTTTATTTATTTATTATAATAAGAAAGGTAGAACAAACAAATGAAGCAATGCTCTCTGAGCTATCCAAGCAGGAATCACAAGGATCGCTGCGAAGGATGGCGTCACATGGAGGACCTCCCGATACTGTCCCAGAAGCCGCGGGGTCGAAATGTCTTATGGGAACCCCCCCACACACTGTAGTTAGTCACGAGTGAGAATAATATACAGGATACACAAGGATAGGCACATGGGCATATGACAGGTATGAAGAGCATCAGGAAAAATGTGTGTGTGTGTGTGTGTGTGTGTGTATATATATATATATATATATATATATTGGAATTGAGAAAAAGAGAAGTTTACTGGATAAATCGCTTAGACTCTTTATATCCTAAAGGCTTAAATGCAGATTTTGATCTTTATTTATTTTTATGATGGTATAAGTCTCTATATGTGTTGACCGATCTGCCAGATATTGGCTGATACGGCCACACATTATGAGATTTCTTTGTTTGTCGTTTAGTTTTTTTTTATGGTATGTGAATATACAAATAAATTTTGATGATTCATTGATTATGTTTTCTTTGTATTTTTTTTCCATGAACTACATGATTCAGCATACTATCTTCAAGGGAAGGCGTCCTTTTGTCACGTTTTTTAGCTATTGTTCAGATATACCCATAGATATGTGTATATATATACATATATATATATATATATATATATATATATATATATATATATATATATATATATACTGTATATCCACACACACACATATATATATATATATATATATATATATATATATATATATATATATATATATATATCCACACACATATATATGTATATATATATATATCCACACATATATTTATATATATATATATATACGTTTTGTTGCAGCCCTTCTTGGTAGGGTTGCACCGTTACTAGTATCAGTATCAGTGCCGATACCGAGTATTTGCACAAGTATCGGTACTCATGCAAATACACAATGCCTGAAACGGATACTTTCAGGTTCGGGTCTTTGAGCTCTCAGCAGGTCTCCCCTGTTGACAGCTGAAGTGTTAAAGAAGTCTGTTAATTGGAGCTGTGAAAAAAAAAAAAAAAAATCAGCGGCAATGTTTATTAACAACATTGCTCAGCCACTGAAACACTAAAATAAAAAGAAACACTGTTTCTTTTTGTATCTTTCTGTTTCTTCAGCTGCAGATCAAAGGGATGAACAAATATTCCTCTGTTGAACCCCTTATTAACCCTTAATTTACTCTAATCAGCCTTAATTAACTCTCTATTCTCCTCCATTTAATTGTTATTTTTTGCTTTTTCTTTTTTCTTTTTTTTTTTTCACGTCTTTTTCTTTTTTTTCTGCTTTTTCTTTTTTTTTTTTTTCACGTCTATTTTATAAAACTTTTTTTTTGTTTGCTTTGTTAGTGAATATTTTTGCACATATATATATATATATATATTTACACATTTCACATTGAAAAAGCGCAAAATGGAAAAACAAAAATCTATTTAGTTCATTTGTAGATAACTTTTCAATGCTTTGTACCACTGCTGTCTGCTAAAGTGAAAACAAAACAGTTGAGGTAGGTAACGGAAATTTATCAGCGAGTACTAAAAAAAAAAAAAAAAAAAAGTATCGGCACTCGTAGTCGTTGTAAAAAAAAATGGTATCGGTGCATCCCTACTTCTTGGTCCTTAAGATGTACGACCATAGGAGTCAGTGGCCAATAGCCCTCTTCCTGTGGTCTCAAGTTGGTGTGCTTGTCTGCTGGGACGCCATCCTCCCTGGCAGTGCTTTCTCAATGCCAGTCAACAGTGGTTACCGGTTCAAATGTAGATATAGATAACTTTCAAATTAGGCATATATCATGAGCTCAGTACTTGACCATGAACAGTCCAAATATGGTCTCTCCCTCCAAAGCAGCATGCGCAGTGGCGTAACTAGAACCTTCAGGGCCCCGATGCAAGAAACCATGAAGGGCCCCCTTGAACCCCAGCCAGGGCCCTTCCCTCTGAGTCCGGCAGTGGAACTCCAGGGCATGGTCACAGGTATGACCCTTGTGAGCCCTGTACCACTGGTATCAATAGTTTTTTTTTATTATTTTTTTTTAATTTTTAGGTGCCCCATTGGGGGACTGTCCCTAGCCAGGATGGGGTCCCTGTCCCCAGAAGAGATGAGGTCCTTTTCTCCAGGGCAGATGAAGTTACTGCCCCCAGGTGAGAAGGGGTCCCTGTCCCCAGGGGAGGAGGGGGTCCCTGTCCCCACGTGAGAAGGTGTCCCTGTCCCCAGGGGGAGATGGAGGGGGTATGTAATGGTGTGTGGGGGATGGGGTCCTCTCACTCACCATGACCAAGCTGTAGGCCGCGCACTCATCCATGTTGGCCTGGGCTCCATCCAGTGTGCTGGACGGGCGATCAGCATATCTCCCAGAAAGACCTTTCATCATCTGTGTATAACGGGGGGGCGGGGGGCTGGCAGACAAGCCTGCAGTGTCCTCCGGGGAGCTCTCATAGGGCTGCACTGCATCTGTGTGCTTAAAGTTTGTTTACCCAGGAGTATGCAGTGCAGTGTGGGCCGGATCCGGGGGGGGGGGGGGGCAGGACTCTGGCTGGGGAGAACAGACATCGGACTGAGTGGCAATGCATGGAGCAGGAGAGGGTTACTCTGAGGAGCCGGCCGAGGACACAGGTCATGCGGGGAATGCACAACTAAAGAGCAGCCAGTGCGATAATCGAGCATAGAGCTCTGCTAGTCACCCTCCACCTCCAGCCACCCGTGTGCATGGTGCACTGGTACCCCTAGCTGCCTATGCTGCTGCCATATGTAGAGGGGGCTGCATGGGCCCCCTGCATCACAGGGCCCGGTTGCGGTCGCAACTGCTGCACCCCCTATAGTTACGCCCCTGAGCATGCGTCTTAACTTGAGGGCATATAATTGGCGAGATAGGCAACAAGTCTACCAGTTACATCAAAGCCACCATAAAGTCCAATCAACTTTGCGGCATAACGCAAATGATGCTCATCTTATCCCAGGAATCCTCCTCCCTGTAGTGTCTATCTGTTGCTGTAGGAGGGTATGGGTGGGGGTATCTTTGAATGTACCCTTTGAATGCTCCATACATTTTCGGGAATGTGCCAAGAAATGAAGCCAAAGTGCTAAACCTCATCCAGTTGGGATACCAGTCAGATGTCAATAGTTGAATGGTCTATATTTTCATAATCATTGGCTGTGGAGGTGTAACAGTTGATAACGGTTTGATATTCCGGATCATCTGAATTGATGGAATGTCCATCTGGATCAGTGTACCCCGGGTCACTGTTTCTCCGGTCTCTAGCTCTGATGATATCCAGGGTACAGCGGTGCAGGAATAAATACTCATCCTGAAAAGAGACAGAGAATACGTGGGATTGTTTCATTTAAAAAAAAAAACTGTTTTCCAAATTCTATAACACACAGAAGCCACTCGCATCTCATTGTTTGGACAGCTCTAAACCAATTAGATGTGAAATTGGATGTATGGGATTCTGCACTTTGTACATTGTAATTGCTGTATGCACCACCTCAATACAATTTAAAGTACATTGCCTTGCGGAAGTATTCGGCCCCCTTGAACTTTTCAACCTTTTGCCACATTTCAGGCTTCAAACATAAAGATATAACATTTTCATTTTTTGTGAAGAATCACCAACAAGTGGGACACATTTGTGAAGTGGAACGAAATCTATTGGATTTTTGAAACTTTTTTAACTAATAAAAAAATGAAAAGTGGGGCGTGCAAAATGATTCGGCCCCCTTGCGTTAATACTTTGTAGAGCCACCTTTTGCTGCGATTACAGCTGCAAGTCGCTTGGGGTATGTCTCTATCAGTTTTGCACATCGAGAGACTGAAATTCTTGCCCATTCTTCCTTGCAAAACAGCTGGAGCTCAGTGAGGTTGGATGGAGAGCGTTTGTGAACAGCAGTTTTCAGCTCTTTTCACAGATTCTCGATTGGATTCAGGTCTGGACTTTGACTTGGCCATTCTAACACCTGGATACGTTTATTTGTGAACCATTCCTTTGTAGATTTTGCTGTATGTTTGGGATCATTGTCTTGTTGGAAGATAAATCTCCGTCCCAGTTTCAGGTCTTTTGCAGACTCCAACAGGTTTTCATCCAGAATGGTCCTGTATTTGGCTGCATCCATCTTCCCCTCAATTTTAACCATCTTCCCTGTCCCTGCTGAAGAAAAGCAGGCCCAAACCATGATGCTGCCACCACCATGTGTGACAGTGGGGATGGTGTGTTGAGGGTGATGAGCTGTGTTGCTTTTACGCCAAACATATTGTTTTGCATTGTGGGCAAAAAGTTGGGTTTTGGTTTTATCTGACCAGAGCACCTTCTTCCACATGTTTGGTGTGTCTCCCAGGTGGCTTGTGGCAAACTTTAGACGAGACTTTTTATGGATATTTTGAGAAATGGCTTTCTTCTTGCCACTCTTCCATAAAGGCCAGATTTGTGCAGTGTACAACTGATTGTTGTCCTATGGACAGACTCTCCCACCTCAGCTGTAGTTCTCTGCAGTTCATCCAGAGTGATCATGGGCCTCTTGGCTGCATCTCTGATCAGTCTTCTCCTTGTCTGAGCTGAAAGTTTAGAGGGACGGCCAGGTCTTGGTAGATTTGCAGTGGTCTGATACTCCTTCCATTTCAAAATGATCGCTTGCACAGTGCTCCTTGCCTGGTGTGTTCCTTGGTCTTCATGATGCTCTCTGCGCTTTCAACAGAACCCTGAGACTATCACAGAGCAGGTGCCTTTATACAGAGACTTGATTACACACAGGTGGATTCTATTTATCACCATCAGTCATTTAGGACAACATTGGATCATTCAGAGATCCTCGCTGAACTTTTGGAGTGAGTTTGCTGCACTGAAAGTAAAGGGGCCGAATAATTTTGCACGCACAACTTTTCAGTTTTTTATTTGCTAAAAAAGTTTAAAATATCCAAAAGATTTCGTTCCACTTCACAATTGTGTCCCACTTGTTGGTGGTTCTTCACAAAAAATAAAAATTTTATATCTTTATGTTTGAAGCCTGAAATGTGGCAAAAGGTTGAAAAGTTCAAGGGGGCCGAATACTTTCGCAAGGCACTGTATATCTACAGCAAAAACCTTCTTTTTACAAGTAATGGAGACACAAAGACAGAGCACGGGAAGGTGTAAGTGATAAGAAAACATATTAATATTATAATTAAATATAATTATAATTTTACTGTAAGTAAAAGCAATATCCAGTGTGGCCACCAGGGGTCCATTAGGGGCGCCCGGGCGCCCCCCCCCTGTCCTCGCCACTCCCTATATGCAATGGATATCCACTGCTGCCGCAGCCGCCTCCTGTTCACGTGTCTGGCCCCTTTTGGGTCACGGACTTATGAATTAGAGTGGCCAGGTTTTTTTTAAGCACCTGATTAGAGCCAGAGGCTTTAATAGGCTTCAAAATAGGGTGGACTCGAGACGCGGAGAATTGCGTCTGGAGCCCACCCAGGTGTGTTGCAACAGAGCATGAAAATTCGCTGTTGCAACACTGATCCTCCTCCCGGCCAATCGGGAAGTGGATATGAAACCTGTTTCCCGGTTGGCAAAAAGGTGTGGCGATCCTATTGGATGCCTAGCGTCGGGAGGAGGACAGAGGAGACACCGCGGAAGCTATTTCAGGAGAAGACCCCGGGGCAGCTTTCCCCAAGCCCCCCACGCTCTCACCGCCTGAATTCAAGGTAAGGACATTGGGTGATTTTGGGGGAGTGTTTTAATGCCCCACCCCACCAGCTGCCACAGGAGGTGACCCCGGTCACTGTGTGTATTAGAAATTTATGCTTGTTTTTTTTTGCAGAGGCAGGCATGCTGATTGCACACCTGTGGGCTGGGTTCATATTCTTCCCCCGGGGTTAGAGCTCAGGCCTCCTAGTTGGAGAAGGCTCCACCCGGCAGACTGGAGGTCTGGCCCAGGAGTCAGGAGGACTCCACCCAACAGACAGGGGGTCTGGCCCAGGAGTCAGGAGGACTCCACCCTCCAGACAGGAGGTCTGTGCATGGGAGTCCGGGGGCTCCCATCTTCTCTAGGAGTCAAAGGCTGCAGGTGGCAGCCTGAACGTACATGTCTGCAGGAGGCAGATGGAGTCCACGACAGTGCAGCATGAAGCTAAACCTGAGTAAGTTAGGATAGCGCTTAAAAGAAGCGTACTTTTGTGTTGGTCTGAGGAGCAGACCTAAGGCCTAGGCGTGAGGCCTGAAGCAGCCGTGTGGCAAGTGAGTAAGCCAGGAGGATGAAGTAGCAAGTTGCAGAACCCCCTGCAAGGGAAATTGCTGTTTTGTGAACGTTCCATTCCTTTAAATAAAAGTGGGCTGCCATGCTCTTAAAAATACTGTCTGGACTGGCATTACTTCTTCAAATTACAGGCACCATTTGAGTTTAATCAATACTCTTTGATGCTGCTATGTAGATGTTCTTAGGTGTAATGACCACTTACATTGTGGCCTAAGAACATCTACATAGCAGCATCAAATAGTGTATTCCCAGTCTTGTCCTGAGGTGTCAGTATGAAAGTATGTAATACTAAAGCATAAAAACAGTCACAAAATGAAGTCCAAATCCACCACTGTGACAATAATAAAAAATAAACCCAGTGTGATCGAATGCTTGCAACACCCACGTGCACCTCCACCTCTGATTAAGAGGACTCTTACCAGAATCTTTGGACCCTTTATACATAAAGAGTCAAATGGGTTTGTATAGAAAAAAATCTGGGTTGCCCCCCGATGACGTCAGCTTTAATGAAACGCATAGGGCAGAGCTTACGCACCCGACATCATTACACTCCCATTTACAAGGACGTTTTTGATCGATTTGATCTTGTATATTTACTTAATTTTAATATAATTAAAGAGGCATACAGTTTTACATTATGTGAGTCTCTCCAGCTCCAGGGAAAGCAGCACAATGGAGTCCGGTGGGGATCCAGAGTCCTGTACTGGTTAGCAGTCATAGACAAAGCTGGCACGATATGATCAGCTTCCTCCTACAGGAGTTCTATGTGCAAACTGGGGGTAAATCGGGCAACGCATTTCAGGACAATCCACCTCTTCCTCAAGCCTAATTTTGCAGTGGCAGTTGGAGATCTCTAATCCTGGTCTTTAAATATATAATGTTAGCCTTCGGAATTATGATCTGTAGTGGATCACTTTTCAAAGCGTGTTTAACAGGCAGTGAGGAAACATTATATTGCCTGTTCAATGCTTGTTCTAACTCCTAAAATCACATGCATGCATTTACTTGAATGGGTTGGGTTCGGTGGCGGTACTGCCGATGGGTGGTTTCTGCAAAGCATTGTGGCCGAAGCATGTGCACACTCCGGTTTTTTTCCATTTGCAGTGTAAGCCCTTGTACACGCGGTCGGAGATTTCCGACAACCAAATCCGTCAGATTTTGTCTGTCGGATTTTGTCCGAAACTGTTGCATACACACGGTCGGACAAAGTTGTCGGAAAATCCAATCTTTCAGAACGTGATGACGCTATTTCGTTACGATGGGACTACGTTCAGGCTAGTAGCCAATAGCTTTGATGTAGGAATTTGATCTGAGCATGCGTGGCACTTTGTCCGATCGGAATTCTCTACACATGATCGGAGTATGTCTGATCGGAGCAGTTTGTCGGAAAATATTTCCAGCACGTTGAAAAATTTGGTCCGACGGACACAGTCCGATGCAGACCACACACAGTCGGAATATCCGACAAAACGGTTAGATAGGACACATTCCGACGGAATCTCCGACCTTGTGTATAAGGGCTAAGAGGGGGCAGTTGGGGCAGGGCAGTAAAAACACAGTTCAACTCTGTTTTTACTGCCCCCAACCTCAGGTGTAAATGAGCCCTAATGGTTTGATGGTCTTTGTTGATGAATGCTGCATTTGGCATTGAAATACTGAAAAGCATTTTAATGCCAAATGCAGAAGGGGTTGCGTTTGACCCACTTTGCCTATAATGGGAACGAATTTCAACCGGACCTGCTGCCTCCAAAGAAATGCACCACAAAGCTGGTTTAACCACTTCCCGACCAGCGCACGACGATGTACGTCGACAGAATGGCACGGGCAGGCATATTGGCGTACAGGTATGTCCAATATTCGATGCCGCCCTGCCAGCGGCGCACTCCCGCGCTGGTCGGGACCCCCGTGAGTCCGGTCGCGGGACCCGCGGACTCGATCGGAGCGGCCGAATGGAGGAAATGCTGTGTAAACAACATTATTCCATTCTGCCTAGCAACTAGTGACGCTGATCTCTGCTCCATGTGATTGGAGCAGAGATCAGTGTACACTAAATGAAAGCCCAACCCCCCTACAGTTAGTAACACACCCCTAGGAACACTTAACCCCTACACTGCCACCCACTGGTTAACCCCTTCACTGCCAGTGTCATTTACACAGGAATCACTGCATTTATATAGCAGTGATTACTGTATAAATGACAATGGTCCCAAAAATGTGTCAAAAATGTCCGATGGGTTCCCGACAATGTCGCAGTCACAATAAAAATCGCAGATCGCCGCCATTACTAGTAAAAAAAAAAATAATAAAAAATTATTAATAAAAATGCTATAAAACTATCCCTATTTTGTAAACACTATAACTTTTGCGCAAACCAATCAATAATCGCTTATTGCGATTTTTTTACCAAAAATATGTAGAAGAATACGTATCGGCCTAAACTGAGGGAAAAAAATGTTTTTTTATATATTTTGGGGGATATTTATTATAACAAAAAGTAAAAAATAATGCGTTTTTTTTCAAAATTGTCGCTCTATTTTTGTTTATAGCGCAAAAAATAAAAACCGCAGGGGTGATCAAATACCACCAAAAGAAAGCTCTATTTGTGGGAAAAAAAGGACGTCAATTTTGTTTGGGAGCCATGTCGCACGACCGCGCAATTGTCAGTTAAAGCGACGCAGTGCCGAATCGCAAACAGTGGTCTGGTCTTTGACCAGCAAATTGGTCCGGTCTGAAAGTGGTTAATGCAGTCTAATTCCGCGTACACACGATCGCACATTCCGACAACAAAATCCATGGGATTTTTTTTCCGACGGATGTTGGCTCAAACTTGCCTTGCATACATACATACGGCCGCACAAAGTTACTTACCTTAGTCTGTATCATGGACGGCCGACACAGGAATAGGTCATTAACTGTATTGTACACATCTACAGTATTATCCATCTCTAACTGAGTAGCAATGCGACTGAGAGCGATGAAAATTCCGCATCGGCTGCCTCCAGTTCTATGAAAAGAAATTACATTGTAAAAATGGATAATAAACGTCCCCTTAAAATAGATTCAAAGAGATCCCGTCACCAACCTTAAAAACTGCAGGTAAAAGCACAGAAAAATCAAGTCGTTTAAATACTCTCTTGCAGTGTTTTTCCTTAAATTATTATCTATTCACAACGTAATGTGTCTTCAAACAAGCTAGAAAATTTGATTCTTCAAGACAGTCAATTCTCCAGCACAGCTCCCTCCCTCCTTGCATGTCATATTTGCACTGCCTGTGCTGGCCCAGCTCCTCTGCCCCAACCATTGCCTCCCTACATAACCTTTTTACGTAGCTGCCAGGGGATGGAGTAAAAGAAAATGCTGTAGAGTGTGACTTGAGTGACAGCTCTGGGTCTGTTGGGGCTGCTGACCTCACGTTAAAAATGGCGACAACCAGCAGCAGTTTCAGGGCTTTTGGATGTCCATACATGGGAGGCTTAAAAAGGTAAATATGCAAAGACACATTAAATTACCATGTTATATTTTGAAGATTGTTGTTGAAATGAATGATTTGGTGGCAGATAAGGTCACTTTAAAAACCCTGGTTCCCAATTTGTGGACCAGGAAGTGCATGCGGCTCTTTTTCACTTTTTGTGTGGCCCTTGCAGCCCCTGCAGACACTAATTTGTGTTTCCCTATGGCCCTGTTATAGCAGTGATCTCTAATAATATGCCTCTTTTAGCATGATCCTAGTCTCTAACAATTCCTACAACATGTTCACAGTCTGACAGTCTCTAACCATCTAATGTATGGTGCTCACAGTTTCTCACCATGTCTTGTGCCATGTTCACAGTCTCTGACCATCTCTTGTATCATATCTACAGTCTCTGACCATCTATTGTATCATGTCTGCAGTGTCTGACCATCTCTTATATCATGTCAGCAGTTTCTGACCATCTCTTGTATCATGTCTGCAGTCTCCGGTCATCTTTTGTACCATGTCTGCAGTGCCTCACCATCTCTCGTGTCATCATTTCAACAATCTCTGACATCTCTTATATCATGTCGGCAGTCTCTGACCATCTCTTGTATCATGTCTGCCCTCTCTGATCATCTCTTGTATCATGTCTGCCCTCTCTGATCATCTCTTGTATCATGTCTGCAGTCTCTGACCATCTCTTGAAATAAAACAAGGGAAAAAGAAGACGAAGAAGGGGAAAACACAAAAAAACTCAAAAAAATTGTTGGTTGTGTTGGACTTTTTAGGCATACTAGTATAATTGAATATATAAAAAGTCCAACACAACCAACAATTTTTGTTGCAGTTTTTTGTGTTTTCCCCTTCTTCGTCTTCTTTTTCCCTTGTTTTATTTCAAATTATTGAAAGGACGTGGCATTTGGAATTTTTATTTTGCAGTGTATCCACAGAACCACCCTGTGTTAGATACACACTATATATTTTTTTCTGACCATCTCTTGTATCATGTCTACAGTGTCTGACCTTCTCTTGTATCATCATGTCAGTCTCTAACCATCTCTTATATCATGTCGGCAGTTTCTGACCATCTCTTGTATCATGTTGGCAGTGCCTGACCAGCTCCTGTATCATGTCAACAATCTGACCATCTCTTATATTAGGTCTGCAGTCTTTGACCATCTCTTGTATCATGTCTTCAGTCTCTGACCATCTCTTGTATCATGTCTGCAGTATCTGACCATCTCTTGCATCATCATGTGAGTCTCTGACCATCTCTTATATCATGTTGGCAGTTTCTGACCATTTCTTGTATCATGTTCATGTCCACAGTCTCTCTTGTATCATGTCTGCAGTCTCCGATCATCTCTTGTATCATGTCTGCAGTACCTGACCATCTCTTGTGTCATCATGTCAACAATCTCTGACATCTCTTATATCATGTCTTCACTCTATGACCATCTCTTGTATCATCATGTCAGTCTCTGACCATCTCTTATATCATGTTGGCATTTTCTAACCATCTCTTGTATCGTGTTCATGTCCACAGTCTCTAGCCATCTCTTATATCATGTCTGCAGTCTCTGACCATCTCTTGTATCATGTCTGCAGTACCTGACCATCTCTCGTGTCACCATGTCAACAATCTCTGACATCTCTTATATCATGTCTTCACTCTATGACCATCTCTTGTATCACATCTACAGTCTCTGACCATCTCTTGTACCATATCTACAGTCTCTGACCATCTCTTATATCATATCTACAGTCTCTAGCCATCTCTTGTATCATGTCTGCAGTCTCTGACCATCTCTTACAAATACAAACATACAACACACCAAAGAATGAAAAACCCAGTGAACCTAAATAAGTGAACCTAATAGGTAAAAGAAATAAGAAAACCTGCCCAAACTAACTCTGTACAAATGATGGGGTAACAGAACAGAGCAAAAGCAGACTGAGGAGCAAGGGGTGAGCCAGGATGGGGAGAAGGTGGGATTGGGATCAGGATCGGGAACAGAGCCACAGGTCACAGGAAACAAGGCACATGGGGCATACAGGCAGAACACTGAGGTGTTCTGGAATAGCATAGGAGGGACCAAATACTCTCCAGCAGCCAGCATCAGGTGAAGACTAATTGCTAGGAACTGCTGGCAACTGGGAGACACCCACTGGTTAACACCAGAACTACAGTATTCAGGTCTGGGAACCACAGTGCCACCAGAAGGCGATACAGTTTCTAACAGTTTCTCCTGTTAAGAAGTGGCCTCAGGACAATATAACCAGACTTGGATATACGAGTCAATATGAGAGATTAAATTGCCAAATGAGTCCAAGGAAAATACATTTTTCATAGTCAGAAGATGTGCCAGATTCCCTTCTGGTGACCGACAGACAAGATGCCCTGCAGGCTAGATGTTGCACCAAGCACCAGACCACTGGGGGCAGTCTGGGCAGCAGGCAGAGGACCATCTTAGGCAGGCTGGACAGCAGGCACAGGGCCATTAGAGGCAGGCTGGAAAGTGGGCACAGGACCATCGGAGGCAAGCTGGGCAGTAGGAACAGGACCATCAGAGGCAGGCTGGGCAGCAGGCAGAGGATCAACAAAGATAAGCTGGGCAGTTGGCATAGCCTCAACAAAGGCAAGCTGGGCAGTGGGCACAGGATCAAAAAAGGCAAACTGGGCAGTGGGCACAGGATCAACAAAAGCAAGCGGGGCAGTGGGCACAGGATCAACAAAAGCAAGCGGGGCAGTGGGCACAGGATAAACAAAGGCAAGCTGGGCAGTGGGCACAAGACCATAGGAGGCTGGCTGGGCAGCAGACACAGGATCAACAAAGATAAGCTGGGCAGTGGGCACAGGATCAACAAGGGTAAGCTGAGCAGTGGGCACAGATCTCCATTAAGGAGATTTACTCTCTCTGTTTTCCATGTTTACTGTTATCACCAAAAGTGAAAATAAAAGGAAAATCCCAAATTTTGGGTTGTCCCTAGAACAATAATAGAGAGGAATTTCTCCAATGGGGACACTACTTCTGGTGACCCTGGTAAAAAGAAAATACATTGTTATACTTTTAGATATTTTGTACCTGCAGTGCACCAAGGTGGGGTATTTACTAGGATGTTGCTCTCTATGCTGCACAACGTGAGTCACAAAGTTTATAAGGAGCTCTTGTTCACATAAGTCACTATCCACCGGCCACGAGGTGTACTGGAACTGCTTCACCTGAAAACTGCCTTTCTTCTTAACCTGTGTTAGAAAAAAAATATTTCTTTGTAAATTTTGTGTTCAGCGTTGGGTTAACAGTTAATTAGATCCTAATCTCATGAAGTCTAACCCCACTTTGTGCTGATATGTCACGATTCTTTAAAGCGGGAGTCCGCCGGGACCCCGCGTTTTTTTTTTTTTTTTTTTTAAAAGCCAGCAGCTACAAATACTGCAGCTGCTGACTTTTAAAATAGTGACACTTACCTGTCCAGCGCGCCCGCGATGTCGGCACCCTAAGCCGATCTCCCGATCGTCTCTCGGGTGCTGCCGCCGCCATCTTGGGTATGGGAATCAGGAAGTGGAGCCTTTCGGCTTCATTTCCCGGTTCCCTACTGCGCATGCGCGAGTCGCGCTGCGCAATAAGGATGGACCCGCTGCCTCTGGGATCCGTGTGTTTCCCAGCAGGCAGCGGGGGACTTTCGGAAAGGGGCGTAATCTACGCCCCTTTCCGCAGAGAGCTATCCCGGAAGTGGGTGCAGATACCTGTACTGTACAGGTACCTGCACCCCCCCCCCCCTGAAAGGTGCCAATTGTGGCACCGGAGGGGGGGGGGGGGTTCCGATGAGCGGAAGGTCCACTTTAGGGTGGACTTCCGCTTTAAAGTGGTTGTATGCTCACTTTTTTAACTTTTACCTACAGGAAAGCCTATAATAAAGCTTACCTGTAGGTAAAAAAATATCTCCTAAACCTGTACGGTTTAGGAGATATTCCCCTCGGTATGCGCCGCTGACTGCAGCGGCGCATGCGCACAAGGGGGTTCTCGCCGTGAAAATCCGGCAGCGGCCGGACTGAAATCTCCCGCGCATGGGGACGATATCGCGGCTCCGGCCACTCACAACGCCGGAGCCGCGATACCCGGAAGAAACGTCGAGGGAGCATGTCAGCTCCCTCGGCGTGGATCGGGCCAGATGTCGGGGCCTCGTTCTAAGGTAAGTATTTCATAATGAGCTAGTATGCGGTGCATACTAGCTCATTATGCCTTTTGCTTTGCAGGTTTAAAAAAAAAAAAAAAAAAATTGCGGGTTTACTACCGCTTTACCAAGTGGAGAGAGTTCTCACAGCTGGGGAAAAAAATAAAAATAAAAATCTGGGCAGCCTGCCAAGTTTAATCACAACACTCCAATAAGTAAAAACAAAGTATCTTTTCGTTGTTTTATCAAAGGAAAGAACTCCAGCAGTGTGTAAATGAAGGAAGTTTAACCATTTAAAGACCAAACCTCTTCTGACATTTGTTGATTAAATGTAAAAATCATTATTTTCTGCTAGAAAATTACTTGGAACACCCAAACATATTTTATTTATTTTTTTATTTATTTTTTTAGCAGAGACCCTATAGAATAAAATGTTGGTTGTTGCAATATTTTACGTCACACCGTATTTGCACAGCGGTCTTGCCAACACAATTTAAAAAAATAAATAAATACACTTTAATGAATTAAAAAACAAAACAAAAAAAAAAAAAAACGAAACAGTAAAGTTAGCCCATTTTTTATTTTTTTTTTATAATGTGAAAGATGTTACACTGAGAGAATCGTGATCTTTATTCAAAAGCAAAAAAATTGTGATTCACATTTACGCCAAAATCGTGCAGCTCTACTGAAGCATAATAAACACTGTTTGCTAGGCTTCAGTTATGAATGAACACAGTGAGTGAGTGTGTTCACTGTGTTCATTTAGAAAAAGGAAGGGGCCGGGAAATTACCTATTACATATTACATATTTTCTAGCAGCTTCCCCCACTGTCCATCCTGAAACATGCCCTGCAGCAGCCAGGGGAGAGGAGAGGAGGGAAGCCAGTAGCACTGCAGGGCAGGGGAGCCAACAGGGGGGTTGGGGGGGAAGCTCGGGCAGTAGGGGAAATTGCACATAGTGATTAGGGTGTGCCCAGGTACACCTGGCACACCCCTGCGCACACGCCTATGACAATATGGTTTTCTGATGTACAGGTCATTCTAAAAAACATGTATTGTTGTAAAAACTAAAAAGAATAAGATAACCGTTCCCCTTTCAACAGCAGCCACATAACAAAGGTCAGCCACTCACATGCGTAAGCGCAAATTCTCTGCAAGTCCAGCCTACGGAGGGCTTTTCTTCAACATAAGTCACCAGCACGTTGCCAAATAGTCTGGATTCTGTCGAAGGCCAATACACTTCACTGGATGCCTAAAATAGAGAAGAAAAGAGAATTCAAACATATTGAAATATCTACATTATTATATAATGTTTTTTTTTTATATTTATACACAAATGTTTTGCTTTTCATTTCTATTTCAAACTGAATGGGTTGTCTCACAAGGTGATCGTTTACAATCACTTTAACTAGTTAACCCCTTAAAGTCGGGTGCCCCCTAAAAAAATTTTTTTAAAAGTCAGCAGCTACAAATACTGCAGCTGCTGACTTTTAATAATCGGACACTTACCTGTCCCGGGGTCCAGCACCGGCATTTTTTTTACTGTGGGCACCAGGCCAGGCACCAACCGCGCATGCGTGAGCGGCACCGCGCGCGTGATACGCCACGTGACAGGTCCCAGATGACTGTGCGGCGCCAAGGGGAAGTGATGTCAGTGCCCGGGCACTGAAGGAGGCAGACTACGAGGGACCCCCTAGCAACAGGCATTTAGAGGTGAGTAAAAAAAAAATTGTTTCCAATTATTTTTTTTTTTACTTTTTTTTATGAATTTTAAGCTACTTTTTATTTTTTTTATTTTTTTTGGTGGCAACACCACTTTAAGGACAAAGCCTCTTTTTGAGATTTGTTGTTTACAAGGTGGCTGATTTCCTGGGAAAAAAAAACAAAAAAAAAAAACACTCTTCTTCTTTACAGCTTTAATTAAATACTGTAATGAAGTACAGTATGTCCCATGCAGGCTGTGGGATTCTGTAGAAATCTTCACTGCAGGCCTGCCCTGTCCTCTTCCTGCTGCTGAAATTCCAGTGATGTGGGAATTAACAGCTCTGGGTCTCCAGGCTCAGCTGCACTAAAAATGATCTGACGGGGGAAATGCCCCTCCTGCTCTCTATTCCATTAAGAAAAATTATTTCACTGATTAATCCCTTCATGACTAAACCTTTTTCTGACGTTAGTTGCTTATGAGTTAAAATACATTTTTTATTTTTTTGCTAGACAATTACTTAGAACCTCCAAATATATATATATATATATATATATATATATATATATATATATATATATATATATATATATATATATATATATATATATATATATATATGTGTGTGTAGCGCCGGCTCCTGAAGAGCACGCTCTATATGTTTTGAAATTTAAGGTTACACCTGAACTGCAGTTTGGTTTGGGTATAATTATTCCAAATTTTGACCTCAGCGTCAGTCTCACTGGACTATAGGGTGTTCGGCCTGGCCATAGGGGAGCGCTGTCTCTTCTAGCAGGCACGGAACCACAGACTGGTTGAGTGCTTTAAGGTTACTTCCTGTCTGAGCCCGCCCAGTGGGAGTGTCACTCTCGCTGTGCTTTCTGGGAGAGGGTACTTAAGATGCGGATGTCACGTGGTTCGGGTTTCCGGTCCAGAAGTATGCTCTGATTCCATGGTCCTGGTTCTCCTGTCCATCCCCTAGGAGGCCTATGGCATGGGGTGCGGATCCACCCAACTTTACATCTTGGGGCTGGCTAGCCCAAGGTGAGGAAACTAAGGAAGTGATTCGGAGGTGGTATATATATATATATATATATATATATATATATATGTATATATGTATATATATATATATATATATATATATATATATTTTTTTTTTTTTTTGTTAACAGAAAACCTAGAGAATAAAATGGTAATCGTTGCAATATTTTACGTCACACTGTATTTGCGCAGTGGTTTTTCAATACTTTTGGAAAAAATACAGTTTCATGATTTAAAAAAATAATTTTTTTTTGTATAATGTGAAAGATGATGTTACGCCGAGTAAATAGATACCCAACATGTCATGCTTTAAAATTTTCGCATGCTCGTGGAAGGGCGACAAACTACGGTACTTAAAAATCTTCATAGGCTTTAAAAATGTCTACAGGTTACCAGTTTAGAGTTACAGAGGAGGTCTTACACTAGAATTATTGATCTCACTGTTTACATTTGCGGTCGCGACTTACGTATGTATTCGCTTCTGCGCGCAAGCAGGGAATGATGGGGCGCTTTCATTTTTTTTTTGTCTTATTTATTTTATTTTATTTTATTTTTACACTGTCCCTTTGAAAAGAAAAAATTCTGATCACTTTTATTACTGCCAAAAGGAATGTAAACACTAGGGATGAGCTTCGTGTTCGAGTCGAACGTACGTTCGACTCGAACATTGGCTGTTCGTGCGTTCGGCGAATTCCGAACGTTTTGGCCGTTCGCGTCAAAATTCGAGTGACGCGCGCGCGGACCACAATGCACTGCGTTGGCGCAGTGCATTGCTGTCCGATGATTGGCCAAGCATGCACTGTGACCCCGCATGCTTGGCCAATCGCAGCGCCGGCAGCGAGGAGAGCCATGATTGGCCACAGGCAGGATGCCTGTGGCCAATCATAGCTCAGACTGTGTAGTGCACGCCCCACACTATATAAGGCCGCCTTTAAGGCCGCCTCCTGTAGTGTGTTACTTTGCATCTGAAGCAGTGGGTGTTCTGTGTACCTTCAACACAGTACACACCAATCGTTTTTGGCTGATTTCCTGTCTTGCTGCTGTGTAGTGGTTGTTGTCTGTGCCCTGACTGCAGTATACACCACTATATTCACCTCACCTATATAGCTAGTGATCTAGCTTTAACCACTTAACAACTGCCCATTGCCGATTAACGGCTTCAGGGCGGTTGTTTAACTCAGAGAGGCCGTTAATTAACGGCCTCCCAGAATTCTGCTCTCGCGTGCCCCGAGGTGTGCGCACTCGAGAGCATCCGTGACCGCCGGGTCCACAGGACCCGGCGCATCACGGTAAACGGCCGCTCATAGCGGCCATTTACCACGTGATTGCTCCGTCAAATGACGGAGTGATCACTTGGAAACAAACCGGCGTCATGTTATGACGCCGGTTCCTCCCTCCCCTTTCTGTACCGATCGGTACAGCGGAGGGGAAAGAGATCGGTGTCAGCAGCGATGTGGGCTGCATCTGCAGTGCCCACATCGCTGCTCACCGAATTTAACCCCTCAATTCCCTGCCAATACTCTGCAATACCAGTGCATACTCTGCAGTACCCTGCCATTACTCTGCAGTACCCCCCATTACTCTGCAGTAACCCCCATTACTCTGCAGTACCCCCCAATACTCTGCAGTACCCGCCATTACTCTGCAGTACCCCCAATACTCTGCAGTACCCCGCCATTACTCTGCAGTGCAGTACCCCGCCATTACTCTGCAGTGCAGTACCCCGCCATTACTCTGCAGTGCAGTACCCTGCCATTACTCTGCAGTAACCCCCATTACTCTGCAGTACCCCCCAATACTCTGCTGTACCCGCCATTACTCTGCAGTGCAGTACCCCGCCATTACTCTGCAGTGCAGTACCCCGCCATTACTCTGCAGTGCAGTACCCCGCCATTACTCTGCAGTGCAGTACCCCGCCATTACTCTGCAGTGCAGTACCCCGCCATTACTCTGCAGTGCAGTACCCTGCCATTACTCTGCAGTACCCCCCATTACTCTGCAGTAACCCCCATTACTCTGCAGTACCCCCCAATACTCTGCTGTACCCGCCATTACTCTGCAGTGCAGTACCCCGCCATTACTCTGCAGTGCAGTACCCTGCCATTACTCTGCAGTACCCCCAATACTCTGCAGTACCCTGCTATTACTCTGTAGTACCCCGCCAATACCCCGCCAATACTCTGTAATACCCTGCCATAAATTGCCATGCCCAGCCATACTCAGAGATACCCAGCCATACTCGGTGATACCCTGAAGTACCCAGCCATAGACGCCCCCCACCCCTCACCACCCTCCGGTGCTTCTAACAACTCGCCAGTACGATCAAAGCCAGAATCTTTTTTTTAATTTTTTATTTCAGGCTTCCCAGCCTAGAGGTGAGATGTGGGGTCATATTGACCCCCCAGATTTCACTGTAAAGAGGACCTGTCACCCCATATTCCTATTACAAGGGATGTTTACATTTCTTGTAATAGGAATAAAAGTGATCAAAAATATATTTTTGGGAAAAAAAATGTCAAACTAAAATAAATAAAGTAAAATGAACAATAAAAAAATAAAATAAAAATTAAAGCGCCCATGTCCCCATGTGCTCGCATGTGCCACACATGTGAGGTATCGCCGAGAATGTTAGAGCGAGAGCAATAATTCTAGTCCTAGACCTCCTCTGCAACTCAAAACATGTAACCAGTAAAAAAATATTTAAAGCGTCGCCTATGGGGATTTTTTAAGTAGCGACGTTTTGCGCCATTCCACGGGCATGTGCAATTTTGAAGAGTGACATGTTTGATATCTATTTACTCTATTTTACCGCTATAATATAGGGCAGGCCCCTACTTTCAAACATCCAACTTACAAACATCTCCTACTTGCAAACGCAAGGAGACAGCAGCAAGTGAGATGAAAAAAGATGGACGACAAAACAAATTATACAGGGGTGATAACCCTTCCCTATGTTTTCCAAAAAGCTTAAAAATATTTTTTTTGACTGGAGCTACACTTTAAAAATGTACCGGTTGAAATGACAAACAGATTCAACTGAACACAACAAACCTACACAGTCCCTGTCTTGTTTGCATCGCCTGTATACTGCTGTTCTGAGTATATAGGGCCTGGGGGCCACACGCATTTCCTTTTTTTAATATGGGTACGGGGTTCCCCTTAATATGTGTACAAGACCCAAATAGGCTGGTAATGGGCAGGGAGGGCTACCCATGCCATTTTTCTGAATGATGTTCAACCATATTGCAGGAACCAGATATAACATTAAAACCGCAAGCAGTTTTAAATGGTGTTATTTCCGTTTAATGTCATTTTGTGCAGGGACTGTTCTAAACACGGGAAACACGTGGCACTTCACAGGCATACTACAGACACCCCCCAGGCACCATATTTAAAGGAATATTTCACTTTTCACTTTAATCGTCATTAAAATCAGTGCTCCCGCCAAAACGGTAGTTTTTAAAACTTTTTTTTGCAGTGACCCATGTCCCCTGAGGCAGGAGGCAGGTCCCCAAACCCTTTTTAGGACACTATCTTGCATATTAGCCGTTAAAATTAGCATTTTCCAATTCGAACGTTCGAGTCCCATAGACTTCAATGGGGTTCTAACGTTCGTACCGAACGCGGGGGTCGTTCGCAAGTTCTGGTGCGAACCGAACCGGGGGGTGTTCGGCTCATCCCTAGTAAACACCCCTTGTGACAGTAATAGGCAAGTGACAGGTACTCTTTATGGAGGGATCTGGGGGTCTATAAAACCCCAAATCCCTCCTTTGCACTTAAAGGTATTCAAAACGGCAAGTATGGCTGATTTGAAATGCGGTCATTTTTTTAAATTCTAAATCTGTAGAAAATTATTATTTTTTTTTTTTTTAGTTAAATTCAGCCTTAGACAAAGCGTTTGGGATGCATTTTAAACATTTTCCCCAAATACCTGCTCTTACTGGATAAGGCAACAGACTCGTAACTGGCAAGCTCTGCACTGCAAATTGAGAACTCCTGCTCACCCTTTGGTACTACGGCCCATAAAAAACCCTGGCCACCTGGCTTAGGCATTGCTGCAAAAGTATTATTATTTTTTACAGAAGGGGACCCATGCCCAGCCCCCAACCACGAGGACCAGGTTATCCCATTTATGTCTAAGAAAAAGCATTGCCCATCCAAAAACTTGAAAACCCTCCACAAGAATCCCCCCCCCCCATAGAATAAAGGAATCATGAGTCTGCTGAATTCATGATTGCTGTCCTCCTACAAGAGCATGGCTGAATTTGGTGGGTGTCAGCATGTATAGTGGTCCAGCTTCTTTTTTAAGGGTAGGGTTGGTTGGGTGCCATTCTTTTTGTGCTGCTAGAGATTGGCTTTAGACTTAGTTGGTTACCTTCATTGCCCTGACCTCACTTAAACTCTGGATGCACTATCTCCAGTGGGAGGGGGGGGGGGGGGTGCGAGGGGGGGCTACCGCCCCAATGCAAAATTTAGAGGGGCGCTGTCATGAGTGGGGATAAAAGCCCCTTGTTAAACTTATGATGCCGGAGAATCCACGTTGTTCAGTAACAGCGGCCGTTCATGCGGTGCAGGCGGGCAGCTGGGGGATCCGTATCATGGTGGTGATCAGCGGGGGGCCGAGCCGAGGACA
Organism: Lithobates pipiens; assembly: GCF_037356315.1. Taxonomy (NCBI): domain Eukaryota; kingdom Metazoa; phylum Chordata; class Amphibia; order Anura; family Ranidae; genus Lithobates; species Lithobates pipiens. Next base: position 3,786,370 of record NW_027507786.1, read on the forward strand.
GATAGGCTGGCCGCCGGTGAGCCCGGGACATAGGGTGGGGGGCCGGTATCCGGGGGCCCCCTTATTAAAGGGGGCTCCCGGATTCCGATAAGCCCCCTGCCCGCAGACCCCGACAACCAACAGCCAGGGTTGTCGGGAAGAGGCCCTTGTCCTCATCAACATGGGGACAAGGTGCTTTGGGGTGGGGGGGCCACGTGCCCCCCCCCTTCCCCAAGGCACCCCCCATGTTTTTGGGCACGCGGCCTGGCACGGCTCAGGAGGTGGGGCGCTCGCTCGTCCCCCCCTTTCCTGGCCGGCCGGGTAGCGTGCTCAGACAAGGGTCTGAAGTGGACCTGGGGGGGGGGACCCCCACGCCGATTTTTTCCCCTTTAAGTCCATACCAGGTGCCTACCTGGAGACGCGCTCAAAATAAGCAGACTTTCTTCCGCGTGTGTGGGCGAGTCCGTTCATTTCAAAAGTACGGTGTATTAGTCCGCTGAAAAAGTGCCGTGTGTGGGCAAGTAGCCTGTTCGGAAAGTCCGGCGGACAGTCCGATGGGAAGTCCGCCAGACTAAGTCCGCCGGATAGTCCGCTACGTGTGTACGGGGCATAATAAAGGTGTAAAACGCCGCTCAACCAACCCGATCCATGTTAGGTGTGAATGACGGCCTCAGCAAGCGCTGCTCCACTGACCTCACCCTCTGCGTTGATGCACAGGGGCTCACTGCCGTTTATTTGGTGTCAACTCTTGTTTACACCAAATACTCATTACTATCATATGTCTATCATTCGATTAATGGACTCATTTTGATTAATTATAATGCACATACAGATTCAACTACTTTTAGCTGATCTCCTTGCATTGCAACTCTGCATTAGTCAGTGGTAAATGTGGTATACACTATATACAATCACCCGACACTAGTTAGTTTCCACAATCCATGACTTAACTTCACAGTTCACACAAATACGTTTTAAATTCAAACTGTAGCACTGATGTAAATAATTTTTTCCCCCCACAGTAGCGTGACAATCCCTCCACCTCCGGGTCTAACTAATCACTCTCACCTTATGGCATGGACCCCTGTGCAAACAGGTGGTCATGCAAGCGGGTATCAAAAGGGTTAACACAGACCATAAACTTCTCTCACATCTCCTTAGATCTCAGCAAGGACGCCAGGTCATGGGTAGAAAGAAAAGATATCAGTGCTCACCGCTTACGTATAAGATTTCATTTTTGTGTTCAAACACAAACTACTCACATAAAGATGATAAAAACACAGCATGTAAAGCCGACAATCGTGTTAGTTCCATAGGGCAGCAACGGGTGACGTCATGCATAGCTCCTCCCCGTACGCGTTACGTTCAATCGGATCTTCAACGTCACCTGACTCTTCCCCCCTTCCCTTCGTTAGCAGGCGAAGGCACTTGGGGGAAGGGAGAGGAGTCCAGTGACGTTGATGCCTGTGACATCACCGGATCTCAGACGGAACTCCCTGAAGGCCCGGAAGCCGGCAGAGAGGTGAGTACTGAGCAAAAGAATTTCGATCGATCAAAAAAATTAATCCATTAATCGAGGAATTAATCTTTCATTTCCGCAGCCCTACTTTTTTTTTTTTTTTTACTTGACCTGTTTGATATGACTTATTTGTTAATAAAATATATTTTTGTACTATATCATTGTCCATCTTGCCTGTAAAGTCTAAATTAGGGCCCATTGGCCCTTTATCCTTTCTCTCTTCCAATCAAGTTTTATACGAATGTGGCTTTAGGAGTGTTATTTCAATTTTGGCGACACGAACGTTGGCGTTTCGGAAGGCATACAGGTGGACGATTCAGAATTTTACTGCTTCTAAAGCAGGTTTTAAAAATGGGTCAGACCTGGAGTAAGGGGCGTCTCCATACCCTTATGCTCGGGGCTTTTTTTTCAGCAGGAACTAGGGGGAACTGAGTTCCACCACCTCTGGCTCAGGTCTTCTGCTCCCTGCTCACCATTATTCGCTTGGTAACACTGAAGTCCAGCTTCTGCGTTTACAAGTGATAGCTTATCTCCCAGTAGCTCCCTCAGGTCAGATCCTACTGAGTGCCGGACAGGGACCAGGGAGATACAGAACAGGTCCCCAGGTTTCAGTGCAGTCATGGGCAGGAGAGGGTGCGTGGTGGGCTGCACCCTAGGTGGTCTCCATTTTTTCCCTGGTGACCAGTTGTTGATGCTCCTACTGCATAATCTCCCTTACAAGTGACTGTAGCATAGTATAGTATACTGGGAGGTACTACAGTCAGGTGCTTCAGTTTAATATTGCGACAAAGGTAAGACATATGACAGGTGGTGGAGCTTTTAAGAAGGGGAGGAGAAGATGGGGGCAGCGGAGGGAGGGGGTTGTATGCAAAGGGAAGGCCTGCCATTTGCCAGGCATGTGAGTGTGGCGGGCATGGTTGAGTTCCTGCACCTATTCTCTGAGAAGAAAATCCCTGCTTATAGTAATTATACATCCCAGTGAGTGGACTTTACTCCTTCCAAAATTCTTTAGTAAAAGAACTCTTGAGTAAAACTGGATCTAACTTGAACACAGTACCGGTGCATCTTCTTCACCGCTGGAGAACATGATGATGGTGGCCACACGCTGCTCCCAAACCATTTGCCAGAAGTCGTTGACTGTTTCCTGTAAAGGGCTCTGCGCAGCAATGAACTCCTTCCGAAATTTCTGTCCCTGAAACAGAACAATCGAATATAAATATAGCTCAGCTGGCAACATATACCGTATATGTGGGAAAACAGGGACCTCTGAACGTCATACTTTTTTTATCACATCGTGAACCTCTAGGAAGATATAAAAATCACAAATGAATACATCTTTGTATACGTAAGCCGCATGCTGACCGGCCGCCACAGTTATACTGTGGCAACATGGCTCGGCTGCACGAATCGCTGTCATGGTATTTATTTATTTATTCCAGTTACTTATATAGCGTCATCAATTTATGCAGCTCTTTACATATACATTGTACATTCACATCAGTCCCTACCCTCAAGGAGCTTACAATCTAAGGTCCCTAACTCACATTCATACATACTAGGGACAATTTAGACAGGATCCAATTAACCTACCAGCATGTCCGGAGTACCCGGAGGAAACCCATGCAGGCACAGGGAAAACATGCAGGTAGTGTTGTGGTTGGGATTCGAACCAGCAACCCTTCTTACTGCTAGGCGAAAGTGCTAACCACTACACCACTGTGCTGCCCAATGGTATGTCAGTACCATAGACGGCCACTAGGGGGCGCGTGCAGGCTGCCGGGGAAGCGCGCTGATCGCCCATGGAGCCGATGCGACTGCCTGACACTCGCGATCGCCGCCGGGCTCCCGGCTCAATGTATATATTTATGGCGAGGAATCAATCTTCAATCGTGATAGAAAAAGTCCACTTCCTTAATATGAATGAATCCATATGTGATAATGTGAAACCATATGGTGTGCTTTCACCTCCATATCAAAATGGCAACAGTTTTTGGAATCAAAACAACTCTTACATCAAGTATGCGATAAAAATGCTTTTGTGTAACCTGAATACTCAGCATCTGTCGCATCATTTCTGGACCGCGATGCCCTACGCGTTACGTCACATCACATGACTTCATCAGGGGACAATGCCGAAGTCACGTGATGTGACATAACCCATAGGTCATCAGGGACCAGAAGTGATGTGACAGACTGACATCTACCGACATATAGTATTCTGATTAAACAAAACCGTTTTTATTGCATACTTGATGTAAGAATTATTTAAATTCAATATATTGTTGCCATTTTAATAGTACACTATGGGAGGCAATTTTGCTTTGTCCTAGAATGTGGATGAGCTCACATATCGGCACCTTAAAGGGACCGGCACCCCAGGTTTGAACAAGCCGAGGATTAGGAGAATGCTGTGATTTGAGGATCGACCTATGGAGTTTTGATTATAATGCATTTTTGAATATTTATCAAGGTGAGAGTTCTGTGAGCATGGAGGTGTTTAACCACGTTCCACCCGTCCACCGTCTGGGCTGTGCGGCTCTCGTTCTGGGTGGATGTCATATGACGGCCTCCCAGAACGACCACTCTTGCGTGGCTGCGGCTCTTTAGCCATGTGATCGGTCACATGGCTAACACGGAGATGCCGGTAATTGGCGCTCCTCCTCTCACACTGACAGAGTGTGAGAAGAGGAGAGTCGATCAGCGGCATCTCCTCACAGGGGACAGCTAGGTATGTAATCAGGGCACTGATCATCATCATTACTTACAGGAATATAACTAGCGTTGATGTATCCATTGGAAGAATTTCCATCCTTTGACAGTTTGACAAGAGAATGATCATCTGGAATATATATAAAATAATAAGCTTCTAAATTGAATGTACATTTCTTATAGTAAATAACTAACTAGTTAACCCTTTCATGACTAAGAATATTCCTGACAAGTTCAAATCCGTATTTTTTGCTAGAAAATTACTTAGAACACCCAGACATTATATATATATATATATATATATATATATATATATATATATATATATTTAGCAGAGACTCTAGAGATTAAAATGGCGATTTTAATATTTTATGTCACACGGTATTTGTGCAGCGGTGTTTTAAACGCAACTTTTTGGGAAATGGGACACTTTCATGAATTAAAAAAAAAAAAAAAACAGTATAGTTATCCCAATTTTTTTTGTATAGTGTGAAAGATGATGTTACGCCGAGTAAATAGATACCAAACATGTCACGCTTTATAATTGCACGCACTCGTGGAATGGCGACAAACTTTGGTACCTAAAAATCTCCATTTAAATTTTTTTTTATTTTTTTTTACGGTTACCAGGTAGGAGTTACAGAGGAGGTCTAGAGCTAGAATTATTGCCCTCGCTCTGACGATCGTGGCGATACCTCACATGTGTGATTTGAACACCGGTTACATATGCGGGCGCGACTTCCATATGCGTTTTCTTTTCGCGGCTTTGAATTTTTTTTTCTTATTTTTTGATTCGTTTTTATATTATTAAATTGTGTTTAAAAAAAATAATCGAATAATTGATCACTTTTATTGCTGTCACAAGGAATGTAAACATCCCTTGTGACAGTAAGTCCCCTTTCACACTGGGGCGGGAGCGGCGTCGGCGGTAAAGCGCCGCTAAAAATACCGTCTTTTTTGCGGCGGTCTGTGGGCGCTAGCGGGGTGGTTTTAACCCCCGCTAGCGGCCGAAAAAGGGTTAAAATCGCCCGCAAAGCGCCGCAAAGCGCCGCTGCAGCGGCGCTGCAGCAGCGCTTTGCCGGCGGTATTGCCGCGCTGTCCCATTGATTTCAATGGGTAGGAGCGGTTTAGGAGCGGTGAATACACCGCTCCTTCACCGCTCCAAAGATGCGGCTAGCAGGACTTTTTTCACTGTCCTGCCAGCGCACCGCTTCAGTGTGAAAGCCCTCCGGCTTTCACACTGAAGTGAAAGGGGCCGTTTTTTTTCAGGCGCTACACAGGCGCTATTTTTAGCGCTGTAACGCCTGAAAACAGCCCCAGTGTGAAAGGGGCCTAATAGGTGGTGACAGGAACTCTTTATGGAGGGATCGGGGGGGGGGGGGGGGGTCTAAAAGACCTCCAATCCCTCCTTTGCACTTCAAAGTATTCAGATCACCGAAAATGGTGTATATGAATACTGTATATCTTTTAAAATCCGGGGGCATTGGCAGCCGAGTAAACAGGAAGTGACGTTGTGACGTCGCTTCCATGTTTACATCCATCTGTCACTAGCCGCTGGAAGTGGCGGATGTTCGAGCGGGCCTTTCCGGTGTAACGGGAGCCCGGGGAAGAGCAGCGGGAGGCGGCGGGCGGGGGGGGGAACGTCCCCTCCTGCTCCTCCAATATAATACTTGAGCGGCTTTTAGCTGCATCGGTTGTTATACCAGGAAAACCGATCGCCCAAACTAAACAACGGTACCGGGATGATGCCTCAAGCTGCGCCGAGTTTGCACATCTGTGTACACTTGGCGGGAAGGGGATAAAGTACATCTTATTTGCATCTATTATTTGCAGATAGGCTCTAAAAGGTAAGTACCACCTAAAAATAAAGGCAATATCATTGGTTTTGGAACATTGGGTACAGGATAGGCAAACAGGCACAGGTCCTGGCTGTATATTTTCGACATCCGATTTGACTTTTTCATCAGACAAAAGCTGGATGTGCAGACTATAAAATTTTTGTTGGATTTTGAAATGTCTGATTTTCGGATGGTCAGTACAGAAATCGTCACATACAAAGTCAAAAGTACAACCACGCATGATGGGAATCGAGGAAGGACTGGGAGGAGTACGGTCTTGTAAACTACCGTTCATAATCTAGAATTAGCTTGTTAATTTGTGACGCGGCAATTGATGAAATGTTCAAATGCAGCGCACATTCTCATCTTCTTTAATGGGATAATAATGAAGCTGTTTTTGCTGGTGATACTGATGGAGTTATGCCAAATGTATTTTAAAAGGCATTTGTTTTTCTACGATCTGAAAATCGCGAATCAACGCTCACCAAACTTCTATTAACACAAAATTAGCAGAAGGGGCCCAAAGGGTGGCGCTTGAGAATTTAACTTCCTCTTTATACTCTCGTAGTACGTCGTTGTTCGTCAAAACGACAATTTGCGGATAGTTCGTATGCTAGACAAGATCCTGCACACGCGTTTTTGACAAAAATCAGACGCTGGGTCATACAACAATCGAACCGTGTGTACGAGGCCTAAATCCTTGTACACACGATCAGATTATTGGACAAATTTTCATCAGTTTTTTTTTGTTGGATGCTAGTCTCAAATCGAAAGTGAAGAGGGTACTCACCAGGGGCGGACTGACCATTGGGCCACTCGGGCACTGCCCGAGGGCCCCATGCCACTAGGGGGCCCCATCAGGGTTGCCAGCCTCAGTAAAACCAGGGACAGTATGTAAAAATGTGTGTTTTTTTTTTACATCTGTCTCTGAAATGTCTCTTACCGACATACTTTTGGTCTAAAAATCCAGAGATCATAGCTGTCCCACCTCTCCAGTACCTTCTCAGCCAATAGAAACATGTCTGTGTATACTGTGTGTACATTTATATGTATACTGTGTGATCGTATACTGTGTGTGTTTGTGTATACTGTGTGGCCCCATAATCTTTGATTGCCTGGGGGCCCCATAATCTCCTATTGCCCGGGAGCCCCATGAGTTGTCAGTCCGCCCCTGGTACTCACCATCAGAAAATTTTCCGTCAGAAGTGACGTAATGCGTTGAATTGTTTTGCATGTGTTCTTTCATTTCTGAGCATGCTTAGTCTTGCTCTTCAGATTTTTTTGGGCAGAAAAACCGTATATTGAAAAGAAAAATCGGACGTTGTGGTCACATCAGGCAAAAATTTTGGAGCCTGCACATCCAGTTTTTGTCTGCTAAAAATCCGTAATCGGCTGTCAAAAGCAGCATACAGTGGAACCTTGGTTAACGAGTAACGCAGTTAATGAGTAGCGTGGTTAACGAGCATTTTGAAAGACGATCAACATTTTTTTTTTTCCAATTCTGACTCGGTTTGCGAGTGTTGTCTCGCAAAACAAGCAGAATTCAAGCTAATGGGGTGTGTGGAACTTTGGTTAACAAGCGTTTTGAAAGACGGGCAACTTTTTTTTTTAAATTCCTACTCGGTTTGCGAGTGTTGTCTCGCAGAATTCAAGCTAATGGGGTGTGCAGTACCACATTTGGCCAGAGGTGCGGGGGCGCTGGTGACACTCAGAACAGTTCGGAGCCGTTTGGAAATACTGAAAATCACTTGGAAATACTACGTTCCAGAGTGTTTCCGAGCCTTTCCGAGGCTTTCCGAGTCCAGCGAAGCTGTCCCAGAGTATTTCCGAGGCTCTCTGGCGCTCCCCACATCTGGCCACATGCAGCATTGCATGCAATAGATGTCAATGCAGAACGAATTATCTTCATTTCCATTGACTTCTATGGGGAAACTCGCTTTGATATGCGAGTGCTTTGGATCACAAGCATTCTTCTGATTCTGCTTGTAATCCAAGGTTCCACTGTACTAGTGATCAGAAAATCAGCAGATCGTTCACCAGATGAAATTTTGCTTCAGATTTTATGACTGTGTGTACAGGCCTTTAGTCTCCAGCAGAAAAGTATTATTATTTTGCAATCCAATCATTGCCCTACCCTACCCTGCAACATTAACCACTTGCCTACCAGCGCACGACGATGTACGTCGACAGAATGGCACGGGCAGGCAAATGGGCGTACATGTACGTCCAGCGCTGGTCGGGACCCCCGTGAGACCGGTCGCGGGACCCGCGGACTCGATCGACACGGGCATCTCCGCGATCGTCTCACAGGACGGCTGAATGGAGGAAATGCCGTGCAAACAGCATTTCTCCATTCTGCCTAGCAACTAATGACGCTGATCTCTGCTCCATGTGATTGGTGTTCACTAAATGAAAGCCCAACCCCCCCACAGTTAGTAACACACCCCTAGGAACACTTAACCCCTACACTGCCACCCACTGGTTAACCCCTTCACTGCCAGTGTCATTTACACAAGAATCACTGCTTTTATATAGCAGTGATTACTGTATAAATGACAATGGTCCCAAAAATGTGTCAAAAATGTCTGATGGGTCCCCCACAATGTCGCAGTCACAATAAAAATCGCTGATCGCCGCCATTACTAGTAAAAAAAAAAATAATAAAAAATTATTAATAAAAATGCTATAAAACTATCCATATTTTGTAAACGCTATAACTTTTGCGCAAACCAATCAATAATCGCTTATTGCGATTTTTTTTTACCAAAAATATGTAGAAGAATACGTATCGGCCTAAACTGAGGGAAAAAAATGTTTTTTTTATATATTTTTGGGGGATATTTATTATAACAAAAAGTAAAAAATAATGCGTTTTTTTCCAAATTGTCGCTCTATTTTTGTTTATAGCGCAAAAAATAAAAACCGCAGGGGTGATCAAATACCACCAAAAGAAAGCTCTATATGTGGGGAAAAAAAGGACGTCAATTATGTTTGGGAGCCACGTTCCACGACCGCGCAATTATCAGTTAAAGCGACGCAGTGCCGAATCGCAAAAAGTGGTCTGGTCTTTGACCAGCAAAATGGTCCGGTCTGCAAGTGGTTAAGATGATGTAAGGACAACGCTATGCATCACAGTGATGTGATTTAGGAAGGCGACTATTGGTACGACTTTTTTCATTTGGAGCACCCAACATTTGGACAAAAGGCAGTCAGTTGGTTAAGTGTCATGGCTTGTACATTTTTACTCACATGGGAAAACAGCCTCTGGATGGTTCTTGGTGGCATTTTTTGGGTGTGTAGATATAGATCGGGATTGTAGAGCTCCAATGCACTGCAAAGCCTAAATAAGAAAGAATTACATAATTTTTAGTGAGCCAAGATACAAAATTGTTTTTCCCAATACTTAAGCACTGAGTACCAAGGGCTGTTAAGAAGCTCGGGGACTGGTCATGCCCATGATGAAAACAGACAACCTGAACAGGTACACTGTTACCATCATGTCTATGGAGGCAGAGCCTCCTGGGAGGGGGGGCCTAGCATTGGGGCAGTAAAGCTGCCTATCTTTGGTAGCATAAAAAAGGATGGATGCTCCTAATATTGTATAAAGAGAAACGCCAGTAACCCATGAAATCCATTCCTCTGCTAATCATGAAATGGAAACAATGAAAATATTTCAAATGACAGAAAGTCTCCTTAATATGCATTACGCTATTTTTTCTTTTTACCCCACTGCAACCAGATGCACCCAGCTTATGTATATGCTGGATGATACCGTAGCTTCTTGTCAAGTGATTTTTTAAAGTGCAGCCTTCCTGTTTCTCTTTGAGAGGCTTGTATGAGCCTGCAAGTTAAGTTTTAGGAATGGAGAAAGTTAAGCCTGCACATTCTCTGGCCCAGGACCTGGTGTTCCCAGAATTATTGCCAAAAAAACAAAAACAAAGAGGAGGTCAACTGTCCTACAGCTATATCTGAATGAAAAAGAAAAGCTGTGGTCGGGTGGGCGCAGACCCTGGTTTTATATTTCTAAGCTTAAAGTATATATAATGTTACATTTTTGTGGTGTGGAATCATTGGTAACACTGCCTCCTAAATTGGTGGTCAGTAGGAAGAATGCTCATTACATTGGTGTTCAGTGGGAAGAATGTCCCTTGCATTGGTGGTCAGTGGGAAGAATTTTCCTTACACCGGTGCTCAGTGAGAAGAATGTTCCTTACATTGGTGGTCAGTGGGAAGAATGCTTCTTACAGTGGAGATCAGTGAGATAAATGATCCTTATATTGGTGGTTAGTGGGAAGAATGCTTCTTACATTGGGGAACAGTGTGAAGAATGCTCCTTACATTGGAGATCAATGGGATAAATGAACCTTATATTGGTGGTTAGTGGGAAGAATGCTCCTTACATTGATGGTCAGTGGGAAGAATGCTTCTTACATTGGCGATCAGTGGGAAGAATGCCCATTAAATTGACGGTCAGTAGGAAGGATGTTTCTCACATTGATGGTCAGTGAAAAGAATGCCCCCTCTATGATGGTTATCAAAATGCCACCCTTAAAACAGCTAAAATTTGTTGTCATTTACTGTCAATTGGGGTCATGCTTCTGACTCTGCTGAGCAGCGTTGGACCTAAAATTATGCAGGTGCCATCAGGCAGGAGGTCAACAAACCACATCTCAAAGAACCCATAGCAACCTCTTGAGGAACCCTAGGGTTCCATGGAACTCTGGTTGAGAATGGCTGTCTTAGCCCTTGTACACACGGTCGGACTTTCCGACAACCAAATCCGTCAGATTTTGTCCGACGGATTTTGTCCGAAACTGTTGCATACATACAGTCGGACAAAGTTGTCAGAAAATCCGATCGTACTTAACGTGATGACGTTATTTCGTTAGGACGGGACTACGTTCAGGCTAGTAGCCAATAGCTTTGGTCTAGGAATTTGATCTGAGCATGCGTGGCACTTTGCCTGATCGGAATTCTCTACACATGATCAGACAAAGTCCAATCGGATCATGTTGTCGGAAAATTTTATAACCCAGCTGGAAAACTTGGTCCGTCGGATACTCCGACGGAAACAGTCCGATGGAGCCCACACACTGTCGGATTATCCGACAACACGCTCCGATCGGACATTGTCCAACGTAATGTCCGACCGTGTGTACAAGGACTTAGAGGTTGTAGCACTAAAATCTCTGGCCATGAGTTCCTGGGCTCCAACCTTTGCATTACCCCTTACAAGGGACTTTCAATATCTTTGTTGAATAATGTATTATCTTACATTGAAGAAAGGTAGCAAAGGCACAACATTTCCCATGTCATAACTAGACCGATCCAATGGCAGAGTAAATAATTTGGTAGGGAATTCTTGCTAAGTCCACAGAACATTACAAAAAAAATCCCATATCAGCAACTTCAAGTCAGTAAAAAAATAGACAGCTAATCTGTCTAAATTAACTGCTTGCCTACCGGGGCAATTTTTAAAATTTGTCAATACATATTAAAATCTGCATATTTTAGATAGAAAATTACTTAAAACCCCCAAACATTATCCTAGCTTTTGATACACTTTACATGGGCAAAGCTGGCCAAAATGAACTATGTCCCTCACGAACATGTGAGGCCGCTGGATGTGCTATATAGACTGTATGGAGCTAAGGCTCCATAAATTATACTGCATTGTGTTCCCATTTCCCGTTGCCTGAGACTTCCTGTCTCATACCTAGAACACATTAGAGTTTATCTGATCAGGCATTCAGAGAAACCAATGTATTCAAGCAATATATACAAAACTTCCTTTGATTGGCTGAGTCAGAGAGGTGGCCTGATTATGTCACAACCTCTGACCCAATCAGAGGAAGCCTTGGATTAATTTCTAGAATTATTATTAATATTATACACAAATTATAGTGCCAACAGAATACATTGATTTCGCTGACTGGCTGATCAACATTCAGATAGACTCTAATGCAGCCTTTCTAAAACTTTTTATCCCAGGGAAGCCCTTAAAATTATTTTCAGGTCTCAGTCTCATTCATGGGTCAGTGGGAACAATGCCCCTTACAGTGGGAACAATGCCCCTTACAGTGGGAACAATGCCCCTTACAGAGAGCTATAAAGATCATTGGTGTCATACCACTGGCTCCTCCAAGTGGCATTGGCTCAGAACGATGTAGGCACCATCAAACAGGAGATAAATCAGCCACAGCTCAAGGAACTCCTAGCCACCTCTAGAGGAACCCTAGGGTTCCACCCTGCTCTAATGTGTTCCGGGTATGAGACAGGAAATCTTGGCTCAAACCCAGAACACAGTGCTGTATGCTGTATGTGGCCACAGCTAAACACAGTTTATACAGCACATCCAGTGGCCTCACGTTAGTGAGGGACATAGTGGCCAAGGTGGCCTACATGACCTATGTAGACCAGCCTTTCTCAACCTTTTCAACACAGAGGAACCCTTGAAATAGTTCTCTGGTTTCGTGGGGAACCCCTTCTAAAAATTAGAAATCTACAACTCATGATACATTAGTGTGATGGTCAGTGGGAAGAATGGTCCTTACACTTGTGGTCATTGGGAAGAATTACTTCCTTACAGATAGCTAAAAAGATCAATGGTGTCAGTGGGAACTTATCTGAGAGGCAGAAATTGCCCAATGCTGAAGGAACCCCTAGCAACCTCTGGAGGAACCTTAGGGTTCTACGGAACCCTGGTTGAGAATCACTGATGTAGAGTGTTATGTATCAAAAGCTGGAGTTTAGCTTTAACTACGGCAGAGAGAATTGCAGCCTTTTGCCATGCCAGACGCGTCTAGGCTGTTTGGCAGAGCTGTGTGAATCTCAGGACTTAAAGGACAGGAATGTAAATGCTTTAGCATCCTAAACAGCTCCAAAATATGCATATAATCTGTGTATTTAGCTGTCTGTCTGGAGTTCAGCTTTAAACTGTAACAGAAGGTTATAATACATACGGAAAACTCCGCGCTCAAGACTTGGGGGTCCCTTTCTTTCATTTTAAAAATTTCTTCAAATTGTTCAGCCTTAGCAATATGGCTCCTAGGAAAGGTAAATTTTGGGATATTATATAAAGGTAAAGATTCCTAAAATTTTATGATTTGGTAAATGGATGCACTTACTTGGATGGCCTGTTATCCAGAGACAATTTTCTTTTCCTGCAATTGATATAAACAACACAAACAGTAAGCAATGATATAATATGTGTATTGGCCATAAATCATATCAAACTGGAAAGTTACATTTTTTTTTTTATGGGATCGGAATTTAAAGGACAATATGGTAAAGCATTTACATTTAGACACTTGCCCATTGCTAACATCCCAAAAATGATATATGCACGATATTCTTTAATGGTACTTTTTAGAGTTTCAGGTTGACTTATATTGTGGCCCTTACAGACCTTGGTTTGGTGGTTTTAGAATATAAATACACTATATTGTCAAAAGTATTGGTACACCCGGCTTTACACGCACATTAACTTTATCGGCACCCCAGTCTTCGTCTGTAGGGTTCAATATTGAGTTGGTCCACCCTTTGCAGCTATAACATCTTCAACTCTTCTGGGAAGGCTGACCACAAGGTTTTGGAATTGTGTCTATGGGAATGTTTGATCATACTTCCAGAAGAGCATTTGTGAGGTCAGACACTGATGTTGGATGGGAAGGCCTGGCTCGCAGTTACCGCTCAAATTCGTCCCAAAGGTGTTCTATTTGGGTTAAGGTCAGGACAAGTTCTTCCACCCCTAACCCGCTCATCCATGTCTTTATGGACCTGCTTTGTGCACTGGTGCCCATTCATGTTGGAACAGGAAAGGGCCATCCCCAAACTATTCCTACAAAGCTGGGAGCATGAAATTGTCCAAATGTCTTGGTATGCTGACGCCTTAAGAATTTCCTTCACTGGAACTAAGGAGCCAAGCCCAATCCCTGAAAACCAACCCCCACACCATAATCCCCCCTCCACCAAATGATTTGGACCAGTGCACAAAACAAGGTCCATTAAGACATGGATGAGCGAGTTTGGGGTGGAGGAACTTGACTGGCCTGTACGATAGAACACCTTTGGCATGAATTATAGCGGAAAGACATGTGCAAAAGGAAAAAATTTGTTTAGTTTAGTTTCGTATTAATTTGTTAATTAATTAATTTCGTTTAGTTATATTCGTTAAATTCGTTTTTGGATTTCGTTTAGTTTTCTACCAAATTCGAAAAATCGGTTGCATTTGAAAATATTTCTACCAAATTCGAAAATATTTCTACCGGATTCGAAATGATTTCAACATGATTCGAAATTATTTCAACCGCATTCAAAACTATTTCAAGTGGATTCGAAAATATTTTTTGCAACCCGATTTTACCCAAATTTGGAGATTTTGTAGTGCTAGTTCTATTGTGTTTGCATACCAAATTTGGTGTTTCTAGCTATAAGTGACCCCGAGATATGTGGCCCCAAAGTTGGGTCGCAAAATGTAATTCTCTGCTGCAGAAAAGTGCTTGACATTTTGTGACCCGAATTTGGGGCCACGTATCTCGGGGTCACTTTGTGCTAGAAACCCCAAATTTGGAGATGTTGTAGTACTAGGTCTACTGTGTTTGCATACCTAATTTGGGGTTTCTAGCTATAAGTGGCTCCAAGATATGTGGCCCCAAATTCGGGTCACAAAATGTCATTCTCTGCTTCAGAAAAGTACTTGGCATATTGCCTATATCTGGGGGTCACTTGGTGGCAGGTGACGTGGCAAGTGGACAATCCACAACTTGGTCACATGGCACTCGTGGCCGGCCACATGGCACTCGTGGCCGGCCACATGGCACTCGTGGCAGGTGTCGTGGCAAGTGGACAATACACAACTTGTGGCAGGTGATGTGGCAAGTGGACAAATACAATACACAACTTGTGGCAAGTGGACAATGACATACAGCATATGCACTTGCCTTGTGATCGACATCCGTGACTTCTTCAATCAGGCATGCTGACAACTTCATTGATACCATAAATATAAATGAAATAAGATGTGTGTGGTTTTTTTTTTTTGCACTGGTACACTGCAAGTATGAAAAGTTGATCTGACAGATGTATATAAGTAAGTAACTAACCATCTTCCAAAATTTATAATTCAAATAGAAAAGATTAGAACAGAAGAGAAAAAAAATATAATTTAATAGAATAAAATAGAAAGAATATACAACCATCTTCTGAAATACGAATTTGAATAGAATAAATTAGAATTTTGAATAGTATGAATTCAAATTTTTTAATTAATTAATTTTAAATTTGCATAGAAAAGATTAAAATAGAAAATAGACTAGAAAAACGATAGAACAGAACAGAATAGAATATATTTTATTCTGTTCTATTGTTTTTCTAGTATATTCTTTTATATTCTATTAAAATCTTTTCTATTAAAATCGAAATCATTATATACTAAATTTGAATTTTAGAAGATGGTTTTATATATATATATAGAAAAACAATAGAATAGAATATAGATACTATCTATTTCATTTTTACTTTCTTTTGCAGATTACTATTTGTTTCCATTAGATCTCCTGCAGACTATTAGCATCTATTTCATTTTAGAATAAAATATAATATATTCTATTCTGTTCTATTGTTTTTCTAGTCTATTCTCTATTTCTATTCTAATCTTTTCAATTCAAATTCGAATTCATTCTATACAAAAATTTCGAAAAGTATATATATATATATATATATATATATATATATATATATATATATATATATATATATATATATATATTATATAACCACCATCTTCTGAAATTCGAATTTAGTATATAATGATTTTGATTTTAATAGAAAAGATTTTAATAGAATATAAATAGTATATATAAATAAATGATCAGACTAAAAAAACAATAGAACAGAACAGAACAGAATAAAATATAATATATTCTATTCTGTTTTGTTCTATCGTTTTTCTAGTCTATTTTCTAGTTTATTATAATCTTTTCTATCCAAATTTAAAATTAATTAATTAAAAAATTTGAATTCATACTATTAGAAATTCAAATTTATTCTATTTGAAATTTGAATTTCAGAAGATGGTTGTATATTCTTTCTATTTTATTCTATTAAATTATATTTTTTTTCTAATCTTTTCTATTTGAATTGGAAATTTTGGAAGATGGTTAGTTACTTATATACATCTGTCACATCAACTTCTCATACTTGCAGTGTACCAGTGTAAAAAAACACACACATCTTATTTAATTTATATTTATCACATCAATGAAGTTGTCAGCATGCCTGATTGAAGAAGTCACGGATGTCGATTGCAAGGCAAGTACATATGCTGTATGTCATTGTCCACTTGCCACGTCACCTGTCACAAGTTGTGTATTGTCCAGTCCACTTGCCACATCACCTGCCACATGTTGTGTATTGTCCACTTGCCATGACACCTGCCACGAGTGCCACGTGACCTGCCACGACTGCCACATGACCAAGTTGTGGATTGTCCACTTGCCACGTCACCTGTCACAAGTTGTGTATTGTCCAGTCCACTTGCCACATCACCTGCCACATGTTGTGTATTGTCCACTTGCCATGACACCTGCCACGAGTGCCACGTGACCTGCCACGACTGCCACATGACCAAGTTGTGGATTGTCCACTTGCCACGTCACCTGCCACAAGTTTTGGGGTTCCTGGCACCAAGTGACCCCGAGATATGGACAATATGTCAAGCACTTTTCTGCAGAAGAGAATGACATTTTGCGACCCGACTTTGGGGCCACATATCTCGGGGTCACTTATAGCTAGAAACACCAAATTTGGTATGCAAACAAAATAGAACTAGAACTACTAAATCTCAAAATTTGGGGTTTCTAGCAGAAAGTGAACCCGAGAAATTCGGGTCACAAAATGTCAAGCACGAGATATGGACAATATGTCAAGCACTTTTCTGCAGAAGAGAATGACATTTTGCGACCCGACTTTGGGGCCACATATCTCGGGGTCACTTATAGCTAGAGACACCAAATTCGGTATGCAAACACAATAGAACTAGCACTACAAAATCTCTAAATTTGGGTAAAATCGGGTCGCAAAATATTTTTGAATCCGGTTGAAATAGTTTTGAATGCGGTTGAAATAATTTCGAATCATGTTGAAATCATTTCGAATCCGGTAGAAATATTTTCAAATTTGGTAGAAATATTTTCAAATGCGACCGATTTTTCGAATTCGGTAGAAAACGAAACGAAATCCGAAAACGAATTTAACGAATATAACTAAACGAAATTAATTAATTAACGAATTAAAATGAAACGAAGCTATACAAATTTTTTCCTTTTGCACATGTCTATCCGCTATAATTCATCCCAAAGGTGTTCTATCGTACAGGCCAGTCAAGTTCCTCCACCCCAAACTCGCTCATCCATGTCTTAATGGACCTTGCTTTGTGCACTGGTCCAAATCATTTGGTGGAGAGGGGATTATGGTGTGGGGTTGGTTTTCAGGGATTGGGCTTGGCTCCTTAGTTCCAGTGAAGGAAATTCTTAAGGTGTCAGCATACCAAGACATTTGGACAATGCTCCCAACTTTGTAGGAATAGTTTGGGGATGGCCCTTTCCTGTTCCAACATGAATGGGCACCAGTGCACAAAGCAGGTCCATAAAGACATGGATATGTTGTAGTGCTAGTTCTACTGTGTTTGCATACCAAATTTGGGGTTTCTAGCTACAAGTGGCCCCCCGAGATATATGGCCCCAAATTCGGGTTGAAAAATGTCATTTTTTGAATTTGATTCGAATTTCGTCCGAATTCGGTTGAATTTGTTAGCATTGTAATTCGGTAATTCGAATGCATCCGAATGTCCGAATAATGAAAATTCGTCCGAATTTCGATTCAGAACGAAATGAAATGCACATGTCTAATATTAATATATATTAATTAAATGTATTTAAATATGACATTCAGCATTAAAGTGTTTTTTTTTTTTTTAATCTTACTGCATTCTATGCAGTAAGATAAAAAAAAACTTCTGTGCAGCCCATCTAATACTTACCTGAGCCCCCTCTACATCCAGTGATGTTGCAGGAGACACTCAGCTGGCCGGGACTCCCCTCCTTATTGGCTGAGACAGCAGCGTGATGCCATTGGCTCCCGCTGCTGTCAGCCAAAGTCAGTCAGCCAATGAGGAAATAAAGGGGGTGTATGGGCACTCAACAGGAGGGAGGGGCCAGGAGAGCCAGAAGAGGGACCAGAGAAGAGGAGGATCTGGGCTGCTCTGGGCAAATACACTGCAACAGAGCAGATAAGTATAACATGTTTGTTATTTTTACCTAAAAAAAAAAACGACTTTTAAATCACTTTAAGATTTCATTCATGCCTTTTCATTCTTGTGCCTTTCATTGACATCATTATGTTATATATTAAAATATATGTGATTTTAAAATTTTGTTGTAGTATTTTATTATATTATTAATATATATTAATTATTATATTAATTATATGAATTCATTATTTTATTATATTATTGATATATATTGATTAATTATAATTCCTTGGAATATATATACCAAAAAACAATATTATATTATTATTTTATTATTATTTTTATATTAATGAAATGTATTACATTAAATTAAATTACGTACATGTAATAAATATGACATTCAGCTTTAAGATCCCATTCACACCTTCACATTCTGGTGCCTTTAATTGACATCATTATGTTATATATTAAAATATATGTGATTTTATCTTTTTTTTATTGTCTTTTCTTATATTATTGATATATTTTAATTTAATATACTAAATTAAATTAAATACAATCATTAAATATGAAATTAATCTTTTAAATTCCATTCATGCCTTCACATTCTGGTGCCTTTCATTGACATCATTATGTTATATATTAAAATATATGTGATTTTATAATTTTGTTGTAGTATTTTATTATATTATTGATATATATTAATTAATTAGATTTCCTTTAATGAAATATAATAAAAACTATATTATATTACATTATATACATTTTTTTATATTATATTGTTGCATTCCAACAGGTTGCCAATTTATCAGAACGCACAAGAAAATTATACATTTTTTGAGCGCACAGTAGTGCATTGCCGCGTTGCAATGCATATGCATTAGGGTACCATACAAAATGAATGGTATCACATACCATGTTACAATGGTGCAATGGTGAGAATAGCCCCATTATATTACTTATTTATACTTAGTTAGAAATATATTTGTTTTAGTATTACCTTACAATCTTCCAAATTAAAAATCCCAAAAGGCAGATAACAATAACACCCCCAACACTTCCAACCACAGCCCCAACAATGACACCTGAAGAAAGAAAAGAAGTTAAACCATATTTTATGCCATATTATGCTTTCCACTTTTATTATTATTTATTATTATTCTTATTATTAATTATTAATTATTATATTAAATCTAAAAACATTTTAAATACATCAATGTAATTTTTAATTTTTGTTAAAAATAAACAAAAACTTATTTTTTTTGAAAAACGTTGGGTTAAAGCGTATCTATGGTCAAAATGTAAAATCATGTACTGTATTACTTTCCACCCATTTCCATTATATTTTTTGAGACTTAGCACATAGTAGTGCATTGCCGTGTTGCAATGCATATCCATTAGGGTACCATACAAAATTAATGGTATCACATACCATGCTAAAGCGTGTTTCAATGATTTGACTGAATTCAGAAAATTTGTCTAGTTGTCTAGTCTATTGTATTTTTTTTATTGTATTTTTTCTATTCTATTCTAATTTTTTTCTATTCTATTACTTTCTTTTGTTTTCTATTCTAATCTATTCTCCTCTGATTCCAATTTATTATATTCTAAATTTGAATTTAGGAAGATGATTATATATTAATTTATTCAATTGTATTTTTTTTTTTTTATTATTTTCTGTTCCGTTCTATTCTAATCTATGAAGTCCATGTATAGAACCCACACGTAAATAAACGTCCTCAGTGAGTATAGGAAAAGGTTCCTCGCCACCCAAATGCAGGCACACGTTGCAGTCGCCAGGCTTAATTGACCCCTATTACAGGGAGTCAAATCAGGCATATGGGAAAATCCAAGATGTTGTACATAGTCATCATAGTTAGTAAGGTTGAATAAAGACACCAGTCCAACCTGAGTGAGTGTCTACAATTGTCCCTATCCCTGTACATTGCACACTCACATCGGTCCCTACCCTCAAGGAGGCCACAAGCCAAGGTCCCCATTCATATACTAGGGCCAATTATGGACAGAAGCCAATTAACCTACCTGCATGTCTTTGGAGGAGTGTGGGAGGAAACCGGAGTACCCGGAGGAAACCCACACAGGCACAGGGAGAACATGCAAATTCCAGGCAAGTAGTGACATGGTTGGGATTCGAACCAGTGACCCTTTTTACTGCTAGGTGAGAGTGAAGAAAGACGACACCACTGTGCCGCCCACATGAGGTCACAGGAATGAATTCAATCTGCCGCTGTAATCCATTCTATATATATATATATATATATATATATATATATATATATATATATATATATATATATATATATATATATTTTTTTTTGTTTTAGTTTTGCCATATAGAGATATATTTTATTTTTAGTTTTGCCATATAGAGCGGGAGAGGAAAATGAGTCAAATCATTTACCATATTCATCGGCATATAACATGCGTCAGCAAGTTTAGGCGGGAAAGTTTAAGGAAAGAAAATTACATTTTAAATGCCCATCAATGCAGCCATATCAGTGTCCATGTGCAGCCTTGCCCGACAGTGTCCATCTGCAGCCTTGCCCAACAGTGTCCATCTGCAGCCTTGCCCGTCAGTGTCCATCTGCAGCCTTGCCCGTCAGTCTCCATCTGCAGCCTTGCCCAAAATTGCAGCAGGATCGGTTATAAATTGTTACTCCGAGATAGACAGAGCCGGATGTCATGTGTACTTGGCTCATTTCGGCTCCTCTCGCAGTCCCGCCCCTGTCCCGCCCCTTGGCCCGGCTCCTACGATATTGGACACAACACCGGTCCAATGGCGGGACGTAAATGCTAGGAGGCCAGACTGGGCGTGACTATGAGCGGAGCTGAGCCTAGACGAGTACACGGTACACTCGGCTCTGTCTATTTCGGCGGCGCTCGTTCCCTCCTTCCCCTCAGAGGCAGCAGTTCGGCGTGTGTTATACACCTATAAATACGGTATTTAAAAATAAGGTTGTATTGCACTTACATCAAAAAAGTCAAGGATCAGCATCTATTGTATAGGAATCGCTGGTTAGCACTCCACCTGCGTTCCCGCTGACCGGAAAAAAATAAAACGTATCTCAAACGCGACCCATCGCTGTTTTGTCAGCCTACATCTGACGTCTTTATGTATTTTTTATAACTCAAATGAAGATTTATTTGTTTATTCACTATGGTGATTTATGATAAGTATGTATCTTTGTTTCTTTTCATGTTTTAGGTTTATTTTATTTATTTATTTTTTTACACTTTACAACATGGAGCTCATAATTGTAGTTTATTTGTTTTTTGGTCATTGATTGGCGGTGGGTTTGGAACCTATTGGCTCCTATATTTTCTTTCAGTAACTAGCCATGCATTAAAATTGGATAGTTCTATCAACAATGCAAATATTCTAAAAATAATGTCACTTCTACTCACCCACATGGTTATCGGTAGGGGAGGGACTATTGGGTAGTTGTATAGAGACAGTCTTGGGAGTACTTGTGTAATTGAGGGCACCCACAGTAACAATGTTGAAGGTATAGTTCCCAGGTGTCAGGCCACTAACAGTGATATTCGTTGTCTCCGATTTATATATTGAAGACCCGGATCTGTACGGATCATTCCTAGTGACAGTAATATTAAAGGACTTTTTTACATTGCTCATATTCGCAGGGCTATCCCAGACAAGGGTGACTGTGTCTGCTCCAATAGTCTGGTGTATATTTCCCGGTGGAGTAGGATCTGTAAAAGAGAAAAATAAAAAGGGATCAATTCTGTACACCTAAAAAAGTAAAATTAAAAATGTTGTAATTAAAAAAAAA
This sequence comes from Lithobates pipiens, assembly GCF_037356315.1. Taxonomy (NCBI): domain Eukaryota; kingdom Metazoa; phylum Chordata; class Amphibia; order Anura; family Ranidae; genus Lithobates; species Lithobates pipiens. Next base: position 3,808,477 of record NW_027507786.1, read on the forward strand.
AAACTGTCATGAAGTATAAGCTGTAAGACCAATTACATAACCGTGGTGGAAATGAAACAGTAATGCCTCGTACACACAATCGGACTTTTCACCAACAAAACCACAGACTTTTGTCCGAAGGGCGTTGGCTCAAACTTGTCATGGATACACACGGTAAAACAAATGTTGGCCAACAATTACGAACGTAGTGACATACTAGACATACTACGTGGTTTTTCAGCTCTTTAGCGCCACCCTTTGGGCTCCTTCAGCTAATTTCGTGTTAGTAGAAGTTTGAGTGTTGATTCACGCTTTTCTTTTCGCGCTTTTCATTTCGCGCTTTTCAGTTTGTTTCTGAACGGCCGTTCGCCAACCAGCTATGTTGTGGAATCGGAGGAGATAACGTGTTATTTATTATTGTCCTTGGAGTTATTTGGGCGCTGGATGACCTTGTCCCGGCACTGCTCTGGCCAGGGTAGTATTATACACTGTGTTATTATAACAGAAGTGTTCCAGATTCTGTGTTCCATTGTTTTTGATACATTACAATCACATCTAAAGCCTTGTACACACGGTCGGAGAATCCGTCGGAATGTGTCCTATCGGACCGTGTTGTCGGATAATCCGACTGTGTGTGGTATGCATTGGACTGATTCCATCCGAATATCCGTCGGACCCAATTTTCCAACATGTTGGAAATATTTTCCGACCAACTGGTTTGATCGGACATACTCCGATCATGTGTAGAGAATTTTGATCGGACCAAGTGCCACGCATGCTCAGATCAAATTCCTACATCAAAGCTATTGGCTGCTAGTCCCATCGTAACGAAATTACATCATCATGTTCTGAATGATCGGATTTTTCGACAACTTTGTCCGACCGTGTGTATGCAACAGTTTTGGACAAGATCCGACGGGCAAAATCCGACGGATTTGGTTGGCAGAATGTCCGACCGTGTGTACAGGGGCTTACACTTTCTCTCCTCTATAAGGTGGCAAATATCGCGGTTCAGAAACAGGCTCTGGTTCTAACTGAAACAGAGTCCATCCTTAGACTACATAGAGGGTTCTTTACTGTAAGCCCTTGTACACACGGTCGGAAATTCCGACCACAAAATCCGTCAGATTTTTTCCCGACGGATTTTGTCCGAAACTGGTGTTGCATACACACGGTCGGACAAAGTTGCCGGAAAATCCAATAGTTCGGAACATGATGACGTTCGTTCGTTCCGACAGGACTTCGTTCTAGACATGTGCATTACATTTCGTTCCGATTCGAAATTCGGATGAATTTACATTATTCGGACATTCAGATGCATCCGAATTACCGAATTACAATGCAATCCAATCAACCGAATTCGGCCGGAATTCGACTCAATACCGGATTCGAAATGATTTCAACATGATTCGACATTATTTCAACCGCATTCGAAAATATTTTGTGACCCGATTTTAGGGCCATGTATCTCAGGGTTGCTTGATGCTAGAAAACTAAATTTGGATATGTTGTAGTGCTAGTACTATTGTGTTTGCATACCAAATTTGGGGTTTCTAGCTATAAGTGACCCCGAGATATGTGGCCCCAAAATCGGGTCGTAAAATGTCATTCTCTGCTGCTGAAAAGTGCTTGACATTTTGTGACCCGATTTCAACATGATTCGACATTATTTTAACTGCATTCGAAAATATTTTGTGACCTGAATTTAGGGCCATGTATCTCGGGATCACTTGAAGCTAGAAACCCCAAATTTGGTATGCAAACACAATAGTACTAGCACTACAACATAACCTAATTTGGAGTTTCTAGCACCAAGTGACCCCGAGATACATGGCCCTAAATTCGGGTCACAAAATATTTTCGAATGCGGTTGAAATAATGTCGAATCATGTTGAAATCATTTCGAATCCGGTAGAAATATTTTCGAATTTGGTTGAAATATTTTCGAATGTGGCCGATTTTTCGAATTCGGTAGAAAACTAAACGAAATCCAAAAACGAATTTAAGGAAGTTAACGAATATAACTAAACGAAATTAATGAATTAACGAATTAAAACGAAACGAAACTAAACAAATTTTTTCCTTTTGCACATGTCTACTACGTTCAGCCTAGTAGCCAATAGCTTTGCTCTCGTACTTTGATCTGAGCATGCGTGGCACTTTGTCCGACCTGAATTCTCTACAAACGACCGGACAAAGTCCGATCGGATCATGTTGTCAGAAAATTTTATATCCAGCTCTCAAACTTTGTTGGTCGGACATTCCGATGGAAAAAGTCCATCCATTTTCCATCGGAATTTCCGACCGCGTGTACAAGGGCTAAGTCCCTTGTACACACGGTCGGAGATTTCGACAACCAAATCCATTGGATTTTGTCCGGCGGATTTTGTCCGAAACTGTTGCATACACACAGTCGGACTAAGTTGTCAAAAAATCCGATCATTCAGAACGTGATGACGTTACTTCGTTACGATGGGACTACGTTCAGGCTAGTAGCCAATAGCTTCGGTCTAGGAATTTGATCTGAGCATGCGTGGCACTTGGTCCGATCGGAATTCTCTACACATGATCGGAGTATGTCCTATCGGACCAGTTGGTCGGAAAATATTTCCAACAAGTTGGAAAATTGGGTCCGACGGATATTCCAACGGAATCAGTCTGATGCATACCACACACAGTCAGATTATCCGACAACACGGTCCGATAGGACACATTCCGACGGATTCTCTGACCGTGTGTACAAGGGCTAAGAGTGGCAAGGATGTGGAATTCCCTTCCACAGGCAGTGGTCTCAGTGGGGAGCATACAGGGATATACAATGTAATACTGACATATAATCACACACATAGGTTGGACTTGCTGGACTTGTGTCTTTTTCGACCTCACCTACCATGTAACTTCATGGCACCCTTCACATGTTTGGGCCTTAGAAAAGAAATAGACTCAACCAAAGCTTCTGGTTCTGGAAGTGACATCACCCGGGCTTCACCCAAACATATGACTTCTTCAGGGAAAAAAGGGGTGGGGGCGAACGGTACTGTCTATGCCAATAAGGCAGGTATTGTGGCTCGGACTCAAGTCCACAGGTGTGTCACCATAGGAAGAGGCTTCTTATGGTGCTACACCTAGAACAGGAGTAGTCCGAATGGGCAGTGGGGAATCCCAGAAGAAGGGAATTGGGGCTGTTCTGTTCAAAACTCAATGCCCACAATATCCCCCAACCTCCCACAGTGCTGCCCAGAGCCCTGCAGTGACCTCACAAATGCTCTTCTGGAAGAATGGGCAAACATTTCCATAGACACACTCCTAAACCTTGTGGACGGCCTTCCTAGAAGAGTTAAAGCTGTTATAGCTGCAAAGGGTGAGCCAAGTCAATATTGAACCCTACAGGCTAAGACTGGGATGCCATTCATTTTCATGTGCGTGTAAAGGCAGGTGTCCCAATACTTTTGACAATATAATGTACCTACGATAGGCCCCTCCTTGCCAGGGTAGAAAGATGACTGTTAAAACTCCAAAGTTGTCAATGTATGGCTGGCATAATTGCAATAAAACAAAGTATAAACTCACGGGTGGCCACCGTCATGGTGGCAATTGTTCTGGTGAGGTTCCCACTAACCGCCTGTACAGTGGCATTGTATTCTGTCCCTGGTGGCAAAGCTGAGAAAGTCGCTGTGGGAGATTTTACTCGTTGATATACATTTCCAAGAAAAACTTGATAATAGTCAACGTTTCCCAGTGCTGGTGTCCATGTGATGACCAGCCGGTCAGTACCACTGTCCACGTTGGGAAGGTAGGTAGTTGATGAAGATCCTAGAGAATGCATATCAGTTAATAATTCATGATGGACAATTCAAGTGCATTTAATAAATTAAAGGGGAAAAAAAACACAAACATTAGCAAAGTGAAATCAGATCTCAGATGAGTAAAATTGGATTAGTAAATAGTGAACTTTAGTGTAATTTTCAGGGAAAATGACACTGAAGTTCATTTTATGGCACAAAAACGCAAGGGGGGGGGGGGGATTTAGGCTAGGTTCACATCTATGTAGCTTGTGGTTGATGTGTTTTTGTGGCGCATTTTGCATTTTTAAACACTAGTTTTTGATGCGTTTTGCTTTTTTTGGCTAATAGGAAAGCATGAAAGTTCTGTATGACTTTACACTCTCTGGCACTCAAGTAGCATCAAAGTCCCATCAAAAGTAGTGCAGGAACCTTTATGTGTCCAAAGTCACATGTTAGGATTAGGGTTAAGGGCTAGGGTTAGGGTTAGTGGCAAATGTTAGTGTTAGGTTTAAGGAATAGGGTTAGGGTTAGGGTTAAGGGCTGAGGTTAGGGTTAAATGTTACAGTTAGGGTTAAGGTCTAGGGTTAGGGGTAATTGTTAGTGTTGGGGTTGAATGTTACAGTTAGGGGCAAGTTCTAGGGTTAGATTTAGGGTTAAATGTTAGGCTCGGTTCACACAGGGGGCGATGCGAGGCGACACGACTTGCCTCGCCGCGACCTCAGCGGCGACTTGCAAATGACTTCTGTATAGAAGTCAATGCAAGTCGCCCGAGGTCGCCCAAAAGTAGTACAGGAACCTTTTTTCTAAGTCGGAGCGACTCAAGTCGCTCCTCTTAGAACGGTTCCGTAGTACAGAACGGGGGCGACTTGTCAGGTCGTGGCACGGCAAGTCGTGTGGCCTCGCGTCGCCCCCTGTGTGAACGGAGCCTTAGGGTTAAGGACTAGGGTTAGGGTTAAATGTTAGGGTTAGTGTTAACTGCTAGTCAGGAACCAGTTTAAAACATTTTTTTCTCCAGACGGAACACCACTTTAAGTTAATAATTTAGTTTCATCATATTTGTCATGTTAGAATGATTCGTTTTAGGATTTTTTTTTGTATATTTGGATTTGTTTAGTATATTCGTTATTTTCAAATCGATTAGAAATTTAGAAATGAGAAATTTGAATTTCAGAAGTGGTTATATTCGTTCTATTTTATTTTATTCTATTCTAATCTATTCTACTTTTTTCTATTCTTTTATGTTCTATTCTGTTTTATTCTATTCTTATATATTCTACTCTGTTTTATTCTATTATTTTCTATTCTGTTTTATTCTATTCTTTTATTTTCTATTCTATTCTGTTCTATCCTTTTTTCTTCTGTTTTATTCTACCGTATTTTCCGGCGTATAAGACGACCTTTTACACTTAAAAAAACTGGGCAAAATGGAGGGGTCGTCTTATACGCCAGGTCAGCTGCTGGGATGCCTTCTGGATGTCCGGTAATACTGTATGTAGCTTCGGCTACATACAGTATATACCACTGAGCCAATCCCAGTGAGCGATGTATTCAAATGAATACAGAGCCTGCTCGGATTGGAGTAACAATCTCTGCCAATCCGAGCAGGCTACACACAGTAGCCTGCTCGGATTGGCTTTGAGAGTGAGAGAGGCGCGGGCTGATGATGTTACAGCCTCTGCCAATCCAAGCAGGCTTTGTATTCATTAATAGAATACATCGCTCGCCGTGATTGGCTCCAGCACCAGCAAGAAGGAAGAAGGAAATGGCTCCAGCAAGAACGAAGAAGAGGGATATGAAGCGTCGGAAGCCTCGGAATGGGGGGGTCGTCTTAAACGGTGAGTACGGGCAAAACATTTTTCAAAACCTGTACAGTTAGGGGGTCGTCTTATATGCCGGGTCGTCTTATACACCGGCAAATACGGTATTCTATTCTTTTCAATTCTATAAAGTAGCCTAAGTAGGAATCATAATCTTATTTTACTTTTATACCTTACTGTATTTAATGCAATATTTTCCATTTCGAATTCAAATTCATTTTTTTAATTTGAATTAATTTTCTAATTTGGATAATTCCTTTTATTATAATTTATTTCAACTTTATTATATTCTTTACTATGGCGTTTTGGAAATTTGGATGAATCCGAATCTCCAGAATAAAGAAAATTTGGTCCAAATTTTGATACGTAACGAAACAAAACAGTCTAACTAGAAGTAGTAGTTGGAGGGGTGGAAGTAGGGGAAGTCGTGGTAGAAAGGTCGGCAGCAGGAGAAGCAGTGGTTAAAAAACAGAAAGTCAGAGAAGTAGTGGTAGGAGGATTGGGAAGTAGAAGGGGTAATATTAAAAGCACATGGAACAAGCACATAGGTAGTATTAAAAGCAATCGCACATGTCTGGACTGGACTTTGGTGGCACAATCAGCCATTTCACCACAGCGCCCTCCTATAAATGGGTCTCATTACTGTATGGAATCTATATACTACAGAACACATCACACCTATGTTACAAAGAATAGGAGAGGAGGAAGGTACTCTAGAGTTCTACCACACTTTCTGTCCTTGGGTGACAACGTGGATTCTCCATAGATACAGTACAGTTGGTATATGGTGTCACTCTAGAATACTAAGTGTAGGTGTTCCTGGCAGGATCACAAAGTAAAAGTAAAATTCGGGCAATCTGAAATATATTTCATTTTTGTTCTTGGATTTCAATATGCTTTCAATTTAAATGAATATACCATAAAATGAGTTCAGAGGAAAAAAACTGAAGGGGAGACATTATAAATAGATTTCAAGAATAGAGCCTCAAGTACTGATATCCATTGGTACTCACCTGTAAAAACATCTAGAATGGTAGTGGTAGGAGTACTGGAAGTCAGCTGACTAGTACTGGTATCAGAGTTGGAATCTGGAGAAGTAGAGGTTGGAGGGTCGGAAGTAGGGGAAGTCGTGGTAAAAGTAGTTGCTGTGGTAATAAAGCTGGAAGTAGGAGAAGTAGTGGTTCGAAGGTCGGGAGTAGTGGAAGTCGTGGTAAAAGTAATTGCTGTGGGAAAAAAGCTGAAAGTAGGAGAAGTAGTGGTTGGAGGGTCGGAAGTAGGGGAAGCCGTGGTAAAAGTAGTTGCTGTGGTAAAAAAGCTGGAAGTAGGAGAAGTAGTGGTTCGAAGGTCGGGAGTAGTGGAAGTCGTGGTAAAAGTAATTGCTGTGGGAAAAAAGCTGAAAGTAGGAGAAGTAGTGGTTGGAGGGTCGGAAGTAGGGGAAGTAGTGGTTGGAAGGTGGGGAGTAGGGGAAGTCGTGGTAAAAGTAGTTGCTGTGATAATAAAGCTGGAAGTAGGAGAAGTAGTGGTTGGAGGGTCGGGAGTAGGGGAAGTCGTGGTAAAAGTAGTTGCTGTGGTAATAAAGCTGGAAGTAGGAGAAGTAGTGGTTGGAGGGTCGGAAGTAGGGGAAGTCGTGGTAAAAGTTGCTGTGGTAATAAAGCTGGAAGTAGGAGAAGTAGTGGTTGGAAGGTCGGGAGTAGGGGAAGTCGTGGTAAAAGTAGTTGCTGTGGTAATAAAGCTGGAAGTAGGAGAAGCAATGGTTGGAGGGTCGGAAGTAGAGGGAGTCGTGGTAAAAAAGCTGTAAGTAGTGGTTGGAGTGTTGGAAGTAGAAGGGGTAGTATTAAAAGGGTTGGAAACAGAAGGAGTAATGGAAACAGAAGGTTCCGATGCAACTGTAAAAAAAATAAAAAATTATGCAAATATTATTTTTTTAAATTACATAATTTTATTCAAAACTTGTACAGAAAAAAAAACCTTCTGCTTTAAACACTGACAAAGCGTTGACAAAAAGGTGTTTCTTTTTTCATTCATACAGAAAAACTTGAGTTATACTAACAAAAAATGAAAATATAAATGTAATAAAAACCTGAAGAGAAAAAATAAATAGTCTTTCATTGTTGCTGACGCCTTTAAATTATTCTAGTTTTCTGAAACTAGTCTCAGTAATCCATAACACATTTGCCTTCACTTGCAGCATGCTTATTCCAGCTCAACTTTAAAGTAGTTGTAAACCCCCCCAGAAAACAAAAACAGAACAAAAAAAACCCTGCAAGACAAAGGCATAATGAACTAGTATACATAGCATACTAGCTCATTATGAATGACTTCCCTTAGATCGAAGCCCCCGCAGCGGTCCCTATACACCGCTCCGGCCGGCGACATCGCTCCCGGAGTTACTTCCGGGTATTGCAGGCTCCAGCGCTGTGATTGGCCGGAGCCGTGATGACCTGACTTCCGTGCATTCACACAGGGGGAGCCCCCGGTAACGTCATACTAGCTGAAGCAACGGCACGGACGTGCTGTTGCTTCAGTGCGCATGTCTTGATGACGTCAGCACATGCTGATACAAGGGATATCTCCTAAACCAGGGAGGTTTAGGAGATATCCGGGGTATTTTAGGCTTACCTGTAGTCAAAAGTGGTTGTAAAGGGTTTTTAAAGGGTTTACAACCACTTTTAACACATTGTGGTCATTAGATTAGCATGACAGCCAGGAAACTAGTAGTCTTAAAGAGGAAGTAAACCCTGATGAGTTTACTTCCTCTTTCATTCCCTGCAAAGGCAAAGCATAATGGACAACTGTGCATCGCATAGTAGTCCATTATGTGTCACTTACCTGACACAGGAGCCAGCGATGTCACCGCTGTCCCCTGTAGTCCGGCGCATACTTCTTCTCGGTGGGGACTCGCAGCTCCGCTGCTGTCATTCGGCGAAGCCACGATGACGTCACTATCGCGCATGCGCACAGGAGCCGACAAGCGCGGCAGCTCCGCCGTTAAAAATGCTGCGCTCAGTGCGACTGCGTGCCGCTGTCTACGGCGCATGCGCCGTAGACAGCGGTGCCTGTATTCGGGCAAATATCTCCTAAACCGTATAGGTTTAGGAGATATTTCTTGGACCTACAGGTAAGCCTTAATCTAGGCTTACCTGTAGGTCAAAGTGTGTTGTAAGGGTTTACAACCACTTTAAAAGGAGGTCATTATTGAAAGCTTTACTATTTCTTTCTGCGCGGATTTCTGTGACCAGACAACAATAAAAGTAAATTAGGGAAAAATGGAAGCTGAAGTCCATTAGGATATAAAGGACACAAATTAATACAGCTCTGTATTCTTTGATACATCACTAAATTACATTTTCAAAAACTCACTATGCCTTTCAGAAAATACCTTTAAGTGTGTATTTTAGGTGTAATTTGTGCTCCTTGAAATCCCAAAGGCGCTCCTTGGATTTTGGGCCCCTTTATTCATCTAGGCTGTGAAACCTCTCATACATGTGCTATAGCTAAACTTGGGAGGCATAGCAAAATGTGTTTTGGAGTGTAATTATAAGTATGTCTATGCTGTGTGTGCGAAATGTCAAATTTTGTAAAAATAATAATTTTATTTCATTTCTTAATTTACCAAATAATTGCATTGAATTTACATAAAGTTACAACTCCAAAAACCTCACAATGCCTTTTACTAAATACCTTGGACTGTCTACTTTCCCAAAAGGGATCATTTGGGGGGTATTTGTACTGTCTTATATATAATATATCTATTTAACATAGTTTGTAGACTCTATAATTTCCACACTGACTAAATAATATGCACCAAATTCGGGTTTGTACTGCAACTCTCTCCTGACTGGCCTACCCTTACACAGGCTACCCCCCCCCCCCCCCCTTCAGTCTATTATGAATGCTGCTGCTAGACAAATACACCTCACTAACCAATCAGTGACTGCTGCCCCTCTCTGCCAATCCCTTCACTGGCTCCCCCTACCCCACCGTAGAAAATTCAAAATACTAACCACAACATACAAGGCCATCCACAACATCTCCCCCAGCTACATCACCATCCTCATCTACAGATATCCCCACCCAAATTGTCTTCTCCTCCCAGGACCTCCTGCTCTCTAGCTCCTCCAATGTTCCCCTCCAGGATTTCTACAGAGCTTCTCCCATCATCTGGAACCCCCTGCCCCAGTATGTCCGGTCAGCCCCTACCCTGTCCGCATTTAGGTGATCCCTGAAAACGCATTTATTCGGGGAAACCTATCCCAACTCTACCTGGGCCACCTCCATCAGATCATCCTCCGCAGCTATTACTTTTTGTATCACCACCCCCTCCCATTAGAGTGAAAGCTCCACAAGCAGGGCCCTCCCGTCCCTTTCCGTATTGAACTGTATTGTAATTGTACTGTCCTCCCTCTACATTGTAAAGTTCTTCATAAACTGTTGGCGCTATATAAATCCTGTATAATAATAATAATAATGATAATTAACTGTTTTCCTAGAGTTCAGCTCTAATACTAGCTAGACACTACTGTATCTAATCTACTCAAAGTATATTTATAAATGTAAAGGTTTAGAGTTTTCGTTGCAGATGATGTCCATTTGAGTAAGGCTCACCTTCATTTCCTCCTGCCTATCTAGGAGATAACTCATGAGGTAAGGTCCAATGTCCCTGATTTGGACACACAAGACACTCCAACTTGTTCAAACCCGATCCTCACCCTTCCTCATTCCGGTGACCACAACGAAACATGAAGGGAACCCCCCCCCCCCCACCAGACAGCAGTAAAATCTAATAGGACAAGAAAGTATCACTCCACCTATAAAAGTCCAGAATTATAATTCATTTAAGATTGCCATATCGTAACCAAGAAATAAAGGAAGTGCAGAACATTAGTTACTGATAATTGTCAGGAGCTTTAATCTCCTGGTTGCTATCAACTACCGGCACCGCTTGCTTTGCTCTTCTAATATTTCTTGCTCCAGATTTCAGATTTCTGACCCTGTTCAGTCCTGAAGAAGGGGGATTCGTACAAACCCTCAAAATGTGTTGTAACGGAAACCTGCCTGTGTTACATCAGAGGGGTGCAGGTCACCCCTACGTCACAGGGAACCCCGGGTTTCCCCTTGCGTCAGAGGGGGGCGGGGTCAGGTGACGGGTGGCCCCGCCCTCCGTATATAAGAAACGTCAGCCGCCGGAATGCCTGCAGTGTCTCCGTGGAGGAGACAGAAGAAGGATGTATTCGCTGCGCTGGATGACATGAGACATCGCTGGAGAGATGACCGTCCGTCGCTGGATAGCAAGAGTGGATTACCGCCGCTGGAATCTTTTTTTTATTTTTAATAAAGGAATTTTTCAAAAGTGTGTTTGTTTTATTTAACCATTTTTTACACTTTCTTTGTGAAATGGTAGGGGTACTTTTGTACCCCCTTACCATTTCAAACAGGGGGGGGCCGGGATCTGGGGGTCCCCTTGTTAAAGGGGGCTTCCAGATTCTGATAAGCCCCCCGCCCGCAGACCTCCACAACCACCGGCCAGGGTTGTGGGGATGAGGCCCTTGTCCTCATCAACATGGGGACAAGGTGCTTTGAGGGGTCACGGACCCCCAAAGCATCCTCCCAATGTTGAGGGCATGTGGCCTGGTATGGTTCAGGAGGGAGGGGGGGCCGCTCTCTCGTCCCCCCCTCTTTTCCTGCGGCCTGCCAGGTTGCGTGCTCGGATAAAGGGTCTGGTATGGATTTTTAGGGGGAACCCCACGTCAATTTTTTTTTTTTAATTTGATGCGGGGTTCCCCTTAATATCCATACCAGACCTGAAGGGTCTGGTTATGGATATTTAGGGGGAACCCCACGTCAAATTTTTTCTTAAATTTGAGGCAGGGTTCCCCTTAATATCCATACCAGACCTGAAGGGCCTGGTAATTGAATTTGGGGGACCCCCACGCTTTTTTTTTAATTTATTTTTATTTTTTTTTATCAATGACTTTCAATGAGTGTTCTCTGTATTACGGAGCCGACAATTCATAATAGCTGCGAGTGATTTTAAAGGACTTTTTTTCCTGCATAAATGACACTTTGTGCAGGGACAATTCTAAGCACGGGAAACATGCGCCCCTTCACAGGCATACTATAGACAACCATCCCCCCTACGAAATTTAAAGGAATATTACACTTTTATTGTTTCACTTTAATCATTATTAAAATCACTGCTCCCGAAAAAACGGCCGTTTTTAAAACTTTTTTTTGCATTGATACATGTCCCCTGGGGCAGGACCCGGGTCCCCAAACACTTTTTAGGACAGTAACTTGCAGAATCTTTTCTCTCTGTCAAATCTTTTTTCTCTGTCGAATATTTTCTCTATATAATCTTGGACTAATAGAGGTAAGATTAGGCACATTCGACCACAGGTTCTATAGACAGATTGTTGTCAGAGTCATGTCGAATCTCCTATTCTACAGTGGTGTGAAAAAGTGTTTGCCCCCTTCCTCATTTCCTGTTCCTTTGCATGTTTGTCACACTTAAGTGTTTCGGAACATCAAACCAATTTAAACAATAGTCAAGGACAACACAAGTAAACACAAAATGCAATTTGTAAATGAAGGTGTTTATTATTAAAGGTGAAAAAAAATCCAAACCATCATGGCCCTGTGTGAAAAAGTGATTGCCCCCCTTGTTAAAACATACTATAACTGTGGTTGTCCACACCTGAGTTCAATTTCTCTAGCCACACCCAGGCCTGATTATTGCCACACCTGTTCACAATCAAGGCATCACTTAAATAGGAGCTGCTTGACACAGTAAGGTCCACCAGAAGATCCTTAAAAGCTACACATCATGCCGAGACCCAAATAAATTCAGGAACAATTGAGAAAGAAAGTAATTGAGATCTATCAGTCTGGAAAGGGTTATAAAGCCATTTCCAAAGCTTTGGGAATCCAGCGAACCACAGTGAGAGCCATTATCCACAAATGGCGAAGACATGGAACAGTGGTGAACCTTCCCAGGAGTGGCCGGCCGCCCAAAATTACCCCAAGAGCGCAGCGACGACTCATCCAAGAGGTCACAAAAGACCCCACAACAACGTCCAAGGAACTGCAGGCCTCACTTGCCTCAGTTAAGGTCAGCGTTCATGCCTCCACCATCAGGAAAAGACTGGGCAAAAATGGCCTGCATGGCAGAGTTCCAAGGAGAAAACCACTGCTGAGCAAAAAGAACATCAAAGCTCGTCTCAATTTCTCCACAACACATCTTGATGATCCCCAAGACTTTAGGGACAACATTCTGTGGACCGATGAGACAAAAGTGGAACTCTTTGGAAGGTGTGTGTCCAAGTATATCTGGCGTAGAAGGAACACTGCATTTCATAAAAAGAACATTATACCAACAGTAAAATATGGTGGTGGTAGTGTGATGGTCTGGGGCTGTTTTGCTGCTTCAGGACCTGGAAGACTTGCCGTGATAAAAGGAACTATGAATTCTGCTGTCTACCAAGAGATCCTGAAGGAGAATGTCCGACCATCTGTTCGTGTACTCAAGCTGAAACGAACTTGGGTTCTGCAGCAGGACAATGATCCTAAACACACCAGCAAGTCCACCACCGAATGGCTGAAGAAAAACAAAATGAAGACTTTGGAGTGGCCTAGCCAAAGTCCTGACCTGAATCCTATTGAGATGTTGTGGTATGACCTTAAAAAGGCCGTTCATGCTCGAAAACCCTCTAATGTAACTGAATTAGGACAATTCTGCAAAGATGGAGTGGGCCAAAATTCCTCCAGGGCGCTGTAAAAGCCTCATTGCACGTTATCGCAAACACTTGGTTGCAGTTGTTGCTGCCAAGGGTGGCCCAACCAGTTATTAGGTTTAGGGGGCAATCACTTTTTCACACAGGGCCATGATGGTTTGGATTTTTTTTCACCTTTAATAATAAACACCTTCATTTACAAATTGCATTTTGTGTTTACTTGTGTTGTCCTTGACTATTGTTTAAATTGGTTTGATGTTCCGAAACACTTAAGTGTGACAAACATGCAAAGGAACAGGAAATGAGGAAGGGGGCGAACACTTTTTCACACCACTGTATATCGAACTGTTGTAACAATGAAAACGAAAATAAAGCATTTATTTATGTCGGATCTTTCGTTTTTCGGATTTTGTGCTTTCGTTATCGTTTGTCAAAACGAAAACGAAAATAGCTGAAATTCGGACGAAAATGCATTCGGACGAAAACGAATGCACATGTCTAGTAAAGAGTCTCTGAGACTCTTTATGAGGTGATCAGTCGTGTCAAATCATGGCTGATCATGATGTAAACAGGAAGAGCCGGTGATCGTCTTTTCCTCACTTGCATCTGACAGTAGAGAGTAGAGAAGAGCCGATCGGCTGCTCCTCTGACAGGGGGGGTCTGTGCTATTTGATTATCAGTGCAGCCCCCCAAGGATGCCCACACTGGACCATCAGGGACACCACCAGGACCACCAGGGATGCCCACCACTAGTTACCACCAAGTATGCCAATCAGTGCCCCACAATGGATGCCAATCGGTGCCCACAATGGGCATCACTGATTGGCAGGCATTATTTTTTGGCACTGATTGGCCGCTGATCAATGCCCATCTGTGCTGCCTATCAGTGCCCATCCGTGCTGCCTATCAGCGCCCATCCATGCTGCCTTTCAGTGCCCATCCATGCTGCCTTTCAGTGCCCATCAGTGCCACCTATGCGCCTATCAGTGCCGCATATTAGTGCCCATCAGTGCCACCTCATTAGTGCCACCTCATTGGTGCCACCTAATTGGTGCCCATCCCTGCTGCCTTATCAGTGCCCGTCAGTGCAGCCCCATCAGCGCCCATCAGTGAAGGAGAAAACGTCCTTATTTACAAAGTTTTGTAACAGAAACAAAAAAAAGGTTTTTTTTTTTCAAAATTTTCGGTATTTTTTTTCAAAATTTTCAGTATTTTTTTAATTTGTTTAGCAGAAAATAAAAATCCCAGAGTCGATCAAATACCACCAAAAGAAAGCTCTATTTGCGAGAACAAAATGATAAAAATGTAGTTTGGTTCCAGTGTAGCATGACCGCGCAACTGTCATTCAAAGCGCGAAAGCGCTGAAAGCTGAACATTGGCCTGGGCAGGAAGGTGTATAAGTGCCCGGTATTGAAGTGGTCAAAAAAAATACAATTCTACGACTTTTATACGTGCAGAGGCGCTTCTTGTCCTTATCCTATCTGTACTTTTTCCACCTACAGAAGGGGGACAAATAAAGCTGCCAGTTGATTCAAATATACCTTTTAACACTTGTTGGGTAATCTTTACTACCTGAAGAATTATGGAGCAGTAAAATATTGAGAGTCCTTTGTAGGCACCTTCCTTTGTATGGAAAGTTTAAATAGAGGAGATTTAGTCATAGTTACAGTTACGTGTCAAAACATGTTGACAAAACATGTAGTCACTATTAACGCTAACATATTTTAACAGAACATATATTACATATATTATATGGAAACTGACCGCTTCAGCCCCGGAAGATTTTACCCCCTTTATGACCAGGACATTTTTTGTGATACCGCACTGCGTTTATATCTTTTTTTTATCACATATAGAGCTTTCTTTTGGTGGTATTAGATCAACTCTGCGGTTTTAATTTTTTTCGCAACAAAAAAAAGACCGACAATTTTGAAAAAAAAAAACAATATTTTTTACTTTCTACTTTGTTCACACATGTGCGTTGTGAATTGAAGCTCCACTTTCACTGCGAAGATAAAAATCAGTTGTTCAGAGGTTCCGAGGTTCCTCTGCGTTAGCTGCGGATCAGTGAGTGGGGAGAGGGGGGAGGTGTAGTGTGAAGAAGGAGAGAATTTGTGTTCAGAACGGAATGCATCTGTGAATCAGATGCGTTCCCATACAAGATAATGGGTTGTAATTCGCACCGCAATGCCCAGAAAACGCACATGTTTTTTGTGCAATGCTCAGTGCGAATGCAATGCACATATGTGAACCAGATGCATTCAAAAGAAAAGTATTTTAAAATGTCCTGCGAATTGGATGCGGTGTAAGCCACATCTAATTTGCATAGGTGTGAACAGGGGCTAAAACATTTCCAATAAAAAAATAAATAAAAAAATAAAAATGTCTTCATAATTTTAGGCCAGTATATATTCTTCTATGTATTTTTGGGGAAAAAATCCCAAAAAGTATATATCAATTGGTTTCTGCAAACGTTATCGCGTCTACAAACCATGCGATATATTTATAGCATTTTTATTTTTATTTTTACTAGTAATGGCGTTGATCAGCGATTTTTAGCAGGACTGCGACATTGCGGCAGACAAATTGGACCTTAAAGCTGTGTTCCAGCCAAAATGGATTTATTTTTTTAAAGTGAGCAGCTGCAAACTCTGTAGCTGTTGACTTTTAATAGGACAATTATCTGTCCAGGGAGCCTGCGATGTCGGCCCCTCGAGGCCGATCCGTCCATCGGATCGGGTGCAGGCGCTGCCATTCCAACTAAGGGAAACCGGCAGTGGAGACCTGTGTCTTTACTTCCGGTTTCTCACTGTGCATGCGCGAGTTGCATGGCGCTTTGTGAATGACCAGCTTGTACTCTTAGTACTTCTAATAAAGGTACAAGAGAAAGCAAAAAAAAAAAAGTTAAATATCTAAAAACGAGGGGTGGAGAGGTGGTCTTTCGTTTAAGACCACCTCTCAAAATTGGGTGGAACTTCCCTTTAAGTGACACGTTTTGGGGAGCAGTGACACTAATACTAAAATACTAAAAAAAATGCACTCTCACTATATAAATGACACTGGCAGGGAAAGGATTAACATCAGGGGGCGATCAAAGGGTTAAGTGTGCTCCTAGGGAGTGCTTTCTAACTGTGTGTGTGTGTGGGGGGGGGGGGGGGGGTGGTTTAACTGGAGGAAGAGAGAGATCTGTTTTCCTGATTAGCAGGAACACAAGATCTCTCTCTTATAAACGGAAGTCTGCCTTGTTTACATAGGCAGACCGCCATTCTGCCTCTCCAGCGAATGATCGGTGAGTTCCAGCGGCCATGACAGCGGGAGCGAGCTACCGGCAGCCATGACAGCTGGAGCGAGCTGCCGGCGGCGCACGCGCGCCCCAGACCCCGAAGAGGAAACGACGAACAGGTACTTCTGTGCCACTGTGTTAAAAGTTTAAAGTTCCTCTGTTGAGTTTGGGAGACTATGCTAGATCTAAAACTGAAAAGGAAGGCTTTATCCCAATCTGCATCTGGAATGGTGTGGCCCAATTTTCTCTCCCAATCTTGGGTGTAAAATCGATGGCTTGGAAAGACCACTGAAGAGAGGATATTATAAAGCTGAGGTATAGCATGTTGGCAGTCTGATGCCGCGTACACGCGATCAGAATTCTCCTCGGAAAAAGCTCTGATGGTTTTTCTGACGGAATTCCGACAGAATTCGGCTCAAGCTATCTTGCCTACACACGGTCACACCAAATTCCGATCATTTATAACGCGGTGACGTACAACAGAGAAAAAGGAAGTTCAATAGCCAGTAGCCAATAGCTTCTGTCTCCTAGTTGAATCTGAGCATGCGTGATTTTTGGCGTGTCGGAATTGCATGCACGCGATCGGAATTTCCGATAGAAAGTTTTTCCGTCGGGAAAATTGAAAACATGCTATCAATTTCTGGCTGGCGGGACAGCTAAATTCCGGTCGCATTTTCCGATGAAAAGCTCTCATCGGTCTTTTTCTGGCTCGAATTCCGATCCTTTGTACACGGCATGAGTCTTATAAACTTATGGCCTCAAATGGTTTCAGTTCTCTACGTAATTGCCCGAGTCCTGCACATTTAGTGACAAAATTACATAGTTGTAGGTAGTAGAGCCATTTCCGTTGATGTGGGGTATCTGGAGTAAGGATTTTTCTGGGGGGTTATCCCTGAATAGGGGGGATTAAAGTTTTCCCAGCATAGGAAACTTGTACAGTGCATTCCCAGATGAAATTCTGGGTTCCCAAGAATTGGTGTGAGTGGGCCAATATATGAAGAGATGCTACAACTCTTAATGATGGATTCCCACACATGTAGTATGACATCCCTACACTGATTTCCCGGATCTGCACACCTGCTGTGCCCATTATACTTTAAGTGGCTTCCCGGTTCCACCCACCATTCCTGTGTTGAGTTCTTGGGTCCGCGCACCTGTTGTGCCCAATATGAGGGGTTCTCACGAACTCCATGCAACCCCGAGTTACCACACATGCATACCTGATGTGCCCATTATGAAGGGCTTCCACTATCTCTAAAATAGTGAAAAGGGCCTTCGCGCTACTATTCAACAGGAATAGCTAATAAACAGGGTGAATAACCTCTTCATAAAAATCAGTGTATATAATAATAAATATAAGAATATATAAGTAGAATAGGACAAGACAAAAGTGCACGTGCAAATATAAGGTGCAAGAAATGCCGCTGAACTTGATAGCATACACAAACTATCTAACAAAAATGAAAGTGAACAATGAGTCCTGCACAAATCAATCAAAAGTCCTAGATAAAGTGCTAAGTGCTAGTGGAATATAAATGAATAAAAAGCTACAAATAGGTATGAAAAAAATATATAGCAAAATACAAAAGTCCATAAAGTGGATGTCAACGTGTAATTCACAGGCACCAATGGTGAAAATGCAGATGAAAGCAGTGTTATAAATCCCAGGATTAAAGGCTCTCAGAACTCTCACCTCCAAGTATAAAAAACAAGCACATCAAACCAGGCTGACCATCTCCACTCCTCGCCTCCAGCCACCAGGGGGGGTCCTCCACTGCAGCCAACTAGGAAGTGGTAGTCTCCACACCGGGCCACAAGGGGGCCATATAATACATGTAGACTATACTGTAGTTGCGGGGAAAGTATTCACAGAGATGTGCGGCTCAAAAAAATAATAAACATGGAGAGAGAGGGAAGGCTCTGATAGTGTAGTAATTAATTAAAATATTAGGGTTTAATTGAAGAAATTAATAAAATCGGACTCTCACATTTAAACATAAAAAACACAGCACAAGAAGTAAAATGGTGTTATGGCGTCTTCTGCCAGTCCTACTTCACTTCCGGTACGACGTAGGCCACTCCCTACGCGTTGCGTCACTCACGTGATTTCTTCAGGACCCCCCCTGGTGGCTGGAGGCGAGGAGTGGAGATGGTCAGCCTGGTTTGATGTGCTTGTTTTTTATACTTGGAGGTGAGAGTTCTGAGAGCCTTTAATCCTGGGATTTATAACACTGCTTTCATCTGCATTTTCACCATTGGTGCCTGTGAATTACACGTTGACATCCACTTTATGGACTTTTGTATTTTGCTATATATTTTTTTCATATCTATTTGTAGCTTTTTATTCATTTATATTCCACTAGCACTAAGCACTTTATCTAGGACTTTTGATTGATTTGCGCAGGACTCATTTTTCACTTCCACTATCTCTGCTGGATTTTTACTTATTTTATATTATGGAGAGTGTAACTGGGACAAACAAAGGTGGTCAAAAACACCTAAAACTCCCAAGTGGAATGGAACAGAGTCCGGAATTAGTCAGGATTCTAAGATGTTGGTGTGTCCAATAAATGTCAGGGCCAGGCTTGGCCCAACAGACAGCACCAATAACTTATAACTTTTGGGAGGTATGAACATTTAAAGGAACAAGTTGAAACAAGTTGAATGTTTTATATGTAAAGTTACTACTGTACTCAACAGTCCATGAACCGGTTATCAATACAGAACGGGTTGATTGTACTTTTGGACCTGAGCTTGAGAGAGTCACGATGTTTCCATCCCATTTACACAATTCCTCTGTATAATTAAAGAGATGTCCACAGAGAAAGAAATAGACATACTGTAGAAGAACAATCTTCATTACCCCCCCCTTAGATTCTAGTACTACTCCAGACACTGACCCACCAGTGCTTTATGGTAAACTATGACCCTGTCTCCAGCAATAAGTACTGCTAAAATGGACAATAAACAAGTACAATAAGCATTGGAAGTAAGGATAAAAAAAATAATAATAATAAAACCACAATGATGTAGCAATTTACCTTGAGATATCACCTGCAAGAAAAAAAAAAAAAAAGAATTAGTGTAATATTAGTTGTAACAAATCATGAAATGTTAGAGATAAACAATATATTGAAATATTTTTGTGGAATGCCCCCTGGTTTGGGGTTTTTCCAGAACAGTGACAGCGATTCAGCTTAGTTGCGCCTGACATACTGGGTGCTAGAGTGGGCACCAAGAAACGTGGGTGGATTTATATATATTTTAACATCTTTTTTTATATTTATTTATTAACATTTTTTCGCAGAATGAAAAAAAAAAAAAAGAAATATAGTTTCAGTGTTCTTAAAGTGCGGTGCCCCCTAAAAAAAAAAAGAAAACATTTAAAGCGGGACTCCGCGTTTTTTTTTTTTTTTTAAAGTCAGCAGCTACAAATACTGCAGCTGCTGACTTTTAAAATAGTGACACTTACCTGTCCAGCGCGCCCGCGATGTCGGCGCCCGAAGCCGATCTCTAGATCGACACTCGGGTGCTGCCGCCGCCATCTTGGGTATGGGAATCAGGAAATGGAGCCTTTCGGCTTCATTTCCCGGTTCCCTACTGCGTAGTCGCGCGGCGCAATCCGGACGGTCCCAGCTGCCTCTGGGAACTGTGTGTTTCCCAGCAGGCAGCGGGGCACTTGCGCAAAGGGGCGGGCACTTGCGGAAAGGGGCGTAATCTACGCCCCTTTCCGCAGACAGCTATCCCGGTTATCCAGGTAACTGCACCCCCCTCCCCCCTGAAAGGTGCCAATTGTGGCGCCGGAGGGGGGGGGGATTCCGATGAGTGGAGGTCCATTTTAGGGTGGACCTCCGCTTTAAAGTCAGCAGCTACAAATACTGCAGCTGCTGACTTTTAATAATCGGACACTTACCTGTCCCAGGGTCCAGCAATGCGGGGGAACAAAGCCCCCCCCTCTTGTTCCCAGCTCGTCGGCATTCATACTGTGGGCACCCGGCTGTGGCTGCACAGCCGGGTACCCACTGCGCATGCGCGAGCGGCGCTGGGTGCCATGATACGCCGCACAGTCATCTGGGACACGTGACAGGTCCCAGATGACTGTGTGGCGCGAGGGAAAGTGATGTCACCAGCCCGGCCATTGAAGGAGGCAGACTACGAGGGACCCCCTAGCAACAGGCATTTAGAGGTGAGTAAAAAAAAAAATTTTCCAATTCTTTTTTTTTATTTTTTTTTATTAATTTTAAGCTATTTTTTTTTTTTTTGGTGTCAACACCACTTAAAAAAAAAAAAAAAGATTGCCACAACTCCTTATTAATAAGGATTTACACATTAGTATATTTTTGTTGTATCCATTACATAGTTAGTCAGGTTAAAAAAAGACACAAGTCCATCTAGTTCAACCTTAAAAAATTAATAAATAAAATAAAAAATATCATACAATCCCATATACCCAATCCTATACCCACAGTTGAACCAGAGGAAGGCGAAAAAAACCCCACAAAAGCATAATACAATTTGCTGCAGCAGGGGAAAAAATTCCTTCCTGATCCCAGAGAGGCAATCGAATTTTCCCCGGATCCACTTTACCTATAAATTTCAGTACCCAGTTTATGTAAATTTAGGAAATAATCCAGACCCTTTTTAAAGCAGTCTACTGAGCTGGCCAGAACCACCTCTGCAGGGAGCCTATTCCACATTTTCACAGCTCTTACTGTGAAGAAACCTTTCCGTATTTGGAGATGAAATCTCTTTTTCTCTAGATGTAAAGAGCGCCCCCCTTGTCCTCTGTGTTGACTGTAACGTGAATAACTCAACACCAAGTTCACTATATGGATATTTGTACATGGTGATCATATCCCCCCCTTAATCTCCTCTTCTCAAAAGAGAATAAATTCAGTTCCTCTAATCTTTCCTCATAGCTGAGCTCCTCCATGCCTCTTATCAGTTTGGTTGCCCTTCTGTGCACTTTCTCCAGTTCCCCGATATGTATACATACACTGTATATACAGTATATTCACACACTTAAGCAGGACTGTCTTTAATATTGATTGGACCCTGGGCAAAACTTTTCTTGGGGCCCCCAGTTTTGCTCTCCACCTATTCTGAGACATACAATAAATAGCAGCTAGACTCAAACTTCAGTTTACTGAATCAGATCAGGCAGCTATTGCGATTGGTTGCCAGAGGTTACAATGTATCATTACCGCTCACTGACTGGTTGCTAGAGGTTACAGCACACATTACAGCTCACTGGTTAGTTGCTAGAGGTTACAGCACATGATTTCTGCTTGTTGATTGGTTGCTAGAGATTACTGTGGATATGACCTCAGGGGGCATGATATACATATCACTGCCATCGGTGCCATCGGCCAGCGCTATTTACATATGAATGGCGGCAATATTTACATATGAATGCCGGTAATTTACATGTAAACACAGGGTCTACGGGTGAGTCATCTGTACACAACAATAGGGCAGAGCTGGGCAGCATTAGTAGCAGCACTTCACACTGAGATATCAGGACACAGCACAGGACTAAAACCTCAAGGGACGAGGGAATTTAAACCAGGATAGTTGGCAAGTATGATGCAGCTGCTTTGGGCCCCACAACAATGACAGGGCCCAGGGCAGCTGCCCCTTTTGCACTGCCTTAAAAACGGCCCTGCACTTAGGTAGCTGTTTGAATAATATTATTTCATACAGGCAAAGGAGAGAACACTTTTGGTGTCAGCAGCAATATTTCATACAGTGCCCTGAAAAAGTATTCATCCTTGAAATTTTCCACATTTTGTCATGTTACAACCAAAAAGCAAATGTATTTTATGTGATAGACCAACACAAAGTGGCACATAATTGTAAAGTGGAAGAAAAATGATAAATGATTTTCAAAATTTTTTCAAATAAATATGTGAAAAATGTTGCATGCATTTGTATGCAGCCCCCTTTTACTCTGAATGATACCCCTAACTAAAATCTACCAGAAAACAATTGCTTTCAGAAGTCACTTAATTAGTAAATAGAGTCCACCTGTGTGTAATTTAATCTCACTATAAATACAGCTGTTCTGTGAAGCCCTCGGAGGTTTGTTAGAGAACCTCAGTGAAGCATTATAAATGCCAAAGAACACAGACAGGCCAGGGATAACATTGTGGAGAAGTTTAAAGCAGGGTTAGGTTATAAAAAAAATATCCCAAGCTTTGAACATTTTAGAGAGCTCTGTTCAATCCATCATCCGAAAGTGGAAAGAGTATGGCACTAAAGGCCGGGCAAGGAGAGCATTCATCAGAGAAGAGCCAAGAGGCCCATGGTAACTCTGGAGGAGCTGCAGAGATCCACAGCTCAGGGGGGAGAATCTGTCCACAGGACAACTATTAGTCGTCTCTCCACAAATCTGCCCTTTATGGAAGAGTGACAAGAAGAAAGACATTGGTGAAAGAAATCCATAAGAAGTTCAGTTTGCAGTTTGAGAGAAGCCATGTGGGGGACACAGCAAACATGTGGAAGAAGGTGATCCGGTCAGATGAGACCAAAATGTAACCTTTTGGCCTAAAAGCAAAACGCTATGTATGGCACACGTCCTTCGGATTAAATTCTGATGCTCTGTTGGCTAACAATCCGACCGTGTGATTGGGGCTTTAGGCTACTAGTTTTTCCAAAGCTTCTTATCAGGCCTGATTCTCCTGATAAATTGTCATACGACTTAACTAACAGGGGCCCTTGTTGAGTGGAGAGGCTACAAATGGGGATATTTTTGTAATGAATTTGCATAGGTGCCCTAAAGCAAGAGTTTTCTACTTGTCTTCTACAGAGTCAACCAGTTTTTCTTGCTTTTCTCAGATCATTATGCTCACCTTGTTGGTAGAAATGGAAGCTAAGCGTGAAACTTCCTCATACCTTGTCTATGTACAGGTGTATCGGAATGTCAAATACAATTTCACAGCATGAATGATATTAATTTTGTGGAAATGTTGGTTTGCATGAATTGACTTTGGATATTAAAGCATGACTTTGTTATTTTAAAGCATGAATAACAGCACAGTGCTTGTGCTGTGTCATTTGGGCCCCTTTATCACCTGAAATATCTGGCTGATCTTGCCTGTTTCTGCCCTCCCCCCTGTAAACTGACCACGGTTTATCATGGCTGCTGAGGCCTGACACCATGGTCAGTTTACCTGCCTACCTCATCTGCAACTCTCCTCTGTCCTCCTCCCACCCCTCCCTGCCTGTTAGCTCCCATTGCTCTCCAGCCCTCCGCTCCTGCTGGTAGAATAACTGAGGGTGTATGCTACAATCCCCTCTGTTACACCCCTTTCACACCAGGGCGTTTTGCAGGCGCTATAGCGTTAGAAATAGTGCCTGCAATCCGCCCTAAAGAAGCTGCACTATTGTGCTTTCACACTACAGCGGTGCGCTGGCAGGACGTCAGAAAAAAATCCTGCCAGCAGCTTCTTTGGAGCGGTGAAGGAGCGCTCCTCCACCGCTGCTCCCCATTGAAATCAATGGGGCAGCGCTGTAATGCCGCCGGCAAAACGCCGCTATTTGGCGGCGGTTTTAACCATTTCGTGGCCAATAGCGGGGGTAAAAGCGCCCCACTAGCCCCGCTAGCGGCCGAAATGCGCTGCAAATCCGGCGGTAAAACGCAGCTAAAAATAGCGGTGTTTTACCGCAGACGCAAAGGGCGGTGTGGTGTGAAAGGGGTCTTATAGTAAGTGATGTGCCCCAGTGTATGTTTTTAAAAAAAAAATACTTCCATTGTTCTTCCTTCTCTGTAACATAAAGCCGCGTACACACGGGCGGACTGTCTGCCCAACTTAGTCCGCCGAAACACATTTCAGCGGACAGTCCGCTCGTGTGTGGGCTTCAGTGGACTTTTTCAGCGTGCAGTCTGGCGGACTAAGGCGGCGTACACACGGGCGGACTGTCTGCCCAACTAAGTTCGTCAGACAGTCCGCTCAAACTTTTGAATGAACGAACTTGCCCACACACGGCACTTTTTGAGCGGACTAAGTTCGTCGTACTAAGTCCGCGCAACTTTTGAAATGAACGAACTCGCCCACACACGCGGAGGAAAGTCCGCTTATTTAGAGCGCGTGTCAAGGTAGGCAGGGGCCCGCCGCCTGGAATGAACTTAAAGGGTAACCCCAACGCCGAAAAAAATCGGCGTGGGGGTCCCCCAAAAGTCCACAACATACCCTTGTACGAGCACGCTACCCGGCCGGCCAGGAAAGGGGGGCGAGCGAGCGCCCCCCCCCCTCCTGAGCCGTACCAGGGCGCGTGCCCTCAACATGGGGGGTGCCTTGGGGAAGGGGGGGCGAAGAAGAAGAAGAAGAATGGAAGGCGGCGGCGGCAGCGACAGAAGACCGGGCCACCGCCTGTAAAAGAGCTATAAGAAGGCGCGGTGGCCCGGCAGAAGAACCGAAGAGGGGGACAAGACCCCCGAAGTCGGGAGAAGAGGCCGGCGGGGAGGAAGAAAGCCGGACTCCTCCGCTAGCAAAAGAGCTACAAGAAGATAGCGGAGGAGTCCGGCGAGAAGACCCCCGAAGACGGAAGACCCCCGGAGCTGTGCAATAAAATATTTTAACCC
The DNA here is from genome assembly GCF_037356315.1 of Lithobates pipiens. Lineage (NCBI taxonomy): Eukaryota > Metazoa > Chordata > Amphibia > Anura > Ranidae > Lithobates > Lithobates pipiens. The sequence continues at coordinate 3,833,655 of NW_027507786.1, forward strand.
TGTGTTGTGTTTTTTTTGTACTTTTTTTCACAGGTGAATGGGTAGGGGTACATTGTACCCCATACTCATTCACATAGGGTGGGGGGCCGGTATCCGGGGGCCCCCTTATTAAAGGGGGCTCCCGGATTCCGATAAGCCCCCTGCCCGCAGACCTTGACAACCAACGGCCAGGGTTGTCGGGAAGTGGCCCTTGTCCTCATCAACATGGGGACAAGGTGCTTTGGGGTGGGGGGGCCGCGCGCCCCCCCTTCCCCAAGGCACCCCCCCATGTTGAGGGCACGTGGCCTGGTACGCTCGCTCGCCCCCCTTTCCTGGCCGGCCGGGTAGTGTGCTCGGACAAGGGTCTGTTGTGGACTTGGCGGGGACCCCCACGCCGATTTTTTTTGGCGTTGGGGTTCCCCTTTAAGTCCATTCCAGGCGGCGGGGTCAGCGACGTCTCCTTCGCGGGCCCTGCCTACCTGGAGACGCGCTCGAAATGAGCGGACTTTCCTCCGCGTGTGTGGGCGAGTCCGTTCATTTCAAAAGTAGGGCGTATAGTATGGCGGACTTAGTCCGCCGTATTAGTCCGCTCAAAAAGTGCCGTGTGTGGGCAAGTCCGTTCATTCCAAAGTATGACGGACTGTCCGTCGGATTGTCTGACGGACTAAGTTGGCCAGACAGTCCGCCACATGTGTACGCGGCTTAAGAAGCCAGAAAAGATGAGGATTTTGTCACTTATATTTAGATGAACCACTTCACATCTATGGCATTTTTATTGCATTTTGCCGATTTGCACTGCAGAACGTGTCCCATAGGAAACCATGTTAAATGGGCTGTAGTGCAAATCTTCAAAATGCAAAAAGCACTAAAACTGCCATGGGTGTGAATCCGGCCTTAACCTCCCTGGCGGTACGATTAGTTCTGTTTTTAGGTGCTGAAAGCGGTACAATTATTTTGCATGGAAATTTGGCGTTTTATATTGTAGTCCTGTAATTCTTAGGAATAACTCTCTTAAATCTGTTCAAACCAGAGTCTAGCAGACATCCCGGGTATGATAAAGTTTATAATATAATAAATAATGATAATAAATAATAATAAAAATTATTCAATAATGTAATCAAATCCAAAAACACTGAAATTTGCTCATTTCGCAGAATTGTCATTAGATTGAGTGTTTGATGACAAATTTCCCCACAAATCGCTATCGCTCAATTCTGCAAGTGATTATAATTTATTATCGCCATTTTCTAGTTGGTCTAAAATCACTTTTGACATAAAGGGACACTTTTTGGTTGCTATGGGCAATCTCCAAATTCCAGGCAGAAAAAACTGTATTTATAATATAAAAGTGCATGCAGGGCACTGCACAGACCACTAGGGACAAAGGGGGTGTGTCATTTTTTTATGCAGTATTGTAATCTGTAAGATTACAGTGCTGTGTGTGTTTTGTGTGTTTTTACTTTTTTGAATTTGGCGCCGATCTCCGCTCCCGTGCGCCGTAACGTTGCAGGGAACGGAGCTCGGCGGCATTCGGCACTGTGAATCAAGCGGAGGACAGCTCAATCACACAGCGCGGAGGACATCGCTGGATCCAAGGGACAAGGTAAGTAACTTCTCTGTGTCCTCCCTGTATCCAGCGATGCAATCCCGAGTCTGGCTCGGGGTTACAGCTTATGTTGCTAAAATCCCAACCCGAGCCAGACTCGCTAAGGAGGTTAAGGACCGCCACACGCCGATATACGTCCTGACTTTGAAGAGGAATATCGCTGTTATGCCAGCAGCTAGCTGTCATAACTCCGGTATTCTCTTCTTCAGCCGGCGGTCCACTTTCTGATAAGAGTGGTCTCTGCGGTGGATTCACCGTAAGACCCCTTTTATCGGAGGTGGGAGAAGCCCCCCCCCCCTCCTGCCGCACTGTGGTGCCCTCCGCCGCTTACCGGAGCCGTCGGCTGAGGCAGGGGCGATCCGATGTTTCCCCTTGCTTGACATGGAGACAAGTGAGGGGAAGATGGCCTCCGCCCATCTCCATATCATTGCAGTACGGAAGTGACTCTTCCGCCCATAGCTCTCAAAGAGCCATTGTTTTTAATTAATTTTTTTAAATTACAATTTTTTTTTTAATTGCATTTTTGTGTAAATATGAGATGTGAGGTCTTTTTGACTCCAGATCTCATATTTAAGTGGTCCCGTCATGCTTTTTTTCATTTTTTTTATTAAAAATCTTTCTTTTTTTGACCTTCACCATATGGAGCTATTTCCTTCTTTTTTTTTTGCATTATGGTCCGAATGTGAGAGCATTTCCATTTATTGCTGGTCCTTGACCCCCCATTAAAGCCCAATTGTTTTTTGGTCAGAAGAGTTTCTTGAGCTTGTGATACTTGGTTGTGTCCCACTTACCGGATCCATAAAAATGATAAATGATTTTCAATTTTTTTTCGAAATAAATATGTGAAAAATGTTGCATGCATTTGTATGCAGCCCCCTTTTACTCTGAATGATACCCCTAACTAAAATCTTCCAATAAACAATTGCTTTCAGAAGTCACTTAATTAGTAAATAGAGTCCACCCGTGTGTAATTTAATCTCAGTATAAATACAGCTGTTCTGTGAAGCCCTCAGAGGTTTGTTAGAGAACCTCAGTGAAGCATTATAAATGCCAAAGAACACACTAGACAGGTCAGGGATAACATTGTGGAGAAGTATAAAGCAGGGTTAGGTTATAAAAAAAATATCCCAAGCTTTGAACATTTTAGGGAGCTCTGTTCAATCCATCATCCGAAAGTGGAAAGAGTATGGCACAAAAGGCCGGGCAAGGAGAACATTCATCAGAGAAGAGCCAAGAGGCCCATGGTAACTCTGGAGGAGCTGCAGAGATCCACAGCTCAGGTGGGAGAATCTGTCCACAGGACAACTATTAGTCGTCTCTCCACAAATCTGCCCTTTATGGAAGAGTGACAAGAAGAAAGACATTGGTGAAAGAAAGTCATAAGAAGTTCAGTTTGCAGTTTGTGAGAAGCCATGTGGGGGACACGGCAAACATGTGGAAGAAGGTGATCTGGTCACATGAGACCAAAATGTAACCTTTTGGCCTAAAAGCAAATCGCTATGTATGGCACACGTCCTTCGGATAAAATTCTGACGCTCTGTTGGCTAACAATCCGACCGTGTGTTTGGGGCTTTAGGCTACTAGTTTTTCCAAAGCTTCTTATCGGGCCTGATTCTCCTGATAAATTGTCATACGACTTAACTAACAGGGGCCCTTGTTGAGTGGAGAGGCTACAAATGGGGATATTTTTGTAATGAATTTGCATAGGTGCCCTGAAGCAAGAGTTTTCTACTTGTCTTCTACAGAGTCAACCAGTTTTTCTTGCTTTTCTCAGATCATTATGCTCACCTTGTTGGTAGAAATGGAAGCTATGCGTGAAACTTCCTCATACCTTGTCTATGTACAGGTGTATCGGAATGTCAAATACAATTTCACAGCATAAATGATATTAATTTTGTGGAAATGTTGGTTTGCATGAATTGACTTTGGATATTAAAGCATGACTTTGTTCTTTTAAAGCATGAATAACAGCACAGTGCTTGTGCTGTGTCATTTGGGCCCCTTTATCACCTGAAATATCTGGCTGATCTTGCCTGTTTCTGCTCTCCCCCCTGTAAACTGACCACGGTTTATCATGGCTGCTGAGGCCTGACACCATGGTCAGTTTACCTGCCTATGTCATCTGCAACTCTCCTCTGTCCTCCTCCCACCCCTCCCTGCCTGTTAGCTCCCATTGCTCTCCAGCCCTCTGCTCCTGCTGGTAGAATAACTGAGGGTGTGTGCTACAATCCCCTCTGTTACACCCCTTTCACACCAGGGCATTTTGCAGGCGCTATAGCGTTAGAAATAGTGCCTGCAATCCGCCCTAAAGAAGCTGCACTATTGTGCTTTCATACTACAGCGGTGCGCTGGCAGGACGTCAGAAAAAAGTCCTGCCAGCAGCTTCTTTGGAGCGGTGAAGGAGCGGTGTGTTTACCGCTCCTCCACCGCTGCTCCCCATTGAAATCAATGGGGCAGCGATGTAATGCCGTCGGCAAAACGCCGCTATTGCCGGCGGTTTTAACTATTTCGCGGCCAATAGCGGGGGTAAAAGCGCCCCGCTAGCGGCCGAAATGCGCCACAAATCCGGCGGTAAAACGCCGCTAAAAATAGCTGCATTTTACCGCCGACGCAAAGGGCGGTGTGGTGTGAAAGGGGTCTTATAGTAAGTGATGTGCCCCAGTGTATGTTTTTTTTTTTTTAAATACTTCCATTGTTCTTCCTTCTCTGTAACATAAGAAGCCAGAAAAGATGAGGATTTTGTCACTTATATTTAGATGAACCACTTAGGCTGGATTCACAACTATGGCATTTTTACTGCTTTTTGCATTTTGCCGATTTGCACTGCAGAACGTGTCCCATAGAAAACCATGTTAAATGGGCTGTAGTGCAAATCTTCAAAATGCAAAAAGCACTAAAACTGCCATAGGTGTGAATCCGGCCTTAACCTCCCTGGCGGTACGATTAGTTCTGGTTTTAGGTGCTGAAAGCGGTACAATTATTTTGCATGGAAATTTGGCGTTTTATATTGTAGTCCTGTAATTCTTAGGAATAACTCTCTTAAATCTGTTCAAACCAGAGTCTAGCAGACATCCCGGGTATAATAAAGTTTATAATATAAGAAATAATGATAATAAATAATAATAAAAATTATTCAATAATGTAATCAAATCCAAAAACACTGAAATTTGCTCATTTCGCAGAATTGTCATTAGATTGAGTGTTTGATGACGAATTTCCCCCACAAATCGCTATCGCTCAATTCTGCAAGTGATTATAATTTATTATCGCCATTTTCTAGTTGGTCTAAAATCACTTTTGACATAAAGGGACACTTTTTGGTTGCTATGGGCAATCTCCAAATTCCAGGCAGAAAAAACTGTATTTATAATATAAAAGTGCATGCAGGGCACTGCACAGACCACTAGGGACAAAGGGGGTGTGTCATTTTTTTATGCAGTATTGTAATCTGTAAGATTACAGTGCTGTGTGTGTTTTGTGTGTTTTTACTTTTTTGAATTTGGCGCCGATCTCCGCTCCCGTGCGCCGTAACGTCGCAGGGAACGGAGCTCGGCGGCATTCGGCACTGTGAATCAAGCGGAGGACAGCTCAATCACACAGCGCGGAGGACATCGCTGGATCCAAGAGACAAGGTAAGTAACTTCTCCGTGTCCTCCCTGTATCCAGCGATGCAATCCCGAGTCTGGCTCGGGGTTACAGCTTATGTTGCTAAAATCCCAACCCGAGCCAGACTCGCTAAGGAGGTTAAGGACCACCACGCGCCGATATAGGTCCTGACTTTGAAGAGGAATATCGCTGTTATGCCAGCAGCTAGCTGTCATAACTCCGGTATCCTCTTCTTCAGCCGGCGGTCCACTTTCCGATAAGAGTGGTCTCTGCGGTGGATTCACCGTAAGACCCCTTTTATCGGAGGTGGGAGAAGCGCCCCCCCCCCCTCCTGCCGCACTGTGGTGCCCTCCGCCGCTTACCGGAGCCGTCGGCAGAGGCAGGGGCGATCCGATGTTTCCCCTTGCTTGACATGGAGATAAGTGAGGGGAAGATGGCCTCCGCCCATCTCCATATCATTGCAGGACGGAAGTGACTCTTCCGCCCATAGCTCTCAAAGAGCCATTGTTTTTAATAAATTTTTTTAAATTACAATTTTTTTTTTTATTGCATTTTAGTGTAAATATGAGATGTGAGGTCTTTTTGACCCCCAGATCTCATATTTAAGTGGTCCCGTCATGCTTTTTTTCATTTTTTTGATTAAAAATCTTTCTTTTTTTGACCTTCACCATATGGAGCTATTTCCTTCTTTTTTTTGCATTATGGTCCGAATGTGAGAGCATTTCCATTTATTGCTGGTCCTTGACCCCCATTAAAGCCCAATTGATTTTTGGTCAGAAGAGTTTCTTGAGCTTGTGATACTTGGTTGTGTCCCACTTACTGGATCCATCCCTTGTCAATCGATTGAACGCCTGCTTTTTGGAGTGATTCTCTTAAAGTGGTTGTAAACCCTTACAACACACTTTGACCTACAGGTAAGCCTAGATTAAGGCTTACCTGTAGGTCTAAGAAATATCTCCTAAACCTACACAGTTTAGGAGATATTTGCCGAAAGACAGGCACCGCTGTCTATGGCGCATGCGCTGTAGACAGCGGTGCGCAGGCGCACTGAGTGCGCCGCCGTCAATGGTGATATGCCACGCGTGGCGGCTCCCGTGCGCATGCGCGGGAGTGGCGTCATCGCGGCTTCGCCGAATGACAGTGGCGGAGCGGCGAGACCCACCGAGAAGATGGATGCGCCGGACTACAGGGGACAGCGGTGACTTCGCTGGCTCCTGTGTCAGGTAAGTGACACATAATGGACTACTATGCGATGCGATGCGATGCATAGTAGTCCATTATGCTTTACCTTTGCAGGGAATGAAAGAGGAAGTAAACTCATCAGGGTTTACTTCCTCTTTAAGTGTTCCATTGGAGTTGGTATCGTCATCGACCACCCGGCTTTTGGTCGATCTAAGCCTGACTGACCCACTGCCGTATGGTAGGAGGGTCCAACATGTCTGGTAGGAAGTATTCATCTACAATTTTACATTGGAAGAATACTCGTCCTTTTTTTTTTATGTGCCATACAGCCAGTCCTATGTGTGCATTTCTACACTGTTTGCCACTAAGGATCCACTACCAAGTCACTTGGCTGGACTTGGTTTATGAACTTTACCTACATTGGTGTCTTTATTGGTGCCTAGATACACCCACGTTATAGTCTGGACATGATTTTTGTCTTTTTACAGGACATTAGATCATTACTTTATTTATAAGTTCATATACAGTGCCTTGCGAAAGTATTCGGCCCCCTTGAACTTTTCAACCTTTTGCCACATTTCAGGCTTCAAACATAAAGATATAAAATTTTTATTTTTTGTGAAGAATCACCAACAAGTGGGACACAATTGTGAAGTGGAACGAAATCTATTGGATAATTTAAACTTTTTTAGCAAATAAAAAACTGAAAAGTGGTGCGTGCAAAATTATTCGGCCCCTTTACTTTCAGTGCAGCAAACTCACTCCAGAAGTTCAGCGAGGATCTCTGAATGATCCAATGTTGTCCTAAATGACTGATGGTGATAAATAGAATCCACCTGTGTGTAATCAAGTCTCTGTATAAATGCACCTGCTCTGTGATAGTCTCAGGGTTCTGTTGAAAGCGCAGAGAGCATCATGAAGACCAAGGAACACACCAGGCAGGTCCGTAATACTGTTGTGGAGAAGTTTAAAGCCGGATTTGGATACAAAAAGATTTTCCAAGTTTTAAGCATCCCAAGGAGCACTGTGCAAGCGATCATTTTGAAATGGAAGGAGTATCAGACCACTGCAAATCTACCAAGACCTGGCCGTCCCTCTAAACTTTCAGCTCAGACAAGGAGAAGACTGATCAGAGATGCAGCCAAGAGGCCCATGATCACTCTGGATGAACTGCAGAGAACTACAGCAGAGGTGGGAGTCTGTCCATAGGACAACAATCAGTCGTACACTGCACAAATCTGCCCTTTATGGAAGAGTGGCAAGAAGAAAGACATTTCTCAAAGATATCCATAAAAAGTCTCGTCTAAAGTTTGCCACAAGCCACCTGGGAGACACACCAAACATGTGGAAGAAGGTGCTCTGGTCAGATGAAACCAAAATCCAACTTTTTGCCCACAATGCAAAACGATATGTTTGGCGTAAAAGCAACACAGCTCATCACCCTCAACACACCATCCCCACTGTCACACATGGTGGTGGCAGCATCATGGTTTGGGCCTGCTTTTCTTCAGCAGGGACAGGGAAGATGGTTCAAATTGAGAGGAAGATGGATGCAGCCAAATACAGGACCATTCTGGATGAAAACCTGTTGGAGTCTGCAAAAGACCTGAAACTGGGACGGAGATTTATCTTCCAACAAGACAATGATCCCAAACATACAGCAAAATCTACAAAGGAATGGTTCACAAATAAACGTATCCAGGTGTTAGAATGGCCAAGTCAAAGTCCAGACCTGAATCCAATCGAGAATCTGTGGAAAGAGCTGAAAACTGCTGTTCACAAACGCTCTCCATGCAACCTCCCTGAGCTCGAGCTGTTTTGCAAGGAAGAATGGGCAAGAATTTCAGTCTCTCGATGTGCAAAACTGATAGAGACACCCCAAGCGACTTGCAGCTGTAATCGCAGCAAAAGGTGGCTCTACAAAGTATTAACGCAAGGGGGCCGAATAATTTTGCACGCCCCACTTTTCATTTTTTTATTAGTTAAAAAAGTTTAAAATATCCAATAGATTTCGTTCCACTTCACAATTGTGTCCCACTTGTTGGTGATTCTACATAAAAAATAAACATTTTATATCTTTATGTTTGAAGCCTGAAATGTGGCAAAAGGTTGAAAAGTTCAAGGTGGCCGAATACTTTCGCAAGGCACTGTAATGTGTGTATAGCACTTGTTTTGTTTAACCTACATACTACATACCTACATACTTTTCTTAGTGTCCAGACACACCCATGTCATTGTTTGAACACAATTCTTTCTTTTCACTGGAAATTAGATTCTTACCTTACTTATAGTTCACATATGGTGTGTATAGCACTCACTTTTGTTTCCACCATTTTATTTTTGGTTCACCATACATATGGTGTTACATTGATACATTCATGCACTTTTATTTATTATATTTAAAGTATAACTAAAGGCAAAACTTTTTTACATTTTTGGATAGAGTGCAGAGGAATCAGTTTTTATTGCTGTCTATGTGCCCATTAGGGAGATTCACCCTCTCTGTTTGTCCTGTGTACCATTGTCATCAATAGTGAAAAAAAAAGAAAATCACAAATTTTGGGTTGTCACCAGAACAGGAATTCAACAACAGTTCATGGAGGGAACCATGAATGCCAACATGTACTGTGACATACTGAAGCAGAGCATGATCCCCTCCCTTTAGAGACTGGGCCGCAGGGCAGTATTCCAACATGATAACGACCCCAAACACACCTCCAAGACAACCACTGCCTTGCTAAAGAAGCTGAGGGTAAAGGTGATGGACTGGCCAATCATGTCTCCAGACCTAAACTCTATTGAGCATCTGTGGGGCATCCTCAAACGGAAGGTGGAGGAGCGCAAGGTCTCTAATATCCACCAGCTCTGTGATGTCGTCATGGAGGAGTGGAAGAGGACTCCAGTGGTGACCTGTGAAGCTCTGGTGACGTCCATGCCCAAGAGGGTTAAGGCAGTCCTGGAAAATAATGGTGGCTGCACATAATATTGACACTTTGGGCCCAATTTGGACATTTTCACTTAGGGGTGTACTCACTTTTGTTGCCAGCGGTTTAGACATTAATGGCTGTGTGTTGAGTTATTTTGAGGGGACAGCAAATTTACACTGTTATACAAGCTGTACACTAACGACTTTACATTGTAGACAAGTGTCATTTCTTCAGTGTTGTCACATGAAAAGATATAGAAGAAAATATTTACAAAAATGTGAGGGGTGTATTAACTTTTGTGAGATACTGTGTATATATATATATATATATATATATATATATATATATATATATATATATATATATATATATATAAAATATTATATAATATTATATATATATGTACCACACATTTCCGTTTAACACTCCTATGTCCTCGCATTAAATCGAACAGTGAAAATCTTAGTTATCATAAATGCATTGATAAATAATTTATTATTATTATTATTTTTTAACTATGAATGGTTGTGATTTATATGCTTTTTTAGCATAGTCGTGTGCAGGGGGTGTGCTAGGTGCGCCTGGGCACACCCTAATCCGGGGGTTGGCAACTGGTACAGGTGCCTGTACTGATCGTCAGGTGATGGGTAGACCATAATCCTTCCTTGCCCGCAACCTGAACAGGAGAAGCAATGGGAGGGCAACACTGCACTGTATCTGAACTGTATATTCCTCCTGTAGCCACTGAAAATCGGCTTCTCCTTCTCTCCCTCCTGCCGGCATTCAGCAGCTGGAGGAGGAAAATACAGTTTTCCGGCGGTCCGCTTTCCGATAAGAGTGGTCTCTGCGGTGGATTCACCGCAAGATCCCTTTTATCGGAGGCGGGAGAAGCCCCCCCCCCTCAAATTATTGATTATTATTATTTTTTAACTATGAATGGTTGTGATTTATATGCTTTTTTAGCATAGTCGTGTGCAGGGGGTGTGCTAGGTGCGCCTGGGCACACCCTAATCCGGGGGTTGGCAACTGGTACAGATGCCTGTACTGATCGGCAGGTGATGGGTAGACCATAATCCTTCCTTGCCCACAACCTGAACAGGAGAAGTAATGGGAGGGCAACACTGTACTGTACCTTATCTGTATATTCCTCCTGTAGCCACTGAAAGTCGGCTTCTCCTTCTCTCCCTCCTGCCGGCATTCAGCAGCTGGAGGAGGAAAATACAGTGGATCTGTGCCAGTATATGCCGCCCGCCCTACTATCCGTGTTCCTCTTTTTTTTATTCAATACCAATCACTCACCGTGTTTATTTACTTTAGTTGCAAATTGAAATTCGGATTAAATTTTCGTTATTCAGAGATTTGGAAGTATCCAAATTGCAGAATCACAATAGTAACACATTTAAACAAATACCAAATATATTATAATATAACAAATTATCCAAATTTGTATTTCAAAATCAATTTAAAAAAATGTATTTGAATTCGAAAATGGAAACTTATTGCAAAAAATACAGTAAGGTATAAATGTGAAATAAGATGATCGTTTCTATTTAGGATGCTTTTAAAGAATGGAATAGAACAGAATAGAAAATAAATAATATAATTGAAAAGAATAGAAAATTAAGAAATAGAATAAAATAGAATAGAATAAAACAGAATGGCATATAACAGCATAGAATAGAGTAGAATAGAATATTAAAGAATATTATAAAATAATAGAATAGAATAGAGTAGAGTAGAATAGAATAGGAAATAAAGGAATAGAATAGAAAGGAATAGAATAGAATAACACAGCATAAAATAGAATAGAAAATAAAAGAATAGATACTGCAGCTGCATGCATCATCCAGATATCTTTCTTTTGTACCAGCAATTCCATGTTTGTGTAAAAACAATCATAGCCGCGCAATTGTTTTTAAAGGCATTGGGAGGGCACGGCACGACATGCGATCGGCGAGCCATTTACCATAGAGCTGACCGAGGACCAGATGGTCCCTAGTCATCTCTATGACCTTCGGAGGCCAGGAGCGATGTCATGATGTCACTTCCGGCACCGGCAGATGTAAACAATGCCATTTTTTTTAACTGGAAAGCTGAGGTGGCTTTTTTTTTTTTTATCTCAGGCTTTCCAGAATAGAGGAGAGATGTGAGGACTTATAGACCCCAGATATCTTTTTAAAGAGGATCGGTCATGCCCTAGTCCTATTACAAGGGATGTTGACATTCCTTGTAACAAGAATAAAAGTGATAATAATAATAATAAAAAAAAAAAGAGTAAAGGGAAAGTGTAAAAATAAAAAATAAAATAAACAATAATAGAAAATTTTTAAAGCATCTCGGTCCCCGCTTGCATGCAGAAGCGCACGCATACTTAGGTCACACCCAAATATGTAAACGGCATTCAAACCACACATGTGAGGTATCTCGGCCAATGTTAGAGCGCAAGCAATAATTCTAGCCCAAGACCACCTCTATAACTCTAAACTGCTAACCTGTACATTTTTTAAAAAATAGCCTATAGAGCTTTTTAAGTTCCAAGGTTCGGTGCCATTCCAGCAAGGTCCATAAAGACATGGATGAGCGAGTTTGGGGTGGAGGAACTTGACTGGTCTGCGTCCTGACCTCAACCTGATAGAACACTTCTGGGATGAATTAGAGGGGAGACTGCGATGCCAGGCCTTCTCGTCCAACATCAGTGCCTGACCTCACAAATGAGCTTCTGGAAGAATGGTCAAACATTCCCATATAGACACATCTCCTAAACCTTGTGGACGGCCTTCCCAGAAGAGTTGAAGCTGTTATAGCTGCAAAGGATGGGCCAACTCAATATTGAATTCATGTGTTTGTAAAGGCAGGTGTCCCAATACTTTTGGTAATATAGTGTATGTGGCCTCAAGGAAGAAGGGTTTAAAACAATGAACGCTATTAGCTATAGATGAAGTGACTAGTATTATGCCAACATCACTGAAATCAAGTGTTCCATAGCGCGTAAAGCATTTTTTTAAAAAAAATTTATACATTTTATTCATAAAAACAAGAGAACTTTGTTAAAAGAAATATGAACAAAACTTCTCCCATTAATGATGAGCACTGAACTCAAATTACTTGCTTTTCCATCCATCAAGGTGTACCCGCCTGCATATACCCTCTGGGTTCCAGGTGGAATTTTTGCCCCTGCTGTAGCAAATTGGATCATGCTCTGCTGGGGTTTTTTTGCCTTCCTCTAAATCAACTGTGGGTATAGGATTGGGTATATGGGATTGTATGATATTTTTTTATTTTTTTTATGGTTGGACTGGATGGACTTGTGTCTTTTTTAAACCTGCCTAACTATGTTACTATGTAAGAAAACTATGTGAAAATATCTGCTTCGGAAATTCTCAGGAAATGCAAAAAAACAAAACAAACAAACCCCCTCCTCAAATGATTTGCACCAGTGCACAAAGCAAGGTCCATAAAGACAGGGATGATCAAGTTTGGGGTGGAGGAACTTGACTGGCCTGCACAGTCCTGACCTCAACCCGACAGAACACCTTTGGGATGATTAGAATGGAGACTGAGAGTCAAAAAACAAACCCCACACCGTAACACCCCCCCCCCCCCCTCCATCAAATGATTTGGACCAGTGCACAACACAGCGTCCATAAAGACACGGATGAGCGAGTTTGGGGTGGAGGAACTTGACTGGCCTACAGTCCTGACCTCAACCAGATAGAACACCTTTGGGATGATTAGAGCGGAGACAGCGAGCCAGGCCTTCTGGTCCAATATCAGTGCCTGACCTCACAAATGCTCTTCTGGAAAAATGGTCAAACATTCCCATAGAGACACTCCTAAACCTTGTGGACGGCCTTCCCAGAAGAGTTGAAGCTGTTATGGCTGCAAAGGGTGGGCCAACTCAATATTGAACCCTACAGACTAAGACTGGGATGCCATTAAAGTTTATGCGCGTGTAAAGGCAGGCGTCCCAATACTTTTGGTAATATACTATAGATACCAAACATGCCATGCTTTAAAAATGCGCACACCCGTGGAACGACAACAAAGGACATAAATGATATTATCCATAGGCGACACTTTATAATGCCGCGTACACACGACCAGACTTTCTGGCAGACTAGGTCCGGTGGTCTTCCCGACGGATTTTCGACGGAGTTCTCATGGACTTTCCGAACGAACTGACTTGGCCACACACGAACGGACTAAGTCCGTTCAAAAGTCCGTTTGTTTTGAACGTGATGACGTAAACTGGACTAAACAAGGACATTCAATAGCCAGTAGCCAATAGCTGCCCTTGCGTCGTATTTGGTCCGTCGGACCAGCACACGAACGGTTTTCCCGATTTTAGTCCGTCGGAATTGAGTCCGTCGGATAGATTTGAAACATGTTCTATTTCTAGGTCCGTCTGATTTTTTTTTTTATTGAAAAATGATCGGACTAGCCCACACACGATCGGATTTTCTGACGGACTGATCCCGTCGGACCTAGTCTGCCGGAAAGTCCAGTCGTGTGTACGCGGCATTAGCCTTTACGAGTTACCACTTTAGATTTACACGGGAGGTCTGATGCTGGAATTGCTCTCAATCTGGCGTTCGCGGAAAACACCTCCCATGTGTGGTGCGATCGCTGTTTACATACTTACATGGGACAGATGGGGGTGAGGTGCGGTTGTTACCTTCCTCCGTCACTTGTAAAAGCAATCTAGTGACTATTTAGCTGCTAGGATTGCTTTTACAAGAAAGACCTCCGGCTCTAGAAAGCAATACCGCCATCATCCCAGGTATAACCACTGGGCACATCTTGATCGTGATGACGTTCCTTCGCTACGACGGGACTACGTTCAGCCTAGTAGCCAATAGCTTTGGTCTCGTAATTTGATCTGAGCATGCGTGGCACTTTGTCCGATCGGAATTCTCTACAAACGATCAGACAAAGTCCGATTGGGTCATGTTGTCGGAAAATTTTATATCCAGCTCTCGAAATTTGTTGGTCGGACATTCCGACGGAAAAAGTCCGATGGAGCCCACACGCGGTTATCCGACAACACGGTCCGATCGGACATTTTCCATCGGAATTTCTGACCGTGTGTACAAGGGCTAAAAGTCTAAAAAAAAAACCCTGCTATACGCTTTCTGGAACATTAAAAAAATAAATAAATACAGTATGTATTACATTGTTATCTTAAGTAATGACAAAGTTATTGTAGAATAAACAGGATCAAACGCGGCATGCAAGGCATGCATAGTTTTGAACCTAGTGTCAGGGTATATTGAACTGCAAAAATGAAAAATTAAGAGGAGGAACGTTCTAATGCCCTGTACACACGGTCAGAAATTCCGACGGAAAAGGTCCGATCGGATTATGTTGTCGGAAAATCCGATCGTGTGTGGGCTCTATCCGACTTTTTCCATCGGAAAATTCAGACGCAAAAAGTTTGAGAGCTGGATCTAAAATTTTCCGAACGACAAAATCCGATCTGACTTTTTCCGATCGTTTGTAGAGAATTTCCGACGGGCAAATTGCCACGCATGCTCAGAAAAAATTACGAGATGAAAGCTATTGGCTACTGGCCTCTACGTCGTCCCGTCATACGCAACGAACGTCACCTCCTACCGAACTAACGCATTTTCCGACAACTTTGTCCGACCGTGGGGGTATGCAACACAAGTTTCAGCCAAAATCCGTCTGAAAAAATCAGACGGATTTTGTGGTCGGAATGTATGACTGTGTGTACAGGGCATAACAGGAGGAAAGTTCAAAACGAATTCTTATAAAGTATTATTTTACTGAAAGGGCAGTTGGTGCTTGGAATAGACTTCCAGCAGAGGTACAGTAGTGAGTCAGTCAACAGTAAGTGGCTTCAGACATGTATGGGACAAATATAAATCTATATTCAGAAAAAATAAATAAATAACAACAACAATAATAATAATAATAATAATAATAATAATAAAAACCTGTATAAATTAATAAAGAAAAAAAATACATAAAAATGTATAAATTAAAAAAAAAAACACATAAAAAAAAATACAAAATCTTTATAAATAGAAAATAAATAAATAAATGGGCAGACTCGATGAACCACTCGAGGGGTTACACTCGCTCAAGCAATGAACTTACCCCTTCAGAATAGAGTCCAAAAAACAGTATAAAAAAGAGCCAAGTCCGATACATTTTCCTTTCAGCTTCTCAAAACTGGTCAGTTCAGTTCAGAAGAAATATTTCTCGTTGCCTCTAACCCAGTATGGTCACTCTACTGTTTTTGCAAAAGCTCCCTATCGGCTGGGATTGTCCATCGGCTAAGTTGCAACCAGCATGGCCAAATGAAGGGACCAAATGAGGTGGTTTATTTAATGACTTTGCATAGGTAGACCAAAACAGTCTTCCCTGGAAGTCTTCCACTGAGTCAGCCAGTTTTTTTTTAGCCTTCTTCAGAAAAGGAGGCTACACAGAAAACTTCCTCATACCATAACTATGTGATGACTTATGGGTATGTCACAAACTATTTTACAGCACAAACTATTTCCATTCACTGGAAACCTTATGCCGCGTACACACGTAGCAGACTATCCGGCGGACTTAGTCTGGCAGACTTTCCGAACTAGCTACTTACCCACACACGGCACTTTTTCAGCGGACTAATACAGTGTACTAAGTCCGCCGGACTATCAGCCGGACTATCCGCCGTACTTTTGAAATGAACGGACTCGCCCACACACGCGGAGGAAAGTCCGCTCATTTTGAGCGCGTCTCCAGGTAGCGAAGGAGGCGTAGCTGGCCCCGTCACCTGGTATGGACTTAAAGGGGAAGCCCTACACCGAAAAATCAGCGTGGGGGTCCCCCCCTGGGTCCACATCAGACCCTTGTCCGAGCACGCTACCCGGTCGGCCAGGAAAGGGGGAAAGCGAGCGCCCCCCCCCCCCTCCTGAGCCGTGCCAGGCTGCGTGCCCTCAACATGGGGGGGTGCCTTGGGGAAGGGGGGCTGCGCGGCCCCCCCATCCCAAAGCACCTTGTCCCCATGTTGATGAGGACAAGGGCCTGTTCCCAACAACCCTGGGCGTTGGTTATCGGGGTCTGCGGGCGGGGAGCTTATCGGAATCCGCGAGCCCCCTTTAATAAGGGGGCCCCCGGATACTGGCCCCCACCCTATGTGAATGAGTATGGGGAACAATGTACCCCTACCCATTCACCTGAAAAAAAATAGTAAAAAAAAAACACAACACACAAGGGTTAAAATAGTTTATTGCACAGCTCCGGGGGTCTTCCGTCTTCGGGGGTCTTCTGTCCGTCTTCAGGGGTCTTCTCGCCGGACTCCTCCTCCGCAGAGGATGCTGGGACTATGACATCATAATGGGCGGGGGCATCATCCGGTGATGTCCCTATATAAGTCGCCGCGCGCTGCGTCCCCGTCATTGTGAGCAGAGGCAGCGACGAGGCAACATCTGAAGAGAAGAACAGAAGAACAGAAGACAGCGACAGCGGCGACAGAAGACCGGGCCACCGCCTGTAAAAGAGCTAGAAGAAGGCGCGGTGGCCCGGCAAGAAGAACCGCAGAGGGGGACAAGACCCCCGAAGTCGGAAGAAGAGGGCGGCGGCGGCGAAGAAGAAAGCCAGGCTCCTCCGCTAGCAAAAGAGCTAGCAGGAGATATCGGCGAGCAGACCCCCGAAGACGGACAGAAGACCCCGACAACCAACGGCCAGCATTGTCGGGAAGAGGCCCTCGTCCTCATCAACATGGGGACAAGGTGCTTTGGGGTGGGGGGGCCGTGCGGCCCCCCTTCCCCAAGGCACCCCCCCATGTTGAGGGCACGCGGCCTGGCATGGCTCAGGAGGGGGGGGGGGCGCTCGCTCATCCCCACCCCCTTTCCTGGCTGGCCGGGTAGCGTGCTCGGACAAGGGTCTGATGTGGACCTAGGGGGGAACCCCCACGCTGATTTTTCGACGTAGGGCTTCCCCTTTAAGTCCATACCAGGTAACGGGGCCAGCAACGCCTCCTTCGCTGGCCCCGGCTACCTGGAGACGCGCTCAAAATGAGCGGACTTTCCTCCGCGCGGGAAAAGTCCGCTCATTTCAAAAGTATGGCGGACTAGCACACACACGGCCGTACTGTCCACCGAAAAGCGAGTCCGGCGGACAGATTGGAGTGCAAAAATACTTTCTTAGTCCGCCGGACTTTTGGGTAAAAAAAGTCCACCGGAGGCTACACACGGGCGGATTGTCCAGCGGACTTGAGTTTGCCGGACTTTTCCACCGGATTGTTTGATCGTGTGTACGCGCCATTAGATTACATAAACAAGCTTATATGAGAGCCATTTTAATGGTGATGTTTATACACTATATTACCAAAAGTATTGTGACGCCTACACATGAACTTTAATGGTATCCCAGTCTTAGTCCGTAGGGTTCAATATTGAGTTGGCCCACCCTTTGCAGCTATAACAGCTTCAACTGACATTTTGGACAATTTCATGCTCCAAAGTTTGTGGGAACAATTTGGGGATGGCCCCTTCCTGTTCCAACTTGACTGCGCACCAATGCACAAGACAAGGTCCATAAAGAAATGGATGAGCGAGTTTGGAGTGGAGAAACGTAACTGTTCTGCACAGAGTCCTGATCTCAACCTGATAGAACACCTTTGGGATGAATTAGAGCGGAGACTGCAAGCCAGGACTTGTCATCCAACATCAGTGCCTGACCTCACAAATGCGCTTCTGGAAGAATGGTCAAACATTCCCATAGACACATTCCTAAACCTTGTGGACGGCCTTCCCAGAAGAGTTGAAGCTGTTATAGCTGCAAAGGGTGGGCCAACTCAATATTGAACCCTACGGACTAAAGCCTCGTACACAGGGTCGGATTTTCTGATGGGAATTGTGTGATGTCAGGCTGTTGGTGGAAAATCCGACCGTTTGTACGCTCCACCGGGCAATTGTTGTCGGATTTTCCACGGACAAATGTTGGATGGCAGGTTTTAAAATTTTCCCCAGACAAATGTCTGTTGTCAGATTTTCCGAGCGTGTGTACACAAGTCCGCTGGACAAAAGCCCAAAGTACAAACACGCATACTCGGAAGCAAGGACAAGCCGGAAGCGGTCGGTCTTGTAAACTAGCGCTCGTAATGGAGAATTAACATTCGTCACGTGACAAATTTTGAAATCATTCTCTTCTTCTTGAATGGGATAATAATGAAGCTGTTTTGCTGGTGATACTGATGGAGTTATTGCAAACAAATTTTCAAAGGACTTTTTTTTTTCCGGTGATATCAAGAATAATATTATTATGCTTTTTTTTTTCTTTTTTTTTTTTTTTTTTTACCACAACACCATTATCCCGAAGTTTTTAAGATCAAAGATACAACTATGTTGGTGTCCCTTGTCAATTTTACATTGTATTTTTTAAAATGTAACTGCTACTCCCAAACTGTCATTTGAAGTAAACACATAGCCAAGTATTATTCTACACAATTTTTTTATTGTGCATTAAAAAAAAAAGAAAACAAATAAAATTAGACATCTTGGCAATAGAGCTTTTTTTTTAAAATTCTTTATTTTTGAAGTTATCCAAGATTTACAAACAGCTATAAAACATATATAAACCATTCCACATAATAATAAATACAGCATCAGTGCTTATAAAGGTTATCTTCCTTTACCCTCCCTCCCCCCCCCCCCCCTCCCCTCTCTCACTCGATCCTGTTCCATGGGATTTCTTTTGATTAACCTTCCACCATCTTCAAATAATTTTCAGTTTTACCAAATAATACCCAGAGATGCCATTTATTCTGGTACCTCTCCTCCATATTATCCAGTTTATACATTGACTCTTCAATAATTCGTAACCTTTCTAGTCTTTCTGCCCATTCCCTCATTGAGGGGGGATCCGATCTTTTCCATCTTAGCGGTATCAATGATTTAGCAGCATTTAATAAACAGGGGATCAAGGAATTCCCATACTCCCTCTCCCCTTTTTCTATATCATGAAATAGACATACCCATGGATCCCTCCTGATCCTTTCCCCAGTTATTTCAAAAATAGTTTCAATTACTTTACCCCAAAATGTCTGTATCTTAGGGCAAAGCCACCATATATGAGCAAATGACCCCTCCCCCAAGCAGCCTCTCCAGCATGCCCGGGGGGTCGCACTACATATTTTGTTTCCTTGTTGTGGGGTTATGTACCATCTTGTTAAAAGTTTATATGACATCTCTCGTGTTTGTGAGTCTACGGCAACCGAGTAGGTACTTCTAATTATCTTATTTCTATGATAATCGTTACTTAAGGACCCGATTTCACTTTCCCATTTTTCTAGACAGGGGGGGTAATTTTGCTCTATTCTTTCTATTAGGATTTTATAAAGTTTTGAGATCCTTTTTTCGAGGCACTGACGGTTCACTAATAGCTTCTCCAGTGGTCTAAGTTGTTCCTTACCCCGTAGTGGCTGTGGTAGAGACTGAATAAAATAATATAATTGATGATATCTCCATTTATCTAATGGTTTGTGACCCCATTTCCCTATAATTTCCTCGTATGTGCACATCCTATTTCCTTCCATCACCTCCTGTAATTTAATGTTGTTTTCCTTAACCCATCTACTATAATATAAGTATTCCTCTTGCCCTGGGATAAAAAATTTAGTGTCCAATAGTGGCATTAGTGGTGAGTTATGTCCCCAGTTATGTCTCTTATTTATTGTGTCCCATATCTGAAGTAAATTTTTTGTCAGTGTGTTTGTGCTATGGCCTAATTCTCTATGTTTTGCAGGTATCCATACTATTTCCCCTAATTCCCTACTGCTTAACTTAATTTCTAATTCAACCCAATCCTTTCCCTTTTTATTGTGTATCCAATCCGGGATTCGTGAAATTGCTATGGCCTCATAATACTTTTTAAAATCCGACATTGCCAACCCTCCCCTGTCTTTACTTCTTATCAGGGTATTCAGTGCCACCCTCGCCGCTTTTTTTTTCCATATAAACCTATTAATCAAAGTTTTTAGTTTATTTAAATAAGCCTGTGGTAACACTATTGGGATCATTTGGCACGTATAGGTGAAGATTGGTAAAATAAACATTTTGACTACGTTTATTCTACCTGTCCATGATAGAGCTTTATATTGACACCTTTCCAAATGTTGTTTAATTTTATTTAGTATGGGCATATAGTTGGCCTCAAACAGATCACTCATCTTTGCTGTCAACCTTATTCCCAAATAGGCCAATTCCCTCCCACACCATCTAAAGGGAAATTTAGATTGGAGGATGTTTTGCTCTATTATTGGCGTATTTAAATTCAAAATTTCCGATTTAGATATATTAACCTTGAAATTAGAGACCTTCCCATATTTTAATAATTCTTCCATTATTGCTGGTATAGAAGCCCCAGGGTTAGAAACATAGAGCAAAAGATCGTCCGCAAACGCAGCGACCTTGAACTCCCTCTCGGCCGCCAATATCCCATGAATGTTCCGATTTTTCCTAATGGCCATCAGCAGGGGTTCAAGCGACAATATAAATAATAATGGGGATAGCGGGCAGCCCTGTCTTGTCCCATTGAGCAACTCAAGGGGGCGAGACAGGGCTCCGTTTATTCTTATTTTAGCTTTCGGGTGGGTGTATAGGGCTTCTATCCAGCCCCTCATCCTCTCCCCTAATCCATACCTTTCCAGCACTTCAAACAGGAACCCCCACCCCACTCTGTCAAATGCCTTTTCCGCATCTATTGACATGAGTACCGTGGGGGCTCCCCGTCTTACCGCTTCTTGGCATAACATGATGGTCTTTAGTGTGTTATCCCGACCCTCCCTCCCTTCAATAAATCCAACCTGATCCCGCAGGATCCACTCCGACACGTGCGGTCCTAATCTTTCAGCAATAATTTTTGCAAACAGTTTGATGTCTGAGTTTAGCAGGGAAATTGGCCTATAGCTCTCCACTGCCGTTGGGTCCTTTCCCTCTTTGAGGATCAGGACCACATGCGTCAAAAGTGTTTCCTCGCGGAATTCTCCGCCCTTCCCCACTGCGTTAAAATAGTCGCATAGTTTTGGGACTAGCTGTTTTTGGAATTGCTTATAGTATGAGATCGGGAAACCATCGGGCCCCGGGCAGCCTCCCTTAGCTGTATTTTTAATCGCCCTCTCAACTTCCCCTCTTGATATTGGGGCTTCTAGTGCATCCATTTCTATTTGCTTGGCCCTGGGGATATCTATCTGATTTAAATAATCTTTTATTTCCTCCCCTACTCGATTCTCTACCTTATCCTGTCGCCCGATGTTATAAAGGCCCCTATAATATGAAAAAAATGTATTCATAATATCATCTGGCATATTTTGTATGTCCCCCTCAGCGTTTCTTACTTTTGGGATAAAAGTTCTATTTTTCTTTTCCTTCACTCTCCTCGCCAACCATTTACCTGATTTATTCCCCCATTGGTACCTTTCTCTTCCCAGAATATGGTAGGCCGTTCTTCTATCCTGCTCCAAGCACTCATCTAACTCTCGCTTTTTAGTTATTAAATCTTGGGTGTCCCGAAGCCCCCATGGTCTCCCCATCTGTTCCAATCTCTGAATTTCCTCATATAATAGGGTTTTCCTCCTCTCCCTCTCTCTCTTTTTCCCTGCGCCAATCCCTATTAGTACCCCTCTTATAACTGCCTTATGCGCTTCCCATAATACAGGGCTAGAGGTTTCTGGTGTGTCGTTCAGATTAAAAAATTGTGTAATCTCATGCTCGATCCTGTCTACTGTATCTTTATCCTGTAATAGGGATTCATTCAATCTCCAATTTATCCTCGGTCCCAGATCCCCCCGATCTCCAGCTGGATCAACACAGGTGCATGATCTGAAACTGTTCTTATCTTTATTTCAGCCTTCTTAAGTGCCCTTAAAAATGAATGTTCCAGAAAAATATAATCTATTCGGGAGAAAGAACCATGGACCGAGGAAAAACATGTATAATCCCTATCTTTTGGATGCAGTGTTCTCCAGGTATCGTATAGTTGACATGCCGTTAACGCCCTTAAGAGCATTTTCTGTTTGTGCTCCGATATCCTAGGGCCCGCCCCTGTAGTATCTATTTTAGGGTTCATACTCCAGTTGAAATCCCCCGCCAGGATTAATTTCCCTTCTTTAAAATCTTCTATTTTATTTAATACTTTCTTCAGGAATCTATCCGTATTCTTGTTTGGGGCATAGATATTGACAATTGTACATTTAACATTCAACAACCTGCCTTTTAGGCACAGGTAACGACCCTCCGGATCCACTAGTCGTTCTTCTAGGTTAAACCTCATTGTGCTACTAAACCCTATCGCAACCCCTCTCGCGTAAGGGGATGGGGAATCCCCATAAAACCACACCGGAAAATTAGCCGAATTCAATCTAACCCCAGAAGTGTATGTTATATGCGTCTCTTGAAGGCATACTATATTAGCTTCCATGTACTGCAGTTCGTCATTTATCCTATATCTTTTCCTTTTTGAATTTAACCCCCTTACATTATAAGTGATAACATTAAGGACTACCATAGCTCTCTACACGGGGTAATACCCCCTCTTTCTTCTCCCTTTCTTTTTTTTTTTCTTTCTTTCCCTTCTTCTTCGCTTTCCGTTTTCCTTTCCTTCTTGAAGCGCCTAGTGGATCCAGTGGTACCTGTCCCCCTTAACCCCATGGGAGGACCGAGTGAGAGCCCCAAAAAGCAACCAAAACCCCCCTCCCACCCTCTCCCTCCCTCCCCCCCTATCCCTTCCCTACCTCCCCCTTGTCCTATAACGGAACGTCTTATGAGACTGGGTAGGACACCCCCCTTCCCGTTAAGCCCATGGCACTGGTGGGCCGATATTTGTGTTCGCCGCACCCCCATAGTATCCCTAGGGCTCGTACCCTTATCCGCCCGTCCCACCCCCCACCTTCCCTCCCCCTCCTCCCGCACTCCTCAGCTCTCAGCGCTGCCCATTCCCTCAGCTCATTTCCAGTATTCTACTTTCATCTCCTACTGCTCGGCCCATCCTGCCATTTCCTCCCCTGGGTGCTATTCCCCTGACCCCCTAATACATCCTCCCAGCCCCATTCAATCTTTGGGGCAGGGTGTATACCTAACTGGTCACAAAAATCTGGGAGGTCTTCTGGGAAGCGTAGAACTGCAGATCGTCCCTCTTTCTTCCCTATGAGACATGCTGGGAATCCCCATTGATATGGGATGTCCGCCGCTCTCAATAATTCCGTGAGTGGTTTTAAACATCTTCTTCTTCCCAATGTCTCCCCCGCTAAGTCAGGATAGATCTGCAGTTCCGTGCCCTCGTGGACCACCCCAGACTGTATTCTCACTCTTCTCATTACCTGCATTTTTTCTGCTACATTGTGAAATCGCACTATAACGTCTCGCGGTGCTTCTGATCTGATCCCCCGGGGGCGTGTCATTCTATGTATTCTATCAATTTTCAATGGGGCTGTAACTTCCTTATCTACTAGAGGGTTAAAAATCTGTTGAGCTATCTCTCCCAGGGCGGAACCGTTATGTGACTCCGGGAGACCTTTTATCCGTATGTTCTTCCTCCTACTTCTATTTTCTTGATCCTCCAACTTATATCTAATTGATCTATTTGACCTACGGAGGGCTGTTATCTGTTCTACAATTCCGTCTATCTTACGCTCTTGGTTCTCAACTCTATTTTCTATCTCCTCCACTCTCCCTAAAACCAAGCCTATATCGCTTCTTATTGTTGCGATATCCGCCCTTAGAGAGACCTCCATTCTCGAGAACATCTCAGAGAGCATCTCCCTAATTTGTGGGGACTGGGGGGTTTCTTTATGACTATCCGAGACCATTTCTTCTGCCTCTCTGTTACCCATCCCCACCGCTCCCTGGGGATTATTTTGGACTACTCCTTCATTTTGTGGGTTTACTCCGCTTTTTTTTTTAACCTCACTTAACTTTATGGTAGGGTTTTTTGCCCCCCTACCCTCTTCCCCCTTCTGTCTATTTGGGCCCGAGCGGGATGGTTTTTCTATTCTAGGGCTACCGATCTCTTCATCCTCTCTGATACTAGAATTTGCAGCCATGTATTTTTGGATTCCAACCGGGCTTGCCGCCGGGGTGATCGTCTTATTTGCCTTACCTGCCTTTCCCTTCATTTTGGCCAGACCCAGGTCCACCTCTCACTATCTATCGATCGCCAAGTTATTCTCTTTACTGTTTTCCCCCTCCCTTTTCTTTCCTTCCCCCCTATCTCCACCCTAATCTAATATACCTCTCTCCCAGGCCTTGAGAGATATCCCAGGGGGCTAATACCACCCACAATGATGAACAATTAAATCAGAGATATCAAGAGCAGAAAAAAAAAAAAAAAAAAAAACCCAGAAAGGATGGAAGCTAGTTCAAGTGCTTTCCACCCCGCAGGTAGGTCATCTGTCCAAGTTCATACCGTATATCTCCTTGAGTTACCTAAAGCGTCCCAAACTAGGCAGTGGAGAGTTATTAACATTAATATTATTATAGCTGTTATAATGAGTACATCTTATACTGGTAGTAAATTATCCCACCCAAAAATCGAATAATCGAAAAGCAGGGAATGGTATCGAATAACTTCAGACCTTTAACTGTTGACTGGGAAGGTACAAAACCGACCCACTACAGTAAAAGATTTTAAATGCCTTTTCCAGCTTTTCCCGCCAGAAAGACTCTAACATCAGATATTAAACATCAAGATGCATCCAATGGCTACTGTTTAGTACAATCTTCACCCTTTTGGTTATGTACGTATCTGTTCAGCTATTCTTTATGTTTCAGGAAGGAACAAAAAAAAAAAAAAGGGGGGATTTTAGCAGATAAAGCAGGTTCAGCAGCAAGCAAATTATAACTTTTCCTCTTCTTATCTCTTATCTCTTCCCCCTCTCCAAGTACTCTTCGAGCCTAATTAATGCAGGTTTGGAGTGTGCAGGGGAATACTGTCCTTCGGGGGTCCACGTTCAAAAACAGCCTTCTTGTTCCATAGAGGAGGGGGGGGGTAGAAACAAATAAGCCAAAGCTATAACCAGGGGGGTATCTCCCTGTCTGGTATGCTGTCCATATATCTCATATGTTTTTTAAACCGCTACTCCGCAGCTCCAGCAGAAATTGCGGAGCGTAATACCAGTCACTGTTATTTTCATTCAGGGATTATTGCTATTACTTCAACACTGAATAGGTGTAGAACGGTCCATAATCTCCCCACTGTTTACTATGAGGGGGCCCGCAGCACATATACGATCTCAGAGCTTCACCAATATAACAAGTTCCTCAATATCACCAAGCAAAGATATTGTACAGCTGTCTTAGCCCTCACAGGCTGATACGCTTACCACCTCCCTGGTGCAGCCCTGAGGAGTTAGTCCCGGCGTCCCGACATCAGCATTGACCTCCTAAGGCTCTCTTTCATCCCAGAGCAGCTTGGTGTAGCGAGGGTCAGCGAGGGTGTTAAAGCACGGAGAATCAGCCAGCCTATGCAGAGTTAGCAGCGGACGGTGAGCGGTGGGATCCTACCCGGTCATCTTGGTATGGCCCCAGCGTCTGTGCCTGCTTCCCGGTCCGGTCCGCTCGTTTTCTCCGTCCAGATGGTATCCCTTCCAGAGACCGTATCGCCGATGTCAGCGGTCCGGTCCGTTCGTGCGGCCCGAGAGGCTGAAGAGTACGCCGCGCTCCATGCGGCGTGAGGTGAAGGGTAGCGAGGGAGAGCAGGGGGGACACGGAGGAACGAGCTCCACGGCCACGCCCCCTACGTCATGACGCTGCCGCCCGAGCCACTAATCAGAGCCGTTCAGCCTTGGCAATAGAGCTTAACCAAAAAGTTCAATCTATGCATCCAAAATATAGAAAATATACCAAATCAAATCATTATTCAACCAAAAAAATAACGTCAAAGCAAATACTCCAAGGCCAATAATAAATAACACGTTATCTCCTCCGATTCCACAACATGGCTGGTTGACGAACGGCCGCTCAGAAAATAACTGAAAAGCACAAAATGAAAAACGTGAAAAGAAAAACACGAATCAACACTCGCCAAACTTCTAATAACAGGAAATTAGCAGAAGGAGCCCAAAGGGTGGCGCTAAAGAGCACGTAGTACATCACTACGTTTGTGATTGTTGGCCAACAATTGTGTGCTGTGTGTATGCAAGATAAGTTTCAGCCCTTCAGACAAAAGTCCACGGTTTTGTTGGCGGAAAATACGATCGTGTGTACAAGGCTTTAGAAGGTCACAGTACAACCAATACCTAGGGAGTGTGGACACCTGGTTCTGGTCAGGAATGATTGGAGGATGGTCTGTTTGCTTGGTGGTGGTAGGAAAGGTTCCCTTGAAAGAACGTGCCCAACAGCGAGGGCCCCTATGTCTCATGGGTCTTGGGTGTTCTCAATGACCCCCGTGTGGACTAGACCACTGGGAACTGAGGCTTCTTGTTATGCCGCTTACACACGACCGGACTTTCCGGCTGAATAGGTCAGACGGAACGATGCTGTCGGACATTCCTATCGTGTGTGGGCTTCATCAGAATTTTTTTTCAAAAAATCAGACGGACCTAGAAATAGAACATGTTTTAAATCTTCCCGCTGGAACTCCGACAGACCAAATATGACGCAAGGGCAGCTACAGCACCTGCCAGCGAGAATCGCGCTGGTTCTCAGCTACAGAGTACTGTAAATCTTACGCTCGCTGCAATAGGAAAAACACATTCTCCTATTGCAGCAAGTGAGAGAGATAAGTGAAAATGTCCCTTAGGTCTGATATGGATTTTAAGGGGAACCCCTAGGCCGAAAAAACAGCGTGGGGGTCCCCCCAAAATCCATACCAGACCCTCGCTCGTCCCCACCCCCTTTCCTGACCGGCCGGGCTGCGTGCTCGGATAAGGGTCTGGTATGGATTTTGGGGGGACCTCCACGCCTTTTTTCGGCCTAGGGGTTCCCCTTAAAATCCATATCAGACCTAAGGGACATTTTCACTTATCTCTCTCACTCGCTACAATAGGAAAATGTGTTTTTCCTATTGCAGCGAGCGTGAGATGTACAGTACCCTGTAGCCGAGAACCAGCGCGATTCTTGCTGGCAGGTGCTGTAGCTGCCCTTGCGTCATATTTGGTCCGTCGGAGTTCCAGCGAGAAGATTTAAAACATGTTCTATTTCTAGGTCCGTCTGATTTAAAAAAAAAAAAAAAGTCTGATGAAGCCCACACACGATAGGAATGTCCGACAGCATTGTTCCGTCTGACCTATTCCGCCGGAAAGTCTGGTCGTGTGTATGCGTAACAAGAAGCCTCAGTTCCCAGTGGTCTTCCCGACAACCCTGGCCGTTGGTTGTCGGAGTCTGCAGGCACCCTATGTGAATGAGTATGGGGTACATTGTACCCCTACCCATTCACCTGGGGGAAAAAAAGTGTCAATAATAAAACACACTAGACAGGTTTTTAAAGTAATTTATTAGGCAGCTCTGGGGGGCCTCTTCCATCTTTGGGGGTTTCTTCCGACTCCTCTGCTCTCTCTGGCCTCTTCTCCCGCTCTCTGGCCTTCTCTCCCGGTCTCCGATTCTTCTCCAGCTCTCCGATTCTTCTCCAGCTCTCCGATTCTTCTCCAGCTCTCCGATTCTTCTTCCGGGCTCTTCCACTATCTTCTGCTCTTTTGCAGCTCTTTTGCTAGCGGTGACCCGCTCTCTTCCGTCATCTTCTTCTCTGTTCTCTTCTTCCGATGTTGACACAACGCTCTCTGTGTCAGGTCACCTTGAGGCGAGGTGACAGATGCACACCGTAGGGATCAGGAGTGCACCGCAAGGTTGTGGACCCTACAGTTGACTGCTGCAGACGGGGGACAGATCCCACTGGGGTTAGAGCGTAAGATTCCCTGGGGCACGGAGTCTAAGAGCCAGCAGGTGTTCACCAGAGCCTTTAGTGGTGAGGATGGACTTGGCTGCAACTGGCTCCAGGTCGCGACCTCCAGGGTCCCCCAGCTCACACCCACAGTAGGCAACAGGAGGATAGGGATAGTGAGGGACAAAGCCAAGGTCGGGGCCACAAGCAGACAGGAATAGTCAGGGACACGCCAAAAGGTCAGGATGACAGGCAAACAGGGATAGTCAAGGACACGCCAAAGTCGGTAATGGAACAACAGAAGAGCACACGGCAGGTAACAGGAAGCTAACACACAAAGGTTGATCAGCAGCGTTGGCCTGCAGTGCACAGGTTAATATAGAGCTCCCTGATAGGAGCTAGGGTGGAACCATGCCAGAGGATGGATTACAAAAGCAGACAGGTGAGGGTCGGCTGGTCTCTAGATGAACACATGGGAACAGGTAAGCAGACAAACTATTGCATAACCATGACACTCTGCCGCTGTAATGCTGTGTACATGGTGCGCAACGACTTATATAGGCATGGGGCGGGGTCACCGGGTGATGTCACCCGGTGACCTCGCCCCTTATGATGGCACAGTCCCAGCATGCCCCAAGCGGTGACGTCATAAGGGGATTCCAATACCTATAATTTAATAGTTAGTAATAGTTAAGTTATTATTAGTTATTATTAGTTAATTATTATTTCAGATTTCCGTATTTTTGAATTTACTAATTTAAGAATTTTTGAATATTCAAATTTACGAATATTCAGAAAAATTTATTTAAAGGGCTTTCGTTAATTCAGATATTTCTGAATGAACAAATTTGTTGAAATTTGTTAAAAAACGAATTCAGAACTAAACTAATTGCACATGTCTACTATACAGTACACAAAACCATTCACATCCATTGCTGACCTGAACATTCCATTCTTGACCCCTAAGCTAACTTTGGTCAAAAGCCAGATAACTACCTGACCTGTGTGACCTTGGACTGTGCAGATAGACTCCATGTGTAACTGTTGGGTTGAAGAGACCAGAACCTCATTGCTTCCAGGTCATAATGGTAAGATCTAAGCCTACCTATAGACTAGTGACGGCTGCTGCTCCATCATCTCATCAAGGTCGCAGGCACCGTCGCATACTTCCTGCATCTCCTCCTCTCCGGCGGCTTCCCCTCTGCCTCTTCCTCCTCGGCGGCCAATACAGTTGCTTCTCCTCTCGGGACAATCGGGTCTAAGGGACTCGCTTCCTGATTGGCCGGGAGGAGAATCAGAAAGACAATAGAGACTATTAATTCGCTATTATGAGACAAGTGGGTGGACTCGGGGACTGGGGAGTGCTCTGCTCCCCATATGGACGGGCTGCCACTGCTACAGACGTAAGATGGCATTCTGAAGAAAGGGATGAGGACCTACCTAAACCATCCAGCCTGGAGTTTGCATGTTCTCCCTGTGCCTGCGTGGGTTTCCTCCGAGTGCTCCGGTTTCCTCCCACACTCCAAAGACATGCTGGTAGGTTAATTAGACCCTGTCCAAAAAATTGGCCATAGTATGTGTATGTCAATGTTGTAAGTGTGTTGGGACTCTACAGGTTAAAGGACCATATAAATAGCTGCAGATGGACACCAGCAGGGCAGGACTTACCATTGGGCTTGACGGGGCTCAAGCCCATGGGCCCCTGCCCATTGGCCCCTGCCCCCTGCCCATAGCTGAGTGTACTCAGCTCGGCTCCGCTTACAGTCATGCCCATTCCCGCCCTATGATGGACATAACACAGGGACTGGGTGTGACTGTGAGCCGAGCTGAGTACACTCAGCTACTCTCGGCTCCGCTCGGGACTGCGAGAGGCCCTGAGAGCCACTATAAGGACATATTCGGCGACCCATCGCAGTTTGCTACGGAAGTTACATTCCGTCTCCGCCATCTTGCTACACCCCACACTCGTCCACAGTAAGGATACACTAAGAAGGAGTAAAGCGGACATGTTGTTACACCCACCGGAGTTTTGCATTTT
Source organism: Lithobates pipiens (assembly GCF_037356315.1). Lineage (NCBI taxonomy): Eukaryota > Metazoa > Chordata > Amphibia > Anura > Ranidae > Lithobates > Lithobates pipiens. The sequence continues at coordinate 3,863,821 of NW_027507786.1, forward strand.
AGACGTATTTATAACATTAAACTTGGTATATAGTAAAATACAGGACTTACAACTCCGTCTGACTACATAGATGTTGAATTTTAAAAGCAGCGAACTTCTGTCAGATTAGCAAACCTGTGAGATGGGCAGGGTTGCCGCTGCTTTTAAAATTCAACATCTAAGTAGTCAGACGGAGTTCTAAGTCCTGTATTTCACTATATAAATTGACTTTACTGTTATAAATACATGTAAAATGAAAAACTCCAGTGGGTGTAACAACATGTCCGCTTTACCCATTCTTAGTGTATCCTTACTGTGGACGAGGGTGGGGTGTGGAAAGATGGCGGCAATGGAACGCCACTTCCATAGCAAACTGCGATGGGTCGCTGAATATGTTGTTACACTGCCGATAGGACCTGACAGCCACTGAGATACACAGGACTCTGTATCTTGGCAGTGCCATTTTTTAACTTTTAAGACTGCAATGACAAGGCTGCAAATGACACTGGACAAGGCTGCAGAAGGATGGGCAAGGCTGCAGATGGACACTGATAAGGCTGCATTGATGGGCATTTAAATGTAAGTTTTTCCCTTAAACTTCCCTCATAAAAGTATTTTTTCCTTAAAATTCCCTCCTAAACTTGGGGTGTGTGTTATACGCCGATAAATACGGTAATGTATAGATGTTAGGGCCCGAAAGTGACTCAAGCCCAGGGGCCCCCACCACCCTAAGTCCTGTCCTGGACACTAGTGGCAAGAAAAGTGCCCTGAGGCGATTCAGTTCGTATAGGTAGCGCTATACAAGTCATTCATTCATTCATTCATTCATCCAGCTGAATGGAATCTAATCAGGCAGGCTGTTGCATGACATTTTTGTTGTTAGATTGTACATTCAGGTTGAAATGTGTCAGTTATAAGCCCAACTCTAGTTTTTTTTTTTTTTTTTACATTTTTTTGAAAATTAAATGAGCATCCAGGCAGTGAACAAACTAAAAAAGTAGCTCTGAAAATTCTCACCATCCATTTGGTGTTGCTACCACAATACTTCCTTATTTTACCACAAGATGTCCTCGGTCTTCTGATTTGAATGGTGCCAAGCCGGAGACTGAGAACACACTAGGACAGGGATGGCGAACCTTGGCACCCCAGATGTTTTGGAACTACATTTCCCATGATGCTCGTGCATTCTGCAGTGTAGTGGAGCATCCTGGGAAATGTAGTTCCAAAACATCTGGGGTGCCAAGGTTCGCTATCACTGCACTATGAGGTCTATGGATAAAAAAAATTGCTATAGACATGTGACTAAATTCCCATTACCCTAGCACAACTTGTCATATGCATCAAAACTATATTTATAGTATAATTATGGGGCTTTTAAGGCATAGCATTTAGTAGAAAAATAACATTTATTTCATTCAGTTGAATTTAGACAATATTAGTCTGTACAGGAGCAGATTATACTAAAATATACTACAATTGTAAAACAAATCGATCCTAAAATACTGTGATAATTGCATTTAATAGTCATTAAAGCTCAACGTGTTTCTTGGACATGGTCCTCTTCATCAGGAGCTATCAATGTAGACTTTATTTACATAGTTACATAGTTAGTAAGGTTGAATAAAGACATCAGTCCACCCAGCTGAACCTAAGTGAGTGTCTACAATTGTCCCTATCCCTGTACATTGCACACTCACATTGGTCCCTACCCTCAAGGAGCCCACAATCCAAGGTCCCCATTCATATACTAGGGTTCAATTTTAGACAAAAGCCAATTAACCTACCTGCATGTCTTTGGAGTGTGGGAGGAAAACGGAGTACCCGGAGGAAACCCACACATGCACAGGGAGAACATGCAAACTCCAGGCAGGTAGTGTCATGGTTGGGATTTGAACCAGCGACCCTTCTTACTGCTAGGTGAGAGTGCTAACCGCTACATCAGTGTGCTTGTCTAAATGGAATGACAAGTTTTAATGATATACAGTGGAACCTTGTTTAAGGAGCAACGTAGTTAACAAGCATTTTGAAAGACGAGCAACTTTTTTTTTTTTATTATTATTCTGACTTGGGTTTGCGTGTGTTGTCTCGTAAAATGAGCAGAATTCAAGCTAATTGGGTGTGCAGTACCGCGTTCGGCCAAAGGTGCGGGGACGCCGATGACACTTGGAATGGTTCGGAGCCATTCGCGAAGTACTCGGAAATACTCGGAAACACTCTGAAATACTCTGTTCCCGAGTGTTTCCAAGCCTTTCCGAGGCTTTCCGAGTTCAGCCGAGCTGTCCCCTGGGTATTTCCAAGGCTCTCCAGCCCCCCCCCCACCTCTGGCCACATGCGGTATTGCATGCAATAGAAGTCAATGCGGAACGAATTAGGTTCGTTTCCATTGACTTCTATGGGGAAACTCGCTTTGATCTGCGAGTGCTTTGGATTACAAGCATTCTCCTGGAACGGATCATGCTCGTAATCCAAGGTTCCACTGTATAAAGAAAATATAGCAACATTTCACACACTGTGTAATAGCATTTTCCCCGGGGATTTCCACGTCTGGGCCTGGACAATTCCTATTCATGGATTCGCATACATCTCCCAGGGGTCCCCCAAGCCCTTCTCTCCCCTTATCCTCCTCCTCCAACCTCCAATGTAGTTTCACTGCAATCTCTTCTGCGTAGTTTTCATATATTATGTAATGTGCCTTTTGATTTAATATCACAATTCCATTTAGATCAAAAGAATGTGGGAGTTTATTGACTTTATACTAGGATAGAGAGAATTTATCGCAAACTGTTATCATTTTATATCCTAGTTACATTAAAGCTAATAAATAGGTAGATTTATTATAATTATAATGATGAAATTCTGGCAGATTTAAAAATATGCAATTTCTCTATACAAAGGCTTTTAATGATTAAGCATAATTCTAATTTTATTGTTGGAGGACCCCGACTTGCCATATGTTGTGTAATATACACTCCTCATACGGTTGTAAGTGCCATCTAGCGCAATATTTATTTTACCTCAATCAAGAAACAAACCTATTTCGACCACTAGATGGCGCTTACGACTACAGGAGACGCATACCAGCATGGGGCATTGGGTGCCATTAAGAATTACGTTTTGGGAATGGGCGTGATTTTGCATGCGTTCCTAGCCTTAGTGCTGTGAAAGAGCCAATGGCTGTCCAGGAGAAGAAGGCGAGTGCTGTTGCCCTTAGCAACCCCTGTGCAGTTGGCTGACTTTTTGAAAAAGATGTTCCCTACGGATGATCACTGATGCAATCACTGAGCAGCGAATGATATCCCCTGTGATGCATTTCAGTTATCTTGCAAACCTGGCCTGTTAGTGGGTCCTGAGGACAGGAGTTGAGGACCACTGCTTTAGTAGAAGCACCTCCCCCACAGATAGGAACTCCCTAGGAGCACATTTAATCCTTTGATTGCCCCTGCTGTTAACACCTTCCTTGCCAGTGTCATTAGTACAGTGACAGTGCATATTTTTAGCACTGATCACGGTATTACTGTCACTTGTCCCCAAAAAAAAGTGTCAGTTAGTGTCCGATTTGTCCGCCGCAATATCATAGCCCCGCCATAAGTCACTGACCATAACTAAAATAAATAAAAAATGTATAAATCTATTCCATAGTTTGTAGATGCTATAACTTTTGCGCAAACCAATCAATATACGCTTATTGGGATTTTTCTTACCAAAAATACGTAGCAGAATACACATCGACCTAAACTGAGCAAGAAATTCAAATTCTTTCATTTTTTTTTATTGGATATGTTTTATAGCAGAAACACACATGAGGGAACACACTTAACCCCTTGATCGCCCCCTAGTGTTAACCCCTTCCCTGCCAGTGACATGTACATAGTAATCAGTGCATTATTATACCTGTATAACTGTAAATGGTTCCTAAAAAAGTGTCAAAAGTGTCCGATCTGTCTGCTGCAATGTCGCAGTCCTGCTAAAAATCACGGTATTACTGTCACTTGTCCCCAAAAAAAGTGTCAGTTAGTGTCCGATTTGTCCGCTGTAATATCATTGCCCCGCCATAAGTCACTGACCATAACTAGTAAAAAATAAATAAAAAATTTATAAATCTATTCCATAGTTTGTAGACGCTATAACTTTTGCGCAAACCAATCAATATACGCTTATTGGGATTTTTCTTACCAAAAATATGTAGCAGAATACACATCGACCTAAACTGAGCAAGAAATTCAAATTCTTTCATTTTTTTTTTATTGGATATGTTTTATAGCAGAAACACACATGAGGGAACACACTTAACCCCTTGATCGCCCCCTAGTGTTAACCCCTTCCCTGCCAGTGACATGTGCATTATTATAGCTATATAACTGCCAATGGTGCCAAAAAAGTGTCAAAAGTGTCCGATCTGTCTGCTGCAATGTCGCAGTCCTGCTAAAAATCACGGTATTACTGTCACTTGTCCCCAAAAAAAGTGTCAGTTAGTGTCCGATTTGTCCGCCGTAATATCATTGCCCCGCCATAAGTCACTGACCATAACTAGTAAAAACTAGTAAAAAATAAATAAAAAATGTATAAATCTATTCCATAATGGTGCCAAAAAAGTGTCAAAAGTGTCCGATCTGTCCGCCGCAATGTCGTAGTCCCGCTAAAAATCACAGATTGCCGCCATTACTAGTAAAACATTTTTTTATAATAATAAACATGCCAGAAATATACATTGTTTAATATTTAATTGTTTAATATTATTTAATATTTTGTAGATGCTATAACTTATGCGTAAACCAATCAATCAATCTACGCCCTTTGCAATTTTTTTTTTTTAACAAAAATATGTAGAAGAATACATATTGGCCTAAACTGATGAAGAAATTTGTTTTTTTTAAATTTTTTTTTTTTGGGGGGGGGGGGGGGATATTTATTATAGCAAAAAAAAAAAAATATATATATATATATATATATTTTTTTTTTTCAAAATTGAATTTTTTTTTGTTTATAGCGCAAAAAAATAAAAACCGCAGGGGTGATCAAATACCACCAAAAGAAAGCTCTATTTGTGGGAATAAAAAGGACGTCAATTTTATTTGGGTACAACGTCACGCGCCTGAACAATTGTCAGGTAAAGTAATGCAGTGCCGCATCGCATAAAAAATGGCCTGGTCATGAAGCGGGGGGGGGGGGGTAAATCTTCTGGAGCTGAAGTGGTAAAAAAGACACTCTGATGGGGGCAATTGATGATAACCATTCCCCACTCTATCCAATATGGAAAAAAGTTTTAACTTTAGATCTACTTTAAATTGTATTCATTTCCGTTAGGTGATGGCAGTTGCTAGTGACTGTGTGCAATAATTATTAAATATAAATCAACAAATAGACGAACAAGCTGCTGCCCAAAAATTGTGCCACCTCTACGCACGTTTCGTCAATCTGACGTCATAAGGAAGCTGTCTGAGAGGCAGAACTTTTGCACAATTTCCACTTTTGCATGATGCCCAATTTCCTGGTTAGTGAAACGCAAGCCATGAGCGGAGCGACGGCATTTCTTTTTCCTCTGACAGAGGAGCCAGTGTGGTGAGAAAAGAACACAGTGATTTAAAGAGCCAAGGCTTGTATAGACCTTTTTTTGGTTAACCACTTGAGACCCGCGCTATAGCCGAATGACGGCTACAGCGCAGATCTCCTTTGCCGGGACTACGTCTTTTGACGTAGTCCCGTGCACGAGCGGCCTGCGCGCCCCCTGAGGGGCGCACGTGGCGCGCTCTGTGATCGGCGAGTCTATGAGAATCGCCTGATCTCCGATCCGTGCAAGGGGTCGATCCCGACACCTTATCACGTGATCAGCTGTCAGCCAATGACAGCTGATCATGTGATATAACGGAGCCGGTAATCGGCTATTATTCCTCCTCGCGCTGACAGCGCAAGGAGAAAAAAAAAGAGCCGATCACCGGCGGCCGTGATCGGGACATCAGTCCCGATCACGGCCAGCCCAGCCAGTGCCCTCCTGCCCCCTGCCAGTGCCCACCTGCCCCCTCATCACTAAGCATAACAAAAAAATAAGTGCTCCCATCAGTGCCACCCAGCAGTACCCATAGTGCCACCCAGCAGTGCCCACAGTGCCACCCAGCAGTGCCCACAGTGCCACTCAGCAGTGCCCACAATCTGCCTCAACAAAGGTGCTGCACCCCAGTGCCACATATCCATGTCCATCAGTGTCATCTACCAGTGCCCATCAGTGCCCAGCAGTGCCACCTATCAGAGCCACCTATCAGTGCCACCTATCAGTGCCCATCAGTCCCATCTATCAGTGGTACCTATCAGTGCCCCTTAGTGCCACCCATCCGTGCCACCCATCTGTGCCACCCAACCGTGCCATCTTATCTGTGCCCATCCTTGCCCATCAGTGCCGCCTTATCTGTGCCCATCGGTGCCGCCTTATCTGTGCCTATTAGTGCCGCCTTAACTATGCCTATCAGTGCCCACCAATGCAGCCTATTAGTGCCCACCAGTGCAGACTATCAGTGCCGCCTCATCAGCGCACTTCAATGAAGGAGAAAAATGACCTGTTTGCAAAATTTTATAACAAACTATTAAACATGATTTTTTTTTTTTTTTGCATCTTATTTTGTTTGTTTAGCAAAAAATAAAACTCCGAGCTGTAATTAAATACCACCAAAAGAAAGCTCTATTTGTGGAAAAAAAAATGATAAAAATTTCATTTGTGTACAGTGTTGTATGACTGCGCAATTGTCATTCAAAGTGCATCAGCGCTGAAAGCTGAAAATTGGTCTGGGCAGGAGGGGGGTTTAAGTGCCCAGTAAGCAAGTGGTTAAAAAGGTCAACATCATCTGGTGAGTGATCCATTCCTAAGGGCACATCAGTGTGAAGTCACACAGCATGGTGGGGGTGTGTTTGGCACAAGATTTGCACTTTTATGGACAGTATTAAATATGGACACTTTGTTTAAATATTTGAATTATCAATCACTTACATGGTATATTTTATTGATATTCTTTTACTTTGCGGATTATTTATTATTATTCAGTATAGAAAGGTATTAATCACAGCAGGGTTTAACCTGTCGCCGCCCGCCCACCGTCATATGACGTGATGGACTTTGAGCGGCGATATCTGAATGATGCCTGTAGCTACAGACATCATTCAGATATTGCCGTTTTCAGCCGGCGATTCCCTGCACTGTAAGAACAATCATAGTGGCTGTTTTCTGCCGATTGATCGTTCTTACGGGAGGCGAGTGGGGACACCCCCCCCCCCACTCCGGTGCTTCTACCGACTCATCGCTACGATCGGTGAGTCGTAGACAGTATCCGCCGGCCCCCGGATGTTGATCATAGAGATTTGGTCCGCCAGAGTCTCTATGATCGTCGGAGGCCGGGCGCGATGTTATGACATCACGCCTGGCCTCTGCATTCAAAAAAAATGGCGCCGCCTCGGCTAGGGTTGCCAACTGTCCAGGATTCACCCGGACAGTTGGGGATTTGAATCATGTGTCCGGGTTTCAGTCCACCTGAAATCCGGACACATTATTCAGACCAGGCTGTGGCCCCCCCAAGTAACCCAGATAGTCCTACACAAATCTGTTGCCGCTGCGGGCAGCTGTTTGAGGTCAGGTTCGGCATCACTGAAGGGTGGGGTGATGATGTCAGCAAGAGCAATTTGGCCACACCCACTGGTGCGCTCTGTGCGCTACATTACTACTCTCCTTGGGGCACCCAAATATATCTCAGGTCTTTTATAATCCCATAGTGTTTACTGACAAGATAAATAAAATATTGCCCTGTGCCGCAAAAGTGTTCGAGTTTGGCTTGAAGAAAAGGTGGCAACCCTAGCCTCGGCTGGGAAGCCATGATCGGTTTATTTTTTATTTTTTTATTATTTCGGCTTCCCAGCCTAGTGGTGAGATTCGGGGTGTTATTGACCCCCATATCTCACTATAAAGAGGACCTGTCATGTCATATTCCTATTACAAGGGATGTTTATATTTCTCTTGTAATAGGAATAAAAGTGATCAAATTTTATTTTTTTTTTTCAAAAAATTGTCAAAGAAAAAAAAGTATAATTAACAACAAAAACATTTTTTTTTACCCCACACATGTGAGGTATCGACGCGAACGTTGGAGTGAGAGCAATAATTTTATCTTTATACCTCCTCTGTAACTCAAAAACTGTAACCAGTAAAAAAAAATTCAAGCGTCGCCTATGGGGATTTTTAAGTAGCGAACTTTGGCGCCATTCCACGGGCATGTGTAATTTTGAAGCGTGACATATTAGGTATCTATTTACTTGCCGTAACTTCATCTTTCACAATATGCAAAAACATTGGGCTAACTTTACTGTTTCTTTTTTTTTGTTTTTTTTAAAGCACAAAACTGTTTTCTTCCCCCCCCCCCCCCCCCCAAAAAAAAACAGTTCGAAAAATTTCTGCGCAAATACCGTGCGAGATAAAATGTTGCAACAACCGCCATTGTATTCTCTAGGGTCTTTGCTAAAAAAAAAACATATATAATGTTTGGGGGTTCTATATAATTTTCTAGCAAAAAAAAATGATGATTTTTACATGTAGGAGAGAAATGTCAGAATTGGCCTGGGTGGCAAGTAGTTAATGACATTTACTAGGACCCCATACATATTCTACATATACACTCACTGGCCACTTTATTAGGTACACCTTGCTAGTGGAAGGACCCCCTTTTGTCTTCTTTGTTCGTGGCATAGATACAACAAGGTTTTGGAAATTTTGCTCAGTAGTGACATGATAACATCACACAGTTGCTGCAGATTTGTCGGCTGCACATCCATGATGGGAATCTCCCGTTCCACCACATCTCAAAGGTGCTCTATTGGATGAGATGTGGTGGGTGTGGAGGATTTGTGGATAATGGCTCTCTCCATGGTTCGCTGGAGTCCCAAAGCCTTAAGGCCTGTACACACGATCTGACTTTTTGACAACAAACATGCAAATTAGCTGTTTTAAGGCAACATCTGACCGTCTGTACGCTCCATCAAACAAACTTTTTCGGTTTTCATCTGACTTTTGTTGGCTGTGCGAACGGACAAACTTTTTGACAACATAAGTCAGATGGAGCAAAGTCCGATAGTGTGTACACAAGACCATCGGACTTTTGTACAAAGTACAAACACACAAGCTCAGAACCAATGCAAAAGATCAGACAACAAAACAGAAGTTGACCAAAGGGTGGCGCCGGAGTAATTGAACGTCCTCTTTTGAAGTGTCGTCAGCACGTTGAAACGTCACTATGTTCGTGTTTGTTGCCTAAAAAGTCAGATCGTGTGTATGCAATACAAACTTACGGCCAACGCCCTTTGTACAAAAGTCCACGGGAAACTTTGTACAAAGTCCGATCGTGTGTATGGGGCTTTAGAAATGGCTTTGTAACCCGTTCCAGACCGATACATGTCAATTACTGTGTTTCTCATCTGTTTTTGAATGTCTTTAGATCGCGGCATGATTTGTTGCTTTTTGAGATCTTCTCGCGTGCTTCACTTTGTCAGACAGCTCCTATTTAAAGAGGAGTTCCCCTTAAAGAAAAATAAAAAATAAAAGTCAGCAGCTACAAATACTGCAGCTGCTGACTTTTAATAATCGGACACTTACCTGTCCCAGGGTCCAGCGCTGCGGGGGGGACAAAGCCTCGCTCGTTCCCCCCTCCGCTCGGCGGCGCCGGCATTGCAACTGTGGGTACCCACTGCATGTGCGCGAGCACCGTGATTGGCCGCGCAGTCATCAGGGACCTGTCACGTGTCCCAGATGACTGACAGGAGGGAGGGGGCGGAGCTGAGCCCTTCCTGCTTCGAGGGGAAGTGATGTCACCAGCCCAGGCACTGAAGGAGGCAGACTACGAGGGACACCCTAGCAACAGCCATTTAGAGGTGAGTTATTTTTTCCAAATTTTTTTTTTTTTAGGAATTTTGATGCATTTTTATTTTTTTCTGTGCAACACCACTTTAAGTAATTTCTTAATTTGATATTCAACAGGTTCTGCAGTAATCAGGCCCAGGTGTGGCAAGTGAAATTTAACTCAGCTTTCCAAAAAGAGGGGTTAATCACAGTTCATGATTTAGCAAGGAAGGGGCAATTACTTTTTGGACAGTTTTTTTACCCTTAATAAATGAAATCATAATTAAAAAATTGCATTTTGTATTCACTCGGGTTATCTTTGTGTAATATTAAAATTTATTTGATGATCTGAATCGTTTAATAGTGACAAAATATGCAAAAAAATAAAAATCAGGGAGGGGGCAAATACTTTTTCACAACACTGTATGATTTATAATCTAACAATTTGATTATCAAGATTTTCTAGTATATAATTTAACCACTTGCCGACCAGCCACTGTAATTATACGGTGGCAGGTCGGCACGTTCCCGTTGAATCGCCGTAGTTGTACGTTGGCCCTTTAATCAGCTCTAGCAGATGAGGGCGCTTGCTGCGCGGTGGGGGACCCAATGCGCGTGGCCGGGGACCGTGATGTCCGCCACGCACTAGAGCCAGAACGAGGATGTGTGTAAACACACAAATCCCCATTCTGTCAGGAGAGACAGATCGTCTGTTCCCACTAGTTAGGAACAGCGATCTGTCTCCTCCTCTAGTCAGTCACATCTCCCCACAATTAGAAACACACTGGAGGGAACACATTTAACCCCTTGATCGCCCCCTAGTGTTAACCTCTTCCCTAGCAGTGACATTTACACAGTAATCAGTGCATTTTTTTCTTTAGCACTGATAGCTGTATAAATGTCAATAGTCCCAAAAATGTGTCAAAAGTGTTCGATCTGTCCGCTGCAATGTGGCAGTCCCGCTAAAAATTGCAGATCACCGCCATTACTAGTAAAAAAAATAATAATAAAAATGCCATAAAAATGCCATAAATCTATTCCCTATTTTGTAGACACTATAACTTTTGCGCAAACCAATCAATATACACTTATTGCAATTTTTTTTACAAAAATATGTAGAAGAATATATATCGGTCTAAACTGATGAAGAAATAAATGTTTTTTACATTTTTTTGGGGGATATTTGTTATAGTAAAAAGTATAAAAGATTGTTTCTTTTTCAAAATTGTTGCTTTTTGTTGTTTATAGCGCAAAAAATAAAAACCGCAGAGGTGATCAAATGTCACCAAAAGAAAGCTCTGTTGGTAGGAAAAAAAGGTTGTCAATTTTGTTTGGGCACAGCGTCGCACGACCGCGCAATGGTCAGTTAAAGCACAAAAAGTGGCCTGGTCATTAAGGGGGAAATTCTTCCGGTCCTTAAGTGGTTAAAGGCCCATCATAAACGATATAATCTACATTCATCTAATAAATATTAATGCCTTCCTCCCTTCAATGGGGTTTGTACCCCCTAGAGGCTGAAAGGATTGGTGATCATGTGACCACTGTGATCAGTCCTGTCAGCTGCCACTTGTTAGTGGGAACTACAAACTGTTCATGCAAATAAAGTGTTAGTACTAAAGATTCTCAGGATATACTAACATCTGTGAATCTTTAATTCTTAAGCCTCATACACACCATAAGATTTTCTGCAGACAAAACCTCAGACTTTTGTCCCGAAGGCGTGTGCCTGGATTTTATCTTGCATACAAGGAATTGTCAGCCAACAAACACGAATGTAGTAGCGTACTATGTGGTTTTTCAGCTCTTTAGCGCCACCCTTTGGGCTTCTTCTGCTAATTTCGTGTTAGGTGAGTGTTGATTCGTGCTCTTCAGTTCACGCTTTTCATTTTGTGCTTTTTAGTTCATTTCTGAGTGGCCGTTCATCAACCAGTCATGTTACAGAATCGGGGGGGGGGGGGGGGGGAGATAACGTGTTATTTATTATTGGCCTTGGAGTTATTGCTTTGACCCAAGTCCAGTCCAGGAACAGGAGGAGGAGGATTTCTTGGACCAAAAATTGGTTTCTTTATTAACCCCCCCGGGCGGTATTCCTGAGTCTGGCTCGGGGTGGAGATTTTATACCAAAAGCGGTAGCCCCAGACTCGGGACCGCATCGCTGAATCCAGGGAGACTTTACTTACCTTCTCCCCTGGATCCAGCGATGTCCCCCCGCACTGTGAGCGGCTCGTCCTCCGCTCGATTCATCACGGAGCCGATCTCCGTTCCCTGCGAGCGTTGCGACGCACAGGGACGGAGATCGGCGCCAAATTCAAAAAGTGAAACACACACATTACATACAGTATAATATAATCTTACAGATTACATTGCTGTATGTAATTATTTCACATCCCCTTTGTCCCTAGTGGTCTGCTCAGTGTCCTGCATGCAGTTTTATATTATAAAAACTGTTCTTTCTGCCTGGAAACTGGAGATTGTCCATAGCAACCAAAACTGTAACTTTACATCAAAAATGGTTTTAGACCAGCTAGAAAACAGCGATAATAAATTGGAATCACTCGTAGAATTGAGTGATAGCGATTTGTGGGGAGATCTGTCATCAAATACTGAAAAGTAATGACAGCGACAATTCTGCAACTGAGCAAATTTCAGTGTTTTGATTTGATTACATTATTGGATAATTTTTATTATTATTATTTGGTATAATTATTTATAGTTATTTATTATATTATAATTTATGATTTCATTTTTCAAACTTTATCATACCCGGGATGTCTGCTAGACTGGTTTGGACAGATTTAAGTGAGTTATTCGTAAGAATTACAGGACTACGATATAAAACGCCAAATTTTCATGCAAAATAATTGTACCGCTTTCAGCACCTAAAATCTGAAATAATCATACCGCCAGGGAGGTTAATCGTAACCAATTATGTCATATGCCTTTGCTGCGGGACCTCCAGGAGAATAATCCGGATGATTTTCGGAATTATCTCCGGATGACGGACCCCTGCTTTCACCAACTCTCGGCATTGTTGACCCCCCTATATTAAGAAGCAGGACACATGCATGGGGCTTGAGGTATGAGCAACCAAACTCACTTCGGCCAGGTTCTCTCATTCCTGATTACAGGGGCCACTTACTGGTACTACCAGCATCTGGCACTACTTGCATCTGACATCACATGAGATACTTCTGTATAGATTTTTTTTATTTTTTTTGCTTTGTTCTCTCTGCATTTGAAATATTTGCATATTTCCTTGGGCAGTTTCCCCATCCTATTAAATAACAGACATTCTATTTATACCAAAATGTAACTTAATCCACCTCCTTTCTCCAAACGTTCACTCCCAAGAACTGCTTTATCTATGAAAACTTAAGAAGCAGAAGCAGACTCACTCTTTTTCATTTTGAAGGTTATAAAGATAGGCTTCCTCCATCTGATTTAGAGGAGACGACTTTTGCAGCCAACAAGGGTAAAAAACAAGCTGGATATTTTTGGTGGACAACCTTTGGGAAAGAACAATATGCCCCGGAACGTCCTCCATCTTCTCTTCTTTGTTGGAATAATTGGGGGGAAGGTAAGTTCTGATTCTTATTTGATTATTTTGATTAGGCCCAACCATTTTGAAAAATATAATTATTATTATTAATTAATATTATTATTATTATAATTAATATTATTATTATTATAATTAATATTGTAACATTATATATTAATAAAAAACAAAAATTGCAGCGCTAAATAATGTGGGATACTAGTGACAATACACACCAGACAAATATCAAAGAAAATATTGTGAGAATAAATCTGTGAGAGTAAACTCACTGAAAATGGTGAATTATGAAAAATAATAATCTGCGCAGTTCATGAAAAAATCGCAGAGAATGGGAAAATGCTATGCACATAAAAAAATCCTCATGAGAGGTCAAGACTCTACAACATCAATGAATCAGTCCTTCATGTGACCCCATCCAATTCTTATACGGGAGATTTCAAATATATGTGGTAGTATGGAAATGTGATACTTGACGTCCAAATTCCATCAATACCAAACTTCCAAGAAGATAGCAGGTGCACTTATCATAGAATAATAATGGGTACTGGAGGTTTGAATGGACTAAAATACAACTAAAACAATTCAGATAGTTAAAATACGACTAAAAATAAAATGGCATTTTTAGTCAAAAGACTACAACCCGGCGCGTTTCATCAGTGACGCCTGACGTCATCAGGAGTCCAGAAACGAATAAGGGAACAGGAGGACCTCAATTACGAGGAACGGCTACAAGCACTAAATTTGTTCTCCCTGGAGAAGCAACATTTTTAGTCAAAAGACTATAATTAAATCGAAATTTGATGTCAAAATTATCACTGATAAATAGCACAATCTCAGTTTTTGCAGATGACATAAAAATAAGCAGGGCATTAAGTTCACATCAGGATATAGAAATTTTACAGAAAGACATGAACAAAATAATGGAGTGGGCAACTACATGGCAAATGAGGTTTAACATGGAGAGATGTAGGGTCATGCACTTGGGGGCTAAAAACATAAGCGTAAACTACTCACTGGGGGGGAGAACCTCTTGGAGAGTCAAGGATGGAGAAAGCTCTGGGTATACATACACAATAATACACAATAATAGTGCTAAAAATCATAAGTGAATTCATAAACATGCTTGCCGAAGAAATAATAATAAATAATAAATGTCCAATATAAATGATTTCCAATGGAAATTAGATTTCAAATTAAATGTCCCTAGACCACCGCCAAAATCTTCTATCAACGTGAGACAGATAGCGTCTTCCACCACCACCAGGCAGACAATCTACTCACCAGAAGAATTTGACACCCGTTACAGGGAGTCAAACCAAGGGCAGATATCAGTAGGAGTATGTCTTCTGAAGAGAGACTGTTCCTCGGCACAATGAACTCCAACAAATTGATCGTATATTGAAAAAGAAGAGAGGGCTCCTCATTGTGTAGTATGTAAAAATTCCTTTCATTCCATACGAGGCATCGGCATAAAACACGACAAAAGCAGTTTGCCCGATTCAAAACATGCAGGCACGCCGTTTGCGTTCCACCTGCACTCCAACTAGCTGAAGTGATGTATCACACGCCCTACGAACTGACGCGTTTCGTCAGTGACATCTGACGTCATCAGGAGTCCAGAAACGAATAAGGGAACAGGAGGACCTCAATTACGAGGAACGGCTACAAGCACTAAATTTGTTCTCCCTGGAGAAGCAACATTTTTAGTCAAAAGACTATAACTAAATCGAAATTTGATGTCAAAATTAACACTGATAAATAGCACAATCTCAGTTTTTGCAGATGGCATAAAAATAAGCAGGGCATTAAGTTCACATCAGGATATAGAAACTTTACAGAAAGACATGAACAAAATAATGGAGTGGGCAACTACATGGCAAATGAGGTTTAACATGGAGAGATGTAGGGTCATGCACTTGGGGGCTAAAAACATAAACGTAAACTACTCACTGGGGGGGAGAACCTCTTGGAGAGTCAAGGATGGAGAAAGCTCTGGGTATACATACACAATAATAGTGCTAAAAATCATAAGTGAATTCATAAAAATGCGTGCCGAAGAAATAATAATAAATAATAAATGTCCAATATAAAAGATTTCCAATGGAAATTAGATTTGAAATTAAATGTCCCTAGACCACCACCAAAATCTTCTATCAACGTGAGATAGATAGCGTCTTCCACGACCACCAGGCAGACAATCTACTCACCAGAAGAATTTGACACCCGTTACAGGGAGTCAAACCAAGGGCAGATATCAGTAGGAGTATGTCTTCTGAAGAGAGACTGGTCCTCGGCACGATGAACTCCAACAAATTGATCGTATATTGAAAAAGAAGAAAGGGCTCCTCATTGTGTAGTATGTAAAAATTCCTTTTATTCCATACGAGGCATCGGCAAAAAACACGACAAAAGCAGTTTGCCCAATTCAAAATATGCAGGTCCGCCGTTTGCGTTCCACCTGCACTCCAACTAGCTGAAGTGATGTATCACACGCCCTACGAACTGACGCGTTTCGTCAGTGACATCTGACGTCATCAGGAGTCCAGAAACGAATAAGGGGACAGGAGGACCTCAATTACGAGGAACGGCTACAAGCACTAAATTTGTTCTCCCTGGAGAAGCGACGCTTGAGAGGCAGTGTTAATTTCGTAGGCGAAAACGACTAAAACATTTTAGTGGACTAAATGAAATTCTATTTTAGTCGACTAAAATACAACTAAAACTAAAACAATGTAGATGACTAAAATACTACCAAAACTAAAATGGCATTTTAGTCAAAAGACTAAAATGGGACTAAAACTAAAATGCCATTTTAGTCAAAAGACTAAAGCCCTGTACACACGGTCGGAATTTCCGACGGAAAATGTGAGATCGGATCGTGTGGTCGGAAAATCCGATCGTATGTTGGCTCCATCTGACTTTTTGAGAGCAGGAAAATGTTTTGTTGTCTAAAATTTTCCGACAACAAAATCTGATTGTTTAAATTCTGATTGCGTGCAGACAATTCTGACGGACAAAGAACGATCGGATTTTCCAACAACTTTGTCCGACCGTGTGTATGCAACACAATGGATTTTGTTGTCGGAATTTCCGACCGTGTGTACAGGGCATAAGACTAAAACTAAATTGGAATTTGACTTCAAAATTAACACTAGTGCATGTTCATACCTCAATACCATAAATAATAACATATTAGACTTTCACTCCAGCAGTATATAATGAGTTTGGAAATTGTAGCGAAATAATTAGTAATGCATTACAATTTAATTACACCCATTAGATTTCAGTCGACTAAAACGTAGGTAATTTTAGTTGACTAAAATATACTGGAGATTTAGTCGACTAAATACGACTAAAACTAAAACAATTGCAGAAGACTAAAATGGGACTAAAACTAAAATGCCATTTTAGTCCTAAGACTAAAACTAAATCGAAATTTGCTGCCAAAATTTACACTGTTGAGAAGGGACATGATAGCGATCTACAAATACCTCAATGGTGATCCCAGCATAGGAAAAAAACGATTCAGCCTCAGGGAGAGTAAAGCCTTGTACACACGGTCGGAGAATCCATCGGAATGTGTCCTACCGGACCGTGTTGTCCGACTGTGTGTGGTATGCATCGGACTGATTCCGTCGGAATATCCGTCGGACCAAATTTTCCAACTTGTTGGAAATATTTTCTGACCAACTGGTTCGATCGGACATACTCCGATCATGTGTCGAGAATTTTGATCGGACAAAGTGCCACGCATGCTCAGATCAAATTCCTACATCAAAGCTATTGGCTACTAGCCTGAACGTAGTCCCATCGTAACAAAATTACGTCATCACGTTCTGAATGATTGGATTTTTCGACAACTTTGTCCGACCGTGTGTATGCAACAGTTTCGGACAAGATCCGACGGACAAAATCCGACGGACAAAATCCGACGAATTTGGTTGTCGAAATCTCCGACCGTGTGTACAGGGGCTAAGAGGACACGGGCCACACAATGAGATTGGAGAAGAAGCTGTTTAACCTTAAACTGAGCAGGGGGTTTTCCACTGTCAGTGCAATAAGAATGTGGAACTCCCTTCCACAATTGGTGGTGTCAGAGGGGATTAT
This sequence comes from Lithobates pipiens, assembly GCF_037356315.1. NCBI lineage: Eukaryota > Metazoa > Chordata > Amphibia > Anura > Ranidae > Lithobates > Lithobates pipiens. Next base: position 3,881,328 of record NW_027507786.1, read on the forward strand.
GGATATTTTTAAAATACTTTTGGACATGCATCTTAACCATTTCAGCCCCGGAAGAATTTACCTTTTTGCCCCCTTTGTTTTCTGTTTGTAAACAAAGGGGGCGAAGATCCTGGGTGATGTGATTGACTAAATATGACCCTATTTGATCAATGACATCACCCAGGATCTTTGCCACTGTATTTACATTCCAGGGCACCAGGGAAACTGTAGTTTATTTATGATATAAGTAGTGGTGGGTTAAGATCAGCATGAGCAACAGGTTATTATGGTGGTGGGTCGGCATCGTCAGACATTGTTTATCATGATTGACATAGATCATCATGCCATTCCAGGAGTGTGCTCAATTTTAAAGCTTGACATTTAGGAGTGCATTATGCAGAGAATGCAGGTTTCAACAGTGCATTACGCTGGGACCAGGAGTGCATTGCGGTCAGGATGCAGAGATCAGGAGTGCGTTGCGGTCATAATGCAGAGATCAGGAGTGCATTGCGGCCATAATGCAGAGATCAGGAGTGCATTGTGGTCAGAATGCAGAGATCAGGAGTGCATTGCGGTCAGAATGCAGAGATCAGGAGTGCATTGCGGTCAGAATGCAGGGATCAGGAGTGTGTTGTGGTCAGAATGCAGAGATCAGGAGTGCGTTGCGGTCAGAATGCAGGGACCAGGAGTGTATTGCGGTTAGAATGCAGAGATCAGGAGTGCGTTGCGGTCAGAATGCAAGGATCAGGAGTGTGTTGCGGTCAGAATGCAGGGATCAGGAGTGCGTTGCGGTCAGAATGCAGAGATCAGGAGTGCGTTGCGGTCAGAATGCAGAGATCAGGAGTGCATTGCGGTCAGAATGCAGAGATCAGGAGTGCGTTGCGGTCAGAATGCAGAGATCAGGAGTGCATTGCGGTCAGAATGCAGAGATCAGGAGTGCATTGCGGTCAGAATGCAGAGATCAGGAGTGCATTGCGGTCAGAATGCAGAGATCAGGAGTGCATTGCGGTCAGAATGCAGAGATCAGGAGTGCATTGCGGTCAGAATGCAGAGATCAGGAGTGCATTGCGGTCAGAATGCAGAGATCAGGAGTGCATTGCGGTCAGAATGCAGAGATCAAGAGTGCATTGCGGTCAGAATGCAGAGATCAGGAGTGCGTTGCGGTCAGAATGCAGAGATCAAGAGTGCATTGCGGTCAGAATGCAGGGATCAGGAGTGCGTTGTGGTCAGAATGCAGAGATCAGGAGTGTGTTGCGGTCAGAATGCAGAGATCAGGAGTGTGTTGTGGTCAGAATGCAGAGATCAGGAGTGCGTTGTGGTCAGAATGCAGAGATCAGGAGTGCGTTGCGGTCAGAATGCAGGGATCAGGAGTGTGTTGCGGTCAGAATGCAGAGATCAAGAGTGCATTGCGGTCAGAATGCAGGGATCAGGAGTGCGTTGTGGTCAGAATGCAGAGATCAGGAGTGTGTTGCGGTCAGAATGCAGAGATCAGGAGTGCGTTGCGGTCAGAATGCAGGGATCAGGAGTGCGTTGCGGTCAGAATGCAGGGATCAGGAGTGCATTGCGGTCAGAATGCAGAGATCAGGAGTGTGTTGCGGTCAGAATGCAGAGATCAAGAGTGCATTGCGGTCAGAATGCAGGGATCAGGAGTGCGTTGTGGTCAGAATGCAGAGATCAGGAGTGTGTTGCGGTCAGAATGCAGAGATCAGGAGTGTGTTGTGGTCAGAATGCAGAGATCAGGAGTGCGTTGTGGTCAGAATGCAGAGATCAGGAGTGCGTTGCGGTCAGAATGCAGGGATCAGGAGTGTGTTGCGGTCAGAATGCAGAGATCAAGAGTGCATTGCGGTCAGAATGCAGGGATCAGGAGTGCGTTGTGGTCAGAATGCAGAGATCAGGAGTGTGTTGCGGTCAGAATGCAGAGATCAGGAGTGTGTTGCGGTCAGAATGCAGGGATCAGGAGTGCGTTGTGGTCAGAATGCAGGGATCAGGAGTGTGTTGCGGTCAGAATGCAGAGATCAGGAGTGCGTTGCGGTCAGAATGCAGGGATCAGGAGTGCGTTGTGGTCAGAATGCCGAGATCAGGAGTGTGTTGTGGTCAGAATGCAGGGATCAGAAGTGTGTTGTGGTCAGAAGGCTTGATGCTGGGAGGGAGAAAGGACCGGCACATAGAAGGCGGAGGTCGGTGGCGCAGGAACCTATTCGTGGTCCACCTGTCACCTGCCGGCGGTCAACAGGTGGACCACGATCAACGAGTTGATGACCCCCAGATTTGACTGACTGCTTTCTGAATTCTGCATCCCAGTTAGTATGTATCCTGTTGACATCCTGTCTGATCCTGGCTGGCATGTAACTATTAGGCCGCGTACACACGCGCGGACTGTTCGCCCAACTTTGTCCGTCCAACAGTTTCGGCAAACAGTCCGCTCAAACTTAGCATGGACGGACATGGCCACACACGACGGACGAACAGTTTGCTGAAACCGTGCGCGATGACGTGAACGGCACGTACGACGGGACGAAAAATACGACGTCCTATACACTGCATTATAGCTTTCGGCGTGAAAATCCTTTCTGAGCATGCGCGCAACTTTGTTTGACGAGCAAGCCTACACACGGGCGGACTGTTCGCTCAAACAAGGTTTCAGCGGACAGTTTTTCGGAAATTCCGAAAAACCTTGTCCGTCCAACTGTCCGCTGAAACTGTCCGCTGAAAGCCCACACACGAGCGGACTGTCCGCCCAAACACTGTTCAGCGGACAAAGTTGGGCGAACAGTCCGCCCGTGTGTACGCGGCCTCAGGCTGAATTTCAATATATGTAAATTGCTATGACTAAAGAACTTTGCTAATTCTGCTTCTTTTTCTTTCAATTCAGGTTGAAGCAATATGTGAAGGTAAGGATTATTGTTAGTTGTTAGTATTATGCTGTGCTCCGCCCACCAAACAAGTGGTGATGTCATAATGAGGGAGGTGCGCACATATGCACATCAGTAATATTCACTGTTGATAGTGGCACCACAGGGTAGAAAATCCACATGTATAATGCCAGGTTTGTCCCAGAAAACACTCGCCATCCCTTTACATTCAGATGAAATTGTTCCATTGCTTTGATGCCTGTTTTGATTCCGCAGTGCAATGATGCGATCGAGAAAATCCCGGCCTTCCCCGTCAAAACAGGTTATGCGTCAATTATGCAGGTTTAGGCTTTCCATGCACTGAATGTTCACAGGTATGACTGCTGTGGGCCGGGAATCACCACGGCCGAGATCATCACTGACAGACGTACTGCCATCTTTGAAACCTTTACACTAGGGTTGCACCGATACCACTTTTTTAAGACCAAAGTACCGATACTTTTTTCAAGTACTCGCTGATACCGATTAGCAATACTTTTTTTTTCTTTTTTAATGTCATGTGACAATGGCACTAATATGCAGCACTTATGGGCACTGATAGGTGGCACTGATGAGGCGTGGATTGTGTCAGTAGTTTTTTATTTTTATTTATTTTTTTACAATTAATTTTTTTATTATTTTTTACAATTTATATATTTTTTTGTTATTTTGTTTAGGGTTACTAATATCAGTATCGGTACCAATACCGAGCATTTGCCCAAGTACTTGTACTCGGGCAAATGCTTCGATGCTTCACCCGATACCTGGACAGTCGGGGATGATCGGTGCGGTGGGGGGAGTTACAATCACCGATCTCCCTGTATAGATTTCAATAAAGCCTGACAGCGGCTTCTCCCCGGACCCCTCCCCCCGCTTTAAGTTACACCCACAATCGCTCGTGACTGAGCAAGAACCGGGATCTGTGTGTGTAAACACACAAATCCCAGTTCTCTCAGGGGCAAGAAGACAGATCGTGTGCTCCTACTAGGAACACCAATTGGTCTCCTCCCCTAGTCAGTAGACATGTGCAATTCATTTCTTTCCAAATTAGTTTTTTAACGAATTTAGACAAATTCTTTAATTCGGAAATATCCGAATTAACGAAAACCCGTTTAACAAATTTTTCTGAATATTCGTACATTAGAATATTCAAAAATTTGTAAATTCATAAATTCGTACATTTGCACATTCGTAAATTCATACATTCGTAAATTCGTACATTCGTAAATTCGTAAATTCGTAAATCTGAAATAATAATTAAATAATAATAACTTAACTATTACTAACTATAAAATTATAGGTATTGTAATTTCCTTTCAAATCTGGCTTTTAGTGAACGTAACAAATACAAATTTATCTGAAGTTACGAATTATCCAAAATAACGAATGCCGTATCCAAACAAATGGAACGTAACGAATTAATAATAATAAATAACAATAATAATAATAAAAACTTTTTATTATTAATATTTTTTATAAATTTTTTCCGTTCCATTTGTTTAGATTCGGCATTCGTTATTTTGGATAATTCGTAACTTCGGATAACTTCGTATTCGTTACGTTCACTAGCAGCCAAATTTGAAAAGAAATTTAATAGTTAGTTACTATTTCATATTTTTGAATTTTGGGTTTTCGGATTTTTGAATTTTGAATTTCCAAATTTCTGAATTTACGAATGTACGAATTTACGAATATATGAATATTCTAATTTACAAATGTATGACTGTACGAATGTACGAATATATGAATTTTCGAATTTACGAATGTAAAAATTTACGAATGTACGAATGTGCAAATGTACGAATGTGCTAATTTACTAATTGTGATCATAACGATTGACCCAAAAAAAAAAACCCCCTAAAAATTAAATGAAAACAAGCAATTTTTTTGGCAGTGCACATGTCTACTAGTCAGTCCCCCCCCCCCCCCACACCCCTAGGGATCACCGCTATTACTAGTATAAAAAAAAAAAAAAAAAATGCCATAAATCTATCCCCTATTTTGTAGACGCTATAACGTAAACCAATCAATATACGCTTATTGCAATTTAAAAAAAATTTTTTTTTTACCAAAAATATGTAGAAGAATACATATCAGCCTAAACTGACGAAGAATTTTATTTTTATTTTTAAATTTGAGATATTGAGATATTGAGAAATTTGAGATATTTATTATAGCGCTCTTTTTTTGTTTATAGTGCAAAAAATAAGAAAAACGCAGAGCTGATCAAATACCACCAAAAGAAAGCTATATTTATGGGGGGAAAAAAGGACGTCAATTTTGTTTGGGTACAGCTAAATGTGTCTTATAAAGCACATAACATTATGAACATTGTATTTCCAGTTCCCGGACAAGCTGTGGGTGTCACAGTGAACAATTACCAGTTGGTGAATTCTCTGGTGGTGAACTGGAAGGCGCCAACAGGAAACGTGTCCAATTATAATGTCACCATAACAGGAGATGTAAATAGGACATTGCAGAATACATCTACACAAGTGACCTTCACTAACTTACTACCAGGAAGGAATTATACCAGCACTGTACAGACAATCAGTGGGAGCTGCAACAGTCCAATCACTACAGTGACAGCGGCCACATGTGAGTATGATCCACGAGTGATCTGTGTCATATGTGTATGATCAGAGCATGGGGAATTCAGCTTTACGTTACCAAGTGTGAAATATAAGAACAATTTTTGAGAACGTCTTATTCACTTTTTATATGACAGAGGTAGAATGCCAACCAAAAATCCAGAAAAAACACATAAAACAAATGTTATAAATTAAGTTGCAGTTCAGTGAGTAAAATAAGTATTGATCCCCAAGTAAAACATGACTTAGTACTTGGTGGAGAAATTCTTGTTGGCAAGCACAGAGGTCAGACGTTTCTTGTAGTTGGTGACCAGGTTTGCACACATCTCAGGAGGGATTTTGGTGGTCCACTCTTCACAGATCTTCTCTAAATCCTTAAGGTTTCTTGGCCGCCTCTTGGAAACTCAAAGCCCCCTCCATAAATTTTGTATAGGATTAAGGTCTGGAGACTGGCTAGGCCACTCCATGACCTCATAGTTGCCAACATTCTAAAAAAAAAAATTGCTACATTTTTTTCAATGTGGGCAGAGTTATATTTTAATTAGGGGCGGGGCATTTATTTGTAGGTTTGGATTAGTAAAGCAGGGAAAATGGGCATGCCTTAATTCATTTTCTTTTTGGGGCGTGGCTTAATGGAGGTGTGGTTAGAGTTTAAAATGAAAGAGGGATGGAGGGGGAAGGAAGAGAGGGAGAAAAAGGAGAGAGAAAACGAGAGAAAGGGAGAAAAGGAGAGAAAGGGAGAAGGTCAGAGTGGGGGGGGGGGGGCATGATACAGGAGATGGTCAGAGATTGCAGATAGGAAACAAGAGACAGTCAGAGAGCATGAGGACATGGTACAGAACACTGTTGGAGAGGGTGCAGACATAGTACAGGAGACTGTCAGAGTGTGCAGACATGGTACAGGAGAGGGTGAGAGGGTGCCGACATGGTGGAGGAGAGGGTGAGGACATGGTACAGGACAGGGTGAGAGGGTGTGGACATGGTACAGGAGAGGGTGAGAGGGTATGGACATGGTACAGGAGAGGGTGTGGACATGGTACAGGAGAGGGTGAGAGGGTGTGGACATGGTACAGGAGAGGGTGTGGACATGGTACAGGGAGGGTGTGGACATGGTACAGCAGAGGGTGCAGACATGGTACAGGAGAGGGTGAGAGGGTGTGGACGTGGTACAGGAGAGGGTGAGAGGGTGCTGACATAGTACAGGAGAGGGTGAGAGGGTGTGGACATGGGGCAGGAGAGTGTGAAGACATAGTACAGGAGAGGTTGAGGACATGGTACAGGAGAGGGTGAGAGGCTGTGGACATGGTACAGGAGAGGGTGAGGACATGGTACAGGGGAGGGTGAGAGGGTGCAGACATGGTACAGGACTTCACTTCATCTGCAACTCCAACACAGCGCTCTCTAACCCCCCCAAACATACAGACCATCCAGCAAATCACCCCGGGCATGGCCACTCACCTGCAACATCCTGGTTCTTGCAGCATCTCCCCCTGCACCTCTGCTGGCTGTCAGCACACTAAGAGAGAGGAGAGGGCGTACGGCAGCTCTGTGGTGCTCGCAGGATCTCCATGTGGCTAGCAGGTCTCTTCCGTGTGTACAATGCAGAGGGCAGGGGCCTCTGACCCAGACAGCTAACCGGCATTAGTGTACAAGTGAATTGCTCTGCTTGTACACTAGAGAGAAGCTGATTAGCTGTCCAGGTCGGGGCCTCCCCCCTCTGCACTGTACACACGTTTCCAATTTTTTTTTTGGCCATCTACCACGGGAATCCCTAGATGGACAAGAGATCAAGAAGGTAATGGTAAGCCCAATAAAAACCAGCAGCTCCTTCGGGGGTCACTGCTACATTCGTAAATTTAAATATTTGTCAATTTGTAAATTCGTAAATTCTAAATTTGAATATTCGAAATTGGGAAAAATTTGAAATTCGTAAATTCTAAAATGCGAAAATTTGAAATTTGAAAATGTAGTAAATTCCGAAATTCCAAAACCCATAGATTCGAAAATGAGAACGAAAAACCGAAAATTTGAAAATTCTGAAATCCGAATATTCTGAAATTAAGATTTTCTTTTTTTTTTAAATCACTATGCCGCCTTAATAGTTTACCTTAACCTCCCTGGCGGTATGATTCAGTCTGGAATTAGGTACAATTATTTTGCACAGAAATCTGGCTTTTATTTTGTAGTCCTGTAATTCTTAGGAATAACGCTCTGAAATCTCTTCAAACCAGAGTCTAGCGGACATCCCGGGTATGATAAAATTTATAATATAATAAAGAATAATAAAAATTATTCAATAATGTAATCAAATCCAAAAAAAAACTGAAAAAGGGACATGTTTTGGTTGCTATGGACAATCTCCAAATTCCAGGCAGAAAAAACAGTATTTATAATATAAAAGTGCATGCAGGGCATTGCACAGACCACTAGGGACAAAGGGGGGGTGTATTTTTTACTACAGCACTGTAATCTGTAAGATTACAGTGCTGTGTGTGTTTTGTGTGTTTTTACTTTTTTGAATTTGCCGCCGATCTCCGATCCCGTGCGCCGTAACGTCGCAGGGAACGGAGCTCGGCGGCATTCGGCACTGTGAATCGAGCGGAGGACAACTCGATCACACAGTGCGGGGGACATCGCTGGATCCAGGGGACAAGGTGAGTAACTCTCCCTGTGTCCTCCCCTGCATCGAGCGATGCGATCCCGAGTCTGGCTCGGGGTTACCGCTAATGTAATTAAAATCCCAACCCGAGCCAGACTCGGGATTACCGCTAGGGAGGTTAAAGGGGTTGTATGAATTCTATGCATTTAGTTAAAAAGACTTCTGTGTGCAGCAGCCCCTCTTCCCCCCCCCCCCAATACTTGCCTGAGCCCCCTCTCTGTCCAGCGATGTCCAGAGTGTCACGACTGTCTGATACTCTCCCTCCTGATTGGCTGAGACACAGCAGTGGCACCAATGGATTCCACTGCTGTCAAAGTCAGTTTGCCAATCAGGAGAGAGAGGGGGCGGCTGAATGGACACAGGGAGCTGTGACTCGGTTTGGGTGCCCCCAATAGCAAGCTGTTTGCTGTGGGGGGCACTTGAAAGGAGGGAGGGGCCAGGAGCACCAAAGAGGGACCCGAAAAGAGGAGGATCGGGACTGCTTTGTGCAAATCTTCTGCAACAGTGCAGGTAAGTATAACATCTTTGGTATTTTTAAAGAAAAAAAAATAACAAGACTTTACAATCACTTTAATGCCTTAAAGCAGAAATGAACGCCCTCAATCAACATGCATTAAACCTTATGCTGTTAGCCTAAGAAAAAAAGTAGGAAGGTACTTTATATTAGTTTTTTTAATTAATTCAGTTGCTTCCTGGTTTCTGCCCTAGGCCAAAATTATGTCATGCATCTCAGGAGTCTTCATGGAAGGAGGGGAGGAGGGGCTTTCTCAACTAAGCCCCATCCCGCCTGCAAGTCTGAGCTAAGGGCAGATGGATTGCAGGAATTACCGTATTTATCGGCGTATAACACGCACCCCAAGTTTAGGAGGGAATTTAAAAGAAAAAAACTTTTAGGAGGGAAGTTTAAGGAAAAAAACTTACATTTAAATGCCCATCAATGCAGCCTTGTCAGTGTCATTTGCAGCCTTGCATTGCAGCCTTGTCAGTCGTTTGCAGCCTTGCATTGCAGCCTTCCATTGCAGCCTTGTCAGTCCATTGCAGCCTTGTCAGTCCATTGCAGCCTTGTCAGTCCATTGCAGCCTTGTCAGTCCATTGCAGCCTTGTCAGTGTCTTTGGCATTTAAAAATGGCGCCGCCGAGATACAGAGCGGATGTCCTGTGTATCTCGGCGGCGCTCGGTAGTTCTCGACGGCTTTCAGGTATTTTCGGCCGCACTCGGCGGTTCTCGGCTATTTTCGGCCACACTCGGCCAGTGTGGCCGAAAATAACCGAGAATGGCCGAAGATAGCCGAGAACGCAGAGCCACAGAGAATGGCAGAAATGGGTAGCAACAGTGGGGGGTCGGCGTATAACACGCACCCCCGATTTACCCCTGATTTTAGGGGGGGAAAAAAGTGCGTGTTATACGCCCATAAATACAATATTACATAAATCATCTGTCCTTATTAAATATGTGAAGGGCTAGAAATGCTAGTCAGATGTTTTTCAAAGTGATTTCTCAACAAAATAAAGCATGGAGACATTGATGGATGGATGGGAGAGTTTTCTTTGAAAAAAAAAAATGAATTAAATTGAGTTTTCAGTTTGTTATGAAGGATCCAGTTTAGTTCCACTTTAATGCTCCTTAATTTTAATCTGTTTTTGATCTTATTCATTATATAGCACTGGCAACTTCCATAGTGCTTCAAAGAGAACATTAAATCATTCAAATTTGTGCGTATCCCTATAAAAACTCATGTTTTATTGTGAGTTACTAGCTTTTCTTTTATGTATTTGCCTTATGTGACTGCATTGTATGCTCTGCGTCTCTCCTGAGGCTGCATTGTTCTGTACTGTACATGGCATATGAGGTGTTCTAGCAGTCATTTTGCTCTGTATACGTATTTGCTACCTGTGTGTAAAGATCAACTAACCCAAGCCATTGTCTCTTCTAATTTTCTTTTCTTTTCCCAGATCCAACCCCACCAAGAAATGTTACTTTTATTACAATTGGGGCAAACACCATCACATTATCATGGGTAGAGCCAATGAATATGACCGGTGTGATAAAGTCATACAATATAACCTATTATTGGAATGCTTCTTCCCACATCACTGTGACAAGTAACTCTTCAATTGTCACTCTTCCAAGCCTAAAATCTGGGCATAATTACACCATTACTGTGGTGACAGTTGGAGTCCAGGGGTATCTGAGTACACCTGTCAGCACATCTGTGTTCACAAGTATCTTATGATGTCAAAATGCCAACTATACCGATGTGGGCCCTCTATGTACACTGTGTGGGATATCCAATGGGAAGTGGTAGACTTACCCAAGAAATGTAGGCTGACAGCTGGTTCTTGATAGAGCATGGTACCATGGATCAGGTTACCCCTGGTAGCTGGATGTGCAGAGTAAGAACCATGTTGGCGCACACTGGAAGGGGACATCCTGGATACTGGACTAGAATCACTTCGGAACAGACCAGGGGCGGACTGACAACTCATGGGGCCCCCGGGCAATAGGAGATTATGGGACCCCCGAGCAATAGAAGATTATGGGGCCCCATGGGCAATAGGAGATTATGGGGCCACACAGTATACACACACACACACACACAGTATACACACGCACACACATATACAGTATACACACACAGGACACAGAGTATACACATACTCACACTGAAAAGGTACTGGAGAGGCGGGGCAGCTATAATCTTGGGATTTTTTTAAAAACACAGATTTTTACATACTGTCCCTGGTTTTTTTGAGGCTGGCCACCCTGATGGGGCCCCCTAGTGGCATGGGGCCCTCGGGCAGTGCCCGAGTGCCCCAATGGTCAGTCCGCCCCTGCAACAGACTGACCTGGGAGTTGGATCAGGACTTGATGAGGTAGGAGGATGGTCCCAGGTCAGAGCAGATGACACAAGATCTCCCATGGTGTTGAGTCTAAAAGCCAGCTGCTATTCAGCAGGCACCCTCTCATGAGGGTTTGGGCTTTGATTCATGCTAACCAAAGGTTACGACCCCCAGGTTCACCCTGTTCTAAGTACCACAGACCAGGAGTCGGAGGTTACCAGGAGCAATCTAGAAAACAGATTGCTGTGGACACAGATGGTCAGGAGCAAGCCAGAGGTAATGGTGGGCAATAGACATGGAGAACTAGGAACAAGCCACTGGTAAGGATAGGCAGCAGACATGGATGACCAGAAGGTGCAATGGTATTCTTCTGTGCTCAAGGGTGGTGTAATAGTGTTGGGTGCATCACACAATCTTGGTAGTTCAAAAGGAAGTACAGGTATTGCTGCCCTCTGAGGGTCGGGGGAGAACCCAAAGAAAACACTGTAAAACAAAAAAAAGAGGGCTCACCAACCTAGCACATTACCCAAGTGGTATCTTTAATAATGTAAGAAGTATACTCACAAACACAATGCACAACACAAAAAAGAAGTATACTCACAAATACAATAATGATAAAAGCATATCAAGGTCTGTAGGAGACAGCGACCAGGTCACCAAGAGTGTTCCCATCAAGTCAAAGAACCTTCCAGATGGCTGACGCATTTCAAGGGGAGATCCCCTCTTCCTCTGAGCCCTGGGATAGATGTAGTTATAACATAGGCTGTGGCTTTCAGGGAAAGGGTACAACTTTGATTTGCTATGCCCTGTCAGGATGTCAGGAGGTGGGTACCACTTTGATTGGATGTGTCTGGCGTCCTCCGATTAAAACCCAGATGTGCACATGGCCACATGCCTTAGGAGCAGAGTCCACACTAGATTGAAGAAGGTAAGTACCACTGACACCATCTCTGTGTGTTAGGACACAAATTCCTCCTGATATCATTGTAGTTGGTAGACCAAAAATATAACAATAGGGCACAAATGTAATAGACAGAACAAGATTTTTATTTCTTCCAGCATATGAAAATAGATTGACACAGTAGTGGTAATGATTAACAGTACTTTGTAGTAAAGTTATTTCCATCTCTGTGTTATGAGATACAGTGCCTTGAAAAAGTATTCATACCCCTTGACATTTTCCACATTTTGTCATGTTAAAACCAAAAACATAAATGTATTTTATTGGAATTTTATTTTAAAGACCAACACAAAGTGAAAGGAAAATAATAAATGGTTTTCAACATTTTTTACAGATAAATATGTGAAAAGTGTGGCGTGCATTTGTATTCAGCCCCTTTACTTCGATACCCCTAACTAAAATCTAGTGGAACCAAATGCTTTCAGAAGTCACCTTATTAGTAAATAGAGTCCACCTGTGTGTAAGTTAATCTCAGTATAAATACAGCTGTTCTGTGAAGCCCTCAGAGGTTTGTTAGAGAACCTTAGTGTTGGAATTCATGATTTAATATCATATTTATGGTATTTCATTCCCTGGCTGATACAGACAGATGGCCCCAAGTTGGAATGTAACCAGTTACACATTAAAGCTTTGTAGCATATCAGAAAAACAAGGGCTTGGCTCAAGCCCAGCTGGTGTGATATGTGTGATTACAGGCTTCAAAGAGAATCAGGGCTAGCTAAGACGGCCCAAGGCTCATGGAGATGATTCATGGACAAACGCTGCCCCCTAGTGGACAATACAGCATGCTTCCTGGAGAATGGACCTACTATTGTCATCCCTAATTCCTTTGTTTATTGTATATAGTTAGTTTTCTCAATGGCCTTACCGGTCAGTTTACTATGATATTTTACTACACAACAATAAAAATACACTAATGCCGCGTACACACGATCGGAATTTCGGCCAGCAAAAGACTGATGAGAGGTTTATTTTCATGGGAAAATGCGACTGTATGTATGCTCCATCGGAATTTAGCTGGCCGAATTCCCACCAGCAAAAATTTGAGAGCATGTTCTCAATTTTTCCGATGGAAAAACATCGGAAATTCCAATCACGTGTATGCAATTCCGACGCGCAAAAACTCACGCATGCTCAGGTTCAACTATGAGATGGATGCTATTGGCTACTGGGTATTGAACTTCCTTATTCTAGTCCCGTCATACGTGTTGTACATCACTGTGTTTTTGACGGTTGGAATTTGGTGTGACCGCGTGTATGCAAGACAGCTTGAGCGAAATCCCGTCGGAATTCCGTCAGGAAAACCATCAGAGCTTTTTCCAACCAAAATTCTGACCGTGTGTACGCGTGAAAACATTATTACTTCAACCCACTAAATTTTATGGGTTTTATTGATAATGTGCTTTTTTTTAAGAAGTATACTCCATAAACTGTTAGGCTTTGAACTAATAAAAGTCATGTAGTGCTTTGAATATCTGGTGGTTGAATCCTTTACAGGCCCACCATGTAAAAATGAGAATTACCCAGGGAGATCCTCTTACACAGGGATATGCAATTAGCGGACCTCCAGATGTTGCAGAACTACAAGTCCCATGAGGCATAGCAAGACTCTGACAGCCACAAGCATTACACCCAGAGGCAGAGGCATGATGGGACTTGTAGTTTTGCAACAGCTGGAGGTCCACTAATTGCATATGCCTGCACTATGCTTATACTATTATATGTCTTCTTTAATGTAATATGTGTTTTTCTTTCTCTAATGTTAAGCTCCAATGTTTTCTACATTCTAGAACCATTGCCTGTGAACCTGCCACAAGCCTTGAAAGTGACTTCATCTTCTGTGTCCTTAAATTGGAGCAGACCGGATGGTTATCAGAGCTCTTACAGATACAGAGTGCAGACAAATGTCACATCACCATCTACAGCTACAGTCATGTTTTAATCACTCGGGTGGGAACACCATGACCATCCCCAGAACCCTTGGGAGTAATACTTGGCTGGGAGGAAGCAGTTCACAATTTTTTTAATCCTTGCCACCCAGGGCTGTTAACTACTATATACCATCAGCAGCATCTGCATCACATGGTGGGGGCAAAAGGGGGCAAAAACAGAGATGGGGAGCTTTCCAGTCGACGATCCACTGGCTTACTGGGTCATGTGAATAGACCACTGGCCAGAACTTGCCAGTATGAAATTGAGCTGCTGGGCTGCCCCGAATTCAGCGTGCTTTCCAAATGGGCATTCAATGCTGCTTTATCCCGCTTTGGCTTTGGGGCTCTTTTATTTCTGCCCTAGAGGCCCTCTACTCCAATCCCTCTTCCCAGGTTCGGATGACTTCCTTTTCGTCGCAGACCTTCCCAATGTCTAATGGCACCAGGCAGGGGTGCCTGCTACCACCGCGTCTTTTTATTATATGTTTAGAACCCTTAGCAGCTTCCGACCGTGTCCACCCAGACACATAATAATATCCTGCTAACCCTAACACATCCTCATCTCTCCCTCTCATCCCTACACACCTTGTTTTCCCAAATTCAGCCGCTTATCTGGTTATATAATTTACACCTATGCCTCTCCACATTCCCTCTGAAGACCTTTCCGCCTTACAGAAGTAATATCCATATCCGGGGGGGGGGGGGGGGGGTGTCCTCATTCTATTAAATATCTGGACGTACAGATTACACTTGCCTATTTGTCCTTATATCCGGTTAATTATGCACCTTTATTTAGGGGCATTAGTGACATGCTGAAGCAATGGAATACATACCCTATCTCATGGTTGGGCAGAATTATATCTTGAAAATGTCTATCATACCTAAATTGCTTTATTTTTTTTTTTAACACTACCAGTGCCTGTCCCAATGTCCCAACTAAAGGTGTTTAAACCTTGGTTTCTCAACTTTATTTGGAGCAACAAAGCACATCGGTTTACCAGTTCTGTGGTCTTCTCCCCAAAGAACTGTGGTGGCTTAGGTGCACCCGATGTTCTTAAATATTTCGCCTCTCACCTCCAATCGGTCTCATCCTGGTCTTCTCGGCTGGCACAAAGTAGATGATTAGAAATTGAAATGGGCTCCCTGATCTGGTCCTCTTCTTTACATCAAGGCCCTAAACTACAGGGGTTATCGCTGCTGAGGACGTCTATGACGAAACGCTTACAGCGTCATTACGTACACCACGTCATTTCCGGTGCGCCTGACCCGGTGGAGCGCAGCTGGAGCGCACGCCGTTCGATCAGGGTGACTACCCTTGTGGATTGGCGAACCGGGCTGGTGCTAAAGTTCTTTCAAGCCTCCGTCCATGCAAGGAGGCTAACTGTTTGATGAAGATAAGTAGCTTTGCATCCAGTATATGGGTAGCCTGCAGTGCCTAAAAAACGGGACCCCCTAAACTTTAGGAGAAGGACAGAGAATTGGGGACTTAGGCTCCATATAACTGTGTATAGTGCTAGTTTGCACAAAAAAGGATTGTACCGCTGCTTTTAAGCATATACTTTTTACTTTATTTTTATTTTATTTTTTTGATTTTTTCTGATTTTTATTTTATTTTACTTTGTCATTTTTATTGGTATACTCTTTTGAGCTGCATCATTGGTACATATATACTAAATTTACAGGCTCACAGTGCAATTGGTGTAGATCGCACCTTTGGTTTAAGGGGACTTTTTTGTAAAAAAACCTTTTTTTGCACAAAGCGCTGTAAAATAATTTTTTAATATATGCAAAAGCTCTCTTTTTTGTAATTATATAACATTTTTGTAATAAAGCATATTTTAAGTGATTATTAGTCCTCTGCTATATATATATAAATAAGGCATATATAAAAAATTTTTTGCAGAAGCTATTATTTTGTAGAAGCCTTTTTGAAGAACCTTTTTTGTAGCCCGTTTCCCTTTCTCTCAAGTGGTCAGTTATTGAGAATACTACACCATGAGCAGATTTTTTCTTTCTTGAGGACCCATTGGTGGACAACAAAGCCTCCTTCTCTCATCATTTCCAATAAATCCTGGGGAGGACCAGTTGAAGACAGAGCTAATTAGAAGAATCCTCAACCTAGTGGAACACAGATTACAGGCAATATACCCCCTAGGGGGTGCGTGGATTCGGTGAGTGGGGACCCTTGAGGGGGAACGAGCACGGAAGTCACCAATAAGCAGGCCTAATCACAAAAGTCACCTTCCTGTTATTTGAAAAAGAATAATCGCACAGTTGAAAATACCTGATAAGAGACTTTTGTGTGGACTTTATATATATATCTATTGATATTCTGATCTTATTCACATTTTTTCTAGGTTTTTGTATTTTTTTACATTCGTAAGGGGGTTAGAATTACCCCACACATTCGTTTTATTTTTTATCTCATTTTTTATTTTTATTTTTCATGGTTTTGGTTGTCTTTGTTTCTTTACTGCAATAACTTTTTTCACTTACTGGGGTATTATAGTGGAAATATAAATTGTGCACAGTGAAAGTAATTATTAGCACAGGAACTGCGCAAGCGCAGTGCGATTATAGGTGTTATATTTTCCCCTATAAGGGGCTTTGTACACGGAGTGCGTTTGTTTTTGTTTAGTATACTAATATTTTTAGTATCACAAAAATTAGTATCACAAAAATATTTTGAACATTGCTTGGGATTCTTGGATTTCATATGTGGTTTTGGGTGCTTTAGGGTTTAATTTATTTATTAATTATCCCTTTGGGATTCTGACTGATTGACTACGTTGGTGAATAACTGAACGTGTCCACCTTTTTCGAGGTTATCCAACATAGGGTAATCAATATAATTGGTTTGTAGTGGCACATGGTTGAATTTGGGTTAACAGAAAAAATTTGTTGGACATAAACACAAAAAAATTGGGACATTATAGCAAACACATATTGGGTTGCACAGAGCCTATAGGGAAGATAAAAGGTAATATAAGGTTTGAGGTAGCGCCATTAGCCCATCACTACTATTCAATTTTTAAACATAACCTGGTTTACAGATTGTGTTCTTAGGGAGGCAGCAACCTCATAGCGATTAATATAAATAGGTCCAACTTTTACATATGTATTTTCTACATTGTTATACCTCATAAAAACTGAAACTAGTAATACATTATCAATAGAGCCTGGGGGAGGCACAGGCATTCACATATATCCCTGTTTGACTGTGACCTACTCCACAAGCGCGGCCTTCCGTGTATAATTGCCTAAACTACAGGGGTTATGTTTGGCCCCAATGCTTTTTATTTTAAAGATTTGGCGTACCTGTGTCACTTATGCCGCATACACACGTAGCCGACTATCCGACGGACTTAGTCTGGCGGACTTCCCGCCAGACTGTCCGTCGGACTTTCCGAACGGGCTACTTGCCCACACATGGCACTTTTTCAGCGGACTAATACGGCGTACTAAGTCCGCTGTACTATCCGCTGTACTTTTGAAATGAACGGACTCGCCCACACACGCGGAGGAATGTCCGCTCATTTCGAGCGCGTCTCCAGGTAGGCGTGGCCTGCGAAGGAGACGTCGCTGGCCCCGCCACCTGGTATGGACTTAAAGGGGAATCTCAACGCCGAAAAAAATCGGCGTGGGGGTCCCCCCCAGGTCCACATCAGACCCTTGTCCGAGCACGCTACCCGGCCGGCCAGGAAAGAGGGGGACGAGCGAGCGCGCCCCCCCTGAGCCTTACCAGGCCACGTGCCCTCAACATGGGGGGTGCCTTGGGGAAGGGGGGGCCGCGCGGCCCCCCCCCACCCCAAAGCACCTTGTCCCCATGTTGATGAGGACAAGGGCCTCTTCCCGACAACCCTGGCCGTTGGTTGTCGGGGTCTGCGGGTGAGGGGCTTATCGGAATCCGGGAGCCCCCTTTAATAAGGGGGCCCCCGAATACTGGCCCCCCACCCTATGTGAATGAGTATGGGGTACAATGTACCCCTACCCATTCACCTGTAAAAAAGTACAAAAAAAACACAACACACAAGATAAAATAGTTTATTGCACAGCTCCGGGGGTCTTCTGTCTTCGGGGGTCTTGTCGCCAGACTCCTCCGCTATCTTCTTCTAGCTCTTTTGCTAGCGGAGGAGCCCGGCTTTCTTCCTCGCCGCAGCCTCTTCTTCCGACTTTGGGGGTCTTGTCCCCCTCTTCGGTTCTTCTGCCGGGCCACCGCGCCTTCTTATAGCTCTTTTACAGGCGGTGGCCCGGTCTTCTGTCGCCGCCGCCGCCTTCTGTTCTTCTGTTCTTCCCTTCTTCTCTTCAGATGTTGCCTCGTCGCTTGCTCCGCTCACAATGACGGGGACCGGGCGTGCGGCGACTTATATAGGGACATCACCAGATGATGTCCCCGCCCATTATGGTGTCACAGTCCCAGAGGAGCTGTGCAATAAACCATTTTATCTTGTGTGTTGTGTTTTTTTTGTACTTTATTTTACAGGTGAATGGGTATTCACATAGGGTGGGGGGCCGGTATCCGGGGGCCCCCTTATTAAAGGGAG
Source organism: Lithobates pipiens (assembly GCF_037356315.1). Lineage (NCBI taxonomy): Eukaryota > Metazoa > Chordata > Amphibia > Anura > Ranidae > Lithobates > Lithobates pipiens. The sequence goes on from NW_027507786.1 coordinate 3,899,724, forward strand.
CTCCCGGATTCTGATAAGTCCCTCGCCCGCAGACCCCGACAACCAACGGCCAGGGTTGTCGGGAAGAGGCCCTTGTCTTGGCCATGCCTACCTGGAGACCCGCTCGAAATGAGCAGACTTTTCTCCGGGCGGGAAAATTCCGTTCATTTCAAAAGTACGGCGGACTGGCATACGCACGCACGGCCGGATTGTCTGCCGAAATGCGAGACCGGCGGGAAGATTGGAGTGCACAACTACTTTCTAAGTCCGCCGTACTTTCGGGTCAAAAAAGTCGGAGGCTACACCCAGGGGGATTGTCCGGCGGACTTGAGTTTGCCGGACTTTTCCACCCGATTGTTTGATCGTGTGTACGCGGCATTTGTTCTCTCTCTCTTCGCCATGTCCTCCCCTATCTAATGTACTCTTTAATCCCATTATTCCTGATAGCTTATCCTGTGCCATGTGTCATCCTGGGCTTAAGCTGGTTTGTTTCAGCTTAACCAATTTGTCCATCCAGCCACTCGAAGATTTCGTACATCTGATGACCTCCAGACTAAGTGCCACATCTCTAAATATATGTTCTTTTTTTACCTCCAAATTAAACATTATCTCTCCACACTCAAGGCCCTCACCATTTACATCTAATTTCCTCTATTTATAAACTACTTTATGATGCCAACTTCTGCAGATCTTCACCTCTATATGTATAAATGGTCACCAATTCTACATCCCATCACTCCCCCCGTTGGAACAAAATATGGTCATCTTCAACCAAAATATACAAATGCGTGGCGCAGAGAGAGATGGCTTACAAAATCCTACTGTTCTGGTATAGAACACCTGAATTTTTACATTGTCATTACATTGTCAAGATCGTTCCCTTTCCCCTATGTGTTGGCATTGCGGTAAAACTAGAGGTACCCATTTTCATACTTTTTAGCAATGTGAGGTTATTGTGCCTTTTTTGGTCTATGGTAATGTCCCTGCTCCAATGAGTACTTGACCACTCCCTTCCGTTGGATCTGCTACATTATCTTCTAGACCTCCCTTTTCCTGGTATTTGGGAAACCTTTAAATAGGCTTGCTTATTTTATTCTGTTAGCGGCCAAGAGAATTCTTCCATTACACTGGTTCTTTTTTTGTAATTTTGTAAAATTTTTATAAAAAAATAAAATTATGAAATATGCTCTCCCTCATAGTTTCAATAAGTTTCAAACTTTCATTGACGTTCAGAAATACAATAGAAAATTGAATTTCAAAAGGTATGTGGTGTCCAATCCTGTGAAGGATAGAAGGACTGTGGTGATGGATATCCAACATTCTTATTTAACAAATGCTTCACTATTTAATCCTCCTGGGAATATGTCCTCTACTGTCAAAGTTATTAAGGATCTAGTATTAAAGGATTCAAAGGACTTAAAAGTAAAACAATATAAAATGGAAACTACATTGGAAAAAGTGATTTAACAATTGTTTGACTGAACTTGTCACCCAGCCCGCAGACATGGGGAGTGGCATACTTGTATTAAATGGACAACATTATAATGTAAAACTGAATAAGATCTTAGGGGATAGGGAGACGTATATCACTTTGAAAAAAAATCCTATGCATTTTTATAAGAACGAATTGTCTAAACTGGTTGCTAAAGTCTATAAGCAAGGTATTTTAGACAAAAAGAATTTCTTGTCCCTCTGACTACTCATATTCCAGTGATCTATTACTTAAACTACATGAAAATTCTGAATGAAAGGGACATCCGATTGTAAGCGGGATCAATTACGTACATGAAACACTATCTTCAGCCACTTGTTCCTGAAATGCTTATTGAATAACACAGAGAGTTGTGAGAATCGTTTAAAGGTTATAGTGGATGTAACTCTATATATACCATTGTTCCCCATTCCTTAGGTTTTGAGGCAGTTACTATCTGAATCAAATTTTGGCGTTAGCCGAGCGACAAAAGTGTTCTAATATTGGCCTCCTCATAATTATTTTTGGTTCGGTGGCCAGTATTACTTACAAGGTATGGGAGTTGCCATGGGGGCTAAATATGTCCCCAGTTCGGCTAACCTCTTTATAGAGAAATAGGAGGAGGATGTCATCTGAGCCCCTACGGCCAACGTAGACCTGAGGTGGTTTTATGGACACATTATTTGGATGACATCCTCCTCCTATGGGATGGTGATAGTCACTTGCAAGGTATATGGAGGAACTAAATACTAATGATAGGGGTATATATCTCAACTATGAGGCTACGCAGAACAAGATACATTTCCTGGATCCTACAATCCATGTGGAAACAGTCAGCTTGTTACTACCACCTCTTTTAAAAATGATCATAATTCATATGTACCCCTGGATAGTTGCCACCACCAATCTTGGCTGAAGTCAGTGCCTTTCAGACAGTTTATGAGACTGAAATGCAATTTATCCAGAGAGGAGGACTATTTGACACAGGCTACATTGTTGAGGAATAGGTTTATCCAAAAAAGGTTATGACGAGAAAGGTTTGGATGTTGACATTTCTCAGGTTAATTCTATTGACAGGAGTTTGCTTTTGATGGAAATGAAAGATTAATGTATGACGATAAATGTTTGTGGCTTTTGTTCTTTTCAAGATTTAAAAGTTTTTTCATGTAAAAAATGCTTAATTTTCTTTCTTTATTTACTTTATTATATGTATATCTACTTATGTTTGCCACATGTTACAGTGTCCGAGTGGTCTCCAGTATGTGGGGAGGACTACACTGGCACTAAATGTTCATTTGGGAGACCATGTTGGCAACATAAAAAATGGATTTAAAGGAAAATAGTTTCTGTAAACACAATGCTGCTGCACATAGCAAGGATCCTTCTGTCTTTTTTAGGAATTGATTGGAAGGTGAATGCACCTAAGAGAGGAGTCTGAAAATTATAGACTAAGTGGATAGATATGTATATATATATATATATATATATATATATATATATATATATATATATATATATATATATATATCTATATATATATATATATATCATTTTAAAACCTACCCATAGTTTAAATAGTGATTGGGACAGAGTCATAACCCTTGTCAGTTTTTTTCTTGCAATCTGTGTCCTATCGGGGGAAAATTTCCTTCACAGCCTGTTCCATAGCCAAAACAAGAGGAAACCCCTCCAAAGTGAGGCCCCCGAGATGTCACCCAAAACAGTGTCCCCACTATACGATTTCCCCTCTATTATTGTTCTGGTTTCAACCCAAATTTGGTATTTTCTTTCACTTTTGATGATAATGGTAAACATGGCAATTAAGAAAGGAACCTCTTTAACAGGGGTACAGACAGCAATTAAACCTGACAGGGGCTAGAATGTCTCTCTACTCTATCCAAAACAAAACATCTGTTAACACTAAGCATTATATAGATAATAAAGGATGTTTTTGAAGCTGGGATCTGTACAGAAAGAAGAATAATGCAGTGATCACATACAATCGGACATTCCGACAGCAAAATCCATGGGATTTTTTCCGACAGATGTTGGCTCAAACTTGTCTTGCATACACACGCTCACACAATGTTGTCGGAAATTCCAAAAGTCGAGAACACGGTGACGTAGGATGAGCTGAGAAAATTGAAGTTCAATAGCCAGTGCGGCTCTTCTGCTTGATTCCGAGCACGCGTAGAACTTTGTGCTTCGGAATTGTGTACACACGATCGGAATTTCCGACAACGGATTTTGTTGTCGGAAAATTTGAGAACCAGATCTCAAATTTTGTGTGATGGAAATTTCGATGGAAACTGTCTGATGGAGCCTACACATGGTCTGAATTTCCGACAACAAGCTCTGACAGGGTTGCCGTCGGGAAAGTCCGACCGCGTGTATGTGGCGTAAGACTTGCCATGGAAAGGGACCCAGATTTACGCAGGTGTATAGTAAGGTGAAGTGCACCTGTTTTCACTGTATATATCCATCCACGTTCATAGAAATGGACAATATTGCTTCTTCTTCCCAGGTTTTGATGCATAATTTCACTTTACTTTATACTCTACTCTTAGGCCGCGTACACACGGGCGGATTGTCTGCCCAACTAAGTTCGTCAGACAATCCGACAGACAGTCCGTCCAACATTTGAATGAACGGACTTGACCACACACGATGAACAGACAGTCCGCTGAAAGCTTGCGCGATGACGTGTACAGCACGTACGACGGGACTAGAAAAACGACGTCCAATACACTGCAATGCAACCTTCGGCCGTGTAAATCCTTTCTGAGCATGCGCCATACTTAGTCCGTCTAACTTGCCTACACACGAGCGGACTGTCCGCTGAAACCAAGTTTGGACGGACAAAACCAAGTTTGGACGGACAAAATTACGGAAATTCCGAAAGACAAAGTCCGTCAGACTGTCCGCTGAAAAAGTCCGCTGCGCCCACACACGAGCGGATTGTCCGCTGAAACACGGTTCAGCGGACTAAGTTGGGCAGACAATCCGCCCGTGTGTACGCGGCCTTAGGTTTACTTCCCCTCTCCTCACTTCACAGTTTAGAAAATGAGGCCTGATGCATCCTCATTCTGATTGCATTGTGCAGTTCTGCCTGCTGTCTGTTTCCACCATGAGCACAGCCATTGTCTTTTCTAAGTGCATTTTCTATTTTCTTTTCCCAGATCCGACTCCACCAGGAAAAATCACTTTTATTACAACTGGAAGAAACACCATCACATTATGCTGGATAGAGCCAGTAAATATGACCAATGTGACTTATAATATAACTTATTATTGGAATGTTTCTTCTCCCATCACTGTGAAAAGCAACTCTCCAAATATCACCCTTCTGAGCCTGAAATCTGGGAGTCATTACACCATTACTGTGGTGACAGTTGGAGACCGAGGGTATTTGAGCACGCCTGTCAGCAGATTTGTGTTTACACGTAAGTTCCGTCAGGATGCTAACTATGCCAATGTGAACCCTCTAGATGCACTTAAGGCAAAATGCAATGAGAAGTGATAGACTTACCTGAGAAGTGTAGAGTGACAGCCATTTCTTGGTAGGGCAGAGTACCATTGAACAGGTTAGACCTGGGTGCTGGATCTACAGAATAGAAACCACGCTGGAGCAAACTGGAAGAGGGAGGTGATGGAAACTGAAAAAGGAAAGAAAGCCCAATGCATCCACTTATGCATGATTTTTCCAGGGACAGCTGCAGAGTATACTGTACTGATCCTGCACCCTGATCAATGATCACATCCCCCAGGTTCACCCTGCTCTAAATACTATAGACCAGTGGTCCCCAACCTTTTTGGCACCGGGGACCGGCGTAGTTGAAGAAAATTGTGCCAAGGCCCAGTGGGGTGTATGCAGCTTTTCGCGGGCAATTTATCGGGGCGATGGCTGGCGTTGGAGCTTCAATCATCCCGGCACCATCATTGATATGATGTTAGGATGATTGAAGTGCATTATTTCTATTATTACATTGTAATATATAATGAAATAGTTCAACTCACCATAACGCAGAATGTGCCAGAGTGTCACTTTCCATGTCGCCTGTCATCAGATGCAGATTGTCACTTTCCACGTCGCCTGCCTTCAGATGCAGCTTGTCACTTGCCGCATCACTTGTCACCAGAAGCATTTTGTCCCTTGCCACGTTGCCTGGCACCAGATGCTTTTTTGTCCCTTGCCATGTCACCTGCCACCAGATGCAGCTTGTCCCTTGCCATGTCACCTTGCCACGTCACCTACCACCAGATGAAGATTGTCATTTGCCATGTCGCCTGCCTTCATATGCAGCTTGTCACTTGCCACGTCATCTGCCACCAGATGCATTTTGTCCCTTGCCACGTCACCTGCCACCAGATTTGGATTGTCACTTGCCACGTCCCCTTCCATCAGATGCAGCTTGTCATTTGCGAGGTTGCCTGCTATCAGATGCAGCTTGTCATTTGCCACGACACCTGCCACCAAATGTGGATTGTCACTTGCCACCACATGACTGTTGTCACTGCAGTGGTGGCAGCACAGGTGTGCACATTAGTTCAAGCCTGGACCAGTGTAATGCCGCGCTGTGTCAGCAGAGGAGCAGTAAAGCTGGTGGGCAGTGAGAGATGATCTCATCTCTCTGTTCCCCCGCCTCACCTCCAGCATTATAGCATCCCCCTGTGAGCGCGGAAGAGCGGCGATGCGGGCAGTTGGAGATGATCTCATCTCTCTGCTCGCTCGCCTCCGTATAGCGGCCCTGCTGTGAGCGCGTAACAGCGGTGATGCGGGCGGGCGGTGAGAGATGTCATCTCTCTGCCTGCTCCGCCGCCGCTCATCAGATACAGTGCAGCCTTCGCGGCCCGGCTGCAAGCAGGCCACGGCCCGGCAGTGGGCCGCGGCCCGGGGGTTGATGACCCCTGCTATAGACCATTAGTCAGAGGTCCCCGTGATGGGCAAGAGACATGGATAACCAGGAACAAGTTGGAGGTCAAGATGGCCAGCAGACATAGATAACCAAGACCTATCCAGAAGTTGGTACACAGGAGTAAACTGAAGATGCAATGCATAGCCAGAAACTAGCTAGAAGTTGGTACATAGCAGTCAATGAAGGATTCAGGCTGGATAGCAGGAAGGCCAGCTTGCAAAAGTATTGCTTGGGCAGCAAGCCTAGATCTGCACCAAGTTTAAATAGCGTAGACAAGAGGAAGGAGTCACTCTGACAGGGAATGGCCACCACTCTAATTGGCTGTGCACTGCCAGGAGGTGGGTGCTGCTCTGACTGGATGCAGATGCTACCCTCCAGGTAAAACCGAGAATGCATGCAGTTTTGGCATTGGATCAAGGTAGCACTGACACCATCTCTGTTGGTAGACCAGAAATGTGGTGCCATTAGGGCACCATAATACACAGAAGAATATATTTAATTCTTCCAGCATATGAGAATCATTACCACTAGTGTGTCCAAACATAGTAAGGTTTTTTTCATCTGTGTGTCATGAGATAAATGTTTTTAGATTACATATTCTTTCATATTTTGCACAATAAGCACTAAGAGCGGTCTCTAGACATTTATTTGTCACAGGCAGATGTAGCCATCATTGAGAGGTGAGAAGGCGACAGAGGCCTTTCTTTCAAAGGGCAGGTTCCCTGATATTAAAAGGGTGTTCTATGTATCTGTTACAGGGTTGCAAAGTTTTGATGGCAAAAAAACATACAATTAGTAATTAGGGAAGAGATTCTGGTTTGCTGAAAACATAATTTCAGACTGAATTATGCTGGATTGAGTGTTCGTCTGACCTGGCCGGACCTTTAGATCATTCGGTAGGAGCCGTGAGTACACCCCTCACATTTTTGTAAATATTTTATTATATCTTTTCATGTAACAACTCTGAAGAAATTACACTTTGCTACAATGTAAAGTACTGAGCGTACAGCTTGTATAAAACCCCATACACACTATCAGATTTTCTGCTGATTTTTCCTTCAGATTTACCAAAACCATATAATATGAGGTCAAACCTTAGGAGTTTCAATTTGTATGCAATCAGGCCGGCCCTTCCAATACACGGTTTTGGTAAATCTGAAGACAAAAATCAGCAGAAAATCTGATAGTGTGTATGGGGCTTAACAGTGTAAATTTGTTGTCCCCTCAAAATAACTCAACACACAGCTAATAATATCTAAACCGCTGGCAACAAAAGTGAGTACACCCCTAATGGAAAATGTCCAAACCCTTATTTTCCAGCACTGCTTGGGCATGGAGGTCACCAGAGCTTCCCAGGTTGCTACTGGAGTCCTCTTCCACTCCTCCATGACGACATCCCAGAGCTGGTGGATGTTGGAGACCTTGCGCTCCTTGACCTTCTATTTTGAGGATGCCCCACAGATGCTCAATAGGGTTTAGGTCTGGAGACATGCTTGGCCAGTCCATCACTTCTTTAGCAAGGAAGTGGTCAACCTGGATGTGTGTTTGGGGCCGTTATCATGTTGGAATGCTGCCCCGTGGCCCAGTGTCCAAAGGGAGGGGATTATGCTCTGCTTCAGTATGTCACAGTACATGTTGGCATTCATGGTTCCCTCAATGAACTGTAGCTCCCCAGTGCCGGCAGCACTCATGCAGCCTCAGACCATGACACTCCCACCACCATGCTTGACTGTAGGCAAGACACACTTGTCTTTGTCCTCCTCACCTGGGTGCCACCACATACGCTTGATACCATCTGAACCAAGTAAGTTTATTTTGGTCTCATCAGACCACAGGACATGTTTCCAATAATCCATGTCCTTAGTCTGCTGGTATTCAGCAAACTGTTTGTGGGCTTTCTTGTGCATCATCTTTAGAAGAGGCTTCCTTCTGGGATGACAGCCATGCACACCAGTTTGATGCAGTGTGCGGTGTATGGTCTGAGCACTGACAGACTGACCCCCCACCCCCTTCAACCTCTGCAGCAATGCTGGCAGCACTCATATGTCTATTTCCCAAAGACAACCTCTCGATATGATGCTGATCATGTGCACTCAATTTCTTTGGTCGACCATGGTGAGGCCTGTTCTGAGTGGAACATGTCCTGTTAAACAGCTGTTTGGTCTTGGCCACCGTGCTGCAGCTCAGTTTCAGGGTCTTGCCAATCTTCTTATAGCCTAAGCCAGTGATGGCGAACCTTGGTACCCCAGATGTTTTAAAACTACATCTCCCATGATGCTCAACTACACTGCAGGGTGCATGGGCATCATGGGAAATGTAGTTTCAAAACATCTGGGATGCCAAGGTTTTCCAATAGTGGCCTAGGCCATTTTTATGAAGAGCAACAATTCTTTTTTTCAGATCCCCAGAGTACTTTGCCATGAGGTGCCATGTTGAACTTCCAGTGACCAGTGTGAGAGAGTGAGAGCGATAACACCAAATTTAAAGAGGAAATAAACCCTGATGAGTTTACTTCCTCTTTCATTCCCTGGAAAGGTAAAGCATAATGGACTACTATGCATCGCATAGTAGTCCATTATGTGTCACTTACCTGACGCAGGAGCCAGTCCCTTGTAGTCTGGCGCATCCATCTTCTCCGTGGGTCTCGCCGCGCATGCGTACGGGAGCTGCCACTTGATTGATGGCGACACGCTCAGTGCCTGTCTTTCGGTAAATATCTCCTAAACCGTGTAGGTTTAGGAGATGTTTCTTGGACCTACAGGTAAGCCTTAATCTAGGCTTACTTGTAGGTCAAAGTGTGTTGTAAGGGTTTACAACCACTTTAACACATCTGCTCCCCATTCACATCTGAGACCTTGTAACACTAACGAGTCACATGACACCGGGGGAGGGAATATGGCTAATTGGGCCCAATTTGGACATTTTCATTTAGGGGTATACTCACTTTTGTTGCAATCGGCTTAGACATTAATGGCTGTGTGTTGAGTTATTTTGAAGGGACTGCAAATTTACACTGTTATACTGTTATAAAAGATATAATAAAATATTTACAAAAATGTGAGGTGTGTGCTCTTGTGAGATACGATAGTGTGTTTTTCCTTATAACCTTAGTCTTTTTTACATGTTCCCCAGGGCAGTACCCAGTTCCCCATGCCATTTGTTTGACAATCACTTGCCTATTAGCCCATGAAATGGCCATTACTAATCAATTGAGTTCAGATTCGGTATCCAAACTTTTCTGACATTCCTCAAACCCAACTATATTTGCCTCATCCCTATCCCTAATTATTATTTTTTCATTGTATGTATTTAGTTTACTCAATCGACCATTCCAGTTGATTTATTTATTTTTTACTACAAAACAATTGTACACAGTAATACTGTAACAGTAATATTTCAAATCTACTAATTCATGGGTTTTAATGATGATATGCACTGTTGGTACAGAGGAAGGTAGTTGTACTGTGCAAGTGATACTTAATGTAGAGTTTGAGAATTTCTTTGTCTTAAGGACCATAAAAAATGTAAATAGTTGGCAACTTAAATTGAATGTTTCAACAGAGCACTCTACAATGTTATTAATTGTAATTAAGGTAGCTACAAAGCCTTTTCTAAGAATTATACCCAATAAATCTAATGTGCTTTGAATCGATAAAAATGTGGTGCTTAAAATATAACCATTGAATCCTTCAAAGTCCTGTCATTTAAAAATGAGAGTTACCCAGAAGCCATTTCTCATAATGTGTAGAGCCTCTTACACTACAAATATACTATTAAATGATATCTTCTTCAATGTTACATAGTTACATAGTAGGTGAGGTTGAAAAAAGACACAAAACCATCAAGTCCAACCTATGTGTGTGATTATATGTCAGTATTACATTGTATATCCCTGTATGTTGCGGTCGTTCAGTTGCTTATCTAATAGTTTCTTGAAACCATCGATGCTCCCCGCTGAGACAACCGCCTGTGAAAGGGAATTCCACATCTTTGCCGCTCTTAGCCCTTGTACACACGGTCGGAGATTCCGACAACCAAATCCGTCTGAGTAATTCCGACGGATTAATTCCGGAAGAGGTCCGGAAGTGATGTTGCATACACACGGTCGGACTAAATTGTCGGAAAATCCGTACATAACGTGATGACGTTATTTCGTTACCACGGGACTACGTTTAGGCTAGTAGCCAATAGCTTTGGTCTAGGAATTTGATCTGAGCATGCATGGCACTTTGTCCATTGGAGTAGGCTACACATGATCGTAGTATGTCCGATGGGAGAATTTTGTCGGAAAATTTTACCGGCAAGTTGGAAAACTTGGTCCGTCGGATATTCCGACGGAAACAGTCCGATGCAGACCACAAAACGACAAAACGGTCCGATAGGACACATTCCGACCGTGTTTACAAGGGCTTACAGTAAAGAACCCTCTACATAGTTTGAGGTTAAACCTCTTTTCTTCTAATTTTAATGAGCGGCCATGAGTCTTGTTAAAGTTTTCTCCCTATTGTGGGGTCACCAGTATGGTATTTGTATATTGAAATCATATCCCCTCTCAAGCGTCTCTTCTCCAGGAAGAATAAGTTCAGTGCTCGCAACCTTTCCTCATAACTAATATCCTCCAGACCCTTTATTAGCTGTTACCCTTCTTCGTACTCGCTCCATTTCCAGTACATTTTCCTAATTGTTCACCAAATTTTATCTTACTGCACGCACGCACTTCATGTAAAGTCCCACTTTTGTTGCTCCTCCTAATGTATCATTATAGGGATGGAAACATATGATTGCACCAAATCTTTGTTTTATTTAAAGTCCCATCTTTCCTCCAATTAATCATTGAATAGGGATGGAAGTGCGTGTGTTTGCTTTATTTGTTCTTTGTCCAGATAGAACCCCTGCCATACATTGACCTGCTGTTTATCTTTATGAGGTTAATTCAATTCTTATTTTTATTTTTATTTTCCTTTAGCAATTCTTAATTGATAATATTTTGCTACTACTACAAGAGGTACTTTCTTTGGTCTTATGGTGTTGATGGTGGTGCACTGTCGGTCGCCATGCCGGTCTTTGGGTTTCCTTCACTTCGGGAGCTGTGACGCGCCTGGAACCCCCTCCCCCCTCTCCTTTTTGGGAGGGGTGGGGGCGTCTCCACAGCGCGTCAGCGTCACGCCTCCCTGGCCGGGCGCGTGCGTCCTTCTGGACGCCGGCATGCCCATTCAGGTGATTCTCCATACTTGCACACGTTGGGGGTGGGGTTTGCGCCGATTGGTCCGGGTGCTATCGTGCCCGTTCGGCAGTGTCTTTCTCCCCCCCCCTCCGTGTGCGGCGTGACGTTGGTGGGCGGTCTTTGTGGGGACACCTATAAGGGCGTAATTTCAGCTGTGCCGGCTCTCGAGGCTCCCAACACACTGGACGCTCTTCAAACTGTGATGTTGATATTCTTTTCCTATCAGGATCATTTACTTTATTAGGTGTTGCTCACTATTTTAAACCTTTTTACTCCCTCATACTTGCACTTTTGGTGTTATAGTGGTGTATGGTCCCTCTTTTCCAATATTCAGCAATCTTTTTGCCCTCACTTTTGGGGATTTTATTAATGTTTGCACTCTCTTTTCTCTTTCCTTTTCTTTTTCCCTAAATTCCAAAACTTCTCTACTTTAATTTTATTTATTTTTTCCAATCCACACACACTGTTTCCCCTTTACACAATCACTTCAGCTCAACTCTTTAAGACACTTATTGTTCTTTATGGTCACTTAACCTTTCACTTTACACGCAGATCTGCCTCGTGAGTTTGTGCCGGCCGGACGGCGCCGTGTGGGTTGCCTTCGCTGACTTGTCCACCTCGGCTCCCGGGGATGGTGCCTTTAGGGGGCTGGCGGTGACCGACACTAAGCTACTGCCATGTTTCACCATTTCACGTAAGAATGTACTTTGGGTGGGGTTTTTTCTTATCGCCCCACCTTTATCGTAAGTCTGCTGATAACAGACCATTTTTATTCTATTTCTAATTTTAGAGAAGACACGCGCTTGCTCCTGACGAGTGGTACCTCAGCCACGAAACGCGTAGAGCTATCAACTGTCGCGTTTATCTTCAATTATGACTAATCCTCCATATATTTTATCAATACTTTTTCTAATTGGATATCCGAGCCATTTGTCAGGCAGGCACTATCTTATATTTATGGTTTTATATTAACATAATTTGGTGTACGGTGGAAAATTTTCCTGTGTTCATATTACTCTGTATAGATGCTTCATTATTTTTACTTGATTGTATCAAACAATTTCTTATATGGAATTGATAATATTGAATGTATATTGTAAAAATATTGATTAACTTTATGAACCAATTAATACATTTTCCTAATTGTTCACCAAATTTTATCTTACTGCACGCACGCACTTCATGTAAAGTCCCACTTTTGTTGCTCCTCCGCTTGTTTACTTCCCCAATCTCCCTCTGCCTTTCTGATGTTGCTCGATGTACCAGTAGTATTCCTGAGAATACTACCTTGGAAGTCCTTTTCCTCAATTTAGCTCCCAAGTCCCTAAAATCGTTCTTTAGGATACTCCATCTGCCTCTGACTTTGTCATTGGTGCCAACATGCACCATGACAGCTGGGTCTTCCCCAGCACCTCCCAGTAATCTGTCCACCAGATCCTTGATGTGCCGAACCCGAGCGCCCGATAGACAACATAACAGCGCTTCAGGTCTTCTTACTGTCCTTCTAAGAACTAATTCCCCTACCACCAGAATCTGTCTTTCCTTTCCCTTCGCTTCCCCCCCGACTCTCACTGAAGGAGTTCTTCCCCTGGCAGCTAGGAGAGTCCCTCAGCTCCAGCAGTGCTGGTTCCTGACTGGTTTCACCAATGTCACTCAATGGAGCGTACTTATTGGTATGCTCCAGCTCTGGATCGGCCTCCCTGGCACTTCCCTTCCTGACTGTCACCCATCTACTCTTTGCTAGTGCCTGCACCTCTTTGTCTCCACCCGCCTCTGTGCTGGCCCCTGCCGGCACCTGCCGTGTACGTTCCTGGCTCTCCTTTAGTATGGAGTGCTGACAGTTGCTTCCCCAGATTCAGAACCTGGGCTTCCAAACAATGCGCTTACATATTGCACAGCAGTATTCACCCTTGATCGGATGATCAAGGAAGGGATACATGCCGCAAGATGTACAACGAGTCGCTCTCCACACCCGCCGGGCATCGTACCTATTCATTTAATGAGGATTGGGGATTATACCCTGTCCAAATGACCTAACAACTAGCTTCCTGACACTAATACTCAACAAGACAATAAATACACAGGTACTCGCAGACCTCCGTGCACTCACAGAACTACATGCACTCGCAGACCCCTCCCAGATCTACATGCACTCACAGACCGCTCCCAGATCTACGTGCACTCGCAGACCCCTCCCAGATCTACGTGCACTCACAGACCCCTCCCAGATCTACGTGCACTCGCAGACCCCTCCCAGATCTACGTGCACTCGCAGACCCCTCCCAGATCTACGTGCACTCACAGACCACTCCCAGATCTACGTGCACTCACAGACCACTCCCAGATCTACGTGCACTCACAGACCACTCGCAGAACTACGTGCACTCACAGACCACTCGCAGAACTACGTGCACTCACAGACCACTCGCAGAACTATGTGCACTCACAGACCACTCGCAGAACTATGTGCACTCACAGACCACTCGCAGAACTACGTGCACTCGCAGACCACTCGCAGAATTACGTGCACTCGCAGACCACTCGCAGAATTACGTGCACTCACAGACCACTCGCAGAATTACGTGCACTCGCAGACCACTCGCAGAACTATGTGCACTCGCAGACCACTCGCAGAACTACGTGCACTCGCAGACCACTCGCAGAACTACGTGCACTCGCAGACCACTTGCAGAGCTACGTTCACTCGCAGACCACTCGCAGAACTACGTTCACTCGCAGACCACTTGCAGAACTATGTGCACTCGCAGAACTACATGCACTTGCGGACCACTCTCAGAACTACGCACACTCGCAGAACTACGTGCACTCACAGACCACTCGCAGAACTACGTGCACTCGCAGAACTACACGCACCCATTCGCAGAACTACGTGCACTCACAGAACTACACGCACCCACTCGCAGATCACTCGCAGAACTACGCGCACCCACTCGCAGACCACTCGCAGAACTACACGCACTCGCAGACCACTCGCAGAACTACGCTCACCCAATCGCAGAACTACGTTCACTCGCAGACCACTTGCAGAACTATGTGCACTCGCAGAACTACATGCACTTGCGGACCACTCTCAGAACTACGCACACTCGCAGAACTACGTGCACTCACAGACCACTCGCAGAACGACACGCACCCATTCGCAGAACTACGTGCACTCACAGAACTACACGCACCCACTCGCAGATCACTCGCAGATCACTCGCAAAACTACGCGCACCCACTCGCAGACCACTCGCAGAACTACACGCACTCGCAGACCACTCGCAGAACTACGCTCACCCAATCGCAGAACTACGTGCACTCGCAGACCACTCGCAGAACTATGTGCAGACAACACTCAGGTACTCACACTACACAGGTACTATGACCCTTGTTATGACCTCCTGTTTTAAACTCTAGTTTTTAATGGTTTTTAATGTCATTTAGGTGTTTTTCTGTCTTTTTTTTTTTTTTGTTAAGCGCAAATGTATGTTTTCTACTTTCCAGAGCCATTGCCGGTGAACCTGCCACAATATTTTAATGTGACTTCAACTTCTGTGTCCTTAAATTGGACCAAACCGAATGAATACCAGAGTTCTTACACATACAGAGTGCAGACAAATGTCACATCATCATCTACACTGATAAAAAATATAATGGTGACCAATCAACCAGCAACAATAGTGAATCTGACCCCGGGACAAACATATACATTCCTGATATATACAAGAACTGCTGATAATGTCACTGAATCTGATTCAGTGTCACTAACTACCTGCACAGGTGAGTACAGCCGCAGTCCTGCTCTTATCTCTGTGTTGGGGACACCATGAAATCACTTACGTATTACTGAGTTCTGTTAGTTTGATAAGAGAAGGTTCCTTTAAAAGCAAATAGTTTTTTTTGCCAAGGCATATTGGATAAAATTGATTAGAATTTTATGATCTACGGTATCTCACAAAAGTGAGTACACCCCTCACATTTTTGTAAATATTTTATTTTATCATTTCATGTGACAACACTGAAGAAATTACACTTTTCCACTTTTCTACAATGTAAAGTAGTGAATGTACAGCTTGTATAACAGCAGGGCAATCTTTAATATTGATTGGACCCTGGGCAAACATTTTCTTCCCCCCCCCCCCCCCCCCCAATGCAACTTTTCTCTCCACCCCAACATTTAAAAACACATGTAAACTTATGTAATGAATAGTATTGTAACTCTACTGTCTGCCCTCATGTTGTAAAGCACTGCACAAACTGTTGGCGCTATATAAATCCTGTATAATAATAATGATGATGGGGGGGGGGGGGGGTAGAGGAGTCCAGAATGATAGGTAGTGGAGGGGGATAGCGGAGTGCAGGATGATGGGGGGAGAGATAGGGAAGTCCAGGATGATGGGGGAGATAGGGAAGTTCAGGATGATTGGGGGGGAAGATGGGGGAGTTCAAGGTGATGCGCTGGGGGGGGGGGGGGGGTAAGGGAAGTCCAGGATGACGGGGGGAAGGGGGAGATAGAGGAGTCCAGTGTAGCACCCTCTACCATAGGTAGGTGCTAGCATAGGATTTTTTTGCTAGGGAAACTCTCAGCACAGGTAAATTTGGACAGGCCTATGCTTTAGGCTAGGTCTGTCTGTTTTGATTTGGGGGGCAAGGAGTGGCTAGTGTAGCAGTGGGTGTGACCACCTGTGCTTCAGTGCTGAGGCGCCTGCCCTGCTTCCAGGGAGAATGTTCTGGAAGGGGGGCAAGGCATAGAACTGGAGTGGCAGGCAGCTTGTGTGGGAGCCCTGACCAATCCCCAACAGGAATTGGCAGGGGGCGGGCCTGCTATATAAGCTGAGTAACAGACCACTGGGAGGAGTTGTCGGCTGGGAGAAGTGAAGAATGCAGTACTAAACAGCAGCAGGAGGGCACCCCCATCTGGGGGGGTGGGTGCGCTGATTGCGGGAGGAGGCCCAGGAGAGCTGTGAGGGAACTTCACCTTTACACAGTCATTGGTGAAGTCCTCATCTTTACACTGTCATTGGTGACGTCCTCATGTTTACACGGTCATTGATGAGGAATTCCTGTAGCAGAGGGGCAGGAGAAGCTGTCGGAATGTACAGTCCGGTTAAGTTATTCACCATGGACTCAGAGCAGAGAAAAGTCAGCGAGTGTACCACAGTGGAGTGCTGGATCTGGGGACATGCCAGGGAGTCTGTGAGGGTCATTGGTGAAATTCTCATCATTACACGGTCATTGATGAGGAGTCCTGGATCAGAGGAGAGACTGTGGGGAATGGTGTCAAATCCATGTGGCCCGAGGGCGCAGGATTTGAAAGCTGGGCTAGTTGGGAACAGTAGTCCACCATTCAGCACTACTAGGCCTTTCGGGGGGAGAGGTACTGAAGGCCTCTGGCCTAGTAGCAGAAACCAATCAGAGTCAGCATTAGAGACTATTCAGAGTGGATTCTTTTGCATAGAGAAGAATATGTGACAAGAAATGAATGTGCTACAGTATAAGTTTGTGCAGGAGGAGAGGATTTCTGGGAACTTCACCCTTACACGGTCATGGGTGAAGACTTCATCTTTACACAGTCATTGATGAGTAGCTTCTGGGAGCAATAGTCGTCAGGAGTTACGCAGAGGAGGAGCAATAGTCTGCATGGTGATGCAGGGAAGGGACTGTAGCTGTTATACACGTGCATCATTTCTTCAGGCTCAAACTAACTTCTAATCTATAAAATCTATAAATATGATGGCAAAGTATTTTGATCTATGGGCATCCCATATACCCCTTTCCCCAACCAAGTTATACCTCCAATAAACAAAAACAAAACAAAAGCAAATGACTGTTCATTGTCTCTGAGGTGATATATGAAGGTCTGGCAGCAGGGTGATATGGTGGATGTTTGTTACTAGTGGCAACTACACTGCTACATTTGGAGGTGCCACCGATATCCGCCTTCACGGTTAACCTGCTGGCCATGGCCCCTTGCACACCGAAAAAAGCCCGGGGAGATTTTGCCTGTTTTGCCAAGTTTGGGATATAACGAGGTAAGGACTGTGTTTGCCTCCAAAATTGACTTTTGCCCCATGCTGTTGCCCGTAGCAACCAAATCCAAGCTTGTTGTCGAGTGTAATTGTCCATAGCAACCATCCAGGATTAGCACTGCCATCACGCCCCTGCACCCAGTTGCCTCAATGGACACTCACTACAGCGATAAGACCTGCATCCAGTGACTGTAACCATGTGCTATAACCCGTGGCAACCACGGTGAGAGATCCTGCTCTGGATTACTGCTTACAGTTCCTCATACGCTGAACAAACAAGTGTGTGGGTGAAGTTACGCCCCAGCGGAGGACACTGAAGGAGACCAGTGTGCTGTGCAGTGTGCACACCACGAGGCAGATGAAGATGGCGGAGGGTGGCCAGATGATACCCATTGTACAGCGGTCACCTGAAAGGCAGGTCGGAAGAAAAGACTGCTGTGGAGACCCATGGCCTGGCCAGGGGCCCAGAGGTTGCAGGAATCAGTGTGCAGCCTCTGGTTGATCTCCCTGAAGAGTCAGCTCCAAGTAAGACCCTTGCTGTGCCCATCCGGAAGGAGCCCATGCTGCAGGAGGAGGGAGAACCCTCAGGTGATGATGATGGATGAGGTGAGCGAGGGCCGGGTCATAGACTTGGGTTCACCCAGAGTGCTGGAGAGGTTCAGTTCAGTGGAGAAACTATTCTCTTGGTGTTCCCCAGAAGAGGTCTCCAGTGAGGAGGAGTGGGAGACCGGGGATTCCCCATCTGTGGATACCCCATCTGAAACAATGGAGGAACCACAATCCCCAGTGCAAACCAGCAGACTTTTCCTCAATCAGCCCTCTACTACTCAGACCAGGACACCCACCTACAGGCAGTGGGTCACCAAGGCCCCAGATGCCCGCGTCCTGCCTGAAAAAGAAAAACCTAAAGAGCTGCCCCGGCTCTCCCATTTCCAGTGGGAGATAC
The DNA here is from genome assembly GCF_037356315.1 of Lithobates pipiens. Taxonomy (NCBI): domain Eukaryota; kingdom Metazoa; phylum Chordata; class Amphibia; order Anura; family Ranidae; genus Lithobates; species Lithobates pipiens. Next base: position 3,918,292 of record NW_027507786.1, read on the forward strand.
AACGGAGGTGTCGCCTTGGAGCGGGGCTTAGATTATCTATATGTCCCAGCCCAAACCATGGACGTCATTGAGGACTCACAGGGACAGTGGGAGGATGACCTGGTTTGGGACTATTTTCTGTCAGAGGAGAGGGGAGACAGTGGGAGGATGACCTGGTTTGGGACTATTTTCCGTCAGAGGAGAGGGGGATAGCCGGAGGAGGTTGCTGGATCCACGTTTTTATATGTGAGAAGGACTGCTGCATTGTGAAGCCCATATAAAAATGGCCACAGGGACTTTTTTAAACACTTGTTTACCGGTTGATTGCAACTTACATTTTTAATACAAGATTGTGAAACAATGTTAAGATATTATTGGTCATTTTTTCAATGTAATTTCCCTCAATTATTTTGATCTACCATTCATGGAAATATCTTGAAAAATGTATCAGCCATCACAAAACATATTATATTAAATGTACCGTATATGTCCTGAATTCTTTGTTGTTCTACTATTTCTAAAAATGCTTTAAAGAACTTATCAGTCATCAGTAAACCTGAATAGAATGAGTCTCATAAAGCATATAAGTTATAACATTATGAACATTGTATTTTCAGTTCCCGGACAAGCTGTCACTGTCAAAGTGCACAATGACCAGTCGGTGAATTCTCTGGAGGTGAACTGGGCGCCACCAATAGGAATCGTGTCCAATTATAATGTCACCATAACAGGAGATGTAAATAGGACATTACAGAATACATCTACACAAGTGACCTTCACTGACTTACTACCAGGAAGGAATTATACCGTCACTGTACAGACCATCAGTGGGAGCTGCAACAGTCCAATCACTACAGTGACAGCGACCACATGTGAGTATGATCCATAAAAAAATGAAGACTTTCACAGACCACATCCGGATAATTATAGAAAGAGAGATTATTTGTGGACAGGGGGACCCTAGTCCCACAAAAAGCAAAACCGGACTTGATTGGCTTAGCGAAGGAGACCACAAATAATTCTGAAAAGTAGAAAATGTATTTAAAATATAAAGGTACAAAAAACATAAAGCATCAGGTAGTAACAAATTTCCCACTCTAGACCTGAAATCTAATTAGGGCCTTATATTGAAAACCCGTCTCACTGAATCAGAATTGTGGATATATAATCCCATGTAGATAAATAGCATAATCAAAATACTAGACATGTGCGATTCGGTTCGTAACAAATAGATTTTCGTATGAATGTGTTAGTATTCGTACATTCGGATCGATTCGAACATCTGAATAGCTGAAAGAACCAATATACGAAAATTACAAATAAGCAAGATAACGAACACGCGAAAATACGAACTTGCGAACTGACAAACTTACGAAAATATGAAACTCCGAAACAGCAAAGGAAAGAAAATGACATCTATGACGTCAGTAATTCGTAATTTCGTATATCTTCATATTTTCATTCGTGTGTTCGTTATTTTGTTTGTTCGTCTGTTCGTAATTTTGTTTGTTCGTGTTCTTGAATCGTTCTTTAGAATGGACAGTGTAAGTGTATCTTAATATGTATGTTTGTAATTTCGTATGTTCGTAATTTCGTGTTCTCGAATCGTTCTTTCGAATGGGCAGTGTATTAGTGAGTGATGTATCTTACTTAATATCTTTAGCCAAGCAGCTTATCCCTTTTGTGTCTGAGTCACACTGCATTCCTGAATCCTTTTATATTCAGTTGAGGAGGAGACTGAGTTGAGTCCTTGTCGCCAGGGCCGGACTTACCATTGGGCTTGACTGGGCTCAATCCCAATAGGGGGCCCCGCGGGCCCCGCCGAGATACATAGTCAAGTGTACTTGGCTCAGCTCCGCTCACAGTCACACCTAGTCCCGCCCTATGATGGACATAACACAGGGACTGGGCGTGACTGTGAGCCGAGCCGAGTACACTTGACTACTCTCCGCTCAGCTCGGGACCGCGAGAGCACCCGAGAGCTAGCGGGAGGACCCGAGAGCCGCCGAGATACACAGGACTCTGTATCACGGCGGCGCCATTTTTAAACTTCAAGACTGCAAATGACAAGGCTGCAAATGACAAGGCTACAGTGACAAGGCTGCAATGACATTGGACAAGTCTGCAGATGGACACTGATAAGGCTGCATTGATGGGCATTTAAATGTAAGTTTTTTCCTTAAAATTCCCTCCTGAACTTGGGGTGCGTGTAATGTGCTGACGCGTGTTATACGCCAATAAATACGGTAATGTATAGAAGGTAGGGCCTGAAAGTGACTCAAGCCCAGGGGCCCCCACCACCCTAAGTCCTGCCCTGCTTGTCGCCCTAGGCCAAAACACAGCACTGGGTAGAGTGAACCTGTATTCATTGTACATGTAACACCCCGATGTTTAGGCAGAGTTGCTAACAAATTTAGTTTGCCTGGTAGTAAGTGTCCTAGCTAATTGTTAGAAGATCCACTAATTCTTCCCAAAATCTGGATTTGCTGCACTTTTCTCTTCTGTTTCTGGGTGGCACTGTTTCTGGTGACATTGGATTGACAAGGGCATAGCAAAGTGAATAGATGGGGTGTCTCAGCCAATTGGTAGGGGTTTCTTTAGCCCCTTGGCCTGCTGGGAGAGCCTTTTTATTTGAGTGGAGTCAGGTGATCGCTGTTCTGTGCCACCTGGATGGCAGTCTGGGTGGATGTGTGTTGAGTCGCCTCGGGTTGCTAGGCCAGAAGCCTGAGGCCTATCCCTCCTAGACTGCCCGAGGCCTATCCAGGAGCAGGAGAAGCAGCGAAGGGTTGGGACTTCAGGCTTAGAGTCCAACCGAGTTTCAGAAGTTCAGCCGGTCATGGTCAGAGGTAAAGGGGAAGCAGTAGCCACTAAGGGACCATCCCTCTTATTACCAGAGGCTACATTGAGAACGCTCAAAGAAGTACCAGAGCAGTCTTCTCACCAGCCAGGGATGGTGAAGAAGTGGGAAAGCTTCAGCGAGTGCCAAGCCAGGGACCCAGCGGGTTAGCGCGGGGTGGGGGGGGGGTGACACTTGAGGAGTATACAACTGTGGAAGAGCTCAGGGTATCCAGTGCCCCGACTGGGATCTGGAAGTCTAGTGGGAGCTCAGTGAGTGAAGATACTGTGAGATGTGAGAGAAGATCCATTCTGGGTTACTAAGCGTTATGTGTGAAGATCTCTATTGACAGTTACAAGTTCAGTTGCCATAGGAGACAGCAGTTCTACAGATACAGTGGTTTCATCCAGCTGCAGGCCCTCAACTTGTATAGCTGTCTGCCTGTTTTGTCTCGGAGTCTGCCAATTACCATTGCACCTGCCTAAGGGTGTCCTGGCCCTAACCCTCTCTCCACCAGTTCTTGTTAAGAGACAATAAATCTTTTTTGTTCACATTCAAAAAGTAAATGGCGCCCAATTATTCCATCTTGCATTACACCTACCATGGCTAGTAACCCTGACTCTGGAGGTCACTATTAGGCCTCTGGAGGTTCGGGATGACGCTACATACATATCCAACCACATTTATGGAAACATAAACTAGAGCTTCTTCCCAGGATTTGATGCATAATTCCATTTTACTTCATATTTTACTCATAGATTCACTTCCCTTCACCTCATTTCACACTTTGGTAAATAAGGCCTTGCGCATGCTGTTCTGCCTGCTGTCTGTCCCCACCATGAGTGCAGCCATTTTCTTTTCTAAGTGTATTTTCTATTTTCTTTTCCTAGATCCGACTCCACCAGGAAACGTCACTTTTACTACAATCGGGACCAACACCACGACATTATCTTGGGTAGAGCCAGTAAACATGACCGGGGTGCCAAAGTCATATAATATAACGTATTACTGGAATGCTGATTCACACATCACTGTACTAAGTAACTCTCCAAATGCCACCCTTCGAAGCCTGAAATCTGGGAGTAATTACACCATTACTGTGGTTACAGTCGGAGCTCGGGGGTATCAGAGCATTCCTGTTAGCAGATCTGTGTTTACAAGTAAGTTCTTACCATCGGTCAGGATGCCAATTATGCCAATGTGGATCCTCTAGATACACTTAGCCCTTGTACACACGGTCGGAGATTCCGACGGAATGTGTCCGATCAGAGGGTGTTGTCAGATATTCCGACTGTGTGTGGTCTGCATCGGACTGTTTCTGTCAGAATATCCGTCGGACCAAATTTTCCAACTTGCCGGAAATATTTTCCGACAAAATGCTCCGATCGGACATACTCCGATCATGTGTAGAGAATTCCGATCGGACAAAGTGCCACACATGCTCAGATCAAATTCCTACATCAAAGCTATTGGCTACTAGCGTGAACGTAGTCCCGTCCTAACGAAATAACTTCATCACGTTCTGAACGATCGGATTTTCCGACAACTTTGTCCGACCGTGTGTATGCAACAGTTTCGGACAAGATCCGTCGGACAAAATCCGACGGATTTGGTTGTCGGAATCTCCGACCGTGTGTACAAGGGCTTAAAGTGATATGCAATGAGAAGTGATATGCCCCATACACATGGTCAGAATTTCTGATGGAAAAAGTCCGATCGGATTATGTTGTCGGAAAATCGTGTGCAGACTTTTTCTGTCGGAATTTCCGACGGAAAAAGTTTGAGAGCTGGATCTAAAATTTTCCGACAACAAAATCCGATCTGACTTTTTCTGATCGCGTGTAGAGAATTCCGACACACGAAGTGCCACGCATGCTCAGAAAAAAATTTGAGACGAAAGCTATCGGCTACTGGCCTCTGCGTAGTCCCGTCGTACGTGTTGTACGTCACCTCGTTCTGAACGATCAGATTTTCTGACAACTTCGTGTGACCGTGTGTATGCAAGACAAGTTTCGGCCAAAATCCGTCGGAAATAAAAACAACGGATTTTGTGGTCGGAATGTCCGACCGTGTGTATAGGGGATAAGTCTTACCTAAGAAGTGTAGACTGACAGCTGGTTTGTGGTAGGCCAGAGTACCATGAAACAGGTTAGACCTGGGTGCTGGATCTACAGAATAGAAACTACGCTGGAGCACATCGGAAGAGGAAAAAAGGAAAGAAAGCCCAATGCATCCTCTTGTACATGATTTAGATTCAGATTAAAAAAAACATTGAACTAAATGATATAATGTAACAAAATAGGTAAAACGCCAAGGCGGTGAATACTTTTGCAAGGCACTGTATACCCTTAGATTATGTCTCCTATATCTCAATGTGATTTAAGAGTTTTCCTTTCTATCATGTTAAGCTTGGATGTATGTTTTCTATGTTCTAGAACCATTGCCCGTGAACCTGCCACAAACCTTGAAAGTGACGTCATCTTCTGTGTCCTTAAATTGGAGTAGACCGAATGAATCTCACAGTTCTTACACCTACAGAGTGCAGACAAATGTCACATCGCAATCTATGATAAATAATACAATAGTGACCAGTGAATCAGCTTCAATAGTAAATCTGACCCCAGGACAAACATATACATTCCTGATATATACAAGAGCTGCTGATAATGTCTCGGAATCTGAACCTGTGTCACTAACTACCTGCACAGGTGAGTACCACTGCTGTCATCACAAATTATTCCTTTATTACTGAAAACGTTCAGCTTTATAAGAGGTATAACAAATGTGACAGCGCTGCCTCCTAGTGGTAAGTGAATAAAAACGCACACAATAGCACTGACCCGCAAAGCAGCTGCTGTTTTTTTATTTGGGCTTTCCGTTACCTCCTTGTTTGCTTCTCCGTCTTGGGGTTCCCGTGGTAGATGGCCCAAAGAATGTGGAAATTGACACTGAATCTTCTTTTGGGTTATTTATAAAGGGTAGAGGGTTAGGAGTGAGTTCAGGTACTTAGATTGCAAAAAATGGAAGTCTTTAGAGAAAAATCCAGAGAATAGCAACTGTTTCACAACTGGATTTAACAACCCCCCGGATAAACCTCCTCTCACTAGGCCTAACAGCCGGTGGGGTGCTCGGTAAAGTCTCTGCCACAGACTTATGAGGTACACTTGAGCGTTACTAAGGGGAGGTAGATAAATTTAAAGAGCTATCAAACGGTACCAGGTTCTCTCAGCCGATCCGGCGATACCATATGAGTGTTGATCCAGGCTGCGTCCTTCAACTAAGCCTCCAGGCTCCTTCAGAGAAGCCATCCTTGCGCACGGCCTTCTCCTGAAGAGTCTTCCCCTGGGGTTCTTCAGTTGCTGGGCCTCTCCCTTCAGATGAGACGGCACCGGACCACCCTTGGATCAGTAGGCCCCAAAACTTCACTCTGGCCTGTCCCTGCAGTTGCGTCGCCTCGGGCCAGCCGGCCCCGAGACTCAGGATGCATGGTTCCTCACCCCAGGCCAGGAGGGCCATGGGGCTGGGTCAGGAGGACCACCAGAACCGAACAGACAGAAAATAAAAAATAGAACAAGCTACCACGTGGCGCCAGAATGCACAGCAGGAAAACACTCCCACTGGGATGGTTCCAACAGAATAGTGGCATTCAATGCACCCAGCTAGACTGCGTTTCTACTCTTGCCGGCGGTGACAGTGACACCTGCGGTCAAGGAGAACCCAGTGCAACATAGCTGGACTGGTACTGAAACCAGAAATTTAGAGAAATAGTCCCGAAACCCAACTGCGGTTTCAGGCAAATTAATTTTTCAAAAAACCATAGCACCTGCTTGTCAGGAGCCAGCGCTACAACACTAATGATGTGCAAATTGAATATAGCTGCTGCTATCACCTGCATGTTCTAACCAAACAATAGATAATAAGTATAAGCCCTTGTACACATGGTCGGACATTCCGACAACAAAATCCGTTGGATTTCTTCTGACGACTTTTGTCCGAAACTTGTGTTGCATACACACGGTTGGACAAAGTTGTCGGAAAATCCGATCGTTCGGAACGTGATGACATTCGTGCCTTGCGATGGGACTACGTTGCGGCTAGTAGCCAATAGCTTTGGTGTCGTAATTTGATCTGAGCATGAGTGGCACTTTGTCCGATCGGAATTCTCTACAAAGGATCGGACAAAGTCCGATCGGATCATGTTGTCGGAAAATTTTATAGCCCAGCTCTAAAACTTTGTCGGTCGGATATTCCGACGGAAACAGCCCGATGGAGCCCACACACGATCGGTCCGTGACAACACAGTCCGATCAGACATTTTCCGTCAGAATATCCGACCGTGTGTACAAGGGCTAAGAAATATGACAGCGCTACTACAAACTAATAATAGAAATACCAATAACAATGTTCAATATAAATGTAAAATGCTAAATTAATAGTCCAATTGGATGAAAAAACTAAATATATATGAAAATATAGATGGATAGTCTTCTTATATAAAATGTGCATTAGATTTCACTGTGAAGAAAAGTGCTTCTCAAACAAAACAACAATCTGTGACAAGTGCTCCCTTCACCGGGTGCAATGGACGCTCTCCTCCTTCCTAGACCCTGATAGGGTCATACATGCTCAGGAATAATAATGGTTCTCATCAGCAAATGGCTCCACATTCTTCTGATGGTTCCTATAAAGACCCTTCAGGGATCAAACATGGTCCACACACCGTATGTTTCTCCTTTAATAACACATCCGTGATGTCCACAAGCAGCTCCAAACCGACATGAAAATATAAAGTGCTTCAAATAATGCAGTACCAGGTGTTAAGTGGAATGAAATGTTACAATCCCAGCTTCATACATTGAGCTCACATTTATTTAAAAGTAAAACGGCATGATAAAAGCCAATAAGTCTCATGTGTATCACCGCCAGGCTTTACCTCTACGCGTTACGCCACCATCCTCATGGCTTCATCTGGAGGGCAACTCCAGAGGTAGAGCCTGGCGGTGATACACATGAGACTTATTGGATTTTATCATGCTGTTTTAATTTTTTATAAAATGTGAGTTCAATGTATGAAGCTGGGGTTGTGAGGTTTCATTCCATTTAACACCTGGTACTGCATTATTGGAAGCACTTTATATTTTCATAATGGTGGCCACACAAAATATTGACACTTTGGGCCCACTTTAGACATTTTCGCTTAAGCCCTTGTACACACGGTCGGACATTCCGACAACCAAATCCGTTGGATTTTGTCCGACGGATTTTGTCCGAAACTGTTGCATACACACGGTCGGACAAAGTTGTCGGAAAATCCAATTGTACATAACGTGATGACGTTATTTCATTACGACGGGACTACGTTCAGGCTAGTAGCCAATAGCTTTGGTCTAGGAATTTGATCTGAGCATGCGTGGCACTTTGTCCGTTGGAGTAGGCTACACAGCACAGTGGTGTAGTGGTTAGCACTCTCACCTAGCAGTAAAAAGCATCACTGGTTCAAATCCCAACCATGACACCACCTGCCTGGAGTTTGCATGTTCTCCCTGTGCCTGTGTGGGTTTCCTCTGGGTACTCCAGTTTCCTCCCACACTCCAAAGACATGCAGGTAGGTTAATTGGCTTCTGTCCAAAATTGGCCCTAGTATATGAATGGGGACCTTGGATTGTGGGCTCCTTGAGGTTAGGGACCAATGTGAGTGTACAATGTATGGGGATAGGGACAATTATAGACACTCACTCAAGTTGAACTGGATGGACTGGTGTCTTTATTCAACCTTACTAACTATGTACTATGTACATGATTGGAGTATGTCCGATCGGAGCATTTTGTCGGAAAATTTTACGGACATGTTGGAAAACTTGGTCCATTGGATACTCCGACGGAAACAGTCCGATGGAGCCCACACACAGTCGGATTATCCGACAAAACGGTCCAATAGGACACATTCCGTCGGAATCTCCGACCATGTGTACAAGGGCTAAGGGTGTACTCACTTTTGTTGTCAGCAGTTTAGATATGAATGGCTGCGTGTTGAGTTATTTTGAGGGACAGCATTATATAATAAAATATTTACAAAAATGTGAGGGGTGTACTCACTTTTGTGAGATACTGTATGCACTACTTGTAGTGATGTAATACTGATAAAATCTTTTCCCTTCATTACTTCATACGTAACGTCTATTAACTTCTATACGTAAGTCATTAAAAAATATTGAATAGAATGAGCATATAACATTATGAATATTGCATTTTCAGTTCCCGGACAAGCTGAGGGTGTCACAGTGAACAATTACAAGTCTCTGAATTCTCTGGTGGTGAACTGGACGGCGCCAACAGGAAACGTGTCTAATTATACCGTCACTATAACAGGAGATGTAAATAGGACATTGCAGAATACATCTACACAAGTGACCTTCACTGACTTACTACCAGGAAGGAATTATACCGTCGCTGTACAGACCATCAGTGGGAGCTGCAAGAGTCCAATCACTACAGTGACAGCGGCCACATGTGAGTATGATCCACGAGTGTTATCTGTGTATGATCAGACTACACATTATTTATAAGGCCGCATTTGGCATGACCACCCTTTTGCCTTCAAAGCAGCAGCAATTCTTCTAGGTACACTTGCACACAGTTTTTGAAGGAACTTGGGAGGTAGGTTGTTCCAAACATCTTGGAGAACTAACCACAGATCTTCTGTGAATAGACTGCCTCAAACCCTTCTGTCTCTTCATGCAATCCCAGATAGACTCAGTGATGTTGAGATCAGGGCCCTGTGGGGGTCAAAGCATGAACTTCCAGGACTCCTTGTTCTTCTTTAAACTGAGGTCCGGTTCACACTGAGGCAGCACGACTTACAGCGCGACTGCCTCAGGCGACCCAGACGCGACCGCTGCGGCGACTTGCAAAACGACTTCTGTATAGAAGTCAATGCAAGTCGCCCCCAAAGTCGTATGGGAACCTTTTTCTAAGTCGGAGCGACTTGTGTTCCATTGTACAAAACGGGACGCTACTTGTCAGGCGGCTAAGTTGCCTGACAAGTCGTCCCAGTGTGAACCGACCCTGAAGATAGTTCTTAATGACATTATTGACAAATATTTACCATTTTGACTCATCAGTCCAGAACACCTGCTGCCATTTTCTGCATCCCAGCTCTATGTTTTTGTGCATAGTTGAGTCGCTTAGACTTATTAGCGCATCAAGGTAATCTTAGATGAAGAGCACTTCTGGCCGGAATTATCTGGACAATAGATGGGTGTACCTGGGTCCCACTGGTTTCTGCCTGTTCTGTGCTGATGGCACTGATGGACATCTTCCAGTGTCAAAGGGAAGTAAGCATGATGTGTCTTTCATATGCTTCGTTGAGTTTCTTTGGCTGACCCCTGCGTCTGTCCTCAACATTGCCAATTTCTTTGTGCTTCTTCAAAAGAGCTTGAACAGCACATCTTGAAGCCCCAGTATGCTTTGAAATCTTTACCTGGGAGAGACCTTGCAGTGTAACAACATTATGTCTTGTTGCTGTGCTCAGTCTTGCCATGGTGTATGACCTGTGATATGAAACTGTCTTCCACAACCTCATCTTAATAGCCGAGTTTGGCTGTTCTTCACTCAGTCGCAAGCCTCCTACACAGCTATTTCTGTTTCACTTAATGACTGTGTTTCAACCTTCATATGAAATTGATGATCATTAGCACATGCTTGGTATAATTGGTTAACCATACACCTGTCTCTAATTCTACAAAATCCTGGGATAGTGAACAGGCTTTAATAGAAATTCTGGAACCTTTCCTTTTCCCGTCTATGACCCCTTGACAGTGGAGCTGCTCTAGAACAGCATTTGCGGAGAGGTTGGCAAGTGTGACAGCATGAAGTAAGGTGGGGGCACAGACTGAAATTCTAGTCAGTAGCCCCGTGATATGATATTCTGGACACATATCTGAACATTCCTGAGACCAGATGGCCTCAAAGGCCAACTGATGTCGCCCATGATGACAACCAGGGGGGTGTCCTCCTCATTTAGAATATGACTTGTTTCCTAACTTGGTGGGTTCGTGGCTTCAGGCCCTATGGCTGAACTATGCTCCAGGCTCCAACATCTGGAGGCCTGAGGCCGCGTACACACGCGGGGACTGTTCGCTCAACTTTGTCCGTCAAACAGTTTCAGCGGACAGTCCGCTCAAAATTAGCATGGACGGACTTGCCCACACACGACGAACGAACAGTCCGCTGAAACCGTGCGCGATGACGTGAACGGCACGTACGACGGGACTAGAAAACGACGTCCTATACACTGCAATGCAAACTTCGGCGTGTAAATCCTTTCTGAGCATGCGCGGAACTTAGTTTGACGAACAAGCCTACACACGAGGGGACTGTTCGCTGAAACAAAGTTTCAGCGGACAGTTTTTCGGAATTTCCGAAAAACTTTGTTCAGCAGACTGTCCGCTGAAACTGTCCGCTGAAAGCCCACACACGAGCGGACTGTCCGCCGAAACACTGTTCAGCGGACAAAGTTGAGCGAACAGTCCCCGCGTGTGTACGCGGCCTCAGAGAAACAGAAAACGTACTTTCTTTCTGGGGCCAACATTAAAAACAAGGGATCCTCCTGTACTGAAAGGAAGCCCATCTTGGATGTCTGGCAAAATGTATCCACTAACCCATCAACACAAAAGCACAAGGTAATGGGCAATAGCTTCAATTGTTGGAGGACAGATTGGCCTGTTCGTTTGGATCCAGGGCCCCAAGTAGCGATGAGCCAAACACTCCCTGATTTGGTTCGCAACAGAACTCCCGAACATGAAAAAAGTTCAGACTGAGCCGTGAACCCTATTATTGTCTATGGTACTCAAACTTGAAAAATCAAATGTCCCCATTTTGAAGGCTTATATGCAAGTTATTGGCCAAGGTTATGGAGGCTCTGGTACTGCCCTGGGGGACATGTATCAAAGCAAACATTTTTTGCAGGGATTTTATTGATGCTTCAAGTGAAACAACAAAAAAACTCCTTTAAATATAGTGCTGGGGGGAGGGGCCTTAGTCTGCCTGGTAAAGTGGTGCATTTGTACTGTGTATAGAACCTGCTGCAGCAAAGCTGACATATATATGGAAACAAATTACATTTAAATTTACTTTCCCAGGTGCAAGCCATTGCCAGCAATACAACTTTTAAAAAGAAAATGGCGTGGGGTCCCCAATGCATACCAGGCCCTTTGGGTCTGGTATGGATTTTGAGGGAACCCTGCGGGAAATGAAAAAAAGAAACGGTGCGGGGTCACCCCCCAAATCTATACCAGACCCTTATCTGAGCATGCAGTCTGGCAAGCCAGAAAAGAGGGTCCCCCTCCCCCGATCCCTACCAGGCCACATACCCTCAACATAGAGAGGGTGCTTTGGGGTGGGGGAGGCTTATGTTGATGGGGAAAAGGACCACTTCCCCACAACCCTGGGTAGTTGTTATGGCTGTCTGCGAGCAGGGGGCTTATCAGAGTCTGGAAGCCTCCTTTTATTACGCCCATTTTAATAAGTAGGTGTACATTGTACTCCTACTCATTCACCAAACAAAAGTGTCAAAAAAGAAAGAAAAACATAAACAAATTTTCACAATTCTTTTATTAAAAAATAAAAAAAACAAATGCCCCCTGATGTAGATTAATTATCACTCACCATGCCTGCCCTACCACCAGACCCAAAAGAAAAAAGCTCCGCCTGTGACAAAGGCTAACCGCTGACTGCCTGCTCCACCTGACAGTTCTTAAATAGGTAAGAGGCGAGGCCACCTGGTCAAATCACTGGGTAGCACCGCCCCCTTGTGATATCACTGACCGGTGCATGCTGAGTCAGTGATGTCACATAGGCCGCTCATTCGCCCCCCTCCCCCCCCATTTCCTGACCTGCCAGGCTGCATGCTCAGATAAGGGTCTGGTATTGATTTTGCGGGGGATCCCACACCATTTTTATTTTACATTTGGGTGTAGGGTTCCCTTAAAAATCCATACCAAACCTAAGGGTCTGGTATGGATTTTGTGGGGGACCCAACACCGTTTTTTTTTTATTTGGGTGTGGGGTTCCCCTTAAAATTCATACCAGACCCAACGGGCCTAGTTTTTTCACCATGTCATTGTTTAAAAAAAACATTTCTATTACTGGCAAATTCGGAAATGTTTATGTTTAAATGTCTATTTTTATTCAGCTGACAGCGGGAAATCTGTTGTTAAGGATGCGGTGGCTAGCTTTTTGGCCCGCTCCTTAACAACCTATTACCTGTGCGCTCGGTGAGCGAATAATCCGCCGAGCACGCAGAAAATTCGGGTGTCCCTAGTCTCAAGCCAGGGCCAGGTAGCTAGAGCCCCACAGACTGACATGGCCACAACAACAGGTTGTGTAGCAGGACCTGCAAGAGAGAACAAGGCCTTGGAATGGGTCCATGTGATCTAAAGACTTTAAGAGGGTTTTAAGTTTTCCCATAGATTAAAAACATTGTGACAGAAAACTCCTTTTTTTTTATTTTATTTTATTTTTTTAAAGCCTGTAGACCAGAGCACAGCACACCCACAGCCTTCCAGAAAAAAGAATTGAAAAAAAACAGCAAATAGAAAAAAAGAAGAGTGATTTGCTTCTCTAAGGCTGCGTACACACGGGCGGACTGTTCGCCCAACTTAGTCCGCTGAACAGTGTTTCAGCGGACAGTCCGCTCGTGTGTGGGCTTCAGCGGACTGTTTCAGTGGACAGTCTGACGAACAAAGTCTTACGGAATTTCCGTAAGACAGTCCGTCCAAACTTGGTTTCAGCGGACAGTCCGCTCGTGTGTAGGCTAGTTCGACAGACTAAGTTTGGCGCATGCTCAGAAAGGATTTACACGGCGAAGGTTGCATTGCAGTGTATTGGACGTCGAATTTCTCGTCCCGTCGTACGTGCCGTTCACGTCATCGCGCACGCTTTCAGCGGACTGTCTGCTCATCGTGTGTGGTCAAGTCCGTTCATGCAAATTTTGAACGGACTGTTTGTCGGATTGTCTGACGAACTTAGTTGGGCGAACAGTCCGCCCGTGTGTACGCGGCCCAAGAGCAGACAGAAGATGTCCATTCTCTGCTGATTTCTGCAGGGCTGTCCTTAACCTCTTGGCGTCCACGCTATAGCCAAATGACGGCCACAGCGCGGACCTGAATTTCCGGGAGGCCCTCATATGATGTCCTCCCCTTTGCACGTGCCCCGTGCGCCCGCCGCTCGTGGCGCTTGCTGTGATCACCAAGTCACTGAGACTCGGATGATCCCAGATCCGAGTAAGGGGCCGATCCCGGTCCCTTACCACGTGATCAGCTGTCAGCCAATGACAGCTGATCACATGATGTAAACAAAAGCTCGGTAATCGTTTTTTTTTTCTCCTCGCGCTGACAGGGTTAGGAGAAAAAAAAAAAGGCGATCACTGGCATATGTGCAAGGGGCATTGGTCCTGAAGAGGAAGAGGCAATTCTGCCTCATCTGTGCCACCAGTACCCCCTGGCAGTGCCACCTGCCATTGCCGCATGCCAGTGCTCACGGTGCCCACCAGTGCTACCTATCAATGCCCACAAGGGCCACTTATCAATGCCCACCAGTGGTGCCAATCAGTGCCACCTAGCAATATGCCTATCTGTCTAACCAACCAGTGCCGATCAGTGCCCATTATTGCCACCCATCATTGCCGCCCATCACTGCCACCTATCGGTGCCCATCAGTGCCGCCTCATCAGCGTACATCAACGAAGGAGAAAAAATACCTGTTTGAAATTTTTTATAACAAAATATAAAAAAAAAAAAAAAATTTTTTTTAAATTCTGTCTCTTTAAAAATGTTTTTAACAAAAATAAAAACCACAGAGGTGATCAAATACCACCAAAAGAAAGCTCTATTTGTCGGAAAAAAATTATTAAAATTTAATTTGCGTACGTACAGTGTTGTATGATCGCAGTTGCATTCAAAGTGCATCAGCGCTGAAAGCTGAAAACTGGCCTGGAGGGGGGGGGGTTTAAGTGCCGGTAAGCAAGTGGTTAAAGCTTTATTTACCAGTGTCCAGTCTCCTAAAGGCAGCTGGACAACTGTGGTTCCAGAATACTGTCCTGTGTTCTGTTTCTACACTTTAGAAATAATGTTTTCAATATAATGATTTCAAATAGAATAGACTCCAAATAGAATATCAAAAAAACTTTAAGCCCCTGTACACACGGTCGGATATTCCGACAGAAAATGTCCGATCGGACCGTGTTGTCGGATAATCCGACCGCGTGTGGGCTCCATCGGACTGTTTCCGTCGAAATATCCGACCGACAAAGTTTGAGAGCTGGGCTATAAAATTTTCTGACAACATGATCCGATTGGACTTTGTCTGATCGTTTGTAGAGAATTCCGATCGGACAAAGTGCCACGCATGCTCAGATCAAATTACGACACCAAAGCTATCGGCTACTAGCCGTAACGTAGTCCTGTCGCAAGGCACGAAACATCATCACGTTCCGAACGATCGGATTTTCTGACAACTTTGTCCGACAGTGTGTATGCAAAACCACTTTTGGACAAAATCCGAAGGATTTTGTTGTCGGAATGTCCGACCGTGTGTACAAGGGCTAAGAGAATCTTGGAAAATAACATTCTTCTTCCCAGGATTTGATGTGTTGGCACATTTCCCCTTCAAGTGGAAGTCCACCCTAAAGTGGAGCTTCCGCTCATTGGAACCCTCCCCCCCTCCGGCGCCACAATTGGCACCTTTCAGGGGGGAGGGGGGTGCAGGTACCTGTACAGAACAGGTATCTGCACCCACTTCCGGCATAGATATCTGCAGAAGGTACGCCCCTTTCTGCAGAATCTACGCCCCTTTCCGAAGGTCCCCCTCGCTATCTGCTGGGAAACACACGGATCCCAGAGACAGCGTGGACCATCCTTATTACACAGCGTGACTCGCGCATGCGCAGTAGCGAACCGGGAAATGAAGCCGCAAGGCTCCACTTCCTGATTCCCATACCCAAGATGGCAGCGGCAGCACCCGAGAGACGATCGAGAGATCGGCTTCGGGTGCCGACATCGCGGGCGCGCTGGGCGGGTAAGTGTCATTATTTTAAAAGTCAGCAGCTGCAGTATTTGTAGCTGCTGGCTTTTAAAAAAAAAAAAAACGGCGCACTCCCGATTTGTTTACTCTCATGTTCATCATTTCCCTTCACCTCACTTTAATAAATGAGGCATTGTGATTGCATTGTGCTGATCTGCCTGCTGTCTGTCCTCACCATAAGTGCCGTCATTGCCTCTTCTAAGTGTATTTTCTTTTCCAGATCCAACTCCACCAGAGAATATCACTTTTGTTACAAATGGGAAAAACACCACTACATTATCCTGGGTAGAGCCAGTAAATATGACCAATGTGACAAAATCATATAATATAACATATTATTGGAATGCTTCTTCCTCCGTCACTGTGGCAAGTAACTCTCCGCATGTTACCCTTTCGGGCCTAAAATCTGGGAGTAATTACACCATTGCAGTGGTGACAGTCGGAGCCCGGGGCTATCCGAGTACACCTGTCAGTGGATCCGTGTTCACAAGTAAGTTCTTACTAATAATACGGTAATTAATATGTTACAGGTTTTATACAGCACCAACAGAACAAAAAAGGGAGACATTACATTTACATACATGAAGGTTAGGAGGGCCCTACACATGAGAGCTTACAATCTAAAAGGGAAAAACACATGGTACGAAGGGTGATAACTGTGAGGAAAGAGCTGATGAAAAAAGTAGGGCTGTGGAAATGAAAGATTAATTCCTTGATTAATCGATAAATTTTTTTCATCGATCAAAATTCTTTTGATCGGTACTCACCTCTCCGCCGGCTTCAGGGTCTTCAGGGAGTGCCGTCGGAGATCCGGTGACTCCACGGACATCGACGTCACCGGACTCCTCTCCCCTTCCCCAAGTGCCTCCATCTGCTAACGAAGGGAAGGGGGGAGGAGTCCGGTGACGTCGAAGTTTCTGATTGAACGTAACGCGTACGAGGGAGGAGCTACGCGCGGCGTCACCCGCTGCTGCCCTATGGAACTAACACGATTGTCGGCTTTACATGCTGTGCTTTTATCATCTTTATGTGAGTAGTTTGTGTTTTGAACACAAAAATTGAATCTTATACTTAAGCGGTGAGCACTTCGATCTTTTCTTTCTACCCATGACCTGGCGTCCTTGCTGAGATCTAAGGAGACGTGAGAGAAGTTTATGGTCCGTGTTAACCCTTTTCGATACCAGCTTGCATGACCACCTGTTTGCACAGGGGTCCATGCCATAAGGTTAGAGTGATTAGTTACACTGGAGGTGGAGGGATTGTCACGCTACTGTGGGAAAAAAATGACTTACGTCAGTGCTACAGTTTGAATTTAAAACGTATTTGTGTGAACTGTGAAGTTAAGTCATGGATTGTGGAAACTAACTAGTGTCGGGTGATTGTATATAGTGTATACCACATTTACCACTGACTAATGCAGAGTTGCAATGCAAGGAGATCAGCTAAAAGTAGTTGGATCTGTAGGTACGTTATAATTAATAAAAATTAGTCGATTAATCGATTTAAAAAAAAAACGATTAATCAAACACGAAAATTTTAATCAGTAACAGCCCTAGAAAAGAGTAAAAGTGGTGGTGGGATTGGCTTCTCTCAAGAGAGATGAGTTAGAAATCAGTAGACAAAGTAGGAAATAGTGAAACAGTTTAGGGTAGGGAGTTCCAGAGCATAGGGAGGAGGTGATGATGGAACCAGAGCATAGGGAGGAGGTGATGATGGAACCAGAGCATAGGGAGGAGGTGATGATGGAACCAGAGCATAGGGAGGAGGTGATGATGGAACCAGAGCGTAGGGAGGAGGTGATGATGGAACCAGAGCATAGGGAGGAGGTGATGATGGAACCAGAGCATAGGGAGGAGGTGATGATGGAACCAGAGCGTAGGGAGGAGGTGATGATGGAACCAGAGCATAGGGAGGAGGTGATGATGGAACCAGAGCATAGGGAGGAGGTGATGATGGAAGCAGAGCGTAGGGGATCTTAAGTGGAGCAAAGAGGTTGTTTTGGGAAGTGTGGATGGCTTTGTATGTCATTTGAAATTTTAAAATTTTATTTGTTGGGCAAGTGGAAGCCAATGGAGGGGAAGGGCAAAGAAAATGCAAGAGTGCATTAGTAGCTTTTGTGGTTTCATTTGTTAAGAAGGGGCGAATTCGGAAATGTTGAGGCAGTGAAGGCAGCAAGATTTGAACAGTGATTGGATGTGGGGCCAAAAAAGTAGAGATCAGAGTCAAGGATTACATCTACTACCCTGGTGTGAGGACAAATATAATATATAAATCAATGTATTTATTTCTTCAGGCATATTGGAATCATTATCACTAATGTGTCCCTCCATGACCAGAAATTTGTAGTTAAGTTATTTTCATCTCTGTGTCTTATAAGATAAATGCTTTATTAGAAGAACGCTTTATATTTTTACAAGATATGACACCCTTGGGCTGGAAGTGGATAAACAATTTAAATAGTTGACAATTAAAATGAAATATTTCAACAAATGAGTTATGATTATTAAGTACTGTATGATTAATAATACAACCATTTCTAGGAATTATAGTCCATAAAACTTTCAATTAAGAAAAGTAACATAGTGCTTTCTGCCATGAAGAAATTGGAATTACCTAGAAGGCATACTCTTAAGCCTCGTACACGCGATCGGACATTCCGACGGGAGTTGTGTGATGTCAGGCTGTTGGTGGTAAATCCGACAGTGTGTATGCTCCATCGGACAATTGTTGTCGGATTTTCCGCAGACAAATGTCTGTTGTCGGATTTTCCGGGCGTGTGTACACAAGTCCGTCGGACAAAAGTCCAAAGTACAAGCGTGCATGCTCGGAAGCAAGGACGAGCCGGAGGCGGTCGGTCTTGTAAACTAGCGATCATAATGGAGAATGAACATCCGTGATGTGGCAAATTATGAAATCTCGAAATGCAGCGCACAATTCTATTCTTCTATAATGGGATAGTAAAGAAGCTGCTTTGCTGGTGATACTGATGGAGTTATTGCAAACTAATTTTTAAAGGCTTTTTTCTTTCTAGTGATATCAAGAATAATATTATTGTTTTTTTTATTTTTATTCTTTTATTCTTTATTCTATTTTAATTCTTTTTATTTGGGCAAGTTACCACAACACCATTATCCTGTAGTTTTTAAGATCAAAGATACAACTATGTTGGTGTCCCTTGTTAATTTTACATTGTATTTTTTTTAAATGTAATTGCCTACTCCCAAACTGTCATTTGAACAAAAAAGGAAAAGAGAGAGATGGCGCCCTCTAAGTGCAGCAGGTAGTTTACATTAATGTTATTATAATAGAGGGATTAAAAACACTCACAAAGAAATGTAAAGTATAGACATGGAATAGTTACTGGTTTCGTCCCCTTTTTTCAGGAACCAGGGATCTCCTGTGTTGGTATCGTGGGCTCCATCTCCTTCGGTGTATCCTGTTTTTTGTTTTTTGGTGACCAGAATAACTCCTGTCACCTGAGGGTATTCACTTCCGGGAGCGGGATTAAGATGGCGGCGCTTTGGAGCATGCGTGCTCCTTCGTCAGGCTGCTGAAATAAAACACATAGCCAATATTATTCTACACAATTTTTTTATGTGCATTAAAAAAAGAAAACAAATAAAATTAGACATGCTATCTGCCAATAGAATTTCACCAAAAAGTGCATTCTATGCATCCAAAAATATAGAAAATATACCAAATCAAATCATTATCCAAGCAAAAAAATAATTTCAAAGCAATAACTCCAAGGCCAATAATAAATTCACATGTTATCTCCTCCGATTCGGCAACATGGCTGGTTGACAAAAGGCCGTTCAGAAACGAACTCAAAAGCGCAAAAAGAAAAGTGCGAAATGAAAATCGCAAAATGAAAAATGCGAAATGAAAAGCGTGACTCAACACTCAAACTTCTACTAATGCAAAATTAGCAGAAGGAGCCACAAGGGTGGCACTAAAGAGCTGACAAACAACATAGTACGTCACTACGTTCATATTTCTTGGCCAACAATTGTGTGGCCTGTGTGTATGCAAGACAAGTTTGGGCCAACGCCCTTCGGACGAAAGTCCACGGTTTTGTTGGCCAACAATCCGATTGTGTGTAGGAGGCGTAACACTATGCTTATACCTATACTATTATATTCTTCTTCTTCAATGTGTATTAAGTATTTTCTTTCTCCCAGGTTTAGCTCACACGTATGTTTTCTACATTCTAGAACCATATCCCGTGAACCTGCCACAAACCTTTAATGTGACTTCATCTTCTGTGTCCTTAAATTGGACCAAACCGAATGAATATCAGAGTTCTTACACATACAGAGTGCAGACAAATGTCACATCATCATCTATAAAGATAAATAATATAATAGTGACCAGTCAATTGGCTACAATAGTGAATCTGACCCCGGGACAAACATATACATTCCTGATATATACAAGAGCTGCTGATAATGTCACTGAATCTGATCCGGTGTCACTAACTACCTGCACAGGTGAGTACAGCTACAGTTCTGCTCTCATCAATCCACTGGGGGGCGCCATTAATTTACTACTGTATTACTGAGAACTGTCAGCTTGATAAAAGGCGGTTGCTTAATTTTTGATTGATTAGATCTAGAGGGATTGGTATGTGTATGGGAAAGAACCTGGATCTGTCCAATCCAATATTGCATCAAAATAGAAACTACTTAGTGTCGAACACACAGTGAACCCCTCATGGATTGTCAAATGGACAGACCTGGTGAGCAAAAAATTAAAAATTTTATTGAAACATCATAAAAAAGATTATGACAAATGCCCTGTACACACGGTCGGAAATTCCGACGGAAACGGTCTGATTGGATTATGTTGTCGGAAAATCAGATCGTGTGTGGACTCTATCAGACTTTTTCCATTGGAAATTCAGATGGAAAAAGTTTGAGAGCTGGATCTAAAATTTTCCAACAACAAAATCCGATCGTACTTTTTTCCGATCGTTTGTAGAGAATTCCGACGGACAAAGTGCCATGCATGCTCAGACTAAATTACGAGACAAAAGCTATTGGCTACTGGCCTCTCCGTAGTCCGGTCGTACTCAACGAACGTCACCGCATTCAGAACGATCGGATTTTCCGACAACGTTGTCCGACCGTGTGTATGCAACACAAGTTTCAGACAAAATCCATGGATTTTGTGGTCGGAATGTCCGACCATGTGTACGGGGCATTACAGTGCCAAAAGACATATATAATGTATAACCTCAGATTACATGATGTATTTTATCGATACAAAATACCCAAGATAACACGTTGTGTATGTTAGACAAATGGCTGACCTTGTGTGGCTAGTGGGCTAGCTTATGTGCACACAAGCGCTTGAACGCTTGCTATGATGTCTGCTTGCTTATTTGTTTGATAATGCTTGTTTGTTTGTTTGTCTGGTTTGGTGGAACTACAAGTGAACACATAACTAGTTCAGTATACAGTTCTAATCACATTATTTAACAATTGTAACATATATAACTGTATTAAATATCTATTTTGGCCACTTGCTTCCATAAAACTGAACTCTGTTGGATCTTTAACCACTTGCCGACCAGCGCACGACGATGTACGTCGACAGAATGGCACGGGCAGGCAAATGGGCGTAAATGTACGTCCCTTTAAATTTGCCGCCCTGCCATCGGGAGCGCGCCGGCGGCGGCGCGCTCCCGCGCTGGTCGGGACCCCCGTGAGTCTGGTCGCTGGACCCGCGGACTCGATCGCCGCGGGCATCCCCGCGATCGTCTCACGGAGCGGCCAAATGAAGAAATGCCGTTGTAAACAGCATTTCTCCATTCTGCCTAGCAACTAGTGATGCTGATTTCTGCTCCATGTGATTGGAGCAGAGATCAGTGTTCACTAAATGAAAGCCCAACCCCCCCACAGTTAGTAACACACCCCCCCTAGAAACACTTAACCCCTACACTGCCACCCACTGGTTAACCCCTGCACTGGCAGTGTCATTTACACAGGAATCACTGCACTTATATAGCAGTGATTACTGTATAAATGACAATGGTCCCAAAAATGTCCGATGGGTCCCCCACAATGTCGCAGTCACAATAAAAATCGCTGATCGCCGCCATTACTAGTAAAAAAAAATAATAAAAAATTATTTAAAAAAATGCTATAAAACTATCCCTATTTTGTAAACGCTATAACTTTTGCGCAAACCAATCAATAATCGCTTATTGTGATTTTTTTTTTACCAAAAATATGTAGAAGAATACGTATCGGCCTAAACTGAGGGAAAAAAATGTTTGTTTATATATTTTTGGGGGATATTTATTATAACAAAAAGTAAAAAATAATGCGTTTTTTTCAAAATTGTCGCTCTATTTTTGTTTATAGCGCAAAAAATAAAAACCGCAGGGGTGATCAAATACCACCAAAAGAAAGCTCTATTTGTGGGAAAAAAAGGACGTCAATTTTGTTTGGGAGCCACGTCACACGACCGCGCAATTGTCAGTTAAAGCGACGCAGTGCCGAATCGCAAAAAGTGGTCTGGTCTTTGACCAGCAAAATGGTCCGGTCTGAAAGTGGTTAATCTGTGCAGATCCTCTCTCTCTGGTAGGGTTGCCACTTTTTCTCCAAGCCAAACCCGAACACTTTAGCGGCGCACAGTAATTTTATTTGTTTTGGTATACACCAGGGGTCTCCAAACTTTCTAAACAAAGGGCCAGTTTACTGTCCTTCAGACTTCAGGGGGGCCGGACTGGGGCCATTGGGAGTAGAAAATGTCCCAGTGTGAAAAAAGAATGCCCTATTTTTTGTGATTATTAAACTGAATATTGATCACCAATTGAAAATAAGTTAAACTAGTGCCTCCATAGTCTGTGGTTTAAAGATAAAATGTGGATGGTTTCAAAAAGTTTAAAATGTTTTTGTAATATAAGTTATTACATTTAAATGCCCTGTATTCGTTTTTGAATTCTTTTATTTATGATGTCGTATAACACCTGACAATTACATACAGATTCATATTGAATTTTATGTCCTACGTCAATTCTTTCTTGCTCTTCTAATGTTCTTAAAAATACCTTTTGAAGAACTTATAAGTCATCAAAAAACATGAATAAAACAAGTCTTATAACGCACATCATATTATTAACATTGCATTTCCAGTTCCCGGACAAGCTGTCAATGTCACAGTGAACAATTACCAGTCGGTGAATTCTCTGGTAGTGAACTTGGCGGCACCAATAGGAATCCTGTCCAATTATAATGTCACCATAACTGGAGATGTAAATAGGACATTACAGAATAATTCTACACAAGTGACCTTCAATAACTTACTACCAGGAAGGAATTATACCGTCACTGTACAGACAATCAGTGGGAGCTGCAAGAGTCCAATCACTACAGTGACAGCGACCACATGTGAGTATTGTCCTCAAGTTATTTGATGGGAGTGCGGTTCACGTGGCAGGTATAATAGAAGATGGTTAATAAATAAGGTTCAGAAGATTATGGTTTTTATTTTTCTGCCTCACAAATTGGCAGTATAGATGATTTGGGGGTTTAAAGGGGTTGTAAAGGTTCGTTTTTTATTTTCTACATAGGTTCCTCTAAGCTAGTGCATTGTTGGTTCACTTACCTTTTCCTTCGATTTCCCTTCTAAATGTTTTTTTTCTTTGTCTGAAAATCTCACTTCCTGTTTCTCCTCAGTAAACTTCTCACCATCATCCGAGCTGGTGGTTAGTCAGCCAGAACAGCTTACTGAACAGCTTACTGAGGAGGAACAGGAAGTGAGAAATTCAGACAAAGAAAACAAAGAAAAAAAACATTTATAAGGGAAATCGAAGGAAAAGGTAAGTGAACCAACAATGCACTAGCTTATAGGAACCTATTTAGAAAATAAAAAACAAACCTTTACAACCCTTTGCATTATGCAGGTGGTAGAGGGCTTTTCAC
Organism: Lithobates pipiens; assembly: GCF_037356315.1. Taxonomy (NCBI): domain Eukaryota; kingdom Metazoa; phylum Chordata; class Amphibia; order Anura; family Ranidae; genus Lithobates; species Lithobates pipiens. The sequence goes on from NW_027507786.1 coordinate 3,942,118, forward strand.
AGCTGATATATGTACAGAAATTAGAAGTACAACATTCCTATGGAAGGAGCTTAGATTTACAGAGATGTATAGTAAGGTGAAGCAAAGTGCACCTGTCTTCACTGTAAATATCCAACTATGTGCAGAGAAACTAGGAAAATAGAGCTTTTTCTTTCTAGGATTTGATGTTTGAACACAAGCACGTTTTTTATTTTTATTTTTTATTATTTCCAATAAGAATCAGAAGAATGGACTGAATTGGAATAGACTTTATGTTTATTTTATTTTATTTAATGCATGTTAATGTATGAAGATTTCTGCACAGAAACACTTTAATGCACCATATTAATTTCTGGTTTTGTACTATTCAAGCACTTTATTTAAACATTGTTTATATATATATATATATATATATATATATATATATATATATATCTCTATCCGGATAGCGCTGCATTTTATTTGATTGTTTATCTGGTTAGCACGAGCATATGGGACATGAACAGTGCTAGCAGCTGTCCAGAATATTAATTCATATATATATATATATATATATATATATATATATATATATATAGTAGCTCGCAAGAATTCATTTAATATTTAGAGCTTTTTTCCGGGTTCACTTGACTTCACCACACTTCACACTTTAGTAAATGTGGTATGGTGCATGATCGTTCTGGTTGCTGTTCTGCCTGCTGTCTGCCCCCACCATGAGTCCAGCCATTGTCTACTCTAATTGTATCCTCCATTTTTCTTTTCTTAGATCCGACTCCACCAAGAAACGTCACTTTCATTTTAATTCAGACAAACACCACCACGTTATACTGGGTAGAGCCAGTAAATATGACGGGGGTGATAAAGTCATATAATATAGCCTATTATTGGAATGCCTCTTCCCCCATCACTGTGACAAGTGACTATCAAAATGTCACCCTTCAGAGCCTGAAATCTGGGAGTAATTACACCATTACTGTGGTGACAGTCGGAGTCAGGGGGTATCTGAGTACACCTGTCAGTGGATCCGTGTTCACAAGTAAGTTCTGTGGTTTCATTTGTTAAGAAAAGGCGAATTCGGAAATGTTGCAGCAGTGAAGGCAGCAAGATTTAAAGAGTGATTGGATGTGGGGCCAAAAAAGTAGAAATCAGAGTCAAGGATTACACCTACCGTATATACTCGAGTATAGGCCGACCCGAATATAAGCCGAGGCCCCCAATTTACCCCCAAAAAAACTGGCAAACTTATTGACTCATGTATAAGCCGAGGGTGAGACATGCTTGTCCATCCCTGTGTGTGTGTCCGTCCATCCCTGTGTGTCCGTCCATCCCTGTGTGTCCGTCCATCCCTGTGTGTCCGTCCATCCATCCCTGTGTGTGTGTGTGTCCATCCATCCATCCATCCCTGTGTGTGTGTGTCTCCATCCATCCATCCATCCATCCCTGTGTGTGTGTGTCTCCATCCATCCATCCCTGTGTGTGTGTGTCTCCATCCATCCATCCATCCCTGTGTGTGTGTGTATCCATCCGTGTGTGTGTGTGTGTGTGTGTGTGTGTGTGTGTGTGTGTGTGTGTGTGTGTGTGTGTGTGTCCAGCCTACCTGTGTCCCGAGCCTTTGTCCCGAGCCTCCGTCCCGTGCCTTGCCTCCGTCCCGTGCCGTGCCTTGCCTCCGTCCCGTGTCGTGCCTTGCCTTGCCTCCGTCCCGTCCCGTCCCGTGCCGTGCCGTGCCTTGCCTTGCCTCCGTCCCGTGCCCTCTTCGTCGGCGCCTCGGCGGCCATTGTAAAATTCAAAAGCCGCGCCTCCGCCTTCGCCTGTGATAGGCGGAACACTGAATTTCCCAGCAGCCTGTGTTCCGCCTATCACGGACATCGTATCATCCTCGTCCGTAGTACGAGGATGATACGATGTCCGTGATAGGCGGAACACAGGCTGCTGGGAAATTCAGTGTTCCGCCTATCACAGGCGAAGGCGGCGCCGGAGGCGCGGCTTTTGAATTATAGAATGGCCGCTGTCTGTCTGCTCGACACGCTGATCGAGCGGGCAGACAGCGATGACTCGAGTATAAGCCGAGGGGGGCACTTTCAGCCTCAAAAAAGAGGCTGAAAATCTCGGCTTATACTCGAGTATATACGGTAGCTCCTTAGTGTGAGAGGAGAAATTGATAGGTGTGCTATTTTGATGGATGAACAATTTAGGGTGGGAGACACAGGGGGAGGAGCAATTATGAGCTCAGATTTGGAAGTCTTTAGTTTGAGAAAGTGGTGTGACATCCATACAGACATGTCAGTTAGTAAATTAGGGACATATGAAGGGGTAAACTGAGTAGTAGAGAGATTTGGGTGTCATCAGAGAATTGAAGGGGTCAGAAGACAGAACCTTGGGGGAACCCTATGTGACATTAAAGGTATACTGAAATAGGTAAAAGGAGAACCAGGAAAAAGCAGCATCTCGGAGGCCAAGTCGGTGGAGAACCAGGAGGTCAACTGCCTCAAAATATTTTAGGAGTATGAGTACAGAGTAGTGGCCTTTAGTTTTTGCGGTTATTAAGTCAATAATAGAATTTAGGAGGGCAGTTTCTTTGGAGTTTTTCGGCGCAAAAGCCAAAGGGGACAATAAGGTTGTTGTCATTGGTCAGGTGGTAGATCGGGCAGTAGTAGACTAGGTGTAGAGGTTTGGGGGCAAACTGGGCCATGATGATGAGTTTCATGTTGTTCACAATGGTAGGGTCCAGTGTGGACCTTTTTAAATATTAGGGTGACCAGTGCATGTCTTAGAGCAGTGGTCATCAACCCTGTCCTCAGGGCCCACTAACAGGCCAGGTTTGCAAGATAACTGAAATACATGACAGGTGATATCATTTGCTGCTCAGCGATTGCAATATTCTAGTCTGCATCTCCCCAAGGTAATACATAAAACCTGGCCTGTTAGTGGGCCCTGAGGACAGGGTTGATGACCACTGTTTTAGAGTGCTGGGGAAGATGCCAGTAGAGAGGTAGAGATTTAAGATGTGAATTAGATGTGTAAAATAGAATAATATGGTGAAAGGGGGAGTTGAGAGGGAATGCAGGTGGTTTGGTGGGCTTCAAAATTAGGCAAACCTCCTCTGTGATAACAGAGTCAAATGTGAAAAGTACTGTATGTGGCGATAGACATGGTCAGTTGGGTGAAGGAGATGTCTGGATAGCAGAGATCTCATCACAAATTGCATCAATCTTGTTTTTGAAATGATTGGCAATCTCCAGAGCAGTAAATGAGTTAGTGGGTGGAGGCCGTAGGGGAAAAAGTAGAGAGCCAAAAGGCAGAAAAGAGTTGACACTGTCTGGATGACAGGGTGTAAACGGGAGTGATGTTCAGCATTACAGAAGCAGGATTTGTATTTTAGGAGGAAAGATTTACAAGGGACAAAGTCTTGTGGTGATTTTTCCCAATTCATCTTTTTGGACAGCACGTGAGAGAAAGGCTTCACCTACCTAAAACAGGAAACACATCATGCATCAAATGAAAAGAGCAGTCACCTGGTGTCTTCAGCATTTGTGTTTCCTGCAGGCTAGCAGGAACATCAGAATGGTTTGTTTATTTTTCCTTCAGGCCTCCTAGTATATGCTCCCCCATGATTTCAGAATCATAGTTTATTTCTCTAATACACAACAACAGTGGCGTTGCTAGGGGGTGGCTTTTGGGGATATAGCCCTGAATCTAGGGCCCATAGCCCCAAGCCTCTGCAGAGGTCCCCTAGGGGAGGGGAGGCTCTCTGGGGACCCTGATGCAAGTGGGGAGCTCTCTGGGGACCCTGATGCAAGTGGGGGGCTCTCTGGGGACCCTGATGCAAATGGGTGGCTCTCTGGGGACCCTGATGCAAGTGGGGGGCTCTCTGGGGACCCTGATGCAAGGGGGAGGCTCTCTGGGGACCCTGATGCAAGGGGTAGGCTCTCTGGGGAACCTAATGTAAGTGGGGGCTATATATATACACACACGTATATACAGTACATGTGTATGCCCACCCAAGCGTATGACTTTTGTTACTACGCTGCTATGGACTCTAGCCCCAGATCTTTTGTAGACCCAGCAACACCCCTGCACAACAATCAACAATACATATGTAATTGATGTCTACTGTATGCCACAAAGCCAACAATTCATATAATCTCATTATAAATATAGCCGAGTCTCTGGCTACCAATCCATTATACATCCATCCAGTGGAGGATCCCAGGGAGCTCCCGATGATAGTAGTCTAAGCCCTTGTACACACGGTCGGAGAATCCGTCGGAATGTGTTCTATCGGGCCGTGTTGTCGGATAATCCGACTGTGTGTGGTATGCATGGGACTGATTCCGTCTGAATATCCGTCGGACCAAATTTTCCAACTTGCTGGAAATATTTTCCGACAAACTGGTCCGATAGGACATACTCCGATCATGTGTAGAGAATTTCGATCGGACAAAGTGCCACGCATGCTCAGATCAAATTCCTACATCAAAGCTATTGGCTACTAGCCTGAATGTAGTCCCATCGTAACGAAATTACGTCATCACGTTCTGAAAGATCGGATTTTTCGACAACTTTGTCCAACCGTGTGTATGCAACAGTTTCGGACAAGATCCGATGGACAAAATCCGACGGACAAAATCCAACGGATTTGGTTGTCGGAATCTCTGACCATGTGTACAAGGGCTAAAGCTGAGCACACCAACTATAATAGGTACAGCTTCATCTCCTAGACACAATCAAATATTTGGGTTAGAACAGAAGCAAATATGAGTTCCCTTAATACTACATATTAAATCAATGCATATACACAGTGATTACCTCAATACATTGCAGTGCACATAGATTGATAAAGCAACAGCCCACACTAAGGATTAAGGTGGGAGACAGTCAAAGCCTACCAGCTTATTAGGTCTTAACATGTTCAAATCTAGTGGTAAATGAAAGCTGCTCTTCATCTTTAGAAGAGGTGACAACTACAGTTTATAGTTTTAAAGTGAAAATGTTTTTAGGGACTTTAAATGAAGACATGGCCTGGTAAGGTCAATTATCCATCCCTTGGGACTAGGGATGAGCCGAACACCCCCCCGTTCGGTTTGCACCAGAACCTGCGAACAGACCTAAACGTCGTGTGAACTTTAGAACCCTATTAAAGTCTATGGGACTCAAACGTTCACAATCTAAAGTGCTCATTTTAAAGGGTAATATGCAGGTTACTGTCCTAAAAAGTGTTTGGGGACCCAGGTCCTGCCCCAGGGGACATGGATCAATGCAAAAAAAAGTTTTAAAAACGGCCGTTTTTTCAGGAGCAGTGATTTTAATAATGATTAAAGTGAAACAATAAAAGTGTAATATTCCTTTAAATTTTCGTAGCTGGGGGGTATCTATAGTATGCCTGTGAAGGGGCGCATGTTTCTGGTGCTTAGAACTGTCCCTGCACAAAGTGTCATTTGTGCAGGAAAAAAAGTCTTTTAAAATCACTTGCGGCTAAATTGTCGGGTCTCCGTAATACAGAGAACACTCAATGAGTGTTCTCTGTATTAGCCGACAATTCATTCGAATCATTCATTCATTGATTAAAAAAAAAAAAAAAAAGCGTGGGGGTTCCCCTAAATTCAATTACTAGGCCCTTCAGGTCTGACATGGATATTAAGGGGAACCCCGTGTCAAATGAAAAAAAAAATTGACGTGGGGGTCCCCCCAAATATCCATACCAGACCCTTCAGGTCTGATATGGATATTAAGGGGAACCCCGCATCAAATTTTAAAAAAAATTGACGTGGGGGTCACCCTAAAAATCCATATCAGACCCTTTATCCGAGCACGCAACCTGGCAGGCCGCAGGAAAAGAGGGGGGGACGAGAGAGCGGCCCCCCCTCCCTCCTGAACCGTACCAGGCCACATACCCTCAACATTGGGAGGATGCTTTGGGGGTCTGTGACCCCTCAAAGCACCTTGTCCCCATGTTGATAAGGACAAGGGCCTCATCCTCACAACCCTGGCCGTTGGTTGTGAGGGTCTGCGGGCGGGGGGCTTATCAGAATCTGGAAGCCCCCTTTAACAAGGGGACCCCCAGATCCCGCCCCCCCCTGTTTGAAATGGTAAGGGGGTACAAAAGTACCCCTACCATTTCACAAAGAAAGTGTCAAAATGGTTAAATAAGACAAACACACTTTTTAAAAATTCCTTTATTAAAAATAAAAAAAATAAAAAAAAGATTCCAGTGGTGCTAATCCACTCTTGCTATCCAGCGACGGATCTCCGGGGTCCAGCAATGGATGATCATATCCAGCGACGGGGGATGTCACGATCATCCTGGCATTCCGGTCGTACACGGGAGACTTACCCGCAGAAGCCTGGCGTTGAGAACCCGTCGTTTCCCCTTGACGCGCACTAAAGCGAACGAACGCACCCGCGTCGACATGAACGAGCGCACGCGTGCACGCGGGGTCACGAACGGGCGCACGTCCACTCGCGGGGGCACGCTGACCCGTCGTGCGACTGTTTTGGCGCCCTAAGGACTTCTTAAGGCCCTTGCTCCATCCCATTCTTGCTGTCCAGTCTACAGCGTGTTCTGTGATCCTGCTATTCTATACCTGTACCCGTTTCCTTGGTTCCTGATACCCGGCTAGTTCTTGACCTTGATCCGTTGCTGCCTGCCTACGACTTCTGCTTGTCTGACCACGTCTCTGCCTCATCCTCTTGTACCACGCTGACTGTCTCCTGCTGACCCGGCCTGCACCCGACTCTGCTGTTCCTGCCTACCCGTTGGATTTCCTGTGACTGCCATCCTTGCTGACGTCCATCTGCCTGCCAGTCTACCCACTTGTGCCTGTCTACACCAGCCAAGTACCACCAGCCCTACCTACTCGCTGTCGGTATCCTGCTGCTTACCTGGACCGGTCTCCATCTGCCAGGCACTTGTGCCCTCTGAACTTTTGAATTCCTGTCACCATCTCCAGGGGTTCATTAGCCAGGGGATACGAGGGGCCGCTCCCTGCATTCTGGGCTCGTCCACTAGGTACGTGACAGTACTGGACAGCCATGTCCGAGCCTGCGCAGGGAACCTCCCCCATGGACGAGCTTTGCCGCCACCTGGCCGGCCTTACCCAGGCAGTTAAGAGTTTACAGGAAGGATACGGCAGACTGGAGGAACAAGTCCAGGCGCTATCTGCCTCTTCACCAGCTGCTCCGGGGGCCCATGCCCCACCATCAGTGGTGATGATGCCACCCGAACCCAGAGTCCCAACTCCGGAACGATTCGCGGGAGACCGGAACAAGTTCAGAGCCTTCCGCAACTCCTGCGAGCTCTATTTCGCCCTGCAGCCGAGGACCTTCTCCCTTGAGGCGACTAAGGTGGGGTTCATTATTTCCCTGCTGACGGACGAACCCCAGGCCTGGGCCCACCGTCTGCTGGAACGAAAGGATCCGTCCTTAGACTCCATGAATACCTTCGTCCAGGCGATGTCAAGACTCTATGAGGATCCCCAAATCGCTGCGACCGCAGAAGCAGCCTTACATGCCCTGCAACAAGGTCGCAGGCCTGTGGAGGATTACGTTTCGGAATTCCGACGTTGGAGCGCTGACACAGACTGGAACAACGCGGCCCTGCGGTATCAGTTCCGCATGGGTCTCTCCGAGCCTCTGAAGGACGATGTCAGGAAGATCCTCCTCACGGACGTCCGAGCGGCGAAAGTCGCAGAAGATCTTTTGTCCAGTTTCAGGAGCGTTACCGCGATTAGCGGTGCGCGCGTGCACGTGCGCGGCCGTTTGACGCAAATTGGCGCCAATAGCGCTATTTAAACTGGAGCCATGCTTCAGTGCTTTGCTGCCTGATCAACAGCGTTCCTGTGCTTCCTGGTGATCCGTATCTGAACCTGAACCTGTACCTGTACCTGTATCCTGATCCGTATCGAACCCGGCTTGTTCCCGACTCTGCTGTTTGCTGCCTGCCTCCCCGACTTTGGCTTTGTACCCGACTACTCTTCTGGATTCCGTTTCTGTACCTGATCTGCCCGCCTGTGCCTGACCTGGACTGTTACACCATCCGTCAACTGTAAGTTGCTTGCTGTTGTACTACAGGACACCTCCCAGTCCTCCGCAATATTTGGCTGTACTCCTTCTGCGTTTGTAGCCTTCTACCTCTGGCTGCAGACTACTGGACTCTTCCACTTCCGCTTATCCATTGCACCTGCATCCGTTGTTGGACTACAATACCCCTCCGTTGTTTGTCACTTCCTGCAATCACTTGTATGCCGTTGCTGGACTACAGGAACCCTTCTGCTGTCTGCTGAACCTTATCTCACCTTTGCCTGCATTCTGACACCGGACTACAATACACCTCCTCCTTCAACGGTCTTCTGCCTCTACCACCTGCTATCCAGTCAGGCACTTGTGCCCCTCTGTGCTCCTGAGCCCCTGTCACCACTACCAGGGTCTCTCGAGTCAGAGGTCTACGAGAGGCCACTCCCTGCACTCCGGGCTCTGCTTAAAGGTACGTGACAGACGAGTTGGCACGAGTGGGCGTTCCCGAGACCCTGGAAGCTCTGATAAACATTTCAGTCCAAATTGATAGGCGCCTGAGAGAGCGCCGCCAAGAACGTTCTTCCACAGCTACTCGCCCGGTCTGGATGCTACCACGGGTGCCTAGCTCCGCCCACCCAGCGCCTCCTGTTCCAGCCGCATCCACACTGGACTCCCCGGAACCCATGCAGCTGGGGCTACTCCGTCCATCCCTGACTCCAGAGGAACGCCAACGTTGCCGGGTCAACAACCTCTGCCTGTACTGCGGAGAACCAGGGCACTTTGTTCGCTCTTGCCCAGCTAAGATGCGTAAGTGCCTCCTTGTTCCACCTGTCCCCTCACCTGTGTTGTCTGATAACACCTCTCATCTGGCTGTTCCTGTTCTTTTGCAGCTTCCAGGAAGGACTATTCCAACCCACGCAGTTATTGATTCCGGGCATGCAGTGGCTTTGTAGACTCGTCCTTCGCCCTGAAGAACAGGATTCCCCTTAGACCGAGAGAGAAGGGGCTCTCGGTATACCTGGCCGATGGGTCTACTTTGGAATCAGGACCAGTGACTCAGGAGACTAGTCCCCTATCCGCTGTCATCGCCGGGTCTCACCAAGAATTCCTATGCCTAGACGTCATCAAGTCTCCTCTGTTCCCCATCATTCTAGGTATGCCTTGGTTGAAAGCACACAACCCACGCATTGATTGGGTCACTGGAATGATTGAGTTCCCTTCGGACTACTGTCTCCAGCATTGTTGCCCGACTCCCAACGGGGACTCCTCGGCCCTCCTCTGTTTGGAAGCAGACGATGAAACCCGACAAGCTGTGCCCAAGGAATATCATGATTTTCTAGACGTTTTCAGTAAGAAGGGGGCCGAGACTCTGCCACCCCATAGGCCATATGACTGCCCTATTGAACTGCTCCCGGGGGCAGAAATCCCCTTCGGAAGAATCTTCCCTCTATCCGAGTCTGAACTGAGTACCCTGAAGTCCTACTTGGATGATAACCTTGAGAAAGGATTTATCCGACCCTCTACCTCCCCGGCTGGCGCTGGAATTTTCTTCGTGGAAAAGAAAGACCACTCCTTACGTCCATGTGTGGACTATCGGGCTTTGAACAAAATCACCATTAAAAATCGCTACCCCCTGCCATTAGTACACAAACTTTTCCAGAGACTGGGTTCTGCTAAGTTGTTCTCCAAGCTGGATCTTCGGGGTGCCTACAACCTCGTCCGTATTAGGAGGGGTGACGAGTGGAAGACGGCCTTCCGTACCCGCTTCGGGCACTTCAAATATTTAGTGATGCCATTCGGGTTGTGTAATGCCCCAGCCACATTCCAGCATTTTGTCAATGACATTTTTAGAGATTACCTTGATCTGTTTGTAATTATTTACCTGGATGACATTTTAATCTTTTCCCCCACTTTAGCCGACCACTGGGAACACGTCAAGAAGGTCCTGACTCGTCTCCGCCTTCACGGCTTATACGCCAAACCCGAGAAATGTGTTTTCGAACGGCAGAGCATCCAGTTCCTCGGCCTGGTCATCTCGGTAAGAGGGATTGAGATGGATCCCCAGAAGATCTCCGCAATTCAGGACTGGCCTGCCCCTTCCGATAAAAAGGTAGTTCAGCGGTTTGTGGGGTTCGCTAATTTCTACCGCAAGTTCATTAAGGGATTCTCTTCGATTATCGCTCCCATTACCGGGCTGACCAAGCAGGGTCAAAGGTTTCGTTGGACCCCCGAAGCGCAAGGGGCCTTCAAGACCCTGAAGGATTTGTTTGTCTCGGCCTCGGTCTTGAAACACCCTGATCCCGCTCTACCATATACCCTCGAAGTTGACGCTTCAGAAATAGCAGTCGGAGCGATACTTTCCCAGAGGCAGGGACCCAAGTCCTTACTCCACCCGGTTGCTTTCTTTTCCCGCAAATTGTCAGAGGCAGAGAAGAATTACGACGTCGGAGATCATGAGTTACTGGCAATTAAATCTGCACTCGAGGAGTGGCGCTATCTGCTGGAGGGAGCCATCCACCCGATCCTGGACTATACCGACCACAAAAACTTGGAATACCTAAAGACAGCAAAGAGATTGAAGCCCCGTCAGGCCAGGTGGGCACTCTTCTTCTCGAGGTTTTCATTCCACATCACATATCGTCCCGGATCCAAGAATACCAAACCAGACGCTCTATCCCGCATGTTCAGTCAGCCGGAGAGCTTACCACCTACTGATACCATCCTTTCTACTGGGAACTTTCTCCTACTCCAGGGGGATGTGGTGTCTCAAGTTAAGCAGGCTTCCGTAGGCACTACACCTCCATCCGGTATCCCGCTATCTTCTAGTAATGACCTTCTGTGGCATGAGGACAAGATCTTTGTTCCCCAGGAAGTTCGGACCCTGGTTCTGGCTTCCTGTCATGACCATCCACTGGCTGGCCACTTTGGGGTATTCAAAACCTTGGAATTACTCAGACGTACATTCTGGTGGCCACGAATGAAGGACGACTGCAAGAGGTATGTGGAGACCTGTGCCACCTGTATTCGAAGCAAGGGCAACAAGTCAAGAGCCTGGGGTCTACTAAAACCGCTGCCTGTTCCTGATAGACCATGGAGGATGATCTCCATGGATTTCATCGTCGAACTCCCTCCTTCGGAGAACTATTCAACGATCTTCGTCGTAGTCGATAGACTCACCAAAATGGCCCACTTCTTGCCCATGAAGGGCACCCCCTCAGCCACAGAGACAGCTAACACCTTCATTAAGGAGATTGTAAGACTCCATGGCATTCCCGCCAACATCACATCTGATAGGGGGGTGCAGTTCACCTCAAGATTCTGGAGGGCGCTCTGCGGAGCTCTGAAAATCGACCTTTGCCTGTCCTCAGCCTACCACCCGCAGACCAACGGTCAGACCGAGAGGATGAATCAGACACTGGAGCAGTATCTTCGCTGTTTCTCGTCCTTCTCCCAAGACGACTGGGTCTCTTTTCTACCTATGGCTGAGTTCGCTTACAACAACACAGTCCACTCGGCCACCAAGCAGTCCCCTTTTTATGCGAACTTTGGCTTCCATCCATTGTTCTTGTCCGGCAGTCTTCCCGAGTGTTCGGTGCCAGCGGTACAGGAGAGTCTTAACTTCTTTGAAGTGAATAACAAACTCCTACAAGAAACCCTGACCAAGTCACAGGACCACAACAAAGAAGTCTTCGACAGAAGGAGAAGGGGGGAGCTGGATCTTAAGGTTGGGGATAAGGTCTGGTTGTCCACCTTGAACCTTAGGCCGCGTACACACGGGCGGACTGTTCGCCCAACCTTGTCCGCTGAACAGTGTTTGGGCGGACAGTCCGCTCGTGTGTGGGCATTCAGCGGACAGTTTCAGCGGACAGTTGGACGGACAAAGTCTTTCGGAAATTCCGAAAAACTGTCCGCTGAAACTGTGTTTGAGCGAACAGTCCGCCCGTGTGTGGGCCTGTCCGCTGTACTTTCGAAATGAGCGGACTGTTCCCGCTCGGAAAGTCCGCCCATTTCGAGCGCATGTACAGGTAGGCGGGGCCCGCGAAGGAGACGTCGCGGGCTCCGCCGCCTGGAATGGGCTTAAAGGGGGACCCCAACGCCGAAAAAAATCGGCGTGGGGGTTCCCCCAAAGTCCACACCAGACCCTTGTCCGAGCACGCTACCCGGCCGGCCAGGAAAGGGGGGCGAGCGAGCGCGCCCCCCCTCCTGAGCCGTACCAGGCCGCGTGCCCTCAACATGGGGGGGTGCCTTGGGGAAGGGGGGGCCGCGCGGCCCCCCCACCCCAAAGCACCTTGTCCCCATGTTGATGAGGACAAGGGCCTCTTCCCGACAACCCTGGCCGTTGGTTGTCGGGGTCTGCGGGCGGGGGGCTTATCGGAATCCGGGAGCCCCCTTTAAGAAGGGGGCCCCCGGATACCGGCCCCCCACCCTATGTGAATGAGTATGGGGTACAATGTACCCCTACCCATTCACCTGTGAAATAAAGTACAAAAAAAAACACAACACAGGGGAAAAAATATTTTATTGCACAGCTCCGGGGGTCTTCCGTCTTCGGGGGTCTTCTCGCCGGACTCCTCCGCTATGTGTGTGTAGCTCTTTTACTAGCGGAGGAGTCCGGCTTTCTTCCTCCCCGCCGCCGGCCTCTTCTCCCGACTTCGGGGGTCTTGTCCCCCTCTTCGGTTCTTCTGCCGGGCCACCGCGCCTTCTTGTAGCTCTTTTACAGGCGGTGGCCCGGTCTTCTGTCGAGTCAACATCTCCAGGAGAAGAAGCAGAAGAACAAGAAGAAGAACAAGAACGGAAGGCGGCGGCGGCGGCGACGACAGAAGACCGGGCCACCGCCTGTAAAAGAGCTACAAGAAGGCGCGGTGGCCCGGCAGAAGAACCGAAGGCGGCGACAGAAGAACGGAAGGCAGCGGCGACAGAAGACCGGGCCACCGCCTGTAAAAGAGCTACAAGAAGGCGCGGTGGCCCGGCAGAAGAACCGAAGAGGGGGACAAGACCCCCGAAGTCGGGAGAAGAGGCCGGCGGCGGGGAGGAAGAAAGCCGGACTCCTCCGCTAGTAAAAGAGCTACACACACATAGCGGAGGAGTCCGGCGAGAAGACCCCCGAAGACGGAAGACCCCCGGAGCTGTGCAATAAAATATTTTTTCCCCTGTGTTGTGTTTTTTTTTGTACTTTATTTCACAGGTGAATGGGTAGGGGTACATTGTACCCCATACTCATTCACATAGGGTGGGGGGCCGGTATCCGGGGGCCCCCTTCTTAAAGGGGGCTCCCGGATTCCGATAAGCCCCCCGCCCGCAGACCCCGACAACCAACGGCCAGGGTTGTCGGGAAGAGGCCCTTGTCCTCATCAACATGGGGACAAGGTGCTTTGGGGTGGGGGGGGCCGCGCGGCCCCCCCTTCCCCAAGGCACCCCCCATGTTGAGGGCATGCGGCCTGGTACGGCTCAGGAGGGGGGGCGCGCTCGCTCGCCCCCCTTTCCTGGCCGGCCGGGTAGCGTGCTCGGACAAGGGTCTGGTGTGGACTTTGGGGGAACCCCCACGCCGATTTTTTTCGGCGTTGGGGTTCCCCTTTAAGCCAATTCCAGGCGGCGGAGCCCGCGACGTCTCCTTCGCGGGCCCCACCTACCTGTACACGCGCTCGAAATGGGCGGATTTGCCTCCGCCTTACGTGGGCGAGTCCGTTCATTTCAAAAGTTGAGCGGACTGTTTGGCAAACAGTTCGTTGAAACAGTCCGCTCGTGTGTGGGCAAGTCCGCTCATTCAAATTTTGAGCGGACTATTTGCCGAAACTGTTTGACGAACAAGGTTGGGCAAACAGTCCGCGCGTGTGTACGCGGCCTTAGACTATCTTGCCCCTCCAAAAAGTTGGGCCCGAAATTCGTGGGTCCCTTCCCGATCAAGAGGAAACTGAACGACGTGGCCTTTGAACTCAAACTCCCTGAATCCTTCCGAATCCATCCAGTCTTCCATGTATCACTTCTCAAACCCGCAGTCCCGGATCCCTTCGCTGACAGAATCACCAGTCCTCCGGAACCCGTGATGGTCAATGGGGAAATTGAATTTGAAATTGAAGCCATACTGGACTGCAGGAAGAGACAGAACCAGACTCAATTTTTGGTCAAGTGGAAGGGGTACGGACCTGAGGAGAACTCCTGGGAGCCAGAATCTAACATCCACGCTAAGAGACTCATCCGTGCCTTCAAGAATTCCCACCCGAGTAAGATGGCTCAGTTGGGCATTCGGAGGCTGCCCCTTGGGAGGGGGCAATGTCACGATCATCCTGGCATTCCGGTCGTACACGGGAGACTTACCCGCAGAAGCCTGGCGTTGAGAACCCCGTCGTTTCCCCTTGACGCGCGCTAAAGCGAACGAACGCACCCGCGTCGACATGAACGAGCGCACGCGTGCACGCGGGGTCACGAACGGGCGCACGTCCACTCGCGGGGGCACGCTGACCCGTCGTGCGACCGTTTTGGCGCCCTAAGGACTTCTTAAGGCCCTTGCTCCATCCCATTCTTGCTGTCCAGTCTACAGCGTGTTCTGTGATCCTGCTATTCTATACCTGTACCCGTTTCCTTGGTTCCTGATACCCGGCTAGTTCTTGACCTTGATCCGTTGCTGCCTGCCTACGACTTCTGCTTGTCTGACCACGTCTCTGCCTCATCCTCTTGTACCACGCTAACTGTCTCCTGCTGACCCGGCCTGCACCCGACTCTGCTGTTCCTGCCTACCCGTTGGATTTTCCTGTGACTGCCATCCTTGCTGACGTCCATCTGCCTGCCAGTCTACCCACTTGTGCCTGTCTACACCAGCCAAGTACCACCAGCCCTACCTACTTGCTGTCGGTATCCTGCTGCTTACCTGGACCGGTCTCCATCTGCCAGGCACTTGTGCCCTCTGAACTTTTGAATTCCTGTCACCATCTCCAGGGGTTCATTAGCCAGGGGATACGAGGGGCCGCTCCCTGCATTCCGGGCTCGTCCACTAGGTACGTGACAGGGGATCTCTCAGTCCAGCGCTGTCCATACATCCTTCTTCTGTCTCCACTCCGGAGACAATGCAGAGAGCCCAGCGCTGACGTTTCTTATATTAGGAGGGCGGGGCCACCCGTCACCTGACCCCGCCCCTCTGACGCTGGAGAGGGAAGCCAGGGGTTCCCCAGTGACGTGTGGGTGACCCCGCCCCCTCTGATGTAACGCAGGTTTCCGTTACATCAGAGGGGGTGGGGTCACCCACACGTCACTGGGGAACCCCTGGCTCCCTTCACCAGCGTCAGAGGGGGCGGGGTCAGGTGACGGGTGGCCCCGCCCTCCTAATATAAGAAATGTCAGCGCTGGGCTCTCTGCAGTGTCTCCGGAGTGGAGACAGAAGAAGGATGTATGGACAGCGCTGGACTGAGAGATCCCCCATCGCTGGATATGATCATCCATCGCTGGACCCCGGAGATCCGTCGCTGGATAGCAAGAGTGGATTAGCACCGCTGGAATCTTTTTTTTTTTTTTTCATTTTTAATAAAGGAATTTTTCAAAAGTGTGTTTGTCTTATTTAACCATTTTGACACTTTCTTTGTGAAATGGTAGGGGTACTTTTGTACCCCCTTACCATTTCAAACAGGGGGGGATCTGGGGGTCCCCTTGTTAAAGGGGGCTTCCAGATTCTGATAAGCCCCCCGCCCGCAGACCCTCACAACCAACGGCCAGGGTTGTGAGGATGAGGCCCTTGTCCTTATCAACATGGGGACAAGGTGCTTTGAGGGGTCACAGACCCCCAAAGCATCCTCCCAATGTTGAGGGTATGTGGCCTGGTACGGTTCAGGAGGGAGGGGGGCGCTCTCTCGTCCCCCCCTCTTTTCCTGCGGCCTGCCAGGTTGCGTGCTCGGATAAAGGGTCTGATATGGATTTTTAGGGGGACCCCCACGTCAATTTTTTTTTTAAATTTGATGCGGGGTTCCCCTTAATATCCATATCAGACCTGAAGGGTCTGGTATGGATATTTGGGGGGACCCCCACGTCAATTTTTTTTTTTTTATTTGACACGGGGTTCCCCTTAATATCCATGTCAGACCTGAAGGGCCTGGTAATTGAATTTAGGGGAACCCCCACGCTTTTTTTTTTTTTTTTTTTTTTAGTCAATGAATGAATGAATTGTCGGCTAATACAGAGAACACTCATTGAGTGTTCTCTGTATTACGGAGACCCGACAATTTAGCCGCAAGTGATTTTAAAATACTTTTTTCCTGCACAAATGACACTTTGTGCAGGGACAGTTCTAAGCACCAGAAACATGCGCCCCTTCACAGGCATACTATAGATACCCCCCAGCTACGAAATTTAAAGGAATATTACACTTTTATTGTTTCACTTTAATCATTATTAAAATCACTGCTCCTGAAAAAACGGCCGTTTTTAAAACTTTTTTTTTGCATTGATCCATGTCCCCTGGGGCAGGACCCAGGTCCCCTAACACTTTTTAGGACAGTAACTTGCATATTACCCTTTAAAATGAGCACTTTAGATTTCTCCCATAGACTTGTATAGGGTGTTCCGGCTTTTCAAATTTGCTGCGAACAGCCCAAATTGTTCACTGTTCGCTGAACAGGCGAACAGGCAATGTTCGAGTAGAACATGAGTTCGACTCGAACTCGAAGCTCATCCCTACTTGGGACTTTAAGTCAAAGTATGGCCCGGTAAGGTCATACATTTCCATCCATCGTAAGCATAAAGAGGGGAGGGAGCAAGGGGAAATTGGGACTTTAAATGAGGCACGTGGTTGCAAAAAAGTAAATAAGTGAACAATTTGGGATTTTATTGATTGCCATAGGATATAAACAAACAAGTAAAGTAAAACACGTTACAATAGTAAAATGGTAATGCAGTACAAGTGATCATGACATCGATATCAAAAAGTATAGCAAGCAATAACTTTTCTGAGGTTCACTGAAAACAAGATTGAATGGAACCATGGTATATAACAGGGATATGCAATTAGCGGACCTCCAGCTGTTGCAGAACTACAAGTCCCATGAGGCATAGCAAGACTCTGACAGCCACAAGCATGACACCCAGAGGCAGAGGCATGATGGGACTTGTAGTTTTGCAACAGCTGGAGGTCCGCTAATTGCATATCACTGGTATATAATAAGGCCTGTATGGCCTATGGGCTCATTGCCATGTCATATCATACGTCATGTCCTGATTAAATACCACATCAATTTGAAGTTTATAATTTATACCCATTCTCAGGAGGGCTGCAGGCTGCATTCTGTCCTGGCCTATGCACCATAGTTCACCTGGCTCAGCAGACATGCGTCTTATCTGAAAGTAGTCAGGAACTCCAGTTCCCCAAGGGGGTGGGGTATCTACCAGCTTCATCTGTGCAGTTCTCCCTCCAAAAGATTTGGGGAAGCCAACGGCATTGATCCATCCATATCAATCAGCAGTCAGGGGCCCAGCCAACCACTGAGTACTCAAAGCCTGACCAAATGTAAGGGAGGGTTCCACTAGAGCCCCAGTGCCCACAAGGATAGTTGCTTCTCCTCTGGTGGAGAAGGAACCTTGTGGAAAACGAAGGTGATGGGGAGGGAAGGTCCTAGAAAAACCCCAGATATGCAACCCTTCCAAGGGTAAACCAAATTAGGAGAGAAAAAAGCACCACTACCTAAGTGTAACATTTATTAAAACATATTGGTAAAATAAATATGCACTCATGTATAAAGGATATTAAAAAAAGCATATTAATAGGTCTCCAGGAGGTGGCAACCTTCCAGGTGGCCAATAGTGAGCAAGACCCTCTGCTTGAATGTAATGTAAGATGGCCAGTAGACACATGCCTAGTTTTTGTG
The DNA here is from genome assembly GCF_037356315.1 of Lithobates pipiens. NCBI lineage: Eukaryota > Metazoa > Chordata > Amphibia > Anura > Ranidae > Lithobates > Lithobates pipiens. The sequence goes on from NW_027507786.1 coordinate 3,959,952, forward strand.
ATGTAGGTTTTTTTCTGCCTTCAAAATGACTTCCTGTAGAGACCCAGTAATCCATGTGGGGGAAAAATTGGGGAGAGCAACAAGGGTGGGACTTTACATGAAGTGCGTGAGTGCAATAAAGTAAAATTTGGTGAACAATTAAGGAAATGTATTAATTGGTTCATAAAAATTAATTAATACATACACAATATACATACAATATTATCAATTCCATATAAGAATAAATGGGTACAGTAAACATGAATAAAATAACTATACATGGTCATATGAACACAAAAAAATTTCCACAGTACACCAAATTGACGTTGATATAAAACCATAAATATAAAGTAATCCCTGCATGACAGATAGCTGGAATATCCAGGAGAAGAAAACATTAATGACATTTATGGAAAATTGAATACAATTTGTAATGAACACGACATTTAGTAGCTCTACGCGTTTCGTGGCTGAGGTACCACTCGTCAGGAGCAAGCGCGTATCTTATCTAAAATAAAAGGCAAGGTTTTTCCTCACAGCCTCTTGATGCTGTCATGCTACATAGGCAGTGCAAAACTTCTTGTAGGACACATCTAGGCAACAGTGATCATATACACAAGACGGAATGGCTTGGTGACTAATCACCATTCACCAATCCAGTATGTCTTTTTTTTTTCTAAAATAGAAATGATCTATAGGTATCAAAGGGCTCATCTAGTCACCTTTCAGCTCATAAATTCACCCTTTTGTATAGTGCAGGATGAGGACATTATGTTACAAGCGTGCTGCAAGTAGATATGTAGGTTTCACAAAATCCCACTATACCATTATCCCTGACTGGTTACTTGTTTATAATAGTTCTAAGGGTCTGAATAAAATTTTCCCCAAGCTATGGGGTTAGGTATTGGTTATTCCCTCCCTATATCCAAACTCATCCTAAGATAGGCAGCAAAGCCATACTATTTTATCTTAAGCAATCCAAATAATGGGAAAAAGTAAAGTAGCCTTTTGGTACTACTCACAGGACCCAGGTCAGTTGTTTGGATGTCTGAGAACACCATAGACAGGTGGATCACATTCACCTTTTCGGTGCGCACCATACATCATTTTAAAGTAGAACCTCCCAGTGGTTTTGGGCAACTTCACAGGTCTTTGACCTCAATATGGACAGAGAATACGTGGCTTTGTCTCAACAGTTTGCCACCTGGTCCAATTGTCATACGGTGCTTTGACAGATTGGATTGCCCTGCTTTCTCTTCAGGACTAAGCCTTGTGGAATAGTTCCTGTAAGCACTAGTTCCATCCTAATAGGTTATTTCGATATTTTCCTCTTATGTGCTGTCCTGGAAGCTGAATTGGGAGATGAGTTGGTTTCCTGGTAACTCCATTTCCATGAATCTTCCAGGACAACAGGGATCTCTGCCCTATATTCTGCATTTTATTATGTTATTCCATTAGTTGCCTTTGGTTCTTCCTTAACACTGAGGACACTAGGTGACTGTACACTTTTGATATGATTGTGGATGATGTTTTCCTGGTTTAAATAGGTGGAGCCTCTCTCTCATGTGCTGTCATGGAAGATTCATGGAAATTGAATATGAAAATAACTAACTCTTTTTTTTTTTAATATAGAATCCTGAGATGCATCCAGAGTCCCTGGTAAACCATCTGTGTAGGCAGGTGCCTGTAGTGATGTAGTAGTGGGATGATGAGAATGAATTCAATTATTAGTATGATGCAAGTCATTTCCAGCAACAGCCCGGTTCTTCCAGAGAGATGCACTTTATTGAAACTTCAGAATCAATCCAACAGAGTTATGGACAAGAAGGATGACAGGATATTCATGCAACATTCAGACACCTTCAGAGAACCCAGTTTCTCCTGTCACATTTTAACCAAACCGGACCTTCGCTCTTATACACCTTTTTTCCCACAAGGACAAACAATTTGATTGTCCAGTCCTAATGATCTGCCTTTGTCCTTCTAAGTGACAGATAATGACCCCTTAGCCGTGGACAGCTATAGTCATCAAATGCCCCAATTTGCATTCTTGCATATTAACATAGCACAGAGTCATTTTCTGTCCCCTTTGATATGTAGAGTAAACCTGGCTTGGGCAGTCTCCTCTTTAATCAGCAAGTCCCCTTTGAAATTCCTAATTAGATAAGCATAATGGGGGGGGGGGGGGGGGGTTGGGACTTTAAATTAAGCACAAGTTGTGTGCCTCCATCCCTAGTTTAGGTACGAAAAAAAGGAAGGTGGGACTTTAAATGAGGCTATTGATTTGTGGGGGTGAGATAATTATTGAATCTGACAATACATAACAATAATGCACATAGGAGAAAAGGTTTAATATGACAACACTGAAGAAATTACACTTTTTTTAAATGTAAAGTAGTAAGAGTGTACAGCTTGTATAAAAGTGTAAATTTGCTGTCCCCTCAAAATAACAACACACAGCCATTAATGTCTAAACCACTGGCAACAAAAATGAGTACACCCCTAAGTGAAAATGTCCAAATTGAGCCCAAATTGGCCAATATTTTTTTTGGCCACCATTATTTTCCAGCACTGCCTTATCCCTCTTGGCCATGGAGTTCAAGACCTTGAAACTGAGCTTCAGTACGATGGCCAAGATCATAAAGGGGTTTAACAGGACAGGTTCCACTCAGAACAGGCCTCGCCACGGTCATCCAAAGAAGCACATGCTCAGCGTCATATCCAGAGGTTGTCTTTGGGAAATAGACGTATGAGTGCTGCCAGGATTGCTGCAGAGGTTGAAGGGGTGGGGGGGTCAGCCTGTCAGTGCTCAGACCATACGTGGCATACTGCATCAAATTGGTCTGCATGGCTGTCGTCCCAGAAGGAAGCCTTTTATAAAAATGATGCACAAGAAAGCCTGCAAACAGTTTGAAGACAAGCAAACTAAGGACATGGATTATTGGAACCATGTCCCGTGGTCTGATTAACCCAAGATAAACTTATTTTGTTCAGATGGGGTCAAGCATGTGTGGTGGGAACCAGGTGAGGAGTACAAAGACAAGATTGTCTTGCCTACAGTTAAGCATGGTTATAGAAGTGAATGAATGAATGAATGAATGACTTATATAGCGCTACCTATACGAACTGAATCGCCTCTGGGCGCTTTTTCTTGCCACCGGTGTCCATCTGCAGCTATTTATGCGGTCCTTTAACCTGTAGAGTCCCGACACACTTACAACATTGACATACACATACACATATTATGGCCAATTCTTTTTTTTGGACATGGTCTAATTAACCTACCAGCATGTCTTTGGAGTGTGGGAGGAAACCGGAGGAAACCCACGCAGGCACAGGGAGAACATGCAAACTCCAGGCAGATAGTGTCGTGGTTGGGATTTGAACCAGCAACCCTATTGCTGCTAGGTGAAAGTGCTAACCACTACACCACTGTGCTAACCACTACACCAGTGTCATGGTCTGGGGCTCCATGAGTGCTGCCGACACTAGGGAGCTACAGTTCATTGAGGGAACCATGAATGCCAACATGTACTGTGACATACTGAAGGAGAGCTTGATTCCCTCCCTTCAGAGACTGGGGCGCAAGGCATGATTACAACATAATAATGACCCCAAACACACCTTGAAGACATCCACTGCCTTGCTAAAGAAGCTGAGGGTAAAGGTGATGGACTGGCCAAGCATGTCTCCAGACCTAAACCCTATTGAGCATCTGTGGGGCATCCTCAATTAGAAGGTGGAGGAGCACAAGGTCTCTAACATCCACCAGCTCAGTGATATCATCATGGAGGAGTGGAAGAGGACTTCAGTGGTGACCTGTGAAGCTCTGGTGACCTCCATGCCCAAGAGGTTTAAGGCAGTGCGGGAAAATAATGGTGGCCACACAAAATATTGACATTTTGTGCCTAATTTGGACATTTTCACTTAGGGGTGTACTCACTTTTGTTGCCAGTGGCTTAGACATTAATGGCTGTGTGTTGAGTTATTTTGAGGGGACGGCAAATTTACACTGTTATACAAGCTGTACACTCACTACTTTACATTGTAGACAAGTGTCATTTCTTCAGTGTTGTCACATGAAAAGATATAATAAAATATTTACAAAAATGTGAGGGGTGTACTCACTTATGTGAGATACTGTATGATATATATATATATATATATATATATATATATATATATATATATATATATATATATATACACACATATAAAATATACTACAGTGCCTACAAGAGGTTAATGTGTCTGCTTGTGCATGCACTTGTTTTGGCTGGGCCCATTTCTTCATGTTGGTTGAACCAGCCGGGTGACAAATGTTACAATGTTTGTATGTTTCCTGTGTCCTCAAAGTGATCTGAGAGCCAGGGGTAACTAGACTGTAAGGGTTAATGTTTTTCCCACCATTTTCAGCCAGGTTACCACCCCCTACAGGTCAACCAACATAAAAGGGACGGCCTCTAAACCCTTGGAGGTCAGCCTGGAGAATTTCTGCCAAAATGTGGATGGATCCTCTGCTGGAGTGATCACCTAATCAAGGTTCCTGGAGAGGTTCTCGTGCCTGGGACCTTATGGACTTGTAGCTTGTATGGACTTGTAGCATGTCTCACTACCTTTGTAGATTATTGCCCTAATGGACTATTGCCTTAAAAAGGATTGCTTTATGCTCTTGATTTTTGTATAAGGTATGAACACTCAATGGATTGTTAGAAGAACTCTGTACAGGATTGGTGTTGAAACTGCTTTTTGAGAACTGTACTGTATGTATGCCGCAATTACCTCAGTAAAGAATCTTGATTGTTTACTTGCTTTGCCTGGTCTGAAGTCTCTTAAAGGGGTGCATACACAATGAATCAAAAGAACAGGCTTGCAACATAAGAGGACAGAGCTACAGTATAGGAAGATGCAGTGCATGGGTCCAACACACAGAGTACTATCCAGAGGAAGTTAATGTGCTGTTGCTTAGGACTACATATTTTAATGCAACCAACCAACCAGGAGATGGTGACTGGCAGGGGTGACAATTCCTCTGGAAGTCGAGGGAGTTAAGCGCTTGGCACTTCCATTAGCGGCCTGTTCCCTCAATTTTTAGGACTGGATCCACAGCATAGGGTGCCAATGGACCTAGCCTGGAGTCCCGGAAAAGTGTGTAGAGGGGATCCTGGAGAAGAGAGCAAGCATGGAGGTTTGAGAGAGGAGAGTGAGCGGTTCCTGCATCCTATAGCAGTGTTTCTCAATTCCAGTCCTCAAGGCGCCCCAACAGGTCATGTTTTCAGGATTTCCCCCAGATGAAACGGCTGTGGTAATTACTAAGACAGTGAAACTGATCAAATCACCTGTGCAAAATAAGGGAAAGCCTGAAAACATGACCTGTTGGGGCACCTCAAGGACTGGAGTTGAGAAACACTGCCCTATAGTAACCATGGGATGTGTCTCCGGGAGGGAGATGACAGGGAGATGACATTAGATCCCGTGTTAACCATATGGGATAGTTATGGATCAGATATAATAATTGTGGCATCCAGATCATCTTTATCAAATTGGCTCTACCTATTATTGTCAAAGGCAATTTACTCCCGATTTTTCCCACTTGCCCAAACCGCTTAAGTAGTGGGGACAGGTTCCTCTCCACATATGTTCCCACTTGTGATGTAATATGTACCCCTAGATATTTAAATGTAGAGACTACTGCAATCAGAGAAGCAGAGATTGGCAGATTTAATGCCAAGTGGTCCACTGGTAAAAGTACTGACCTAACCCAAGTTAAAGCCTGAAAAGGAACCATATATTTTAATTTAAGACATTACTGCCTCCAATGAGGATGAAGTATCTCCTAGAAATAGGAGCCATTCGCATATAAGGCAATTTTGTCCTCTCCCATAGATCTACAAAACCCCGCAATATTCTTTGATTGCCGGATAGAAGCATCTAACGGTTCTAAAGCTAAAGCAAACAACAAAGGTAATAATAGGCATCCCTGTCTTGTTCCTCATTGCAGTGCTGCTGGGGCAGTATAAAGTAATTGTATCCATCTTATAAACTGGGGTCCAAAACCACATTTTTCTAAACAATACCACAGAAAGTCCAATTCTATACTATCAAAAACTTTAGCCGCATCAAACGACAATATAGCTCTATTACCCAGTTGGAAACCTGTACAGTGCCTTGCGAAAGTATTCGGCCCCCCTTGAACTTTTCAACCTTTTGCCACATTTCAGGCTTCAAACATAAAGATATAACATTTTATTTTTTTGTGAAGAATCACCAACAAGGGGGACACAATTGTGAAGTGGAACGAAATCTATTGGATATTTTAAACTTTTTTAGCAAATAAAAAACTGAAAAGTGGTGCGTGCAAAATTATTCGGCCCCTTTACTTTCAGTGCAGCAAACTCACTCCAGAAGTTCAGCGAGGATCTCTGAATGATCCAATGTTGTCCTAAATGACTGATGGTGATAAATAGAATCCACCTGTGTGTAATCAAGTCTCTGTATAAATGCACCTGCTCTGTGATAGTCTCAGGGTTCTGTTGAAAGTGCAGAGAGCATCATGAAGACCAAGGAACACACCAGGCAGGTCCGTAATACTGTTGTGGAGAAGTTTAAAGCCGGATTTGGATACAAAAAGATTTCCCAAGCTTTAAACATCCCAAGAAGCACTGTGCAAGCGATCATTTTGAAATGGAAGGAGTATCAGACCACTGCAAATCTACCAAGACCTAACCGTCCCTCTAAACTTTCAGCTCAGACAAGGAGAAGACTGATCAGAGATGCAGCCAAGAGGCCCATGATCACTCTGGATGAACTGCAGAGAACTACAGCTGAGGTGGGAGAGTCTGTCCATAGGACAACAATCAGTCATACACTGCACAAATCTGGCCTTTATGGAAGAGTGGCAAGAAGAAAGCCATTTCTCAAAGATATCCATAAAAAGTCTTGTCTAAAGTTTGCCACAAGCCACCTGGGAGACACACCAAACATGTGGAAGAAGGTGCTCTGGTCAGATGAAACCAAAATCGAACTTTTTGCCCACAATGCAAAACGATATGTTTGGCGTAAAAGCAACACAGCTCATCGCCCTCAACACACCATCCCCACTGTCAAACATGGTGGTGGCAGCATCATGGTTTGGGCCTGCTTTTCTTCAGCAGGGACAGGGAAGATGGTTAAAATTGAGGGGAAGATGGATGCAGTCAAATACAGGACCATTCTGGATGAAAACCTGTTGGAGTCTGCAAAAGACCTGAAACTGGGACGGAGATTTATCTTCCAACAAGACAATGATCCCAAACATACAGCAAAATCTACAAAGGAATGGTTCACAAATAAACGTATCCAGGTGTTAGAATGGCCAAGTCAAAGTCCAGACCTGAATCCAATCGAGAATCGAGAATCTGTGGAAAGAGCTGAAAACTGCTGTTCACAAACGCTCTCCATCCAACCTCACTGAGCTCGAGCTGTTTTGCAAGGAAGAATGGGCAAGAATTTCAGTCTCTCGATGTGCAAAACTGATAGAGACATACCCCAAGCGACTTGCAGCTGTAATCGCAGCAAAAGGTGGCTCTACAAAGTATTAACGCAAGGGGGCCGAATAATTTTGCACGCCCCACTTTTCATTTTTTTATTAGTTAAAAAAAGTTTCAAAAATCCAATAGATTTCGTTCCACTTCAAATTATGTCCCACTTGTTGGTGATTCTTCACAAAAAATTCAAATTTTATATCTTTACGTTTGAAGCCTGAAATGTGGCAAAAGGTTGAAAAGTTCAAGGGGGCCGAATACTTTCGCAAGGCACCGTAAATTAAGAAATAAACGTCTTATATTCACTGCCGTGGATCTATTGGGGTTAGAGCCTGATTGATCCTTATGCACCTTAGAAATAATGTTCATCAATCTAGTAGCTAATAATTTTGACAATAGTTTCACGTCTGAAGTAAGTAATGAGATTGGATGATATGATTCAGGGTTGCTAGGAGTTTTATCGGGTTTTAACAGCACTATGATAATTGCTTCATTCATAGAAGATGGCAGATAGCCACTCTCAAATTCAGTATTAACCACTTCCCGACCAGCGCACGACGATGTACGTCGTCAGAATGGCACGGGCAGGCATATTGGCGTACAGGGAGCGCGCCGCCGGCGGCGCGCTCCCGCGCTGGTCGGGACCCCCATGAGTCCGGTCGCGGGACCTGCGGACTCGATCGCCGCGGGCATCCCCGCGATCGTCTCACGGAGCGGGCGAATGGAGGAAATGCCGAGTAAACAGCATTTCTCCATTCTGCCTAGCAACTAATGATGCTGATCTCTGCTCCATGTGATTGGAGCAGAGATCAGTGTTCACTAAATGAAAGCCCAACCCCCCCACAGTTAGTAACACACCCCTAGGAACACTTAACCCCTACACTGCCACCCACTGGTTAAACCCTTCACTGCCAGTGTCATTTACACAGGAATCACTGCATTTATATAGCAGTGATTACTGTATAAATGACAATGGTCCCAAAAATGTGTCAAAAATGTCCGATGGGTCCCCCACAATGTCACAGTCACAATAAAAATCGCTGATCGCCGCCATTACTAGTAAAAAAAAAAAAAAAAAAATGATTAATAAAAATGCTATAAAACTATCCCTATTTTGTAAACGCTATAACTTTTGCGCAAACCAATCAATAATCGTTTATTGCGATTTTTTTTACCAAAAATATGTAGAAGAATACGTATCGGCCTAAACTGAGGGAAAAAAATGTTTTTTTATATATTTTTGGGGGATATTTATTATAACAAAAAGTAAAAAATAATGCGTTTTTTTCAAAATTGTCGCTCTATTTTTGTTTATAGCGCAAAAAATAAAAATCGCAGGGGTGATCAAATACCACCAAAAGAAAGCTCTATTTGTGTGAAAAAAAGGACGTCAATTTTGTTTGGGAGCCACGTCGCACGACCGCGCAATTGTCAGTTAAAGCGACGCAGTGCCGAATCGCAAAAAGTGGTCTGGTCTTTGAGCAGCAAATTGGTCCGGTCTGAAAGTGGTTAAAGACCTCCAACAATTCAGGGAGCAAGTCTTCTCCAAAAACCTTGTAAACCTCCCCTGGTAACCCATCTGCTCCAGGGGCTTTATTATTAGCCATATTAGCTGAGGCTATTTGGAGTTCTACTAGTAATAGGGGTTGGTCCAGCATCGCCCTATCACTTTCTGATAATTCTGCTAGAGTAATGGAGTTCAGAAAAGTTTCAAATCAGCTTCCGTATAGGATACATTACTGCTATACAAGTTTTTATAAAAGTCAGTAAAAGCTGATGAAATCTCCAAACTTGTTTGCACCTTTTTAGTGGGAGAAATTTGTAATTCCCCTATTTGTGACATTGGTTTTTGGGATTTTACAATTGCAGACAAGAGGTGACCCATGTTTTTTCCATCCTCAAAATAAGGTTGTTGAAGGAAAAAATGTTTCTGCTCTGCTTTTTTACGAGAGATACTGGAATATATCTGTTGTTTTTGAATCCATATCTGCTGAGTTTCTTAAGAAGGGTTCGCTATATATTGAGATTCAGCCTTTAAAACTTCTTCTGTCACTAATTATTCCCAAGCCCTAGATCTTTTTTTTATTCTAGAAATTTGTCAAATAAACAGACCTCTCATATAGGCTTTTAATGAATCCCAATAGCTCTGTGAAGATACACTTATTGATAGTGCCATCAGTCATAATATCAAGTTTTATTTTCTGTTTTGAAGGAAATGGTCAAACCAGTAATGCCGCGAATTCTCATCGGAAAAAGCTCTGATGGTTTTCCCAACAGAATTCCGATGGAATTCGGCTCAAGCTGTCTTGGCTACACACGGTCACATCAAATTCCAATTGTTTATAAAGCGGTGACGTACAACACGTACGACGAGACTAGAAAAAGGAAGTTCAATAGCCAGTAGCCAATAGCTTCTGTCTCGTAGTTAAATCTGAGCATGTGTGATTTTTTTGGCGTGTCGGAATTGCATACACACGATCAGAATTACCGATAGAAAGCTTTTCCGTCTGGAAAATTGAGAACATGCTATCAATTTTTGGCTGGCGGGAATTCGGACAGCTAAATTCCGATGGAGCCTGCACACGGTCGCATTTTCCGATGAATTCCGATCGTGTGTACGAGGCATTAGGATTGACTATCCATAAAGTGCTGGTATGGGTTAAATTTAAAGTCATCTTAAGGGCCATTGGAGAATGATTGGATAATCCTCTAGCTGCATATGTAATTTCAGATATAACAGGTCACATTTTAGATGTAACCAATGCCATATCAATTCTAGATAAAGTCCCATGGGTGCTAGAGAAACAGGAAAACACCCCCTCTTTAGGATGATGCATTCTTCAGACATCCATAAGGCCTGTTTCCTGGATATATTTAGAAAAAGGAGTACATACTGAATTTCCTGGAGTTGTATCCAAACTAAATCTATCTAAGGACGAATGAAGATAATTATTAAAATCTCCTATTATTAACCAAGGAACTTCCATTTTGTCAGATGTAAAATTCAATAGCTCTTTAAGCACCTCTGATGAATATAGGGGAGGTATATATTAGCTCGGACATATGACTTGAAAAGAAAAAGGAACCCTTTAGGTTGGACTTTAAAAGCAGATTGGAATAATATATTGTCTTATAAAATGTAAGTTTATTGAACATCTATACATAGATATAAGCAATATAAAATTATAAAATGGTATCGTCCGTTGATGGCCACGCAATGGCCAGAAAAGATGGACATTACATATACCCAAAAAACGAGATGATGTTTCTACAGTATGGCATAGAAAATGTCTATGTAAAGGTAGAAGAAGATCCCTGTTTATGAACAATAAAAAATAAAAAACAAAAAAAGCAAAAAATCCCTCAAACTTGTGCAAATCATATGTATTTCCCTGGTGAGCTACCCCACTCAATAGCCTTCCTCTAGATTGCTCTATATTAAGAACCTCACAGTGCACACTCGATACATTTTTACCATCATCTAGAGAAAAACCAAGAGAAAAGCCCCCCACAACCCAACACATAACCATAAATTCAAGAATTAAAAACTAACAAGCAAACATTTTTCTCAAGAAAAAGGTATACAGAATCCATTTCGGGGATTGACACTGGACTCTCTCCTCCGACTCAAAAAAAAGGGCCTGGCCAACGAGCAAGAATCGAAGAAAAAAAAAAGGGTAAGGCAAGGGGCCAGGAAGGGGGAGTGAAGAGAGAAAAAAAAAAGAAGGATTTTCCTTTCCTCTCCCTCGTCTCTCCCCTCATCGCACCCCTCCACTGCACTATCCATAGTGCCTATCCAACCAATCAACAGCTGCCTGTGATTTGTCCAAAAAAAAAAATACTGCATCTTTTGCCTCTATTCTTAATTTAGCAGGATATTGCATTGAGTAAGACAGTTGCAGGGACTGCCGCCTCTTTTTTACAGCTTGAAATTTAGCCCGCTGTTTTTGAACTTTAGGGGAAAAGTCAGGGAAGAACATAATTTTAGTTCCATTAAACGTGACTTCCTTCAGATTTCTAACTCTTCTAAGAATATGATCTCTGTCTCGTTGGTAAAGAGGCCGTATTAGGAATGACCGAGAAAGACATAGAAAGATATTATTTTCTGATTGTCTCCCAAATCCATGTTTTAGCGAATTCTGTTGGGTTTACTCCCTCAGATTTCTCTGGGAGGCTGTCCAGCCTTATGTTACTTTGAAAACAATTTTTGAGATCTTCCAACTTATGAGCATTAACATCAGATTTTTTCATTGCTTCTTTAAAATCTTTGCACAATAACTCACATTTTTTTGCCCTGTTTTCCAGTACCCTTATTTTCTGTACGTCTCGGCACAAATAAAATAAATTCTTCTTTGAGCTTCTGTACTTGACCAGCCAGATTACTTATGGAACTCTGGCATTATTGTATTGCCTTTAGCACATCTAGCAATGTAGGATCTATTGGTGTTTTTGACGTTGTTATTTGCATGCCATTTGGCTGTTTATTAATATGTAATTTTGCACTTTCTTCCATCTCATCCACTTCACTTGTCTTTTGAGCTGAGTATTCTGAGTTTTCATGCATATTAATTATATCAGTGCAAGAGGCTTCTGTTTCTTCCTCTATCTTGTGACACTTTTTTCCCAGTCTTTTAACGACAATGCGAGTTTTACTGCTGCGGTTGTGGCTTCTTTAACCTTTTCTTTTGTGGATTTACCACAATGTATGAGTTCTGCCATCATCTTGCATAGAGGCATCAGTATTGAAAGTCCCCTGCCCCTCTTTCCATATTTTGGCTGCTCTATTGCCACCCCTTCTCTCCATTTCTCCTCTTTTTTCCTGTTTGTCCCTTTCTTAATTAATTATTTACCGTATATACTCGAGTATAAGCCGAGATTTTCAGCCTCTTTTTTGAGGCTGAAAGTGCCCCCTCGGCTTATACTCGAGTCGCCGCTGTCTGACTGCTCGATCAGCGTATCGAGCAGACAGACGGCGGACATTAATTTTCAAAAGCCGCGCCTCCTTCTCCGCCTCCGCCTGTGATAGGCGGAACACTGAATTTCCCAGCAGTCAGTGTTCCGCCTATCACGGACATCCGCTCATTCTCATACTACGGACGAGTATGAGAGGATGTCCGTGATAGGCGGAACACAGGCTGCTGGGAAATTGAGTGTTCCGCCTATCACAGGCGGAGGCGGAATTTTGAATTGTAGAATGGCCGCCGAGAAGAGCGGCGATCCATCGGCACGGGACGGAGGAGGCACGGGACGGAGGAGACACGGGACGGAGGAGGCACGGCACGGGACGGAGGAGGCACGGGACGGAGGAGGCACGGCACGGGACGGAGGAGGCTCGGGACGACGGCGGCTCGGGACGGAGGCTTGGGACACAGGTAGGCTGGACACACACACACAAGGCTGCACGGACACACACACACACACACACACACACACACACACAGGGAGGGATGGATGGATGGATGGATGGATACACACACACACACACACACACACACACACACACACACACAGGGATGGATGGATGGATACACACACACACACACACACACACAGGGATGGATGGATGGATGGATGGATACACACACACACACACACACACACACACAGGGAGGGATGGATGGATGGATGGATGGATGGATGGATACACACACACACACACACACACACACACACACACACAGGGATGGATGGATGGATACACACACACACACACACACACAGGGATGGATGGATGGATGGATGGATACACACACACACACACACACACACAGGGATGGATGGATACACACACAGGGATGGATGGATGGATGGACACACACACAGGGATGGATGGACGGACACACACACAGGGATGGACGGACACACAGGGATGGACAGCCATGTCTCACCCTCGGCTTATACACGAGTCAATAAGTTTTCCAGTTTTTTGGGGGTAAATTGGGGGCCTCGGCTTATACTCGGGTCGGCCTATACTCGAGTATATACGGTATTTATTCCTCTTTTTTCTTTTCCTTCCTTCTTTGGTTTATTTTATTTTGTTTTTATTAAATTTTATATAGGATTTTCTTTTTTTCCCCTTTCCTTTTCTGCTTCTTTGTATGCTCCTTCCTTAATCTTACCTTACCATTTATTTTTTAGTTTTTTACTTTTAAATACAGTTTTTAGTTGCAGTTCTTGATTATTTTTGAATTTACCTGCTCCTGCTGTCGGATTCTTCCGATTTTCTTCTGAATCTTTCACATTTTTTCAGTTTTTTACCAAGGGTTGCCAATCCTCCATTCGTTCCCCAGGCAGGAGGCAGGTGCCAGCGCCGGCCCTCAATCTCTTTCCCTTCATGTCAGTCAGGGGGCTTCCAGAGCAGAGACTCTCTCCCGCAGGTCACGGAGGACTTGGCTGTCACGAGGACCGAGACCTGCAAACATGTGAGGGTAGCATAAGGGGTTGCAGGGGTCACAATTGCAACCCTGCCCCTAGCTCTACGGGGTCCCTGCAGCCTCCCTATCCTACTATAATATCCTCCACAAAATCCAGCTCTGATAGGGCCCAACAGCCACGTTACCCAGTACTGGGCTTCTACTTTGCCTTCCACAGTCCACACCCCTCTTTTCCCATTGGCTGGAGAGAAGCTGTGAGCCATTTCCTGAATGGAGAGGAGCAAGAGGTTAGAACAGCCCAGGATGGGGAAGGGTCTATGCTATGTGCTGGCAACATGGAATGGTAACCGAGCTCAGTGAGGAAAGAGGAGGAGAGTGCCGTCCTGTAGCCAAGATGGGACAGATGCTACTGGCGAGGTATGACACTGCTCAGTGTCTCCTAGTCACCAGCTGTGATTCTCTGTACCCCCCCCCCCCCCCCACCTTTGGATGTCTACTTACCTCACTTCTCTGACAACTGGGGAAAAGATACACACCTCTGGGAGTTGACCTTCCCCCAACACCTGCCAACACTGACAGAGAAACCTTCAGAAAGTGCTAAAACAAATCCCTGAATTTCTCCTTAGAGGGGGTTCCTGAAGGGCTCTAGGCTCCAGATTTTGTTTTAGATGGCTTTGCCCTCTCTAGATTGCCCCAACCACCCTCCCCAAGGCCCCTGACCACCCCCTCCACCCTGCATGCTATGCCTGGCTGCGGATCTCCTTTCCCATTACAGCACTATACTGTTTCTCCTCCGCAGGGCTGAAATCACATTCCTTTACAACACAGCCAGTTAGCCATGATCTGCACAGGGTGTATCTGCCTACTGCAACTGTACTGCCATTCCGACCAGAGAATTTCACAGGTCAGAATGGCAACATAAAAGCCAGATCCACTCTGTGAAGACTGACAGACTGTGTGTAAAGGAATGTGATTTCAGCCCTGTGTAGTGTGGAGGGGAGGGGGGGGGGAGCTGTATACAGTGCTGGGGTGGGAAAGGAGCTCTGCCAAGTGACCTGCCAGGTGTCCCTGTCCCCTGATTCTCCAGCGGTGATCCCTGTCCTCTGATTCTCCAGCGGTGATCCATGTCCTCTGATTGTCCAGTGGTAATCCCTGTCCTCTGATGTAAAGAGAAACTCTGGGAACTCAAAACTCTTAAGCCACTTTGAGTATCTTGGCGTGTGGTGGATGTAACTGCACACACGTTAAAGTAGTGGGGGGGGGGGGGGTAGATCAACTTTTGCATTGGGGCCCATAAGCTAAGCCTCTGTTCTAACATCTCCACTGCAGAAGGCAGAGATCAAGGAGGGGGAGAGGAAAGGGGGAGAGGAAAGGGGGAGAGGAGGGGGTCACAGTCGAGAACCAGACTCCAGCAACTCTGTACAGCCCCACCAGGTCCCACCAAGTCTCCTCCGAAGCACCGACTTCAGCTCAGTCACAACTCAGTCCCAGCATGAACACAGCATGAGTGCAATGCAGATACAGCAGGTAGGAGCTGTGTAACAGTATTAGCGCTTGTACTGCTGTTATTAAGAAAAAAGAGAGGTCTCTTTTGAGGCAAGTGGAAGTTCAGGAATATGGTTTCCTTAACCAAAAAGGACCAGAAAGCAGCAACCAGCAGGAAAGTCTCAAATTTTTTTTCCCAATGCAGCTATTCAAACACAGCTGATGTCAACTTCCCAAGCAATCAGGGCATATAGTTATGGAGTTAGCCAGTAAACAATGGAAGGGACGGAGCACGTCCTACAGACGTCTTCTCACTTTCACGTCCACATCAACTCTGGGCCTCACTAGACTTTAACAAAGTAGCAAACATAGTGAAGCAGAGCGTATAAATACTTAAAGGGTTCATAAAGTAAACTTGGTGCAAAGTTGTTCACTTTAAGGTCATGGCAAATGACAACAGGCACTCTTTGACCCCCGTATTGATTGTATACCAAAAGGCATGTTTAAACTATGAGCTGTACAAAAATTGAACATTCTTCCCCATGAACTGGTTCTAATTAGAAGACTTGAAAAATGGTGTTCCTAAGCACAAAATATTTGCACAAAATATAAATGACTACTTATATGAGCTAAAACGTTACAATGTGGGTCAAGGGAGTATCTAAATACCATTGTGGATTTGGAAGGATTATTTTTTGGAGGAAATTGGAGCAAGGGATAAGGGAATTTTGACTTTCTTTAGCTTGACTCTCAAAATTGAAAGTTGTTTTTATTTTCCTCTCTATATATTTTTTTTTATTTATGAAGAGTACCAGAGCCAGACCATGCCATGCACTTTCTTGGCAGCAATTTGTCCTGGTAAGTGGTTTTCTGTTGCAGTACTTGGCATGCTCTGATCTGCTTCTAGGTGGGAAAATGTCTGACTTCACTACTATCTAGTGACACCCCCTTTGAACAACTTACAGGTAAGAATAAAGTTTGGGTTCACTGATGTCATGGCCTTATGTTGTTCTAAAGGGTTGGAGACCGCACTGGACTGACTCACTCTATTGAGGGCCTGTGGGTGGGTGATAGTGGGGGGCGGATTAGGAGAGTTCAATCCCAATAATTCTGGCCCAACTTAGCAGAAGAGTGCTGATAATCCCTTTTTGGGAGGGCTTGGGCTGCTACCTATGGGTATGGCCACAAGGCTGTTTTGGCATATACTTGTAGGAGTAGATAAACAGAGCACCCAGTATCCAATTAAAAGCAAAATGGAGGTGAAAATGTAGTCATTTTACTGAAAGTAGCAAAAACCACAATCTTGATTGCTTCTGGTTCTTTTGGCGGTGGCAGCTTAGTAAAAGCACATTTACACACTGCAGAAGTCTCAGCTTCCTTGTTATACCACAGAGTAACCTTGCTAGATAGACGCAAGCAAAACACTTAGTAAATATGCTGCCACCACCAAATGAACCAACTATCGAGGTTTCAGTGTCACAGGCAGACCAATTTGGGATATAGCCCCATTCCACCATTAACATGCAGTAGAAACCCTGAAGAAGGGGGAGTCTTTGTTCCCCAAAACACGTTGGCTTGACCAGTTTTTGCTTCTTTCAATAAAATGACTTCATATTCCATTTTGCTTCTAATTGGATACCGACTATAACAAGATGAGGGTGCACTTCCCTCTGCACCAAAGGGCCACTTAACTAAAATTGAAGCTTTATTATAAATCATAAAAAGTATTTAAATGACCATAACGGGTATACCTATAGGATGAGGTCAATGCCATTATGTCAGTAACCATGAAATCAGGCCGAGACAGAAGTACAGATAAATCACACTTGTTTAATAATAAAAGTAAAAAGAACAAATGTTGTCAAAACATAGCCAGTTCAATAACCGGAACAGATAGTCAGCCAAGCCAGAAGTCAGGGATCAATGTAGTGCAGGGGTGCCCAGCGTTTTGAAGAGCGAGGGCCACTTAAGCGACTTGGTAACCAGTTGTGGGCCACAGTGAGTGGAGTGGGTGGATGGCATGTCCGTGTCCACTCTGCATTTGCAGTGTACCTTTGGCTTTCCTGCAGTTTGCAATAGACTTCTATTATATTCTGCAGGTTTGGTACATTTTCAGAAAGCTCACCAAACTTGCAGGTAATAATAGAAGTCTATGGCTCAGCGCAGGTAACCTGCAGGTAAACTGCTCTGCACCTGCGGATCAGTTTAAAAGCAGCCCAGTAACCACTGAAGAAAAGATATGCCCTTATATACACTGTGATTTTAGTAATAAACTGACCTTTAATAACCATATTCTTTCTATTCTATCGCAGAGCAGGAGGTCGCGGGCCACATCAGAGGGCTCCGCGGGCCACATGTGGCCCCCGGGCCACTGGTTGGGCACCCCTGATGTAGTGGAACAGCAAGCAGGATCTGGAGCCAGAAGGGATGTCAGCAAAGCAAGTCTTGAATAGGATTGCAGGAGATTCTGTGATGTTGATCAAGGTGAAGGCAGAGATCCTCTGGACTGGGCGGCTTAAGTAGGCAGGACTGATGCGCAGGATATCATCAACAGCTGAGTAACTGTGGAGAGATAGGAGCTGGCAATTAGCCGACAGCTGAGCGGCCAGCTCAGAGAAGGAAGGGCTGAGCCCAGCTCAGACACATTATACAGGCATACCCCACTTTTAAGTACACAATGGGGTTTATTTACTAAAGCTGGAAAGTGCAAAAGTATATAAGAATCAACCTTCGATCTCTCTGTGGTAATATTAACATCTACCAAGTTTAATCAGTTTTAAACCTCCAAGCACCATTCCTTGATACTACCCTCAAAATGGGTGTAAGGACCCTTATGGTCTTATTCCTCCTCTTGATATCCTCCAATAGTTCACTCTATGAGGATTTTTTTTCCCTATGTCATGAGCTAATGAGCCAACAAGTGGAAACCCTGTTTGAATGACCAGACCTGTCGAGAGAGATGAATTAACCCTATATGTGTATTGATATGGATTTTGATGAAGTTCTTTCTCTGCATGCCAAAGATCCATTCAAATACTAAAGAGTTTTTTTCATATCTTTCTGGTGAGTGTTAATTTTGAGGGGAGCTGAATCAGGTGGTGCGGTGAAGGTGTTTTTCCTCCATCTGACAAGACCCTATATGACCACACTTTAAGAATGCCACCATTTTATGGACTCACCCTTCACCATTGGGTGTTTTTTAAACTATTAAGTGCTGCTTTAGCCTTATGAATTACATGCTATGAACTTCTAGGGCTTATTGTTTATACCAAGTTTAAATGGTAAAAACTTCTCTTGAATATACATATAGACAATATGAGGGTTATAATTTCCTCCTATATTTAATATAAAGGCTCCGGGCTGTATTAGACGATATGTAAATTAACCAGTTCCCGACCAGCGCACGCCAATGTACGTTGGCAGAATGGCACGGGCAGGCAAATGGGCGTACCTGTACGTCCCTTTAAATTTGCCGCCCTGCCATCGGGAGTGCGCCACCGGCGGCGGCGCGCTCCCGTGCTGGTCAGGACCCCTGTGAGTTCGGTCGCACGTCCCGCGAACTCGATCGCCGCGGGCATACCCGCGTTCGTCTCACGGGGCAGCCAAATGAAGAAATGCCGTTGTAAACAGCATTTCTCCATTCTGCCTAGCAACTAGTGACGCTGATCTCTGCTCCATGTGATTGGAGCAGAGATCAGTGTTCACTAAATGAAAGCCCAGCCCCCAACAGTTAGTAACACACCCCTAGGAACACTTAACCCCTACACTGCCACCCACTGGTTAACCCCTTCACTGCCAGTGTCATTTACACAGGAATCAGTGCATTTACATAGCAGTGATTGCTGTATAAATGACAATGGTCCCAAAAATGTGTCAAAAATGTCCGATGTGTCCTCCATAATGTCGCAGTCACAATAAAAATCGCTGATCGCCGCCATTGCTAGTAAAAAAAAAATATTAATAAAAATGCCATAAAACTATCCCCTATTTTGTAAACGCTATAACTTTTGCGCAAACCAATCAATAATCGCTTATTGCGATTTTTTTTACCAAAAATATGTAAAAGAATATGTATCGGCCTAAACTGAGAAAAAATGTTTTTTTATATATTTTTGGGGGATATTTATTATAACAAAAAGTAAAAAATAACGTGTTTTTTTCAAAATTGTCGCTCTATTTTTGTTTATAGCACAAAAAATAAAAACCGCAGAGGTGATCAAATACCACCAAAATAGAGCTCTATTTGTGGGAAAAAAAGGACGTCAATTTTGTTTGAGAGCCACGTCGCACGACCGCGCAATTGTCAGTTAAATCGACGCAGTGCCGAATCGCAAAAAGTGGTCTGGTCTTTGACCAGCAAAATGGTCCGGTCTGTAAGTGGTTTAAGGTCTAGTCACCACTTGGTATCAAGAGATGGGGATATATCTGTCCCTTCTCCCATCTATTGACCACATATAAAAAGGAGATGAACTTGGATACTGGGCACTCTGTTTATCTACGCCATAGGCTTATTGGAATACACCAGAATTCACAATGTGCACAGATCGCAAACCTTTGTCCTAAAAGTTTACACATTTGCCACCAGAAATAAGGAACCGCACATACTGCAGTGCTTTACCTTTTCCCTAGTAAGCGGAGTCACAAGAGACAATATTTGAAGGAATGGGTAACCAAGACCCTTTACTATAAAACTGTAGGATCCCATCAGCCATATTAGCAATTTGGGTGTTGGAACTGTTAGTAAAGCCTCGCACACACAATCCGAGTTTCCGCAGACAAAACCTCTGTCTTTTGTCCGAAGGCGCGTGCCTGGACTTTGTCTTGCATACAAACGGCAAGGAATTGTCGGCCAACAAACATGAACGTACTGACGTATTAATTGTAGACATGCACCCACACTCACTCAGGTTGAACTGGATGGACTGGTGTCTTTATTCAACCTTACTAACTATGTAACTATGTGTTTTTTCAGCTCTTTAGCGCCACCCTTTGGGCTCCTTCTGCTAATTTTGTGTTAGTAGAAGTTTGGTGAGTGTTGATTCACGCTTTTGATTGCACACGCTTTTCAGTTTGTGCTTCTCAGTTCGTTTCTGAACAGCCATTTGTCAACCAGACATGTTGCGGAATTATATGGACTGGTGTCTTTATTCAACCTTTTAA
This sequence comes from Lithobates pipiens, assembly GCF_037356315.1. NCBI lineage: Eukaryota > Metazoa > Chordata > Amphibia > Anura > Ranidae > Lithobates > Lithobates pipiens. The sequence continues at coordinate 3,980,473 of NW_027507786.1, forward strand.
CAGAAGGAATGTTTTATTGAAATATCAGAAACGGAACACGTGAAAACATTGTATCCAAATGACAAGGGGTAGCTTGTCAACAGTGTTACTCTAGACAAGTGCGGCACTACTTTCTAGAACATAGCATTAAATCAACCTCTTCTCTAATCAATATCTAACACAATTGTCAACTTCTCCCTTGCCTAAAATGACCAACATTGGGAGTTTTAAAGTATTCATGGGTTGTTATCACCCACTATTCTTACTCTCCCACTGAAAAGTAATCCAGTGAATTTGACAAAGGAGAGGGAGGGGGTGGGATAGGGAGGGTCAAGGGAGGGACACAAAGAGAGGAGGAAGGTGGGGGGGGGGGGGAGAGGAGGGAAAGGGAAGGAGGGGAAGAGAGGGGGGCATAATTTCAGATATAGAAAGAGCATGTATCTCCAGAGGTGGCACCAGCAGTTAAAAGCAACCTACAGACGAGACCTCACATACTGCCAACCTCCCATTTAACCTCGGGGCAGGCTATATGTGTTTGAGCAAGAGAACTTAAACTGTAAGGCTGCACCCAGGCTGCCCATATTTTTTCAAATTTTTGAGGACAGTTCCGACCCATGTAGGTAAGCTTGTACAGGGAAAAGCTGCATTAATAAGCGCTTTCCAGTCTGAGAGCTAAGGAGGGTCCGGGAGCTTCCATTTGGTCAGTATCATCTTTCTGCCATAGTAGGCCGCATAGAAGACAAATAAGCCAGTGTGCAAAAAAAATAAATAAAAAAATAAGCATAATAATATTATTCTTGATATCACAAGAAAAAAAGCCCTTGAAAATGTGTTTGCAATAACTCCATCAGTATCACCAGCAAAGCAGCTTCATTATTATCCCATTAAAGAAGAGGAGAATGTGCGCTGCATTTGAAGATTTATAATTTGCGGTGCCACAAATGTTAATTCTCCATAGGAAAGCTAGTTTACAAGACCGACCGCTTCTGGCTCGTCCTTGCTTCCGAGCATGCGTGTTTGTACTTTGAAAAAAAGAAAAAAAAAGGGGAACTGCGCTTAACCTCAAAATCCCAGAGTGAACAGGATGTGTGTGTGTGTAAAAACAAAGTGCAAAACCTAAATATAATACCTATGAAATCACCTCCAAGTATGGCACATATATATGTATGTGCATCCGTGTACAACACTACTCCCCTCAAGTGAAATACAGTAACATAGTATTAATGTGACAAAAAAGAAAGAAAAAAAAACACTATATAGTGAAAGACAATAAAAAGGCCAATAAACAAAAAACATAAACGAAAAATTAAAAATAAAGATTGGTCCCAAAAAACAAATTATGTACCTAATATTGTAAATACATAATAATGAAGCAATACTTTAAGCACCAATAATTTAAACAATACTGACACTAAATAACATCCATGTGATCATATATCCTATTGTTAAAGTGAAATGTCCAAATAATGAATCCAACACCAGTGAAAAATCTTCATAAAGAAAAGCTTGATTAAGGCACACTATCCTTTTCTCTCCAGAAACAATGTGCGCTTTCCCGTCACCAGACATATAGATTGGCTCCTTACCAACTCGAGGCGACCCCCCGTTACAGAGGGTCACAACAGGCGAGATAAGTTTAAATGGACATCCAGATTACTGCACCCTTCGATCGGTCCCAAATCATCCACAGGATAAAGTTATGGCGGTCACTATCGTCACTCCATGTTACACTCCCCACTCAGCGTAGTATCATATAGAGGAAACACGGGCTCCATATAGTGTAAAACCGATAACTTTTCATTTAAAATCAAAAAATATGCACTTACATGTAAAAAGTAACAACAGGCTCGATAAGAGGCGTGCGCCGGCCGGACACACGCCGGAAAAAACCAACCCGTCCTTCCTGGTGTATGTCAAGCGAACACGACTAGGGTGACGTTCGTATGTCGCTCCACCCTACGCGTTTCGTAATAACTTACGTCGTCCAGGGGTGTTTGTACTTTGGACTTTTGTCTGACGGACTTATGCACACACGATGAGAAAATCTGACAACAGACATTTGTCCGTGGACAATTTTAAAACCTGCCATCCAACATTTGTCCGTGGAAAATCCGACAACAATTGTCTGATGGAGCGTACAAACGGTCGGATTTTCCGCCAACAGCCTGTCATCACACATTTCCGAAAATCCGATCGTGTGTACGAGGCTTAAGAGTTGACAAATCTGTGGAGAGATACTGTTGTTATGTATTTATTTTATTTTGGCATTGGTACATGACCGCCTTAGTGTCTGGTCTTCTGTCCTTTTAGCCCAACAAATGGCAAAGAAGTGAATAACAAGATGACCCCTCCACAAACACACACCCACCCACCCCAGACTTCAGCAACTGAACCCAGCCAGATTCACCCATCCCAGGGGCCATTCACTGATACTACTAGCAGTTGACATCACATCACACCTTTCTGTAGATTTTTTTTTTTTGCATAGTTCTCAGAACACCAAGTTACGCTTTACAGATCGTGAATTTGAAATATTTGCACATTTCCTTGTGCAGTCTCCCAGTCCAGTTAAATAGAAATTATTTTTAAACCAACATGTACATTGAAGTAGATAAGCTACATTCCGGAGGTGACGGAAACTGTGCAAAAAATAAAATTATGAAAAATCCACCTCCTTTCTCAAAATGTACTTTCCCAAGAACTGCTCGTGTACGAATTAGAAGCAGACTCGCACATTTTCATTTTTTAAGGTTATAAAGATAGACGTCTTCCCTCTGATTTTTAACAATTAATATACAGTAGATACAAATTAGAAGACACAAAATATAAATGGTGGACGAGTCTTAACCTTTCTTTGCCGTGACACATTTTTCTCAACTGGAGAGAACATCCTGATAGAGATATCACTTCCATGCCTCCATTAGAAGAGACTTTTGCAGTCAACAAGGATGAAACGGATATAAACAAGCTGGATATTTTTGGTGGACAACCTTTGGGAAAGATGCCTTGGAAGTTCATCTGTCTTCTCTTCTGTGTTGCAATAATTGGTGGGACGGTAAGTTCTGATTGTCTGACGTGTGAGGAACACACATTGAAAAAAGAGGATATTGTAACATTAAATATTTGTAAACTAATTTTTTTTTTTTTTTAACTCATGAATTTTGGTCATGGAAAAAATCTATATATTGTTCCCATAATCACATCCTCACACCCTGGAATGTAAACCCCCAGTAGGTTGAGGCTCCCCGTCTCTCCACCCCCCCCCCACTCCTCCTCCCCCTCCGTATCTTTTACACCCGCAGTCTTTCCTCTCCTTAGCTCCTTTCTCTTCTTTTACTATTGCTTTCATGGTTCCTTAACTTGTTCCTTTAGGTCACTCTTGGCCACACCAAGAAATGATATGTATTCTGATCTCCCAGTGTGAGTCCCCCTATTACTCAGGAGATTTGGAAATACCCCACCACTATGGTTTTGATAATTATCAATGTTCTAGTCTAAACACATTGTTTTTCTCAGCTCCTGGATGCAGCAGGTTCCCAAAGGGGCGTCCAGACCAAGTAAAATGGCACTTAGACGAATGTCAGCCATATTTTTGAAACTTTGCCTCAATGACACATTGACAAGTTACCTATGCACGTACAATAGAATGCAATATATTTTTTTATATGTATGATTCATTTTTGTAGACCAGGACGCCTGGTCCTGTTCTTGCTTCTTTCAGTTTAAATATGTGTTAAAACAATAAAAACGTATTGAACCTAAAAACTATATATTGTGTAATAATGAAAGCAAAGCACAATGGGGGAGGGGGGTTTACTAAAACTGGAACACACAGAATATGGTGCAGCTCTGCATAGAAACCAATCAGCTTCCAGGTTTTATTGTCAAAGCTTAATTGAACAAACTGAAGTTGGAAGCTGATTGGTTACCAAGCAGAGCGGCACCCGATTCTGCGGGCACCAGTTTTGGTAAATCTCCCCCTGTGTTTAACTATTTTAATATTTAAAAAGTTGTTTTTATTATTGATGTTGCTATTGTAATCCTTATTACAATTTAGCCTCGGGTTCAGACTACTGCGACCTAAAAGTCTGTGCCAGGTGATTTGCTGGTGACTTGATGCGACTTGAGTACTACTTTGATGAGACTTGATGCACTTTGAAGCGACTTTCAGGGGATGCCTGTGTAATCTTCCTTTAATGTGAGATACAAATCACATCAATTAGGATGAGGATCCGACTTAGGCCTGGTTCACACTTATGCAGGTTGCAGTTTGCAGTTTGCATAATGCAGGTGCATTTCGCTTTTTTCATCAATTGATGTCTATGGAACAAAAAAAAACAGAAAAAAGTCCCTATGGCCCTTTCCATAAAATGCACAGCTGTGTACTACATCCATAGAAAACCATGTAGTGTGTTTCTGCAAAACTGAAAATGCGCTAAAAAATGCAACCCAAGGAAGGACTCCACTGTCGCCATTTGTTTTTTAAATAAGCGCTGATTTTAACCTTCTAAATGTAAGTTTTCCTACTTCATTAAATTTATTGTACATTTAAATGGAATTACGCTATGTGGCCGTTTTTTGTTCTCTTCCTCATATTCACCGCTCCTACGGACATTTGATTGTTGTCTCCTATGAGATATATCCATACAGACATCTACCAGTCTGAAGATAGCTGGGCATTCCTGTTTTAATCATCTGGGGATTTCAGCCTTCATCCCACCGGTTGTTTATATAACCCAAGCCTGTTTGACTCACAGAACATATGGTCTTGTGGGTTCAAACGTTCTGGTAAGCCACCTAGCTTTCGGGGGTGGTACCTCTCACTTCAACCATTCATCCTGTTCACCGTTGGGATATTCACATGAAGTGTATGAACAATATTTTTCACATGGAACTTTGAATCACATTTCGATCATCTTTTACTTGAAATTTATTTTCCATAATATTTGTCACTGTCTACACACAGTCGGACATTCCGACGGAAAATGTCCGATTGGACCGTGTTGTCGGATAATCCGACTGTGTATGGGCTCCATTGGACTGTTTCCGTTGGAATATCCGACCGACAAAGTTTTAGAGCTGGGCTATAAATTTTTCCGACAACATGATCCGATTGGACTTTGTCCGATCATGTGTAGAGAACAAAGAGCCACGCATGCTCAGATCAAATTCCTAGACCAAAGCTATTGGCTACTAGCCTGAACGTAGTCCCGTCGTAATGAAATAACGTCATCACGTTACGAACGATCAGATTTTCCGACAACTTTGTCCGACCGTGTGTATGCAACACAAGTTTTGGACAAAATCCTTCAGCAAAAAATCAGACGGATTTTGTTGTCGGAATGTCCAATCGTGTGTACAAGGGCTTAGAGGTGAGTTAAAAAAAAAATACAAAATGTTTTTTTTTTAGGAATTTTAATGATTTTTTTTTTCTGTGCAACACCACTTTAAATAGGAAAAATAAGGTTGATTCGGGTCCGAATTTTTACCCGGATTTTCACCTGAACCAGCCCCAAAGACACACAGGCCCCCTTCTGCAAATAATTTTGTGCTATCTATAACATTAGCAGCTAACACAGCAAATTGGATAAATGGAATACAAAGGAAAAGGAATGATGTAGCGCTTATAAAAATATGATATATAATATAATAGACAATGGGTGCTGTACTTATATAAACACCACTAAAATTAGAAAATGTATGCAAAAAAATTGTGAACACTAAGGAAGCAGCTATCTGCCCCTCCACCTGCAATACTGTGCTAGGTTCTAGTCACTAGGCAGTGTGACTGAGAGGAACACAGGCTCACTTTAAGGCCCCATTCACACCTAGATTTTTGCAAATGCACTTTTATGTGCATAGGGCAGCTCATTAATTTCAATGGGTTGCCCTATGCATGACAAAGCTGCAAAGTTGTTCATGTAGCTTTCTTCCATGTTGGGTCTTGCTCATTTAGCTATGATTTTGGGGGTTCTCAGTGTTTTTTTACATACTGTCACCAGTGCAGTACAGCATTATCATATGACAAGTGTGGTTGTGATCAGGGACACTGACTGGTGACAGTATGTATTAACCTCCCTGGCGGTACGATTATTTCGGATTTTAGGTGCTAAAAGCGGTACCATTATTTTGCATGAAAATTTGGCGTTTTATATTGTAGTCCTGCAATTCTTAGGAATAACTCACTTAAATCTGTCCAAACCAGAGTCTAGCAGACATCCCGGGTATGATAAAGTTTGAAAAATTAAATCATAAATTATAATATAATAAATAATTATAAATAATTGTACCAAATAATAATATAACAATAATAAAAATTATTCAATAATGTAATCTAATCAAAAACACTGAAATTTGCTGAGTTGCAGAATTGTCACTGTCATTACTTTTCAGTATTTGATGACGGATCTCCCCACAAATCGCTATCGCTCAATTCTGCGAGTCATTCTAATTTATTATCGCTGTTTTCTAGCTGGTCTAAAATCATTTTTGATGTACAGTGACAGTTTTGGTTGCTATGGACAATCTCCAGTTTCCAGGCATAAAGAACAGTTTTTATTATATAAAACTGCATGCAGGACACTGGGCAGACCACTAGGGACAAAGGGGATGTGAAATATTTACATACAGCAATGTAATCTGTATGATTACATTATACTGTATGTATACTGTTTATTTCACTTTTTGAATTTGGCGCCGATCTCCGTGCCCGTGCGTCGCAACGCTCGCAGGGCACGGAGATCGCCGATGTGATAGATCGAGCGAGGCACGGCTCGCTCGTACAGCGGGGAGACATCGCTGGATTCGAAGGAGAAGGTAAGTAAACCTCCTCCTGGATCCAGCGACGCTGTCCCGAGTCTGACTCGGGGATACCGCTCTTGGTATAAAAAATCCACCCCGAGTCAGACTCGGGAATACCGTCAGGGGGGTTAAAACAAAAAAAATCTAAATAAGAAGCGTGATCACAGGAGGACGATAGCGTGGTCAAGCAGTGGTTAAAAAAATTTGGATATCTGTAGTTCTAGCTGACATCTTTTTTTTTGGGGAATTAATGTACCCCATACTCATTCATGTGGGAGGATGGTATCTTTGGGCCCCTGTACTATTAAAAAGGGCTTCCAGATTCCAGTAAGCTCCTGCCTGCAGACCCCCACAGCCACTGAGCCAGGGTTGTGGGGAAAAGGCCCTTGTTTTCATGAACATGGGGGCAAGGTTATCTGGCCCCTTGGTAAGGTACCCCTCCATATTGAGAGTATGTGGCCTGATTTGGGTTAGTAAAGGCTGGTACATGCTTACCTATTACAGTCATGGGCAAAATTGTTGGCACCCCAGAAATTTTTCCAGAAAATACAGTATTTCTCACAGAAAAGTATTATAGTAACACAAAGCCCGGTATAAATCCAAGGGGGATCGGAGATTCGCTGTCCAAGGGCCTCGGCTATGGAATGCTCTACCAATCAACATCCGCCAGGAAGAAAATCACCTGGCTTTTAGGAAAAAACTCAAGACCTTCCTCTTTTAGCAAATGATCAAAGCTTGCCACAGGCGATTCAGTTCGCATTGTGCGCTATACAAGTATTTCATTCATTCATTCATTCATGATTTGCTATACACATGTTTATTCCCTTTGTGTGTATTGGAACAAAACAAAAAAGGAGGAAAAAAAGCAAATTGGACACAATGTCACACAAAATTCCAAAAATGGTCTGGTCAAAATTCTTGGCACCTTTTCAAAATTATGGATAAATAAGATTGTTTCAAGGATGTGATGCTCCTTTAAACTCACCTGGGGCAAGTAACAGGTGTGGGCAATATAAAAATCACACCTGAAAGCAGATAAAAAGGAGAGAAGTTCACTTCACAGTCTTTGTGTCTGTGTGTGCCACACTAAGCATGGACAACAGAAAGAGGAGAAGAGAACTGTCTGAGGACTTGAGCACCAAAATTGTGGAAAAATATCAACAATCTCAAGGTTACAAGTCCATCTCCAGAGACCTAGATTTGCCTTTGTCCACAGTGCGCAACATTATCAAGAAGTTTGCAACCCATGGCACTGTAGCTAATCTCTCTGGGCATGGACGGAGGAGAAAAACTGATGAAAGGTTGCAACGCAGGATAGTCCGGATGGTGGATAAGCAGCCCCCAAACAAGTTCCAAATAAATTCAAGCTGTCCTGCAGGCTCAGGGAGCATCACTGTCAGCGGGAACTATCCGTCGACATTTAAACTAAATGAAACGCTATGGCAGGAGACCCAGTAGGACCCCACTGCTGACACAGAGACATAAAAAAGCAAGACTACAGTTTGCCAAAATGTACTTCAGTAAGCCAAAACCCTTCTGGGAAAATGTCTTGTGGACAGATGAGACCAAGATAAAGCTTTTTGGTAAAGCACATCATTCTGCTGTTTACCAAAAACGGAATGAGGCCTACCAAGAAAAGAACACAGTACCTACAGTGAAACATGGTGGAGGTTCAATTATGTTTTGGGGTTGTTTTGCTGCCTCTGGCACTGGGTGTCTTGAATGTGTGCAAGGCATCATGAAATCTGAGGATTACCAAAGGATTTTGGGTCGCACTGTAGAGCCCAGTGTCAGAAAGCTGGGTTTGCGTCCGAGATCTTGGATCTTCCAGCAGGACAATGACCCCAAACATACGTCAAAAAGCACCCAGAAATGGATGGAAACAAAGCGCTGGAGAGTTTTAAAGTAGCTAGCAATGAGTCCAGATCTAAATCCCATTGAACACCTATGAAGAGTTCTTAAAATTGCTTTTGGGAAAAGGTGCCCTTCCAATAAGAGAGACCTGGAGCAGTTTGCAAGGGAAAAATGGTCCAAAATTCCGGGTGAGAGGTGTAAGAAGCTTATTGATAGTTATAGGAAGCGTCTGATTTCAGTTATTTTTTCCAAAGGGTGTGCAGTGGCCATTAAAATCTTCTCCTTTACCATCTGGAGTCTGTTGTCGTGAGACCGATGGCCATCATCTGAAGGCTATTTATATTGCGGTTTTCTTTCACATGTTTGTGAGTAGTTTTTTATTTATTTTTTAATAAAATATATCCAAGGATAATGCACAAGGTTGGTGCCCCCTCATTTTTCTGTTTCTCTTTTGTTCCCTGCCTTACCTGACCCATCAGTAAAGCCCAGGAACGATCCGATGCGGCCATTGGATATGGAGACGAGTGAGGCTAAGATGGCCGTCACTCCTCTCTATGTCCTTGGAGGACTGGAGCGACATCTAACATCACTTCGGGTTCCCAGGTCATAGTAAACATTTTATTTTTTTTTAAAAGAAAAATTTAAAGCTTTTCATTTGCTTTTAAAGGTAAATGAGAGATTTGGGGTCTTTTTGACCCCATATCTCTCAATAAAGAAGACCTTATTTCTATTACAAGCGATTGCATTTCTTGTAATAGGAGAAAAAGTGATTAAAAAAAATAAAGGGACAGTGTAAAAATAAAAACTAAAAAGTAAAATAAATAAGAAAAATAATAAATTAAAAGCACCCCGTCCCTCAAGCACGGAAGCAAATTCATATCTAAGTCACGCAAGCATATATAAATAGTGTTCAAACCACACATGTGGGGTATCACCGCGATTATTAGAGCGAGAGCAATAATTCTTTCCCAAGATCTCCTCTATTGCTCTAAACTGGTAACCTGTAAAAAATGTTAAAAAAATGTTAAAGCATGTTAAAGCATCGTCTATGGAGATTTTTTAAGTACTGCCGCTTGTCGCCATTCCACGAGCGAGACAGGTTAGGCCTCTATTTACTTAGCGCAACGTGATCTTTCGCATTATACAAAAAAATTGTGGTAAATATTGTTTTTTTAAAATCCATAAAAGTGTACTTTTTCCCCAAAAAATTGTGTTTGAAAGACCGCTGCGTGAATACAGGGTGACATAAAATAGGATCACCATTTTATTCTCTACAGTCTCTGCTAACAAAAAAATATATAATATTTGGGGGTTTTAAGTAATTTTCTAGCAAAAAAATACTGATTTAAACTTTAAAACAAAAAGTTCCAGAAAAGGCTCGGTCTTCAAGTGGTTAATAAGCCAACCATGTATGGGTCTGGTAGGTCTGGAATGGTCATTGATGAGCACATGACTACCAGATATTGAGGACACACCTTGAGGGAAACCCATTGTCATACCCTCTACCAGGAAGAGCTGCAAACCTGTCAGTAAAGCATTTGTAAAACTGTTACGGGAATTCGCAACTAGTTAAACCTGATTTTTCATTTTTAATTCTTCAGTTGTCCGTTTTTTTTTTTCGGTCTTTTGTGCATTTTGGTGAATTTTACAGCACACAACCATCCCATCACAGGGGTGCCATATTGTGCTTTTCCGTCATCTGCACTATAATTTGATGCAATCAATAATTTAGCTACTATTTTTAAAGCAATTGTTATGGAATCTAAGAGAAAAGATTAGAGGAACTGAATTTATTCTCTCTTGCGAAGGGGAGGTTAAGGGGGGATATGATCACCATGTAAAAATAAATAAGGGGTACATATAGTTCACTTGGTGTTTAGTTATTGGCTTTAAGGTCATCACAGAGGACAAGGGAGCACTCTTTTTGTCTGGAGGAAACGAGATTTCATCTCCAAATACGGAAACGTTTCTTCACAGTAAGAGCTGTGAAAATGTGTAATAGACTTCCTGCAGAGGTGGTTCTGGCCAGCTCAGTAGATTGCTTTAGAAAAGGCCTGGATTCTTTCCTAAATGTACATAATATAACTGGGTACTAACATTTATAGGTAAAGTTGATCCAGGGAAAATCCGATTGCCTCTCGGGGGATCAGGAGGGAACCTTTCCCCTGCTGGAGCAAATTGGATCATGCTCTGCTGTTTTTTTTTGCCTACCTCAGGATCAACTGTGGGTATAGAATTGTGTATATGGGATTGTATGATTTTTTTTCACTTTTATTGGTTGAACTAGATGGACTTTTTTCTTTTTTCTGCCAGACTTACTACCTAACTATGAATCTGAAGACATGTTTTTAATGCTTTTTAAATGTAAGAAGCCTATTTACCTGAGATTGACTTGGTATTGGCCTGTTCCAGTCCCTATATACAGCAGAGCTCAGACGAGAGCGAGAGAAGCAGCACAAGGAGCCAATCAAATTTGCTGCAGTGATCATTTGCTAACAAAGAATATACTGATAGGAGGAGACAGCAGAGTGACTGTCCAGGTAGAGGCTGGGGGAGTGGCAAGATCCCAATAAGCGTATATTGATTAGTTTGCACAAAAGTTATAGCGTTTACAATCTATGAGATATGTTTATGTCATTTTTTAAATTTTAATTTTTTTACTAGTAATGGCGGCGATCTGCGACTTATAGCTGGACTGCGACATTCCAACGATCAAATCGGACACTAAGTGACACTTTTTTGTGATTCCAGTGAAATCAAAACAGTGATCTGTACTAAAAATTTGCACTGTCACTGTACTAATGACACTGGTTGGGAAGGGGTTAACATCAGGAGCAATCAAAGGGTTAACTGGGTGCTTAACAATGGGTTTGGTTACTGTGTGGAAGGTGCATGTACTATAGGAAGGCCGATATCTGTGTTCCTGACACAGGATCAATACCTTCCCCACTGACAGTACGACGGTCTACCTTGTTTACATAGGCAGACTGCCGCTCTGCTTCTTTTCCGAATGATCGGCGAGTCCCGTCGGACTCGATTTGGCTCCTGCTGTGTCCAAGCAGAAACGCTGGCAGCGTGCACCCCAGACCTGGAAGTGTCAGATCACGTACTGGGTACATGATCTGGCACAGAGCGGCTGCCCTGTCACAGTAAATGCGGGTGGGATGGCTGCTAGGCGGTTACATTTTTTTTTTAAGGAAAAGTAACTGGCTATTAAATCACCTCCATGTAGTGGCATATCTTGAGTTGCAAATAAGGACTCCTGATGCAGATAGAAGATTGGAAGGGAATCCAGCACAGGAGGAAACCAACTATACAATGGGTTTTATTTACTAAAGGCAAAAAGACTGTGCACTTTGCAAGAGTAATTGCTCCAGAACTTAGGAAATGGGGTGAAACTTCACCTTACAAAGAATACCCAATCACATGATAGGAAAATAATGATGGACGTTAGCAGAGTTTCCCATCATATCCCGTATATACCTCTATACCACATGAGGTAGGCCTGAGAGCTGTACTACAATTCCCTAATGTCGACCCTATGCTGAACACCAGTCAAGCCCAATTCATCTTGGAAGCCACAAAGTTCCGCTTGATGCATAACTACTTTGAATCCAATGGCGACTTTTACCTGCAGACCTATGGGACAGCCATGGGAACCAACTTTGCCCCAAGCTATGCCAATCTCACCATGGGTCTGTGGTAGAATCGCTACATCTGGCTATCCTTTTCCTCACACTTGACATTTTATTGCTGACATATTGATGATGTCATAATCGTTTGGGATGGTCCTAAATCTCTCATCCCACAATTTTCACACTAAATTTAGAAATAAGGAACACATATTCCAAAAGCATTGTTCCATTCTACAAGAGGAAACACAACTTAAATCCACAATCTCAACCGACCCCTGATATCTTACAGACGAGCCAGGAACCTAAAAAACAAAATTGCACCTAGCAGATTAAAACCAACTTCCTCCTCCACCAGTGCCCCCCTGAAGTTTTTCAACATTCAAGGCATGTATCAATGTCGTAAGTAACTGACTTGCTCACATGTCACCCATAGGCAAAAAGAATTCCAGTCCAAGGGCCAAAAATATCCCATATCTGACTTTTACACTTGCTCATCAGAGTTCGTGGTGTATTGCCTATCCTGTCCGTGTGGCCTACAATATGTAGGCCGCATAATCCGTACACTCCGTAAAAGGTTTGGGGAACACAGGTGCCTATTGGACGCTGAGCCTGACAAACATAGTATCCCCAAACATTTTCTCATTTACCACGAACACACCTCACTTGACCTGAAAGTTTGGGTAATCGAGGCAATACCCAATAAATTCCCAGCAGCAGAATGTTTCAGGTGCCTTTGTGCAAGAGATATACCGATTAGAAACCTTTGCGTCGGGTGGGCTGAATGAGGAACTAGAAAAAAAAAAAAAAAAAAATATATATATATATATATATATATTTATATACACACACACACAATATTCCTCCCTTGTATAAAAATGCACTATCATATATTATATACAGTATCTCACAAAAGTTAGTACACCTCACATTTTTGTAAATATTTTATTCTATCTTTTCATGTGACAACACTGAAGAAATGACACTTGTCTACAATGTAAAGTAGTGAGTGTACAGCTTGTATAACAATGTACATTTGCTGTCCACTCAAAATAACTCAACACACAGCCATTAATATCTAAACCGCTGGCAACAAAAGTGAGAACACTCCTAAGTGCAATTGTCCAAATTGGGCCCAATTAGCCATTTTCCCTCCCCGGTGTCATGTGACTTGTTAGTGTTACAAGGTCTCAGGTGTAAATGGGGAGCAGGTGTGTTAAATTTGGTGTTATCACTCTCACTCTCTCATACTGGTCACTGGAAGTTCAACATGGCACTTCATGGCAAAGAACTCTCTGAGAATCTGAAAAAAAATTTTTTTGCTTTAATTAAAGATGGCCTTGGCTATAAGAAGATTGCCAAGACCCTGGTACTGAGCTGCAGCACAGTGGCCAAGACCATACATAAGTTTAACATGACATATTCCACTCAGAGCAGGCCTCACCATGGTCCACCAAAAAAGTTGAGGTCACGTGCTCAGCGTCATATCCAGAGGTTGTCTTTGGGAAATAGATGTATGAGTGCTGCCAGCATTGCTGCAGAGGTTGAGGGGGGGGTCAGCCTGTCAGTGCTCAGACCATAGGCTGCATGCTGCATCAAATTCGTGTGCATGGCTGTTGTCCCAGAGTGAAGCCTCTTCTAAAGATGATGCAAAAGAAAGCCCGCAAATGGTTGCTGAAGACAGGCAGACTAAGGACATGGATTACCGGAACCATGTCCTGTGGTCTGATGAGACTGAGATAAAATTATTTGGCTCAGATGGTGTGAAGCGTGTGTGGGGGGCAACCAGGTGAGGAGTACAAAGACAAGTGTGTCTTGCCTACAGTCAAGCATGGTGATGGGAGTGTCATGGTCTGGGGCTGCATGAGTGCTGCCGGCACTGGGGAGATACAGATCATTGAGGGAACCATGAATGCCAACATGTACTGTGACATACTGAAGCAGAGCATGATCCCCTCACTTCAGAGACTGGGCCGCAGGGCAGTATTCCAACATGATAATAACCCCAAACACACCTCCAAGACGACCACTGACTTGCTAAAGAAGCTGAGGGTAAAGGTGATGGACTGGCCAAGCATGTCTCCAGACCAAAACCCTATTGAACATCTGTGGGGCATCATCAAACGGAAGGTGGAGGAGCGCAAGGTCTCTAACATCCACCAGCTTCATAAAGTCGCCATGGAGGAGTGGAAGAGGACTCCAGTGGCAACCTGTGAAGCTCTGGTGACCTCCATGCCCAAGAGGGTTAAGGCAGTGCTGGAAAATAATGGCGGCCACACAAAATATTGACACTTTGGGCCCAATTTGGACATTTTCACTTAGGGGTGTACTCGTTTTGTTGCCAGCGGTTTAGACATTAATGGCTGTGTGTTGAGTTATTTTGAGGGGACAGCAAATTTACACTGTTATACAAGCTGTACACTCACTACTTTACATTGTAGCAAAGTGTAATTTCTTCAGTGTTGTCACATGAAAAGATAGAATAAAATATTTACAAAAATGTGAGGGGTGTACTTACTTTTGTGAGATACTGTACATTTCTATAAAGTATATACATTTCTATGATTAAAGAACTTTGCTAATTGTGTTTTTTTTTCCTTTCCATTCAGGTTGAAGCAACTTGTGATGGTAAGAATTATTATTCGTTGTTGTTATTATGCTGTGCTCCGCCCACCAATGGTGTATTAATGAGGGAGGTGTGGTCCAGATTGGTAATACATGTCCTATTCTGTGATGCATAAGGCAGTGCATGATGGGATATGATCTACAGGAAGTGATGTAAGCAGGAAACATTTTTTGAAAAGTTCAAACAAAGAGGTGAACATTGAAATCTGCCGTGGACGAGGTACAGTGCCTTGCGAAAGTATTCGGCCCCCTTGATCTTTTCAACCTTTGCCACATTTCAGGCTTCAAACATAAAGATATAAAAATTTTTTTTTTTGTGAAGAATCACCAACAAGTGGGACACAATTGTGAAGTGGAGCGAAATCTATTGGATATTTTAAACTTTTTTAGCAAATAAAAAACTGAAAAGTGGTGCGTGCAAAATTATTCGGCCCCTTTACTTTCAGTGCAGCAAACTCACTCCAGAAGTTCAGCGAGGATCTCTAAATGATCCAATGTTGGCCTAAATGACTGATGGTGATAAATAGAATCCACCTGTGTGTAATCAAGTCTCTGTATAAATGCACCTGCTCTGTGATAGTCTCAGGGTTCTGTTGAAAGCACAGAGAGCATCATGAAGACCAAGGAACACACCAGGCAGGTCCGTAATACTGTTGTGGAGAAGTTTAAAGCCGGATTTGGATACAAAAAGATTTCCCAAGCTTTAAACATCCCAAGGAGCACTGTGCAAGCGATCATTTTGAAATGGAAGGAGTATCAGACCACTGCAAATCTACCAAGACCTGGCCGTCCCTCTAAACTTTCAGCTCAGACAAGGAGAAGACTGATCAGAGATGCAGCCAAGAGGCCCATGATCACTCTGGATGAACTGCAGAGAACTACAGCTGAGGTGGGAGAGTCTGTCCATAGGACAACAATCAGTCGTACACTGCACAAATCTGGCCTTTATGGAAGAGTGGCAAGAAGAAAGCCATTTCTCAAAGATATCCATAAAAAGTCTCGTCTAAAGTTTGCCACAAGCCACCTGGGAGACACACCAAACATGTGGAAGAAGGTGCTCTGGTCAGATGAAACCAAAATCCAACTTTTTGCCCACAATGCAAAACGATATGTTTGGCGTAAAAGCAACACAGCTCATCACCCTCAACACACCATCCCCACTGTCAAACATGGTGGTGGCAGCATCATGGTTTGGGCCTGCTTTTCTTCAGCAGGGACAGGGAAGATGGTTAAAATTGAGGGGAAGATGGATGCAGCCAAATACAGGACCATTCTGGATGAAAACCTGTTGGAGTCTGCAAAAGACCTGAACCTGGGACGGAGATTTATCTTCCAACAAGACAATGATCCCAAACATACAGCAAAATCTACAAAGGAATGGTTCACAAATAAACGTATCCAGGTGTTAGAATGGCCAAGTCAAAGTCCAGACCTGAATAATTTTGCACGCCCCACTTTTCATTTTTTTATTAGTTAAAAAAGTTTCAAAAATCCAATAGATTTCGTTCCACTTCACAATTGTGTCCCACTTGTTGGTGATTCTTCACAAAAAATAAAAATCTTTATGTTTGAAGCCTGAAATGTGGCAAAAGGTTGAAAAGTTCAAGGGGGCCGAATACTTTCTCAAGCACTGTAAGTGAGGTAAGTGAGAGGTAAGCACAATGGGTGGGCTGGGGGCAGAAAAGACATTAGAAAACTCTTCTATTTCATTTGAAAAGTGAAATTCTGCCTGAAAAGGTGAACTTAGTCTTCAACTCTGTCTCTTCTCATCCCTCCAGCACCCCCAATTCTGCCCCTCCCCCTGAACCCTCACCTTATAATTGAGGTATACATCGTATGCACGCCTTATCCGCTTCAGCCCTGGAAAATTTTACCCCCTTCCTGACCAGAGCACTTTTTTGCAATTCGGCACTTCGTTGCTTTAACTGACAATTGTACCCAAACAAAATTTGCATCCTTTTTTCCCCACAAATAGAACTTTCTTTTGGTGGTATTTGATCACCACCACAGTTTTTATTTTTTTATAAAAAAAAATAGGAGATAGATTTATGGCATTTTTATTATTATTTATTTTTCTACTAGTAATGGCAGCGATCTGCGTTTTTTTTTATCAAGACTACGATATTGCAGCAGACAAATTGGACACTGTTGACACATTTTTGGGAGAATTGACAATTGTACAGCGATCAGTGATATAAAAATGCACTGATTACTGTGTAAATGTCACTGGCAGGGAAGGTGTTAACACTAGGGGGCGATGAAGGGGTTAAATGTGTTCCCTCAGTGTGTTCTAACTGTGGGGGGAGGAGACTTGCTAGGGGAAGAGAGAGATTGGTGTTCATACTTTGTATGAAGACACGATCTGTCTCTTCTCCCCTCAGAGAACCGGGATCTGTGTGTGTATGCTCGCTGTGTCATGAGCGACTCGTGGGAGCCCGGCGGTCATCGCGCCCGACGGCACTTGCAACAGCTCCGGGGGGGGCGTGCCCCTGGTGGCCACAGGTCGAATCGACATAACGTAACCTTGGTTCGCCCAGTGGTTAAAGGCAGAAGGTTTTTTATCCTTTGCATTCTATGCATTAAGATAAAAAGCCTTCTGTGTGTATCAGCCCCACCCCCCCCCCCCCCCCCCCGGAGTTGCCACTTCATCCCTTTAAACCCAAACACATATTAATTACACAGGTTCTGAGGCTAATTAAATGCAGATAAGGCACCAAGTGAGTTTAATTACCACCTTAATCAGCCACAGAACCCGTGTAATTATTATGTGTTCGGGTTTAAAGGGATGAGGTGGCAACTCTACCCCCCCTAATACTTACCTGAGCCCCATCTCTATCCAGCGATGTCCAGGAGTCCCTCGGCCATCCGAGACTCTCCCACCTGATTGGCTGAGACACATCAGCGGCGCCATGGCTCCCGCTGCTGTCAATCAAAGTCAGCTAGCCAATCAGGGGATATAGGGGGCGGGACCTAACTGCAGCTCCGTGTCTGAATGAACACACAGCTGCTTGCTGTGGGGGGCACTCGATAGGAGGGAGGGGCCAGGATCAGCTAAGAGGGACCAGAGAAGAGGAGGATAGGGGGCTGCTCTGTGCAAAACCATTACACAGAACAGGTAAGTGTAACATGTTTGTTATTATTATTATTTTTTTAAACTAGACTTTACAATCACTTTAAAGCTGTTTGTCTTCTGTGTGTCCTGTCACATCGCAGTCCTTCCACTCTCTCCAGCATAGTGATAGGTGGACAATACTGCTGTACAGAACCATGCGCACCTTATTATTATACAGGATTTATATAGCGCCAACAGTTTGAAAAAGTGTTTTACAAAATGAAGGCAGACGTTACAGTCGCACTACAATTAGGTACTTACAATCTAAGAGGGAGGGTAAAAAAGGTAATAACTGCAGGGGATGAGCTGATGGAGAAAATAAATGTACAGTGTATTCGCTAGAAGCAGGATAGACTTTTTAACCTCTTGGCGTCCGCACTATAGCCGAATGACGGCCACAGCATAGACCTGAATTTCCAGGAGGCCTTCCCTTAGCATGCCCCCTGCAGGGTACGCGTGGCACGCGCTGTGACCACCAAGTCACCAAGACTCAGGTGATCACAGATCCGAGTTGATCCTGGCCCCTTACCACGAGAATGACAACTGATCACGTGTGTAAACAAAAACTCAGCAATCATTTTTTTTCCTCCTCACAAAGCCAATTTCCGGCTTACGTGCAAGGGACATCGGTCCCCGAAGAGGATGCCAATCAGTACCCTCATCTGTGCCAATCAATACCCCCTGCCAGTGCCACCTGCCATTGCCAGCTGCCAGTGCCCACCAGTGCCACCTATGAATGCCCACCAGTGGTGACAATCAGTGCCTCATCAGTGCCACCTAGCAGTGCTGCCTATCAGTGTAACCTACCAGTGCCGATCAGTGCCCATCACTGCCACCCATCAGTGTCCATCACTGCCACCTATCAGTGCCCATCACTGGCAGCTATCAGTGCCACCTATCAGTGCCACCTATCAATGCCCTTCAGTGGCACCCATCAGTGCCACCTCTCAGTGTCACCTCTCAGTGCCCACCAGTGCCGCCTATCAGTGCCCACCAGTGCTGCCTATCACTGCCCACCAGTGCAGCCTTATCGGTGCCCATCAGTGCAGCCCATCGGTGCCCATCAGTGCAGCCCCATCAGCGTATCAATGAAGGGAAAAGATTACCTGTTTGCAAACTTTTATAACAAAATATAATAAAATAAAAAATTTCGGTCTTTTTAATTTTTTTAACAAAAAAAGGTGATCAAATACCACCAAAAGAAAGTTCTATTTGTGGTAAAAAAATGATAAAAATTGAATTTGGGTACAGTATAGCACAACCGCGCAATTGTCATTCAAAGTGCGACACCAGTAAGCAAGTGGTTAACAAGAAGGGATTTCGGGGAGTGTCTAAAGAGGGATAGATTCAGAGATAATCAGACAGATTGAGGTCGGGAGTTTCATAGGATAGGAGAAGCTTGGGAGAAGTCCTAGAGGAGGTTTTCTGAGGACTGAAGAGAATGATTTGGTTGACAGTGTTGTTTAATCCATATTCTATGCAGCAGTACTGTAAGTCCAGGCAAATGTGATGATGCGCCCCCATCCATTAGACTTGTGAAATTCATTTAGTTCCGAATTCATTTTTTTAACAAATTTTGACAAATTATTTAATTCCGAAATTTCTGAATTTCCAAATTTTTCAATTTCCAAAAATTTCGAATTTCTGAATTTCCAAATTTCTGAATTTTGGAATTTCCAAAAATTAGAAATTTCAAAAATTCTGATTTTTGGAAATTCAGAAATTTGAAATTTCATAAATTGGAAATTTGTTTGTTTTCAAATTAGTTTTTGAACAAATTTTGACAAATTCGTTAATTCCAACATTTCCCAATTTTTCAATTTTCGAAATGTCAAAGTTCCGAAAATTCAGAATTTTGGATATTCGGAATTTTGGATATTCGGAATTTTGGATATTCGGAATTTTGGAAATTCGGAAGTTAGAAATTTCAGAAAATGGAAATTTGTTTAGTTCCGAATTAGATTTTTAACGAATTTTGACAAATGACGAAATTTCCGAATTTCCGAATTATTCAATTTCTGAAGTTTCGAATTTTGAATTTCAAATTTCCAACTTTTCACATTTTCAAAAATTCAAAATTTTGGAAATTTGGAATGTCGAAATTTCAGAAAATTGTAAATTCAAAATTTCGGAAATTAATACATTTTTAAATGTTGGAAATTTTTAAATTTTGGAAATTCGAAAATTTCCAAAATTCAAACATTTCAGAAATATCGAAAATGTTAAAATTTTAGAATTTGGAAATTTTAAAATCCAAAAATAAGAATGAAAATCCGAACATTCAAAAACCCGAAAATCTTAAATAACAACGAAGTAATAATAACTATTAAATTATAGGTATTGAAATTTCCTTTCAAATTTGGCTGTTATTCGAAGTTACAAATTATCTGAAATAATGAATGCCGTATCTAAACAGTGGAGTTTAGCATAACGATCTAATACTAATAAATAACAATAATAATAAAACCTTTTATTATTATTATTTATCATTATTTTGTATCATTAATTATTATTAATTTGTTCCATTTCATTTGTTTAGATGCGGCATTCGTTATTTCGGATAATTCCTAACTTCAGATAAATTTGTATTCGTTACGTTCACAAACAGCTACATTTGAAAGGAAATTCCAATACTTATAATTTAATAGTTAGTTATTATTAGTTTGTTATTATTTAGAATTTTACTGATTTTCTTTTTTCAGATTTTCGAATTTTTGAATTCCAAAATTTCGGAAATTCGGAATTTGAAAATTTGAAAATTTGGAAATTTGAAAATTTGGAAAATTTGGAAATTTGAACATTTTGAATTTTGAAAGTTTGGAAATCCGAAAATTCAGAATTCAGATATTCGGAAATCCAAATTTTCAAATTTCGGAACTTTTGAATTTCCGAAAAAAGTAAAAAAAGGATTGAAACTAAAACGAACACATTTTTTGTCAGTGCACATGTCTAGCATCCATGACAGCCTGGGCTCACAGGAAGTGGGTTGAATAATGGAGTACCTGAAAGGGGAAAATGCAAGGTGGAGGGGTAAGGTAAGTTTTTCAGTCAAAGCAGCGTTTTAAAAAAATATTTTTAAACTTGCTGGGCAATGGATTTCTATATTTTTTTTAAAAATACCTTTGGATTGGACAACAATAATACCCTCTATGCAAATCTTAAATACTGATTATAGCCAGGAATGACATGTCTAGTAAGTATAAAACAACCAATCTGCAAGTTGTAAAGTATACTGGAGTATTAATTAGACAATTTTCTTTTTGCTTATTTTACTTTAGCTCAGTGTCCATCGGTCTCTGTCAATGTCTCCACCAATCAGATAACAGTCTCGGGACAGGTGGGCGGACTTGTCCTGCAGAATATAACGTACACCAATGGGATAGCTGTGGTGGCTTCTGATGGCAGCTACAATAACACCTCATTGATGACCTTCGTGTCCGGTACACAGTACATCATGCACTATGGAAACGGCACCAATGATTGCTGCTACAACTTTACAACTAGTAAGTTCTGGAGATCGGAGTCAGACATCTCAAGTCCCCCGCGAGGTGCAGGAGTCTCCCACATTTCGGGAGCGACTCTCGGACACCCACAAGTGCTGCCCAATATCCCGGCCGTGGGGCTGATCCTGGGTGGTCTCCTGGTTCATAGTCGGGGATGATCGGTAGAAAATTCGCTTTGTTCCGCATTCGTTTTTTAACTAATTTTGACAAATTCGTTAAAGCGGAGCTCCTCCCTAAAGTGGAACTTCTGCTCATCCGAACCCTCCACCCCGGTGCCATGATTCGCGCATGTGCAGTAGGCAACCAGGAAATTAAGCCGCAAGGCTTTACTTCCTGATTCCCATAGCGAAGATGGTGGCGGCAGCACCAGAGAGCCAAGACAAAGATCAGCTTCGGGTGCCGACATCGCGGGCACACTGGACAGGGGAGTGTCCATATTTTAAAAGTCAGCAGTTGCAGTATTTGTAAAAAAACAGCGGAACTCCAGCTTTAATTCCAAAATTTCCGAATTTCAAATTTCCGAATTTTCAAATTTTTGAATTTTGGAATTTCCGAATTTTCCAAATTTGAATTTCCGATTTTTCAAATGACCAAAATTTTCGAATTTCCGAATTCAAAGATTCGAAAATCTGAAAATTCGAAAATCTGAAAAAAAAGAAAGTTATTATTTCGAATTTTACTGATTTTCTTTCTTTTTCTCAGATTTTCTCATTTTTGACTTTCCAAATTTCCAAATTTTCGAATTTTTGTATTTTCAGATCTCGCAAATTCAGAAATGCAAAAATTCGAAAATCTGAAAAAAGGAAAGTTATTATTTAGAATTTTACTGATTTTCTTTCGAAAATGAAAAAATCTGAAAAAAGAAAGAAAATCTGTAAAATTCAAAATAACTTTCCTTTTTTCAGATTTTTGAATTCCGAAAATACAAAAACTCAGAAATTCGAAAATTTGGATATTCAAAAATTAGAAAATCTGAAAAAAAGAAAGAAAATCAGTAAAATTCGAAACAACTTTCTTTTTTTCAGATTTTTGAATTTTTTTTGGGGAGAATGGAACATAATGATCTAATAATAGTAAATAACAATAATAAAACCTTATTATTATTATTATTGTTATTATTTGTTATTAATTAGTTTCATTCCATTTGTTTAGATGCGTATTCATTGTTTCGGATAATTTGAATAATTCTTTGCCGCAGGAGGCAAAGAATTATCCGAATTATCCGAAACAATGGATACCGCATCTAAACAAATGGAATGGAACTAATTAATAATAAATAATAATAATAATAAAAAGGTTTCACAGCTGTCCCTCCAGCCGCACCGATCATTCCCAGCTGTTTCTCGTATCCTCCTCCTCCTCCAGCCCCCCTCCGTGCCCTTCATCTCCGGCTCCCTGTCCTCCTCCTCCGCCCCCTCTTGTCCCCCCGCAGCCGGCTTCCCTCCTCTCCTCTCCCGCCAGTTACGGGAATCTGTCAGGATGGAGAGCGGAGGAAGGGACAGGTCATTCATCGGCCCCATGCCTTTTCTGAATTGGATGCAGCGAACTAGATTGCTCCTGTGTCCTGTGAAAACTGAGCAGAGTAACCTGTGTGCTCCGTTTATGAATGGAGGGGAGCCGCTGTCTTCTGTCCATTCATCTTCAATGCTGAGAAAGGGACTGAGGAATCTGTGTCCTCAGTCCCTTTCCCTGTCTCAAAGAGGAGATGTCAGGGGACTCCTGATATCTCACATAAGCCCCCCAACAGGGCTGAAAAAAAAGTAAAAAAAAAAAAAAAAAATGTAATTGTCAACAAAAATGATTATGTGCAGCCCCATCAGCGTATCAATGAAGGGAAAAGATTACCTGTTTGCAAACTTTTATAACAAAATATAATAAAATAAAAAATTTCGGTCTTTTTAATTTTTTTAACAAAAAAAGGTGATCAAATACCACCAAAAGAAAGTTCTATTTGTGGTAAAAAAATGATAAAAATTGAATTTGGGTACAGTATAGCACAACCGCGCAATTGTCATTCAAAGTGCGACACCAGTAAGCAAGTGGTTAACAAGAAGGGATTTCGGGGAGTGTCTAAAGAGGGATAGATTCAGAGATAATCAGACAGATTGAGGTCGGGAGTTTCATAGGATAGGAGAAGCTTGGGAGAAGTCCTAGAGGAGGTTTTCTGAGGACTGAAGAGAATGATTTGGTTGACAGTGTTGTTTAATCCATATTCTATGCAGCAGTACTGTAAGTCCAGGCAAATGTGATGATGCGCCCCCATCCATTAGACTTGTGAAATTCATTTAGTTCCGAATTCATTTTTTTAACAAATTTTGACAAATTATTTAATTCCGAAATTTCTGAATTTCCAAATTTTTCAATTTCCAAAAATTTCGAATTTCTGAATTTCCAAATTTCTGAATTTTGGAATTTCCAAAAATTAGAAATTTCAAAAATTCTGATTTTTGGAAATTCAGAAATTTGAAATTTCATAAATTGGAAATTTGTTTGTTTTCAAATTAGTTTTTGAACAAATTTTGACAAATTCGTTAATTCCAACATTTCCCAATTTTTCAATTTTCGAAATGTCAAAGTTCCGAAAATTCAGAATTTTGGATATTCGGAATTTTGGATATTCGGAATTTTGGATATTCGGAATTTTGGAAATTCGGAAGTTAGAAATTTCAGAAAATGGAAATTTGTTTAGTTCCGAATTAGATTTTTAACGAATTTTGACAAATGACGAAATTTCCGAATTTCCGAATTATTCAATTTCTGAAGTTTCGAATTTTGAATTTCAAATTTCCAACTTTTCACATTTTCAAAAATTCAAAATTTTGGAAATTTGGAATGTCGAAATTTCAGAAAATTGTAAATTCAAAATTTCGGAAATTAATACATTTTTAAATGTTGGAAATTTTTAAATTTTGGAAATTCGAAAATTTCCAAAATTCAAACATTTCAGAAATATCGAAAATGTTAAAATTTTAGAATTTGGAAATTTTAAAATCCAAAAATAAGAATGAAAATCCGAACATTCAAAAACCCGAAAATCTTAAATAACAACGAAGTAATAATAACTATTAAATTATAGGTATTGAAATTTCCTTTCAAATTTGGCTGTTATTCGAAGTTACAAATTATCTGAAATAATGAATGCCGTATCTAAACAGTGGAGTTTAGCATAACGATCTAATACTAATAAATAACAATAATAATAAAACCTTTTATTATTATTATTTATCATTATTTTGTATCATTAATTATTATTAATTTGTTCCATTTCATTTGTTTAGATGCGGCATTCGTTATTTCGGATAATTCCTAACTTCAGATAAATTTGTATTCGTTACGTTCACAAACAGCTACATTTGAAAGGAAATTCCAATACTTATAATTTAATAGTTAGTTATTATTAGTTTGTTATTATTTAGAATTTTACTGATTTTCTTTTTTCAGATTTTCGAATTTTTGAATTCCAAAATTTCGGAAATTCGGAATTTGAAAATTTGAAAATTTGGAAATTTGAAAATTTGGAAAATTTGGAAATTTGAACATTTTGAATTTTGAAAGTTTGGAAATCCGAAAATTCAGAATTCAGATATTCGGAAATCCAAATTTTCAAATTTCGGAACTTTTGAATTTCCGAAAAAAGTAAAAAAAGGATTGAAACTAAAACGAACACATTTTTTGTCAGTGCACATGTCTAGCATCCATGACAGCCTGGGCTCACAGGAAGTGGGTTGAATAATGGAGTACCTGAAAGGGGAAAATGCAAGGTGGAGGGGTAAGGTAAGTTTTTCAGTCAAAGCAGCGTTTTAAAAAAATATTTTTAAACTTGCTGGGCAATGGATTTCTATATTTTTTTTAAAAATACCTTTGGATTGGACAACAATAATACCCTCTATGCAAATCTTAAATACTGATTATAGCCAGGAATGACATGTCTAGTAAGTATAAAACAACCAATCTGCAAGTTGTAAAGTATACTGGAGTATTAATTAGACAATTTTCTTTTTGCTTATTTTACTTTAGCTCAGTGTCCATCGGTCTCTGTCAATGTCTCCACCAATCAGATAACAGTCTCGGGACAGGTGGGCGGACTTGTCCTGCAGAATATAACGTACACCAATGGGATAGCTGTGGTGGCTTCTGATGGCAGCTACAATAACACCTCATTGATGACCTTCGTGTCCGGTACACAGTACATCATGCACTATGGAAACGGCACCAATGATTGCTGCTACAACTTTACAACTAGTAAGTTCTGGAGATCGGAGTCAGACATCTCAAGTCCCCCGCGAGGTGCAGGAGTCTCCCACATTTCGGGAGCGACTCTCGGACACCCACAAGTGCTGCCCAATATCCCGGCCGTGGGGCTGATCCTGGGTGGTCTCCTGGTTCATAGTCGGGGATGATCGGTAGAAAATTCGCTTTGTTCCGCATTCGTTTTTTAACTAATTTTGACAAATTCGTTAAAGCGGAGCTCCTCCCTAAAGTGGAACTTCTGCTCATCCGAACCCTCCACCCCGGTGCCATGATTCGCGCATGTGCAGTAGGCAACCAGGAAATTAAGCCGCAAGGCTTTACTTCCTGATTCCCATAGCGAAGATGGTGGCGGCAGCACCAGAGAGCCAAGACAAAGATCAGCTTCGGGTGCCGACATCGCGGGCACACTGGACAGGGGAGTGTCCATATTTTAAAAGTCAGCAGTTGCAGTATTTGTAAAAAAACAGCGGAACTCCAGCTTTAATTCCAAAATTTCCGAATTTCAAATTTCCGAATTTTCAAATTTTTGAATTTTGGAATTTCCGAATTTTCCAAATTTGAATTTCCGATTTTTCAAATGACCAAAATTTTCGAATTTCCGAATTCAAAGATTCGAAAATCTGAAAATTCGAAAATCTGAAAAAAAAGAAAGTTATTATTTCGAATTTTACTGATTTTCTTTCTTTTTCTCAGATTTTCTCATTTTTGACTTTCCAAATTTCCAAATTTTCGAATTTTTGTATTTTCAGATCTCGCAAATTCAGAAATGCAAAAATTCGAAAATCTGAAAAAAGGAAAGTTATTATTTAGAATTTTACTGATTTTCTTTCGAAAATGAAAAAATCTGAAAAAAGAAAGAAAATCTGTAAAATTCGAAATAACTTTCCTTTTTTCAGATTTTTGAATTCCGAAAATACAAAAACTCAGAAATTCGAAAATTTGGATATTCAAAAATTAGAAAATCTGAAAAAAAGAAAGAAAATCAGTAAAATTCGAAACAACTTTCTTTTTTTCAGATTTTTGAATTTTTTTTGGGGAGAATGGAACATAATGATCTAATAATAGTAAATAACAATAATAAAACCTTATTATTATTATTATTGTTATTATTTGTTATTAATTAGTTTCATTCCATTTGTTTAGATGCGTATTCATTGTTTCGGATAATTTGAATAATTCTTTGCCGCAGGAGGCAAAGAATTATCCGAATTATCCGAAACAATGGATACCGCATCTAAACAAATGGAATGGAACTAATTAATAATAAATAATAATAATAATAAAAAGGTTTCACAGCTGTCCCTCCAGCCGCACCGATCATTCCCAGCTGTTTCTCGTATCCTCCTCCTCCTCCAGCCCCCCTCCGTGCCCTTCATCTCCGGCTCCCTGTCCTCCTCCTCCGCCCCCTCTTGTCCCCCCGCAGCCGGCTTCCCTCCTCTCCTCTCCCGCCAGTTACGGGAATCTGTCAGGATGGAGAGCGGAGGAAGGGACAGGTCATTCATCGGCCCCATGCCTTTTCTGAATTGGATGCAGCGAACTAGATTGCTCCTGTGTCCTGTGAAAACTGAGCAGAGTAACCTGTGTGCTCCGTTTATGAATGGAGGGGAGCCGCTGTCTTCTGTCCATTCATCTTCAATGCTGAGAAAGGGACTGAGGAATCTGTGTCCTCAGTCCCTTTCCCTGTCTCAAAGAGGAGATGTCAGGGGACTCCTGATATCTCACATAAGCCCCCCAACAGGGCTGAAAAAAAAGTAAAAAAAAAAAAAAAAAATGTAATTGTCAACAAAAATGATTATGTTATTAAATTATGTTACTTGATAACAAAAATTTACATATTTTTTCCTTCTAGAGCCATTGTCTGCAAAGCTGCCACAGTTCTTTAATGTGACTTCAACTTCTGTGTCCTTAAATTGGAGCAAACCGAATGAATATCAGAGTTCTTACACATACAGAGTGCAGACAAATGTCACATCACCATCTTCAATGATAAATAATATAATAGTGACCAGCCAATCAGCTATAGTGGTGAATCTGACCCCGGGACAAACATATACATTGCTGATATATACAAGAGCTGCTGATAATGTCGCTGAATCTGATCCGGTGTCACTAACTACCTGCACAGGTGAGTACAGCCGCAGTCCTGCTGTGCTCCCTCTGGTGGAGCTCCCCATCAGCTTACTTCTGTATTTACTGAGACTTATCAATTTGAAAGAAGAGCGTGTAGTCAGGTGCAAGATTTCCTCCATCAAGTAGGTGGCGCTGTGCTACTATACAAATATGGGTGGAGCCTTTAGAAGGCATTGCTCCCCCAGGGACTCTGTAGGCGTGTGTGTGTCGGGGCAGCAGCTGTCTGATTGGACATTGTAACTTCTGGTAGACATGCGCAGTTCGCTTCCTTCCGAATTAAAATTCAGACACGTTTTTGTGTTATTCGGAAATTCGGATTTGTATCAGAATTTCCGAATGGCGATAGTAACGAATTTAAAACAAATCTAAAATAAGGAATCAAAGTTTCTAACGAAATTCAAATTCAAATAGTTTTCAAATAGAATTTGAATTGTTTTCTAATAGAATTTGAATACTTTTCTAATAGAATTAAAATTTCCAAAGAGAATAAAATAGAATAGAAAGTAATGGACTAGAATAGAAATAGATATAATAGAAAATAAAAGAAAATAATGTAATAGAGTAAAACAGAACAGAATAGAAAATAAAAGAATAGGAAAAAAAATTGAATAGAAAAAAAAAGGGACAGAATTGAAAATAAAAGAATAGAAAAAAAAATGAATAGAAAATAAAGGGACAGAATAGAAAATAAAAGAATAGAGTAAAACAGAACAAAATAGAACAGGGAATCAAAGAATAGAATACAATAAAATAAAGGAATAGAATAGGATAGAATAAAATAATATACATTCTAAATGAATGGAGCGTAACGATCTAAATTCTAATTTTGAATAGAATAAGTTATAATTTAAATAGAAAAGAATAAAATAGAAAATAAAATAATATAATAGGAGCAAACAGAACAGAATAGAAAAAAAAATGAATATAAAAAAGGGACAGAATAGAAAATAAAAGAATAGAGTAAAACAGAACCAAATAGAATAGGGAATCAAAGAACAAAATACAATAAAATAAAAGAATAGAATAGGATAGAATAAAATAATATAAATTCTAAACAAATGGAACATAACAATCTAAATTCTAATTTTGAATAGAATAAATTAGAATTTGAATAGAAAATACAATATGAAAAGAATAAAATAGAAAATAAAATAATATAATAGGAGTAAAACAGAACAGGATAGAAATAAAATTGAATATAAAAAAAAGGGACTAAATAGAAAATAAAAGAATAGAGTAAAAGAACAAAGTAGAATAGAGAATCAAAGAACAGAATACAATAAAATAGAATAAAAAACAAAGGAATAGAATAGGATAGATTAAAATAATTATATATATATATATATATATATATATATATATTATTTATATATATATATATATATATATATATATATATATATATATATATATATATATATATATATATATATATATATATATATATATATATGAATAGAAGAGAATAAACAATAGAAAAGAACATAATAAAATAGAAAGAATATAACAATATACCCGTTTTCTTAAATTCAAATTTCAAATAGAATAAATTTGAAGTTCGAATAGAATAAATTTGAATGGGCATAGAATAGAATAGAATATAACCATCTCCCAAAATTTGTATTTCATTTGAATGCAGTTTGAAAAATTTGAATCAATTTGAATTTGTATAAACAAAACGAATTCCGAAAACAAATTAACTGGATATAACTAAACAAATGTATGTAAACAACGAATCGAAACAAAACAAAACACATTTTTTCGTTCTGCGCTTTGGCAACCATCTTGGTGCGGGACTCTATAAATTAGGGTGCCCATGCCATTCGGGTTCACCTAGATCAAGTGGTCGGACGGGGACAGAGAGTTAGGGAAAGTGAATAACACAGGGAGAGGTTCCTGCTTGAGTAGGGTCAGCTCAGGGATGTCACCTGTGTAAAGGGGATATTCCAGTATCCGGACCAGTGATGTAGCGCCCCCCTCAGCAGTGTCAGAGTACTGTCTCAGTACAACACAACTACCACCACCCCAGCAGAAGTTATTCTCCGGTAATACAGGCCTGAGGCTAGTGATATTGTACAATTACCAACTGCTATATTGTGAAACTCTACATATACCCATTGCTCTATTGCCTGAATATCAGTGCCTATAGAAAATGTCTTTATTCATCATTGCTAGCCTAAATACAATATACAAGGAAAATGACTACATTCAAATGTGTGTGACTCCCAGACTGGGCACCCCAGCCCTCGCCTACAAATGTGACCTTAACCACTTCCCGCCCGGCCGTCATTTTGCTATTTGGTTCATTTATCCTGACTGGGCATCCATTGCGGCGATCACCCCATGGGGGGCGCACATCACGGCGATCGGTGGTGCGGTGTGTCAGCGTGACACACCGCGGAGGCCGGCGGAGGCTCTTTACCATGTGATCAGCCGTGTCCAATCATGTCTGAGCACGATGTTGATCCAATTTTCCTCACTCGCGTCTGACAGTAGAGGAGAGCCGATTGGTGGCTCTCCTGATGGGGGGGGGGAGTCTGCGTTGATTGTTTATCAGACCCCTCTGATACACACTGGACCACCACTAGACCACCAGGGAAGCCACCAGGACCACCAGGGAAGCCCCCAACATGTGGATGGCCAGGCACATACCCCATGGTCATCCAGATATACAAAAATATTCCAAATACATGTCAATCAGTGCCCACAAATGGGCACTGACTGGTAACATTATGCAGCAGATCAGACAAGTGATGCCCAGTAATGCCACCTATCAGTACGATCAGTGCCACCCATCAGTGTCCATCAGTGCCACCTCTCAGTGCCCATCCATGCCCATCAGTGCCCATCTATCAGTGACCATCAGTGACCATCCATGCCACCCATCAGTGGCACCAATAAGTACCCATCAGTGCCGCCTATGAGTGCCCATCAGTGCCGCCTATGAGTGCCCATAAGTGACGCCTATCAGTGCCTATCATCAGTGCCCATCAGTGCCACCTCATTGATGCCACCTCATCGGTGTCCATTGGTGTTGCCTTATCAGCGCCCATCAGTGCAGCCATATCAGTGCCCGTCATTGCAGGAGAAAAATTACTTATCTACAATTTTTTTTTAACAGAAACAAAGAAAAACTTTTTTTTTTTCTAAATTTTTTTTATTTGTTGGGCAAAAAATAAAAATGGTAGAGGTGATCAAATACCACCAAAAGAAAGCTCTATTTGTGGGAACAAAATGATAAAACATTATTTGAGTACAGTGTAGCATGACCGCGCAATTGTCATTCAAATTGCGACAGCGCTGAAAGCTGATAATTGTCCTGGGCAGGAAGGTGTATAAGTACCTGGTATTGAAGTGGTTAAAAAATAGCTTAAATGCTTTGGTAAGACAGTAAACAGGGGTTTTGGTTTAAGTACCAATTTCTTATTTAATTAAGCATATAAGGACCGGAAGGATTTGCCCCCTTAATGACCGGGTCACCTATTATGTTACGGTGCTGCATTGCTTTAACTGATGATTGCGCGGTCATGCGACATTGTGCCCAAACAAAAATTGATGTCCTTTGTTTCCCACAAATAGAGCTTTCTTTTGGTGGTATTTGATCACCTCTGAGGTTTTAATTTTTTACGCTATAAGCAAAAAAATAGCGACAATTTTGAAAAAAAAAAAACAACATTCTTTTTTACTAATAAATATCCCAAAAAAAAACCTTTCTTCGTCAGTTTAGGCCACTATGTATTCTTCTACATATTTTTGGTAAAAAATATCGCAATAAGTGTATATTGATTGGTTTGTGAAAAAGTTATAACGTCTACAAAATAGGGGATAGATTTATGGCATTTTTATTATAATATATATATTTTTTTTACTAGTAATGACGGCGGAACTGCGACATTGCGGCAGACAAATCGCACACTTTTGGCACATTTTTGGGACCATTGGCATTTATACAGCCATCAATGCGATAAAAATGCACTGATTACTGTGTAAATCTCACTGGCAGGGAAGGGGTTAACACTAGGGGGTTGATCAAGGGGTTAAGTGTTCCCTAGGGAGGTGTTTCTAACTATGGGGGGATGGGACTGACTGGAGGAGGAAAGAGATCGCTGTTCCTGATCACTAGTAACAGCAGGTCTCTCTATACTCCCCTGTCAGAACGGGGATCGGTTTGTTTACATTGACAGATCCCTGTTCTGGCTCTCTGTGGAGTGATCGCGGGTTGGCCCATCACAGCCACCGACCGCGCGCATCGGCTCCGGCGTCACGCCATGCGCGCCCCCTATTGCTTTTAAAGTGCCCGACGTACAACTACGGCGATTCGCCAGGAGAGCCAACCTGACACAGTATAATGATGGCGGCTGGTCCTTAAGTGGCACTAAACCCATCGATTTAACAGTGTAAAAAAACATTTCCTGGGAATGTAACTATCACATTGGTTGTGCTCTCAATCAGACTGTCAAACCATCAAATAGTTGGTGTCATTCCTGATCACATGTGCAGCAGTTGAGGATCATAAAGAGGCCAAGATGGCAGCTTCCTTGGCTAAAAAAGATAGAAGGGTTTAGTTCATTTTTTTTGGGGGCGGGAGGAGTCGGGTACCTATTTTGTCAGGTACTTGCTCGTGATTCCATTGGAGGTTCCTCCCCCACCGCAAACTTTTGGGGCGCGTCACAGATCCCAGGTACACTGGGAAGCTGCCTGGCTTCCTTTAGTAAATTTCCAGCACCAGGGACCTGAAGACTGGCAAAGAACTGTCCCGGGTGAGGACAGCGCTGGACCCCTGGACAAGTAAAGCCCTGTACATATGTTGGGACTTTACAATGGGAAATGTTGACAGGCTGTTGGCGGAAAAAATCCAACCGTGTGTACGCTCCATCGGACAATTGTTGTCGGACTTTCCGCCAACAAATGTTGGATGGCAGGTTTTCCAATTTTTCCGCCAACAAATGTCTGTTGTCGGATTTTCCGAGCGTGTGTACACAAGTCTGTCAGACAAAAGTCCACAGTATAAACACGCATGCTCGGAAGCAAGGACGAGCCGGAAGCGGTTGGTCTTGTAAACTCGCGTTTGTAATGGAAAATTAACATTTGTGACACAGAAAAATTTTGAAATCTGGAAATGCAGCGCACAATTCTCTTCTTCTTTAATGGGATAATAATGAAGCTGCTTTGCTGGTGATGCTGATGGAGTTATTGCAAACGTATTTTCAAAGGCTTTTTTTTTTTCTAATGATATCAAGAATAATATTATTATGTTTTTTACATTTTATTTGGGCAAGTTACCACAACACCATTATCCCGTAGTTTTTAAGATCAAAGATACAACTATGTTGGTGTCCCTTGTCAATTTTACATTGTATTTTTTTAAATGTAACTGCCTACTCCCAAACTGTCATTTGAAGTAAAACACATAGCCAAGTATTATTCTCCACAATATTTTTATTGTGCATTAAAAAAAGAAAACAAATGAAATTAGACATGTTATCTGTCAATAGAACTTAACCAAAAGGTGCATTCTATACATCCAAAAATATAGAAAATATACCAAATCAAATCATTATTATTCAACCAAAAAATATTAATAAATATTAATAAATAACACGTTATCTCCTCCGATTCCGCAACATGGCTGTTTGACGAACGGCCGTTCAGAAACTAACTGAAAAGGGCGAAATGAAAAGCCAAACTTCTACTAACACAAAATTAGCAGAAGGAGCCCAAAGGGTGGCGCTAAAGAGCTGAAAAACCACATAGTACGTCACTACGTTCGTAATTGTTGGCCAGCAATTGTGTGGCCTGTGTGTATGCAAGACAAGTTTGGGCCAACGCCCTTCGGACAAAAGTCCACGGTTTTGTTGGCCAAAAATCCGATCGTGTGTGCGAGGCTTAAGAGTCTTTTTTATTATTAATATTCAGCATCTACAATATTTGTAGCTACCTGCTTTTTTTTTTCTAGTGACTGGAAATGCTCTTTAATGTTATTGGATGAGTGGATTGAACACGTGTTCACCGGTGGAACGTAACTCGCCTGCCTCATTGTATTGGCTCTGTTTGTCTGTTGTTAAAAGTTGAAAGAGGTTCTGAAACAATTTTAAAATGTTTTCATGGGACTTTTACTTACATTTATCTTTCATATTGTTCTACACATATCTTAGTTATCAGCATACAATGAACTGACACATTGCTAAATTTGTATTTCCAGTTCCCGGACAAGCTGTCAATGTCACAGTGAACAATTACCAGTCGGTGAATTCTCTGGTGGTGAACTGGGCGGCGCCAACAGGAAACGTGTCCAATTATAATGTCACACTAACAGGAGATGTAAATAGGACATTACAGAATACATCTACACAAGTGACCTTCACTGACTTATCACCAGGAAGGAATTATGCCGTCACTGTACAGGCAATCAGTGGGAGCTGCAACAGTCCAATCACTACAGTGACAGCGGCCACATGTGAGTATGATCCACGAGTGATCCGTGTTATCTGTGTATGATCAGAGTATGAGTAATGTGATTGTGAGGGTTCTGTAAGGCCACGGGTGAGTATTTGTCATGATTGCTTTTTCCAGGTATGAAAACAGCCATCCAGAGGTGCTTACATGACCTTTTTTATGTTCCACTTTTTACTAAAGACAGGTCTTGGCCAACATATTATTATGATTTTTCTATAAAAGAGAAGTATTGGATTTTTTTTTTTTAAATCATTCTTACCTGTGTGGATGCAGCATCTGTTCACCACTCCACCACTGGCTCTAATGCCGCGTACACGCTCGTGTGTGGGCTTCAGCTGACTTTTTCAGCGTGCAGTCCGGCGTACTAAGAATTTTGTTTTTTTCGAAATTCTGTCCGTCGTACTTTGGTTTCAGCGGACAATACGGTCGTCAGTATGCTAGTTCGGCGGACTAAGATTGGCGCATGCCCAGAAAGGATTTACATGGCGGAAGGGTGCTTTGCTGTGTCTTGGACTTCCTATTTCTAGTCCCGTCGTACGTGCTGTACACGTCATCGCGCAAGCTTTCGACGGACTGTTTGTGCATCCGTGTGTGGTCAAGTCCGTTCAGTGGAAAGTACGACGGACTGTCCGTCGGATTGTATGACGAACTAAGTACGCCATACAGTCCGCTTGTGTGTACGCGGCATAAGGCTGAGAACTGAGCGATCAAACATTGCCGATCACTCGGTTCTCACAGCTCCTTGAGGAGAGAGCTGCTGACTGTCAGTCACCGGCTGTCTGCTGTGCCCCCTGCTAACTGGAGCACTGGATTGTGGAGGGGGCGGGACCGGCCAGCTCAGGTTCCCAGTGGCTTGCTAAGGGGCGGAGCCGGTGTCGGTCCTGTCCTATATGATCACGATCTCATGATGTCAGCCTCCAGCGGGCTCCAGCCCGCTGTCTGCTGAAAACAGGTCACAGGAGTGCAGAACAAACCACAATCCTGCAATCCATGGGAGGTTACTCAGCATAAGTAGCCGGGGGGGGGGGGGGGGCGGAGGGGCATAGTTAGTGTTAGGCAGGAATTCCACTTTATAGTGAAGCTATAGGCAAAACTTTTTTATTTTATATTTTTCAGTTGGATAGAGTATGAGAGGGTTATAACCCTTTTTTGTTTTTTTTTGTGCTCCGTTGAGGAGATTTCCCTTCACTTCCTATCCCATAGCCAAAACAGAAAATGAGAGGAAATCGCTCCAAAGTGAGCGGTTCCCAAGGTGTCACCAGAACTAGTGTCCCCATTGGAAGATTTTCCCCTCTATTAATATTCCGGTGTCAACCCAAAATGTGGGATTTTCTTTTACTTTCGCCTTTGAGGATAAAAGTAAACAGGACAGATAGAAGGAGAATCTCCCTAACGGGGACACAAACAACAATAAAAACTTGTCAGGAGCCCAAATCCTTCTCCACTCCATCCAAAAATAGATAAAGAAAAAAAAATTGCCTTTTAGTTACACTTTAAGAATTATGTAGATGGTAAAGGATGTTTTGAAGCCAGGACCTGTACAGAAATGAGAATGATCACACTGCTATGGGAAGAGGCCCAGATGTACAAAGGTGTATAGTAAAGTAAAGTGCACCTGTCTTCACTGTACATATCCAACCATGTTTATAGAAATGTAAAATAGAGCTTCTTCTTCCCAGGATTTGATGCATAATTCAACTTTACTTTATACTTTATGCTGTACTAACTACTGCATAGTTAGTACAGCGGCCCCAAACAGAGCTTTTTATTCGCTCAACCCAGCGGGTACCAGGCTTAAGAAAAGAAAAGCTCTGGTCGGAGCCGCTATACTGACTATGCAGTAGTTAGTACAGCGATCTCCTCTGCTGTGCTGTTGTATTCTGACGCGGGGACGGTCCCCCCCGCCAGAA
Organism: Lithobates pipiens; assembly: GCF_037356315.1. Classification (NCBI taxonomy): domain Eukaryota; kingdom Metazoa; phylum Chordata; class Amphibia; order Anura; family Ranidae; genus Lithobates; species Lithobates pipiens. Next base: position 4,016,726 of record NW_027507786.1, read on the forward strand.
CAATCCAATCTGCCATTTTCTGAGAGCCCTGATCGGGAGTCAGTCGGCTGCTGGCTTTCCAGCATGCTCATCAGACAGATGGTCGGCTTTTGTCGGACAGGGTGCCATACACACGGGCCAAATGTCAGCCTTCTTCTTTTTTTTTTAACCGGCTGATGTCTCCTGACAATTGGCCTGTGTGTACGGGCCTTTAGGTTCACTTCCCCCTCACCTCACTTCACTCTTTAGTAAATGAGGCCTGATGCCTTCCTCTTCATTCTGATTGCATTGTGCTGTTCTGCCTGCTGTCTGTCCCCACCATTAATACAAACATTGTCTCTTTTAAGTCTATTTTCTATTTTCTTTTTGCAGATCCGACTCCACCAAGAAACATCTCTTTTATTACAATCCTGACAAACACCACCACATTATCTTGGGTAGAGCCTGTAGACATGACCGGGGTGACATATAATATAACTTATTATTGGAATGCTTCTTTCCCCATCACCGTGCCAAGTAACTCTTCAAATGCCACTCTTTCAAGTCTGAAATCTGGGAGTAATTACACCATTACTGTGGTGACAGTTGGAGTCCGAGGGTATTTGAGCACGCCTGTCAGCAGATCTGTGTTTACACGTAAGTTCTTACCATCTGTCTGGATGCTAACTTTGCCAATGTGTACCCTATAACTACACTTAAAGCGATACCCAATGAGAAGTGATAGATTTACCTGAGAAGTGGAGACGAACAGCTGGTTCTTGGTAGGGCAGAGTACCATGGAACAGGTAATGCCACACACACATGATCAGACTATCTGGCAGACTTTGCAGCGGAGGGGGAGCTCCTACGCCAAAAAAATGGCGTGGGGGGTCCCCCCAAGGTCCATAGAAGACCCTTATCCGAGCACGCAGCCTGGCCGGTCAGGAAAGGGGGTGGGGACGAGCGAGCGCCCCCCCCCCCCTTCCTGAGCCATACCAGGCTACTTGCCCTCAACATGGGGGGGTGCTTTGGGGAAGGGGGGCCCTGCGGCCCCCCACCCCATAGCACCATGTCCCCACGTTGATGAGGACTAGGGCCTCTTCCTGTTCCTGACAACCCTGGCCGTTGGTTGTGGGGTCTGCTATCTTCTGCTCTTTTGCTAGCTCTTTTACTAGTGAAGGAGCCCGGCTTTCTTCTTCGTCGTCACCGCCGTCCGGGGGTCTTCTTCCGACTTCGGGAGTCTTGTCCACTGTTCGGTTCTTCTTGCCGGGCCTCCGCTATCTTCTTCCAGCTCTTTTACTAGCGTTGGCCGGGTCTTGTTGCCGCTGCCTTCTTCTCCTTCTTCTTCTTCTCTTATTCTTCTTCTTCTTCCTTCCGATGTTGACACCACGCTTTCTCCAACCTTAATGACAGGGATGTGTTGTGCAGTGACTTATATAGGGTTAAGGGGTGGGGTAACCGGGTGATGTCACATGGTGACCACACCCCTTATGACGTCACAGTCCTGGAGGATGCTGGGACTGTGACATCATAAGGGCCGGGATCCGTTCATTTCAAAAGTCCGGCGGACTAGCACACAGACGGGCGGACAATTTTGAGTCAAGACTTCTTTCAAAGTCCGCCAGACTTTTGGGAATAAAAATTCCGCCGGAGCCCACACATGGGCGAATTGTCCGCCGGACTCTGGTCCGCCGGAAAGTCCGATCGTGTGTACATGGCATTAGAGGCAGAGTTAACATTCGATCAAGGGAGGTACGATAAGTAGAACTGACATCATCTCTATGTTAGGAGACAAATCACTGCTGATTTCATTGAAGCTGGTAGACCACAAATGTGGCTCAAATAGGGCACATCGATATCTTTGTGGTGGTGAGCTGCACACTTCGTTTTCTACCTTTTTGTTTTTTTCTTTTCCCTTTCCCCTTTAGGTTTTTTTGTAAAATAATACATCAAACATGTTGAACTATGTTATTTCTGTCAAGTAAATTGTGATAAACTTCGATTTCAGACAAACAAGGTCTCCTGAAGAAGCGACAGAAAAGTCGCGAAACTAGTAGAAACTAAAGACCGAATTGGACACTAAATATCGTCGTAACATTTTTTTGTCTATGTTACAGTTATATTGTGTACTTATTGAAATTTTATGTTTATATAATTTTTTTATTTTTTCTAAAAAAACTTCTTATATTTTAATAATAAACATTTGTATTTTTATAAACTGTATCAAGATAGTCCGTCACTTTGCTGGGTGATTTTAAGGTAAATCATGGTTATGATGTTCCATGTATGAATTCCCCTTTTTTCTCCCTAAATTTTCTTTGTAGTTAATATATAAGGATGAGGATACCATACACTCCCGTTTTGTAAACTAGGCACAACAATAGAATTATGCACATAGATAATACATAGAACAAGTATTTTATTTATATTAGCATATGAGAATCATTACTACTACTGAGTCCGCCCATGACCAGAAATTTGTAAACTATTTTCCATCTCTGTGTATTATGAGATGAATGTTCTGAGTCTATACAGTATAATGCTTCATATTTTTCATAGGAACCACTACAGGGGTCTCTAAATTGCTATTTATTGTGGTAGACAGATGGAGAGATCAATGATAGGTAGGAGGGCTACTGAGGTCCCTCATTCAAAGGACAGGTGGTCTGACATTGCCGGGCTGTGCTATCTACAGTATTCCACTGTTGGGTACTTCTGATGAAGTAAAATCTACTATTATTACAACCCGAGTGTGTTTATTGCATTCAATTTGATTATTCAATGGACCATTCTCATCAGTTTATAATGATTATTTATTAGGATTTTTTTACTAGAAAACAACAATAAAAAATACACTCGTATTAATACTTAAACCCACCAAGTTAATGGGTTTTAATGATAATGTGTTTTATTTTCCTAGTAATTACATTCCATAAAACTGATATGTTTTAAACCAATAAAAGTTATTTAGTGCTTTGAAAATCCGGTGGTTGAATCCTTTACATTCCTGCCTTCTAAAATTGGAAATGCCCCAAAGTCAAGGAAGACCCTCTAAGCCGGACACACACGTATCGAAATGTATCTGGTTCAGCAGTGACCAGCTGGATTTCGATCCATGTATGGCCCCTGTGGTTTTAGAGAAGACGTTCCACCGATCCACTTCTGTACAACCTCCCTGTTGTATTTTCCCTGCTCAATCAGCACTGCAGGTTAAGGCCTGAAATACTGATCAGTGTATTCTGATGGTGGGGAAATCTCCCAGTTGTCAGAATACAATGACTGAACGGGGAGGGGGCCCCCATCCATATCAAGTGTGTGGATGGGAGAATCGGGTCAGTCTTTTTTTATTCAACCCGCTGGTTAAACGGAAAAAAAAACAGACCCATTTCTGGCCTGCCTTATACTGATACTATTAGATTGTATCTCCTTCAATGTCATTTAAGTGTTGTTCTCTCTTTTATGTTAAGCTCACATGTGTGTATTTCACTTTCTAGAACCATATCCTGTGAACCAGCCTCAATACTTTAATGTGAATTCAACGTCTGTGTCCTTAAATTGGATCGCACCGAATGAATATCAGACTTTTTACACATACAGAGTGCAGACAAATGTCACATCACCATCTTCAATAGAAAATAATATAATAGTGACCAATCAATCAGCTACAATAGTAAATCTGACTCCGGGACAAACATATACATTCCTGATATATACAAGAGTTGCTGATAATGTCACTGAATCTGATCCGGTGTCACTAACTACCTGCACAGGTGAGTACAGCCGCAGTCCTGCTCTTATCTCTGTGGTGGGGACACCATGAAAATACTTCTGTCCATTTGGGAAGAGAGTGTCCCTTCAAAAGTACTTATTGTTTTGCCAAAGTGTATCAGATAAAGCTGATTTGCTTTTTCTGATATATATATATATATATATATATATATATATATATATATATATATATATATATATATATATATATAACTATTTTTTTTTTTATTAAACACGTGTTCACTAGTCGATTGCAATTTACATTTTTTAATTGACTCCATAGTTCTTTTGTTAAAATGGTTGTATCCCCTGCTTGGACATCTCTACCTACAGGTAAGCCTATAATAAGGCCTATAATAAGGCTTACCTGTAGGTAAAAAGAATATCTACTAAACCGTGCAGGTCTAGAAGATATTGACCTTGTATGCAGCTGCTGACGTCAGCCGCGCATGCGCTCTGCGGGTCCGGCGTATCCTGCTGGAACTTGCCGGAATGGAGGGCTCCCGCGCAGATTAGTGGGAGTGACGTCATCGTGGCTCCGGCCACTCACAGCGCCGGAGACGGCCATCTCGGAAGAAACACAGAGGGAACATATCAGCTCCCTCCAGTTTCACCTGAATGTGAGTGTATTTATATCGCTGTGGGTGGAAATGTACCGCTAGTAAATAAACAGTGATAATAAAGTGTGAAAATACATAAAAATGCACATAAGTATATCAATAAATAAGTCCAAACTGTGTGAAAGTAAGAGGACAACCAATAAGTCCAAAGTGAGTCAGTCCAAACCAATGGCGAACTCACCACGGCCAACAGGTTGAGTAATAACATCAATAATGGAATAAGAATGGGTACTCTTTCCAGAACCAATGGACCTGGATGTCAGCGGCGCCAGATCAGACAAGCATGGATAACCAGAACCATGGTTCAGTGGGGATGGTCCAAGAAGTCCTCAGAGAAAGCAAAGCCCAGAAGAATAAAATAGAATAGAAAAAAAACAGAATAGAATAAAATAAACAATAGAAAAGAAAAGAATAGAATAGAAAAAATATAACAATATCCGTTTTCCAAAATTCAGATTTTGAATAGAATAAATTTGAATTTGAAATTAATAAAATGGAAAAGAAAAGAATAGAACAGAAAATAAAAGAATAGAGTAGAACAAACAATAGAATATAATGGATTAGAAAAAATATAATCATCTTCCAAAATTTGAATCTCAAATAGAATAAATTCTATTCTAATGGAATTTAAAATCGATTAAAATTTATCAAATTCGGTTGAATTGAGTGCAGTTTGACCGAATTCGGAAAATTAGAATTGATTCGAATAAACAAAACGAAATGCCGAAAACAAATTAAACTAATTTAACTAAACAAATTTATGCAAACAATGAATTGAAACAAAACTAAACACATTTTTTCGTTCTGCAGATGTCTAAATAGAATGAGTCTTATAAAGCACATAACATTATGAACATTGTATTTCCAGTTCCCGGACAAGCTGTCAATGTCGCAGTGAACAATTACCAGTCGGTGAATTCTCTGGTGGTGAACTGGGCGGCACCAAAAGCAGGAATCCCACCCAATTATAATGTCACCATAACAGGAGATGTAAATAGGACATTACAGAATACATCTACACAAGTGACCTTCACTGACTTACTACCAGGAAGGAATTATACCGTCACTGTACAGACCATCAGTGGGAGCTGCAAGAGTCCAATCACTACAGTAACAGCGGCCACATGTGAGTATGATCCACGAGTGATCCGTGTTATCTGTGTATGATCAGAGTTTGAGTAATGTGATTGTGAGGGTTCTGTAAGGCCACAGGTGAGTATTTGTCATGATTGCGTTTTCCAGGTGTTAAAACAGCCACCCAGAGGTGCTTACATTACCTTTTTTATGTTCCACTTTTTTACTAAAGACAGGTCTTGGCCAGCACATTATTATCCCATTTCTATAAAAGTGAAGTATTGGATTTTTTTTTTTTAATCATGTTTACCTGTGTGGATGCAGCATCTGTCCACCACTGGCTCTAAGGCTGAGAACCGAGCGATCAGACATCACTGATCACTCGGTTCTCACAGCTCCCCGAGGAGAGAGCTGCTGACTGTCAGTCACCGTCTGTCTACTTTGCCCTCCCCCCGCTAACTGGAGCGCTGGATCGTGGGGTGGGCAGGGCCGGCCAGCTCAGGCTCTCAGTGGCTTGCTGAGGGGTGGAGTCGGGGTGTTGGTCCAGTCCTATACGATCACAATCTCATGACGTCAGCCTACAAGTGGGCTTCAGCCCGCTGTCTGCTGAAGACACCTCACAGGAGTGCAGTACAAACAGCCCTCCTGTGATCCATGGGAGAAGTACAGCCTTAATGCATTCTCTACATTAAAGTGGAAGTAAACTCCTATGCATAATTTGTGCCTATAGGCAGGCCTGTAATAAGGCTTACCTATAGGTACTGTAAATATCTCCTAAACGTGCGCCGTTTAGGAGATTTTTACATTACATGCAGCCGACGACATCATCAGGGGCAAGCGCTCTGAAGGAACAGCCATCAGTGCCATTCCTTGTGGCTCCCCCACGCATGCCCAGGAGTGATGTCATTGTGGCTCTGGCCTTTTAGAGCCAGAGCTCGTGGACCCGGACGGAAGACCGGGAGAAGATGGGGGCTGCCTCCGGCTGTGACATCACGTCGCTGGACTGCTTAGTTTTCAGGTAAGTGTCAACACACTAGTACATTATGCCTTTACCTTGCAGGTCCTAAAAAACTAAAAAAACAAACAAACAAGGGTATAGAAACCAGTTTAAGGTAAAAAAACCTTCCACTGTGTGCTCCTCCCTCCCTAAGACTTACCTGACTCCTGTATCGATCCAGCGCTGTGCCTGGGTGCAGGTCTTCTAGCTCTCTTCCTAATCTCACAGGCTTTGCTGAAAACAGTGGGAGCCATTGGCTCCTGCTGCTGTCAATCAAATCCAGTGAGCAGGGAGCAAGATGCAGGGGCGAGCTGCACTGTGAATGTCTATGGACACACTTCTCTGGAGAGAGCCCACATGCCTGCCCCCATAGGAAGCTGCTTGCTATGTGGGCAGACACAGAAGAGGAGGAGCAGACAGCATCGAAGGCAAACCCTAAAAGATGAAGTAAGGGGAGACTCTCTGCAATACCAACATTGGCGGCTGGTGGAATTTTTTTCTGGGGGGGCGGCAAAGAGTATAACACTTCCCATCAGTCAGTCTTACCCCATCACCAACCGCTTCACCCTGCGCGGTGCTTGGCTCCCGTTCTTCTGCTCTCCATCACCGCCGGCCTCCCATTCTCCTGCTCTCCACAGCAGCGGCTTCCCTTTCCTCCCTCCTCCTCAATGGCCGATCGGGAGTCTTCTCTTTTTTCGGTGGGCGGTCCAGAAGTGGTTAAAAAATACATATACAATTGATCCCAATACATTTTTTCTATTTCTTCTTAAAATAACTTATAATAAAAAAACTGAGTAAAAGCAAGAAAAGGGTTGGGGGGAGCCCTTATGGTTTTGTATTCAAGAGATTCCGTTCCATTTCGTTATTGAGGGGGAAAATGAAAGACAAAAACATTACATTTACTAATATTTGTAGAGGTTGTTAGAAGCCTCAACTTAAAACCTCTATCTGCAACCTAAATGAGAGCTTTTGGAGAATATTCCCGTCTCCCCTCCACTCAGATCATTTGTTAGGTTGCATTCAATGCTAGGGAGGGTCCTGGACCTTGATGTCCCCAGAGATGTCTGGTAATTGTGAGAAGCTGAAAGTAGGGTTTGGGTCTCCAAGAATATGATGTAGAGATGCCCAAATTGATCACAGTTGATGCTAGGGGAGGTCTGGAACCTTGATGTCCTCAACGTGATCTGGTGCTAGTGAGAAGCTTGAAATAGGTGCCTAGGTCTCCAGGAGTATGTAGCAAAGACACCCAAAAGAACGAGTTTCTTATAGATTGGATACAACGTCAAATCAGGTATCATCAATGAATGAAATGAATGAATGAAATACTTGTATAGCGCACAATGCGAACTGAATCGCCTCTAGACTTTATTGACGGTATACTTTACAACACGGACAAGATGTTTTGCGATGAGCATATGGCCACTCTCTTAGGTAGGGTGTATCACAATTCTAACATGAGATGGTCCGCTTATTGTAGTCCCTAGGGGTTCTATGAGAAACTACACAGCTCACACCAGAGTTGTGATACTCCCTGCCTGACTAAGGCCTCATACCCACAATGAAACCCGTTGTTGGTGTTGTAAACTATATTTGCCATCAATATAGCTTATTGTTGTCATTACTTGTTTGATTCGTTTTTTTGCAATGGTCACTCTAATGCCCCGTACACACGATCGGATTTTCCGACAGCAAATGTTGGATGTGAGCTTGTTGGCGGAAAGTCCGACCGCGTGTGTGCGCTCCATCGAACAATTGTTGTCAGACTTTCCACAAACAAATGTTGGCTAGCAGGTTCTCAAATTTTCCGCCAACAAATGTTTGAACTTTCCGATCGTGTGTACACAAGTCCGTCAGGGAAAAAGTCCACGCATGCTCGGAATCAAGTACGAGCCAGAGATATAACTAGCGTTCGTAATGGAGATATCAAGTACGTCTTGTAAGTCACTACATTCGTAATTGTTGGCCAACATTTGTGTGACCGTGTGTATGCAAGTTGGAGCCAACACCCTTCGAACAAAAATCCACGGCTTTGTTGTCGGAAAGTCCGATCGCGTGTACGGGGCATTAGACGACCTATAACTAAAAAAGCAAAATTTAAAGGAGCTTCATTTTTCAATTGCTAGTTTGTAACTAGTACACCACCAAAAGAACTCCGAGGTGTATTTATCGCAGTGCATACTACATTGTTTTCCACACAACCACTCTTGGACATTCTATAGCTATTTGCTCTATTTGGATTCCTCTGCTACAAATTCTCGGAAGACCCGTGCGCTTATTTCCAATTTCTAATGATAAAAGTTTCAGGAATTTTTTGAATATTTGAAATAAAAAATATCTTTACAAGGAGTCATGGTTTCCAACACGTAGCTGGCATTCTCTGTAGTATTGTTGTAGTAAAGTGCTGCTATCAATTCAAGGGTCATCAAAATAAAAAAATTGCAAAAGCCAAGTTCTTACCCTTTGAATGGTGCTCAACACCAGGGGGTTTATTTACTAAAGCTAGAGAGGGCAAAATTAGTCCCATGTCTGCATAGAAACCAATCAGCTTCTAACCTGGCAATAAAACCTGGAAGTTGATTGGTTTCTATGCAGAAATGTGGCTAATTTCCGGACGGGAAAAGTTTGAGAGCTGGATCTAAAATTTTCTGACAACAAAATCCGATCAGACTTTTTCCGATCGTGTGTAGAGAATTTCTGACCAGTGCCACGCATGCTCAGAATAAATTACGAGACGAAAGCTATTGGTTACTGCCCTCTATGTAGTCCTGTCGTACGTGATTTAAGTCACCTCGTTCTGAACGATCAGATTTTCCATCAACTTTGTGCGACCGTGTGTATGCAAGACAAGTTTCGGCCAAAATCCGATCGGAAAAAAATCAGACGGATTTTGTGGTCGGAATTTCCTGCCGTGTGTACGGGGCATTGTAGTGTTGTTAGAGAGCACAAGAACCCAAGTGTGTAAAGATGACGTATGATGACGGTTCTGTCCTGAGCTCCATATACGTTACAGTCGGCTGCAACAGTTGCATCGGGAAGGAATATAAAAGATGAAAACATTTCATTGCCCATGTGCAGTGTGTGTGGAAGAAATACAACATTCGTTTAACACATTTTATTCGATTTTCTTTTTTATGAAAATTACACTTTTCTTCTTGTGTTCATTTTTTTTTCTCTTTCTCCTTTTCTGTTTCCCAGATCCAACTCCACCAGGAACCATCACTTTCAATACAACAGCAAACAGCATCGCATTGTCCTGGGTAGAGCCAGTAAATATGACCAATCTGGCAAAGTCTTACATTATAACATATGGGAATGCTTCTTCTTCTTCTTCTTCTCCCACCATTTGGACCCAAACAAGCTACACAAACAATGCCACCCTTCAGAACCTGACTTCCGGAACTAATTACACCATTTCTGTGATGACAGTCGGAGTTGGGGGGTATCAGAGCTCGCCTGTGACCATATCTGTGTATACAAGTAGGTAGCAAAAACAAGAAATCCTGTAATTGTTATGTCTATATCTTATTACTATTAAAGCTTTTATTATCTTTATTTTATAGAGCCACGGTCTGTGTCAGATCTGAACTTTGTTAATGTGAAGTCAGATACTGTGATGTTAAGTTGGAGCAAACCGTTTGAGTATCAGAACACATACCGCTACAGAGTGCAGACAATTGTCACATCGTCATCTACACTGAGAAATAATACAATGGTGAATAATGAATCAGCTACAGTAAGCAATCTGACATCGGGAGAAACATACACATTCTTTGTATATGTCAGAGCTGCTGATAATGTCACTGAATCTGATCCTGTGAACAGAACTACCTGCACAGGTGAGTAAAGAATGCTTGTTTAATAAATCACAGAAACAGCATGTTTTTTAACCAATTCAACCCCGGGAAGATTTGGCTGCTGAATGACCAGTCCACTTTTTGCGATTCAGCACAGCGTCGCTTTAACTGACATTTGTGCGGTCGTGCTACGTTGCACCCAAACAAAATTTACGTCCTTTTTTCCCACAAATAGAGCTTTATTTTGGTGGTATTTGATCACCTCTGCGGTTTTTATTTTTTGCGCTATAAACCAAAAAAGAGCGTCAATTTTGAAAAAAAAAAAAAAAACATTATTTATAAATATAAATATCCAAAAAAAAACAAAAAACTAAATTTCTTCATTAGTTTAGGCCAATATGTATTCTTCTACATATTTTTGGTAAAAAATATTGCAATAAGCGTATATTGATTGGTTTATGCAAAAGTTTTAGCCTCTACAAAATAGGGGATAGATTTATGGCATTTTTATTATAATTTTTTAGTAATGACGGCGGAACTGCGACATTGCGGCAGACAATTCGCACACTTTTGCCACATTTTTGGGACCGTTGGCATTTATACAGCGATCAGTGCGATAAAAATGCATTGATTACTGTGTAAATCTCACTGGCAGGGAAGGGGTTAACACTAGGGAGTTGATCAAGGGGTTAAGCGTTCCCTAGGGAGATGTTTCTAACTATGGGGGGGATGGGACTGACTGGAGGAGGAAAGAGATAGCTGTTCCTGATCACTAGTAACAGCAGGCCTCTCTATACTCCCCTGTCAGAACGGGGATCGGTTTGTTTACATTGACAGATCCCTGTTCTGGCTCTCTGTGGAGCGATCGCGGGTTGGCCCATCACAGCCACCGGCGGCGTCACGCCATGCGCGCCCTCTATCGCTTTTAAAGTGCCCGACGTGCAACTACGGCGATTTGCCCAGTAGAGCCAACCTGACACAGTATAATGATGGCGGCTGGTCCTTAAGTGGCACTAAACCCATCGATTTAACCGTTTCAAAAAACATTTCCCGGGAATGTAACTGTCACATTGGTTGTGCTCTCAATCAGACTGTCAAACCATCAAATAGTTGGTGTCATTCCTGATCACATATGCAGCAGTTGAGGATCATAAAGAGGCCAAGATGGCAGCTTCCTTGGCTAAAAACGATAGAAGGGTTTAGTTCCGCTTTAAACAGGAAGTTCTGCTTTTAAGAATCTTCCCCCCTCTAACATTTTAGAATTTTTTTTTGGGGGGGAGGAGTTGGGTAACTATTTTGTCAGGTACCTGCTCTCGATTCCATTGGAGGTTCCTCCCCCACCCGCAAACTTTTGGGGCACCTCACAGATCCCAGGAGGTTTCGGGACCAGTCACAAAGTGCAACGCTACTCACGCATGTACACTGGGAAGCTGGCTGGCTTCCTTTAGTAAACTTCCAGCAACAGGAACCTAAAGACTGGCAAAGAACTGTCCCGGGTGAGGACAGCGCTGGATCCCTGGACAAGTAAAGCCCTGTACATATGTTGGGACAGGCTGTTGGCAGAAAAAATCCAACCATGTGTACCGTGTGTACGCTCCATCGGACAATTGTTGTCGGACTTTCCGCCAACAAATGTTGGATGGCAGGTTTTCCAATTTTCCGCCAACAAATGTCTGTTGTCGGATTTTCCGAGCGTGTGTACACAAGTCTGTCAGACAAAAGTCCACAGTATAAACACGCACGCTCGGAAGCAAGGACGAGCTGGAAGCGGTCGGTTTTGTAAACTCGCATCCGTAATGGAGAATTAACATTCGTGACACGGAAAAATTTTGAAATCTGGAAATGCAGCGCACAATTCTCTTCTTCTTTAATGGGATAATAATGAAGCTGCTTTGCTGGTGATACTGATGGAGTTATTGCAAACTTATTTTCAAAGGCTTTTTTTTTTCTAGTGATATCAAGAATAATATTATGTTTTTTACATTTTATTTGGGCAAGTTACCACAACACCATTATCCCGTAGTTTTTAAGATCAAAGATACAACTATGTTGGTGTCCCTTGTTAATTTACATTGTATTTTTTTAAATGTAACTGCCGACTCCCCAACTGTCATTTGAAGTAAAACACATAGCCGAGTATTATTCTCCACAATATTTTTATTGTGCATTAAAAAAAAGAAAACAAATAAAATTAGACATGCTATCTGTCAATAGAACTTAACCAAAAGGTGCATTCTATGCATCCAAAAATATAGAAAATATACCAAATCAAATCATTATTATTCAACCAAAAATATTAATAAATATTAATAAATAACACCTTATCTCCTCCGATTCCGCAACATGGCTGTTTGACGAACGGCCGTTCAGAAACTAACTGAAAAGTGCGCAATGAAAAGCGCGAATCAACACTCGCCAAACTTCTACTAACACAAAATTAGCAGAAGGAGCCCAAAGGGTGGCGCTAAAGAGCTGAAAAGCCACGTAGTACGTCACTACGTTCGTAATTGTTGGCCAGCAATTGTGTGGCCTGTGTGTATGCAAGACAAGTTTGGGCCAACGCCCTTCGGACAAAAGTCCACGGTTTTGTTGGCCAAAAATCCGATCGTGTGTGCGAGGCTTAAGAGTCTTTTTTATTATTAATATTCAGCATCTACAATATTTGTAGCTACCTGCTTTTTTTTTTCTAGTGACTGGAAATGCTCTTTAATGTTACTGGATGAGTGGATTGAACACGTGTTCACCGGTGGAACGTAACTCGCCTGCCTCATTGTATTGGCTCTGTTTGTCTGTTGTTAAAAGTTGAAAGAGGTTCTGAAACAATTTTAAAATGTTTTCATGGGACTTTTACTTACATTTATCTTTCATATTGTTCTACACATATCTTTAAGAATGTATTAGTTATCAGCATACAAGGAACTGACACATTGCTAAATTTGTGTTTCCAGTTTTTGGACAAGCTGTCAATGTCACAGTGAACAATTACCAGTCGGTGAATTCTCTGGTGGTGAACTGGGCGGCACCAACAGGAAACGTGTCCAATTATAATGTCACCATAACAGGAGATGTAAATAGGACATTACAGAATACATCTACACAAGTGACCTTCACTGACTTACTACCAGGAAGGAATTATGCCGTCACTGTACAGGCAATCAGTGGGAGCTGCAACAGTCCAATCACTATAGTGACAGCGGCCACATGTGAGTATGATCCACGAGTGATCCGTGTTATCTGTGTATGATCAGAGTATGAGTAATGTGATTGTGAGGGTTCTGTAAGGCCACAGGTGAGTATTTGTCATGATTTCTTTTTCCAGGTGTGAAAACAGCCATCCAGAGGTGCTTACATGACCTTTTTTATGTTCCACTTTTTACTAAAGACAGGTCTTGGCCAACATATTATTATGATTTTTCTATAAAAGAGAAGTATTGGATTTTTTTTTTTAATCATTCTTACCTGTGTGGATGCAGCATCTGTTCACCACTCCACCACTGGCTCTAAGGCTGAGAACTGAGCGATCAAACATTGCCGATCACTGGGTTCTCACAGCTCCCTGAGGAGAGAGCTGCTGACTGTCAGTCACCGGCTGTCTGCTGTGCCCCCCCTGTAGATGGTAAAGGATGTTTTGAAGCCAGGACCTGTACAGAAATGAGAATGATCACACTGCTATGGGAAGAGGCCCAGATGTACACAGGTGTATAGTAAAGTAAAGTGCACCTGTCTTCACTGTACATATCCAACCACGTTTATAGAAATGGAAAATAGAGCTTCTTCTTCCCAGGATTTGATGCATAATTCAACTTTACTTTATACTTTATGCTGTACTAACTACTGCATAGTTAGTACAGCGGCCCCAAACAGAGCTTTTTATTTCGTTCAACCCAGCGGGTACCAGGTTTAAGAAAAGAAAAGCTCTGGTCGGAGCCGCTGTACTGACTATGCAGTAGTTAGTACAGCGATCTCCTTTGCTGTGATGTTGTATTCTGACGCAGGGATGGTCCTCCCCGCCAGAACAATCCAATCTGCCATTTTCTGAGAGCGCTGATCGGGAGTCAGTCGGCTGCTGGTTTTCCAGCATGCTCATCAGACAGATGGCCGGCTTTTGTCAGACAGGGTGCCATACACACGGGCCAAATGTCAGCCTTCTTTTTTTTTTAACCGGCTGATGTCTCCTGACATTCGGCCTGTGTGTACGGGCCTTTAGGTTCACTTCCCTTCACCTCACTTCACTCTTTAGTAAATGAGGCCTGATGCCTTCCTCTTCATTCTGATTGCATTGTGCTGTTCTGCCTGCTGTCTGTCCCCACCATTAATACAAACATTGTCTCTTTTAAGTCTATTTTCTATTTTCTTTTTGCAGATCCAACTCCACCAAGAAACATCACTTTTATTACAATCCTGACAAACACTACCACATTATCTTGGGTAGAGCCTGTAGACATGACCGGGGTGACAAAGTCATATAATATAAATTATTATTGGAATGCTTCTTCCCCCATCACTGTGCCAAGTAACTCTTCAAATGCCACTCTTTCAAGTCTGAAATCTGGGAGTAATTACACCATTACTGTGGTGACAGTTGGAGTCCGAGGGTATTTGAGCACGCCTGTCAGCAGATCTGTGTTTACACGTAAGTTCTTACCATCTGTCTGGATGCTAACTTTGCCAATGTGTACCCTCTAACTACACTTAAAGAGATACCCAATGAGAAGTGATAGATTTACCTGAGAAGTGGAGACGAACAGCTGGTTCTTGGTAGGGCAGAGTACCATGGAACAGGTAATGCCACACACACATGATCAGACTATCTGGCAGACTTTGCAGCAGAGGTCCACCAAACTTTCAGAATGAGCAGACCTGCCCACACACGACCGGACTTTTCCGCTGGACTATGGTGAGGGTCCGTCGGTCTTGCCCACACACGGAGTAAAGTCCGCTCCAGGTAGACGTAACTAGGGAAGGAAGTCAATGTCGTCGCCTCTATCGGCGAGATTGACACCTCGCTAGCCCCGCCACCTGGTATGGATTTAAAGGGGAACTCCTACGCCAAATAAACTGCGTGGGGGGGTCCCCCCAAGGTCCATAGAAGACCCTTATCCAAGCACGCAGCCCGGCCGGTCAGGAAAGGGGGTGGGGATGAGCGAGCGCCCCCCCCCCCTCCTGAGCCATACCAGGCTACTTGCCCTCAACATGGGGGGGTTCTTTGGGGAAGTGGGGCCCTGTGGCCCCCCACCCCATAGCACCATGTCCCCACGTTGATGAGGACTAGGGCCTCTTCCTGTTCCTGACAACCCTGGCCGTTGGTTGTGGGGTCTGCTATCTTCTGCTCTTTTGCTAGCTCTTTTACTAGCGAAGGAGCCCGGCTTTCTTCTTCGTCGTCACCGCCGTCCGGGGGTCTTCTTCCGACTTCGGGAGTCTTGTCCACTGTTCGGTTCTTCTTGCCGGGCCTCCGCTATCTTCTTCCAGCTCTTTTACTAGCGTTGGCCGGGTCTTGTTGCCGCTGCCTTCTTCTCCTTCTTCTTCTTCTCTTATTCTTCTTCTTCTTCCTTCCGATGTTGACACCACGCTTTCTCCAACCTTAATGACAGGGATGTGTTGTGCAGTGACTTATATAGGGTTAAGGGGTGGGGTAACCGGGTGATGTCACATGGTGACCACACCCCTTATGACGTCACAGTCCTGGAGGATGCTGGGACTGTGACATCATAAGGGCCGGGATCCGTTCATTTCAAAAGTCCGGCGGACTAGCACACAGACGGGCGGACAATTTTGAGTCAAGACTTCTTTCAAAGTCCGCCAGACTTTTGGGAATAAAAATTCCGCCGGAGCCCACACATGGGCGAATTGTCCGCCGGACTCTGGTCCGCCGGAAAGTCCGATCGTGTGTACATGGCATTAGAGGCAGAGTTAACATTCGATCAAGGGAGGTACGATAAGTAGAACTGACATCATCTCTATGTTAGGAGACAAATCACTGCTGATTTCATTGAAGCTGGTAGACCACAAATGTGGCTCAAATAGGGCACATCGATATCTTTGTGGTGGTGAGCTGCACACTTCGTTTTCTACCTTTTTGTTTTTTTCTTTTCCCTTTCCCCTTTAGGGTTTTTTTGTAAAATAATACATCAAACATGTTGAACTATGTTATTTCTGTCAAGTAAATTGTGATAAACTTCGATTTCAGACAAACAAGGTCTCCTGAAGAAGCGACAGAAAAGTCGCGAAACTAGTAGAAACTAAAGACCGAATTGGACACTAAATATCGTCGTAACATTTTTTTGTCTATGTTACAGTTATATTGTGTACTTATTGAAATTTTATGTTTATATAATTTTTTTATTTTTTTCTAAAAAAACTTCTTATATTTAATAATAAACATTTGTATTTTTATAAACTGGTATCAAGATAGTCCGTCACTTTGCTGGGTGATTTTAAGGTAAATCATGGTTATGATGTTCCATGTATGAATTCCCCTTTTTTTCTCCCTAAATTTTCTTTGTAGTTAATATATAAGGATGAGGATACCATACACTCCCGTTTTGTAAACTAGGCACAACAATAGAATTATGCACATAGATAATACATAGAACAAGTATTTTATTTATATTAGCATATGAGAATCATTACTACTACTGAGTCCGCCCATGACCAGAAATTTGTAAACTATTTTCCATCTCTGTGTATTATGAGATGAATGTTCTGAGTCTATACAGTATAATGCTTCATATTTTTCATAGGAACCACTACAGGGGTCTCTAAATTGCTATTTATTGTGGTAGACAGATGGAGAGATCAATGATAGGTAGGAGGGCTACTGAGGTCCCTCATTCAAAGGACAGGTGGTCTGACATTGCCGGGCTGTGCTATCTACAGTATTCCACTGTTGGGTACTTCTGATGAAGTAAAATCTACTATTATTACAACCCGAGTGTGTTTATTGCATTCAATTTGATTATTCAATGGACCATTCTCATCAGTTTATAATGATTATTTATTAGGATTTTTTTACTAGAAAACAACAATAAAAAATACACTCGTATTAATACTTAAACCCACCAAATTATTGGGTTTTAATGATAATGTGTTTTATTTTCCTAGTAATTACATTCCATAAAACTGATATGTTTTAAACCAATAAAAGTTATTTAGTGCTTTGAAAATCCGGTGGTTGAATCCTTTACATTCCTGCCTTCTAAAATTGGAAATGCCCCAAAGTCAAGGAAGACCCTCTAAGCCGGACACACACGTATCGAAATGTATCTGGTTCAGCAGTGACCAGCTGGATTTCGATCCATGTATGGCCCCTGTGGTTTTAGAGAAGACGTTCCACCGATCCACTTCTGTACAACCTCCCTGTTGTATTTTCCCTGCTCAATCAGCACTGCAGGTTAAGGCCTGAAATACTGATCAGTGTATTCTGATGGTGGGGAAATCTCCCAGTTGTCAGAATACAATGACTGAACGGGGAGGGGGCCCCCATCCATATCAAGTGTGTGGATGGGAGAATCGGGTCAGTCTTTTTTTATTCAACCCGCTGGTTAAACGGAAAAAAAAACAGACCCATTTCTGGCCTGCCTTATACTGATACTATTAGATTGTATCTCCTTCAATGTCATTTAAGTGTTGTTCTCTCTTTTATGTTAAGCTCACATGTGTGTATTTCACTTTCTAGAACCATATCCTGTGAACCAGCCTCAATACTTTAATGTGAATTCAACGTCTGTGTCCTTAAATTGGATCGCACCGAATGAATATCAGACTTTTTACACATACAGAGTGCAGACAAATGTCACATCACCATCTTCAATAGAAAATAATATAATAGTGACCAATCAATCAGCTACAATAGTAAATCTGACTCCGGGACAAACATATACATTCCTGATATATACAAGAGTTGCTGATAATGTCACTGAATCTGATCCGGTGTCACTAACTACCTGCACAGGTGAGTACAGCCGCAGTCCTGCTCTTATCTCTGTGGTGGGGACACCATGAAAATACTTCTGTCCATTTGGGAAGAGAGTGTCCCTTCAAAAGTACTTATTGTTTTGCCAAAGTGTATCAGATAAAGCTGATTTGCTTTTTCTGATATATATATATATATATATATATATATATATATATATATATATATATATATATATATATATATATAACTATTTTTTTTTTTATTAAACACGTGTTCACTAGTCGATTGCAATTTACATTTTTTAATTGACTCCATAGTTCTTTTGTTAAAATGGTTGTATCCCCTGCTTGGACATCTCTACCTACAGGTAAGCCTATAATAAGGCCTATAATAAGGCTTACCTGTAGGTAAAAAGAATATCTACTAAACCGTGCAGGTCTAGAAGATATTGACCTTGTATGCAGCTGCTGACGTCAGCCGCGCATGCGCTCTGCGGGTCCGGCGTATCCTGCTGGAACTTGCCGGAATGGAGGGCTCCCGCGCAGATTAGTGGGAGTGACGTCATCGTGGCTCCGGCCACTCACAGCGCCGGAGACGGCCATCTCGGAAGAAACACAGAGGGAACATATCAGCTCCCTCCAGTTTCACCTGAATGTGAGTGTATTTATATCGCTGTGGGTGGAAATGTACCGCTAGTAAATAAACAGTGATAATAAAGTGTGAAAATACATAAAAATGCACATAAGTATATCAATAAATAAGTCCAAACTGTGTGAAAGTAAGAGGACAACCAATAAGTCCAAAGTGAGTCAGTCCAAACCAATGGCGAACTCACCACGGCCAACAGGTTGAGTAATAACATCAATAATGGAATAAGAATGGGTACTCTTTCCAGAACCAATGGACCTGGATGTCAGCGGCGCCAGATCAGACAAGCATGGATAACCAGAACCATGGTTCAGTGGGGATGGTCCAAGAAGTCCTCAGAGAAAGCAAAGCCCAGAAGAATAAAATAGAATAGAAAAAAACCAGAATAGAATAAAATAAACAATAGAAAAGAAAAGAATAGAATAGAAAAAATATAACAATATCCGTTTTCCAAAATTCAGATTTTGAATAGAATAAATTTGAATTTGAAATTAATAAAATGGAAAAGAAAAGAATAGAACAGAAAATAAAAGACTAGAGTAGAACAAACAATAGAATATAATGGATTAGAAAAAATATAATCATCTTCCAAAATTTGAATCTCAAATAGAATAAATTCTATTCTAATGGAATTTAAAATCGATTAAAATTTATCAAATTCGGTTGAATTGAGTGCAGTTTGACCGAATTCAGGAAATTAGAATTGATTCGAATAAACCAAACGAATGCCGAAAACAAATTAAACTAATTTAACTAAACAAATTTATGCAAACAATGAATTGAAACAAAACTAAACACATTTTTTCGTTCTGCAGATGTCTAAATAGAATGAGTCTTATAAAGCACATAACATTATGAACATTGTATTTCCAGTTCCCGAACAAGCTTTCAATGTCTCAGTGAACAATTACCAGTCGGTGAATTCTCTGGTGGTGAACTGGGCGGCACCAAAAGCAGGAATCCCACCCAATTATAATGTCACCATAACAGGAGATGTAAATAGGACATTACAGAATACATCTACACAAGTGACCTTCACTGACTTACTACCAGGAAGGAATTATACCGTCACTGTACAGACCATCAGTGGGAGCTGCAAGAGTCCAATCACTACAGTAACAGCGACCACATGTGAGTATGATCCACGAGTGATCCGTGTTATCTGTGTATGATCAGAGTTTGAGTAATGGGATTGTGAGGGTTCTGTAAGGCCACAGGTGAGTATTTGTCATGATTGCGTTTTCCAGGTGTTAAAACAGCCACCCAGAGGTGCTTACATTACCTTTTTTATGTTCCACTTTTTTACTAAAGACAGGTCTTGGCCAGCACATTATTATCCCATTTCTATAAAAGTGAAGTATTGGATTTTTTTTTTTTTAATCATGTTTACCTGTGTGGATGCAGCATCTGTCCACCACTGGCTCTAAGGCTGAGAACCGAGCGATCAGACATCGCCGATCACTCGGATCTCACAGCTCCCCAAGGAGAGAGCTGCTGACTGTCAGTCACCGTCTGTCTACTTTGCCCTCCCCCCCCGCTAACTGGAGCGCTGGATCGTGGGGTGGGCAGGGCCGGCCAGCTCAGGCTCTCAGTGGCTTGCTGAGGGGTGGAGTCGGGGTGTTGGTCCAGTCCTATATGATCACAATCTCATGACGTCAGCCTACAAGTGGGCTTCAGCCCGCTGTCTGCTGAAGACACCTCACAGGAGTGCAGTACAAACAGCCCTCCTGTGATCCATGGGAGAAGTACAGCCTTAATGCATTCTCTACATTAAAGTGGAAGTAAACTCCTATGCATAATTTGTGCCTATAGGTAGGCCTGTAATAAGGCTTACCTATAGGTACTGTAAATATCTCCTAAACGTGCGCCGTTTAGGAGATTTTTACATTACATGCAGCCGACGACATCATCAGGGGCAAGCGCTCTGAAGGAACAGCCATCAGTGCCATTCCTTGTGGCTCCCCCACGCATGCCCAGGAGTGATGTCATTGTGGCTCTGGCCTTTTAGAGCCAGAATTCGTGGACCCGGACGGAAGACCGGGAGAAGATGGGGGCTGCCTCCGGCTGTGACATCACATCGCTGGACTGCTTAGTTTTCAGGTAAGTGTCAACACACTAGTACATTATGCCTTTACCTTGCAGGTCCTAAAAAACTAAAAAAACAAACAAACAAGGGTATAGAAACCAGTTTAAGGTAAAAAAACCTTCCACTGTGTGCTCCTCCCTCCCTAAGACTTACCTGACTCCTGTATCGATCCAGCGCTGTGCCTGGGTGCAGGTCTTCTAGCTCTCTTCCTAATCTCACAGGCTTTGCTGAAAACAGTGGGAGCCATTGGCTCCTGCTGCTGTCAATCAAATCCAGTGAGCAGGGAGCAAGATGCAGGGGCGAGCTGCACTGTGAATGTCTATGGACACACTTCTCTGGAGAGAGCCCACATGCCTGCCCCCATAGGAAGCTGCTTGCTATGTGGGCAGACAC
Organism: Lithobates pipiens; assembly: GCF_037356315.1. Taxonomy (NCBI): domain Eukaryota; kingdom Metazoa; phylum Chordata; class Amphibia; order Anura; family Ranidae; genus Lithobates; species Lithobates pipiens. The sequence continues at coordinate 4,037,979 of NW_027507786.1, forward strand.
AGAAGAGGAGGAGCAGACAGCATCGAAGGCAAACCCTAAAAGATGAAGTAAGGGGAGACTCTCTGCAATACCAACACTGGCGGCTGGTGGAATTTTTTTCTGGGGGGGCGGCAAAGAGTATAACACTTCCCATCAGTCAGTCTTACCCCATCACCAACCGCTTCACCCTGCGCGGTGCTTGGCTCCCGTTCTTCTGCTCTCCATCACCGCCGGCCTCCCATTCTCCTGCTCTCCACGGCAGCGGCTTCCCTTTCCTCCCTCCTCCTCAATGGCCGATCGGGAGTCTTCTCTTTTTTCGGTGGGCGGTCCAGAAGTGGTTAAAAAATACATATACAATTGATCCCAATACATTTTTTCTATTTCTTCTTAAAATAACTTATAATAACAAAACTTGTTTTGAGGATTCTCTAAACAAAAAACGGAGTAAAAGCAAGACTGGGGAGGGGGGAGCCCTTATGGTTTTGTATTCAAGAGATTCCGTTCCATTTCGTTATTGAGGGGGAAAATGAAAGACAAAAACATTACATTTACTAATATTTGTAGAGGTTGTTAGAAGCCTCAACTTAAAACCTCTATCTGCAACCTAAATGAGAGCTTCTGCAACCTAAATGAGAGCTTTTGGAGAATATTCCCGTCTCCCCTCCACTCAGATCATTTGTTAGGTTGCATTCAATGCTAGGGAGGGTCCTGGACCTTGATGTCCCCAGAGATGTCTGGTAATTGTGAGAAGCTGAAAGTAGGGTTTAGGTCTCCAAGAATATGATGTAGAGATGCCCAAATTGATCACAGTTGATGCTAGGGGAGGTCTGGAACCTTGATGTCCTCAACGTGATCTGGTGCTAGTGAGAAGCTTGAAATAGGTGCCTAGGTGTCCAGGAGTATGTAGCAAAGACACCCAAAAGAACGAGTTTCTTATAGATTGGATACAACATCAAATCAGGTATCATCAATGAATGAAATGAATGAATGAAATACTTGTATAGCGCACAATGCGAACTGAATCGCCTCTAGACTTTATTGACGGTATACTTTACAACACGGACAAGATGTTTTGCGATGAGCATATGGCCACTCTCTTGGGTAGGGTGTATCACAATTTTAACATGAGCTGGTCCGCTTATTGTAGTCCCTAGGGGTTCTATGAGAAACTACCCAGCTCACACCAGAGTTGTGATACTCCCTGCCTGACTAAGGCCTCATACCCACAATGAAACCCGTTGTTGGTGTTGTAAACTATATTTGCCATCAATATAGCTTATTGTTGTCATTACTTGTTTGATTCGTTTTTTTGCAATGGTCACTCTAATGCCCCGTACACACGATCGGATTTTCCGACAGCAAATGTTGGATGTGAGCTTGTTGGCGGAAAGTCCGACCGCGTGTGTGCGCTCCATCGAACAATTGTTGTCAGACTTTCCACAAACAAATGTTGGCTAGCAGGTTCTCAAATTTTCCGCCAACAAATGTTTGAACTTTCCGATCGTGTGTACACAAGTCCGTCAGGGAAAAAGTCCACGCATGCTCGGAATCAAGTACGAGCCGGAGATATAACTAGCGTTCGTAATGGAGATATCAAGTACGTCTTGTAAGTCACTACATTCGTAATTGTTGGCCAACATTTGTGTGACCGTGTGTATGCAAGTTGGAGCCAACACCCTTCGAACAAAAATCCACGGCTTTGTTGTCGGAAAGTCCGATCGCGTGTACGGGGTATTAGATGACCTATAACTAAAAAAGCTAAATTTAAAGGAGCTTCATTTTTCAATTGCTAGTTTGTAACTAGTATACCACCAAAAGAACTCAGAGGTGTATTTATCGCAGTGCATACTACATTGTTTTCCACACGACCACTCTTGGACATTCTATAGCTATTTGCTCTATTTGGATTCCTCTGCGCTTATTTCCAATTTCTAATGATAAAAGTTTCAGGAATTTTTTGAATATTTGAAATAAAAAATATCTTTACAAGGAGTCATGGTTTCCAACATGTAGCTAGCATTCTCTGTAGTATAGTTATAGTAAAGTGCTGCTATCAATTCAAGGGTCATCAAAATAAAAAAATTGCAAAAGCCAAGTTCTTACCCTTTGAATGGTGCTCAACACCAGGGGGTTTATTTACTAAAGCTAGAGAGGGCAAATAGTCCCATGTCTGCATAGAAACCAATCAGCTTCTAACCTGGCAATAAAACCTGGAAGCTGATTGGTTTCTATGCAGAAATGTGGCTAATTTCCGAACGGGAAAAGTTTGAGAGCTGGATCTAAAATTTTCCGACAACAAAATCCAATCGGACTTTTTCCGATCGTGTGTAGAGAATTTCCGACGGACAAAGTGCCACGCATGCTCAGAATAAATTACGAGACGAAAGCTATTGGTTACTGCCCTCTATGTAGTCCCGTCGTACGTGATTTACGTCACCTCGTTCTGAACGATCAGATTTTCCGTCAACTTTGTGCGACCGTGTGTATGCAAGACAAGTTTCGGCCAAAATCCGATTGGAAAAAAATCAGACGGATTTTGTGGTCGGAATTTCCTGCCGTGTGTACGGGGCATTATAGTGTTGTTAGAGAGCACAAGAACCCAAGTGTGTAAAGACGACGTATGATGACGGTTCTGGCCTGAGCTCCATATACGTTACAGTCGGCTGCAACAGTTGCATCGGGAAGGAATATAAAAGATGAAAACATTTCATTGCCCATGTGCAGTGTGTGTGTGGAAGAAATACAACATTCGTTTAACACATTTTATTCGATTTTCTTTTTTATGAAAATTACACTTTTCTTCTTGTGTTCATTTTTTTTTCTCTTTCTCCTTTTCTGTTTCCCAGATCCAACTCCACCAGGAACCATCACTTTCAATACAACAGCAAACAGCATCGCATTGTCCTGGGTAGAGCCAGTAAATATGACCAATCTGGTAAAGTCTTACATTATAACATATGGGAATGCTTCTTCTTCTTCTTCTTCTCCCACCATTTGGACCCAAACAAGCTACACAAACAATGCCACCCTTCAGAACCTGACTTCCGGAACTAATTACACCATTTCTGTGATGACAGTCGGAGTTCGGGGGTATCAGAGCTCGCCTGTGACCATATCTGTGTATACAAGTAGGTAGCAAAAACAAGAAATCCCGTAATTGTTATGTCTATATCTTATTACAATTAAAGCTTTTATTATCTTTATTTTATAGAGCCACGGTCTGTGTCAGATCTGAACTTTGTTAATGCGAAGTCAGATACTGTGATGTTAAGTTGGAGCAAACCGTTTGAGTATCAGAACACATACCGCTACAGAGTGCAGACAATTGTCACATCGTCATCTACACTGAGAAATAATACAATGGTGAATAATGAATCCGCTACAGTAAGCAATCTGACACCGGGAGAAACATACACATTCTTTGTATATGTCAGAGCCGCTGATGATGTCACTGAATCTGATCCTGTGAACAGAACTACCTGCACAGGTGAGTAAAGAATGCTTGTTTGATAAATCACAGAAACAACATGTTTTTTAACCAATTCAACCCCGGGAAGATTTGGCTGCTGAATGACCAGTCCACTTTTTGCGATTCAGCACAGCGTCGCTTTAACTGACATTTGTGCGGTCATGCTATGTTGCACCCAAACAAAATTTACGTCCTTTTTTCCCACAAATAGAGCTTTATTTTGGTGGTATTTGATCACCTCTGCGGTTTTTATTTTTTGCGCTATAAACCAAAAAAGAGCGTCAATTTTGAAAAAAAAAAAAAAACATTATTTATAAATATAAATATCCAAAAAAAAACAAAAAACTAAATTTCTTCATTCGTTTAGGCCAATATGTATTCTTCTACATATTTTTGGTAAAAATATTGCAATAAGCGTATATTGATTGGTTTATGCAAAAGTTTTAGCCTCTACAAAATAGGGGATAGATTTATGGCATTTTTATTATAATTTTTTTTACTAGTAATGACGGCGGAACTGCGACATTGCGGCAGACAATTCACACACTTTTGCCACATTTTTGGGACCGTTGGCATTTATACAGCGATCAGTGCGATAAAAATGCATTGATTACTGTGTAAATCCCACTGGCAGGGAAGGGGTTAACACTAGGGAGTTGATCAAGGGGTTAAGCGTTCCCTAGGGAGATGTTTCTAACTATGGGGGGGATGGGACTGACTGGAGGAGGAAAGAGATAGCTGTTCCTGATCACTAGTAACAGCAGGCCTCTCTATACTCCCCTGTCAGAACGGGGATCGGTTTGTTTACATTGACAGATCCCTGTTCTGGCTCTCTGTGGAGCGATCGCGGGTTGGCCCATCACAGCCACCGGCGTCACGCCATGCGCGCCCTCTATCGCTTTTAAAGTGCCCGACGTGCAACTACGGCGATTTGCCCAGTAGAGCCAACCTGACACAGTATAATGATGGCGGCTGGTCCTTAAGTGGCACTAAACCCATCGATTTAACCGTTTCAAAAAACATTTCCCGGGAATGTAACTATCACATTGGTTGTGCTCTCAATCAGACTGTCAAACCATCAAATAGTTGCTGTCATTCCTGATCACATGTGCAGCAGTTGAGGATCATAAAGAGGCCAAGATGGCAGCTTCCTTGGCTAAAAACGATAGAAGGGTTTAGTTCCGCTTTAAACAGGAAGTTCTGCTTTTAAGAATCTTCCCCCCTCTAACATTTTAGAATTTTTTTTGGGGGAGGAGTCGGGTACCTATTTTGTCAGGTACCTGCTCTTGATTCCATTGGAGGTTCCTCCCCCACCCGCAAACTTTTGGGGCACCTCACAGATCCCAGGAGGCTTCGGGACCATTCACAAAGTGCAACGCTACTCACGCATGTACACTGGGAAGCTGCCTGGCTTCCTTTAGTAAACTTCCAGCAACAGGGACCTAAAGACTGGCAAAGAACTGTCCCGGGTGAGGACAGCGCTGGATCCCTGGACAAGTAAAGCCCTGTACATATATTGGGACTTTACAATGGGAAATGTTGACAGGCTGTTGGCAGAAAAAATCCAACCATGTGTACCGTGTGTACGCTCCATCGGACAATTGTTGTCTGACTTTCCACCAACAAATGTTGGATGGCAGGTTTTCCAATTTTCCGCCAACAAATGTCTGTTGTCGGATTTTCCGAGCGTGTGTACACAAGTCTGTCAGACAAAAGTCCACAGTATAAACACGCATGCTCGAAAGCAAGGACGAGCCGGAAGCGGTTGGTTTTGTAAACTAGCGTCCGTAATGGAGAATTAACATTCGTGACACGGAAAAATTTTGAAATCTCGAAATGTAGCGCACAATTCTCTTCTTCTCTAATGGGAAAATAATGAAGCTGCTTGTGATACTGATGGAGTTATTGCAAACTTATTTTCAAAGGCTTTTTTTTTTCTAGTGATATCAAGAATAATATTATGTTTTTTACATTTTATTTTGGCAAGTTACCACAACACCATTATCCCGTAGTTTTTAAGATCAAAGATACAACTATGTTGGGGTCCCTTGTTAATTTACATTGTATTTTTTTAAATGTAACTGCCGACTCCCCAACTGTCATTTGAAGTAAAACACATAGCCGAGTATTATTCTCCACAATATTTTTATTGTGCATTAAAAAAAGAAAACAAATAAAATTAGACATGCTATCTGCCAATAGAACTTAACCAAAAGGTGCATTCTATGCATCCAAAAATATAGAAAATATACCAAATCAAATCATTTATTATTCAACCAAAAATATTAATAAATATTAATAAATAACACGTTATCTCCTCCGATTCCGCAACATGGCTGTTTGACGAACGGCCGTTCAGAAACTAACTGAAAAGGGCGACATGAAAAGCGCGAATCAACACTCGCCAAACTTCTACTAACACAAAATTAGCAGAAGGAGCCCAAAGGGTGGCGCTAAAGAGCTGAAAAGCCCCGTAGTACGTCACTACGTTCGTAATTGTTGCCCAGCAATTGTGTGGCCTGTGTGTATGCAAGACAAGTTTGGGCCAACGCCCTTCGGACAAAAGTCCACGGTTTTGTTGGCCAAAAATCCGATCGTGTGTGCGAGGCTTAAGAGTCTTTTTTATTATTAATATTCAGCATCTACAATATTTGTAGCTACCTGCTTTTTTTTTTCTAGTGACTGGAAATGCTCTTTAATGTTATTGGATGAGTGGATTGAACACGTGTTCACCGGTGGAACGTAACTCGCCTGCCTCATTGTATTGGCTCTGTTTGTCTGTTGTTAAAAGTTGAAAGAGGTTCTGAAACAATTTTAAAATGTTTTCATGGGACTTTTCCTTACATTTATCTTTCATATTGTTCTACACATATCTTTAAGAATGTATTAGTTATCAGCATACAATGAACTGACACATTGCTAAATTTGTGTTTCCAGTTCCCGGACAAGCTGTCAATGTCACAGTGAACAATTACCAGTCGGTGAATTCTCTGGTGGTAAACTGGACGGCACCAACAGGAATCGTGTCCAATTATAATGTCACCATAACAGGAGATGTAAATAGGACATTACAGAATACATCTACACAAGTGACCTTCACTGACTTACTACCAGGAAGGAATTATACCGTCACTGTACAGGCAATCAGTGGGAGCTGCAACAGTCCAATCACTACAGTAACAGCGGCCACATGTGAGTATGATCCACGAGTGATCCGTGTTATCTGTGTATGATCAGAGTATGAGTAATGTGATTGTGAGGGTTCTGTAAGGCCACAGGTGAGTATTTGTCATGATTGCTTTTTCCAGGTGTTAAAACAGCCACCCAGAGGAGCTTACATGACCTTTTTTATGTTCCACTTTTTTACTAAAGACAGGTCTTGGCCAGCACATTATTATGCCTTTTCTATAAAAGTGAAGTATGGGATTTTTTTTTTTTAAATCATGTTTACCTGTGTGGATGCAGCATCTGTTCACCACTGGCTCTAAGGCTGAGAACTGAGCGATCAGACATCGCTGATCACTCGGATCTCACAGCTCCCCAAGGAGAGAGCTGCTGACTGTCAGTCACTGTTTGTCTACTCTGCCCTCCCCCACGCTAACTGGAGCGCTGGATCGTGGAGGGGGCAGGGCCGGCCAGCTCAGGCTCTCAGTGGCTTGCTGAGGGGAGTTGGGTGTCGGTCCAGTCCTATCTGATCACAATCTCATGACGTCAGCCTACAGTGGGCCTCAGCCCGCTGTCTGCTGAAGACACGTCACAGGAGTGCAGAACAAACAGCCCTCCTGTGATCCATGGGAGAAGTACAGCCTTAATGCATTCTCTACATTAAAGTGGAAGTAAACTCCTATGCATAATTTGTGCCTATAGGTAGGCCTATAATAAGTGCGCCGTTTAGGAGATTTTTACATTACATGCAGCCGACGACGTCATCAGGGGCAAGTATTCTGAAGGAACAGCCATCAGTGCCATTCCTTCAGATACCTGTGCTGTGAATGATGGCTCCCCCACACATGCGCAGGATTGACGTCATCGTGGCTCCGGCCTTTTTAAGCCAGAGTTTGTGGACCCGGACGGAAGACCGGGAGAAGATGGGGGCTGCCTCCAGCTGTGACATCACATCACTGGACTGCTTAGTTTTCAGGTAAGTGTCAACACACTAGTACATTATGCCTTTACCTTGCAGGTCCTAAAAAAACAAACAAACAAGGGTTTACAACCGGTTTAAGGTAAAAAAAAAACTTCCACTGTGTGCTCCTCACTCCCTAAGACTTACCTGACTCCTGTATCGATCCAGCGCTGTGCCTGGGTGCAGGTCTTCTAGCTCTCTTCCTAATCTCACAGGCTTTGCTTAAAACAGTGGGAGCCATTGGCTCCTGCTGCTGTCAATCAAATCTAGTGAGCAAGGAGCAAGATGCAGGGGCAAGCCGCACTGTGAATGTCTATGGACACACTTCTCAGGAGCAAGCCCACATGCCTGCCCCCATAGGAAGCTGCTTGCTATGTGGGCAGACACAGAAGAGGAGGAGCAGACAGCATCGAAGGCAAACCCCAGAAGATGAAGTAAGGGGAGACTCTCTGCAATACCAACATTGGCGGCTGGTGGAAATTTTTTCGGGGGGGGACGGCAAAGAGTATAACACTTCCCATCGGTCAGTGTTACCCCATCACCAACCGCTTCACCCTGCGCGGTGCTTGGCTCCCGTTCTCCTGCTCTCCATCACTGGCGGCCTCCCATTCTCCTGCTCTCCACGGCAGCGGCTTCCCCTTTCCTCCCTCCTCCTCAATGGCCGATCGGGAGTCTTCTCTTTTTTCGGTGGGCGGTCCAGAAGTGGTTAAAAAATACATATACAATTGATCCCAATACATCTTTTCTATTTCTTCTTAAAATAACATATAATAACAAAACTTGTTTTGAGGATTCTCTAAACAAAAAACACAGTAAAAGCAAGACTAGGGTGGGGGGAGCCCTTATGGTTTTGTATTCAAGAGATTCCGTTCCATTTCGTTATTGAGGGGGAAAATGAAAGACAAAAACATTACATTTCCTAATATTTGTAGAGGTTGTTAGAAGCCTCAACTTAAAACCTCTATCTGCAACCTAAATGAGAGCTTCTGCAACCTAAATGAGAGCTTTTGGAGAATATTCCCGTCTCCCCTCCACTCAGATCATTTGTTAGGTTGCATTCAATGCTAGGGAGAGTTCTGGACCTTGATGTCCCCAGAGATGTCTGGTAATTGTGAGAAGCTGAAAGTAGGGTTTGGGTCTCCAAGAATATGATGTAGAGATGCCCAGTCGATCCTAGGGGAGGTCTGGAACCATGATATCTTCAAAGTGATCTGGTGCTAGTGAGAAGCTTGAAATAGGTGCCTAGGTCTCCAGGAGTATGTAGCAAAGACACCCAAAAGAACGAGTTTCTTATAGATTGGATACAACGTTAAATCAGGTATCATCAATAGGCTTTATTGACGGTATATACTTTACAACACGGACAAGATGTTTTGCGATGAGCATATGGCCACTCTCTTAGGTAGGGTGTATCACAATTTTAACATGAGCTGGTCCGCTTATTGTAGTCCCTAGCGGTTCTATGAGAAACTACCCAGCTCACACCAGAGTTGTGATACTCCCTGCCTGACTAAGTGCCTGCATACCCACATTGAAACCCGTTGCTGGTGTTGTAAACTACATTTACCATCAATATAGCTTATTGTTGTCATGACTTGCTTTTTTTTTTTTTTTGCCATGGTCATCCTAATGACCCGTACACACGATCGGATTTTCCGAACAACAAATGTTGGATGTGAGCTTGTTGGCGGAAAGTCCGACCGCATGTGTACGCTCCATCGAACAATTGTTGTCAGACTTTCCACAAACAAATGTTGGCTAGCAGGTTCTCAAATTTTCCGCCAACAAATGTTTGAACTTTCCGATCGTGTGTACACAAGTCCGTCGGGTAAAAGTTCACGCATGCTCGGAATCAAGTACAAGCCGGAGATATAACTAGCGTTCGTAATGGAGATATCAAGTACGTCTTGTAAGTCACTACATTTGTAATTGTTGGCCAACATTTGTGTGACCGTGTGTATGCAAGTTGGAGCCAACACCCTTCGAACAAAAATCCAGGGCTTTGTTGTCGGAAAGTACGATCGCGTGTACGGGGCATTAGATGACCTATAACTAAAAAAGCAAAATTTAAAGGAGCTTCATTTTTCAATTGCTAGTTTGTAACTAGTACACCACCAAAAGAACTCCGAGGTGTATTTATCGCAGTGCATACTACATTGTTTTCCACACAACCACTCTTGGACATTCTATAGCTATTTGCTCTATTTGGATTCCTCTGCGCTTATTTCCAGTTTCTAATGATAAAAGTTTCAGGAATTTTTTGAATATTTGAAATAAAAAATATCTTTACAAGGAGTCATGGTTTCCAACACGTAGCTGGCATTCTCTGTAGTATTGTTGTAGTAAAGTGCTGCTATCAATTCAAGGGTCATCAAAATAAAAAAATTGCAAAAGCCAAGTTCTTACCCTTTGAATGGTGCTCAACACCAGGGGGTTTATTTACTAAAGCTAGAGAGGGCAAAATTAGTTACATTTCTGCATAGAAACCAATCAGCTTCTAACCTGGCAATAAAACCTGGAAGTTGATTGGTTTCTATGCAGAAATGTGGCTAATTTCCGGACGGGAAAAGTTTGAGAGCTGGATCTAAAATTTTCCGACAACAAAATCCGATCGGACCTTTTCTGATCGTGTGTAGAGAATTTCCGACGGACAAAGTGCCACGCATGCTCAGAATAAATTACGAGACGAAAGCTATTGGTTACTGCCCTCTATGTAGTCCCGTCGTACGTGATTTACGTCACCTCGTTCTGAACGATCAGATTTTCCGTCAACTTTGTGCGACCGTGTGTATGCAAGACAAGTTTCGGGCCAAAATCCGATCGGAAAAAAATCAGACGGATTTTGTGGTCGGAATTTTCTGCCGTGTGTACGGGGCATTATAGTGTTGTTAGAGAACACAAGAACCCAAGTTTGTAAAGATGACGTATGATGACGGTTCTGGCCTGAGCTCCATATACATTACAGTCGGCGGCAACAGTTGCATCGGGAAGGAATATAAAAGATGAAAACATTTCATTGCCCATGTGCAGTGTGTGTGGAAGAAATACAACATTCGTTTAACACATTTTATTCGATTTTCTTTTTTATGAAAATTACACTTTTCTTCTTGTGTTCATTTTTTTTTCTCTTTCTCCTTTTCTGTTTCCCAGATCCAACTCCACCAGGAACCATCACTTTCAATACAACAGCAAACAGCATCGCATTGTCCTGGGTAGAGCCAGTAAATATGACCAATCTGGCAAAGTCTTACATTATAACATATGGGAATGCTTCTTCTTCTTCTTCTTCTCCCACCATTTGGACCCAAACAAGCTACACAAACAATGCCACCCTTCAGAACCTGACTTCCGGAACTAATTACACCATTTCTGTGATGACAGTCGGAGTTCGGGGGTATCAGAGCTCGCCTGTGACCATATCTGTGTATACAAGTAGGTAGCAAAAACAAGAAATCCCGTAATTGTTATGTCTATATCTTATTACAATTAAAGCTTTTATTATCTTTACTTTATAGAGCCACGGTCTGTGTCAGATCTGAACTTTGTTATTGTGACGTCAAATACTGTGATGTTAAGTTGGAGCAAACCGTTTGAGTATCAGAACACATACCGCTACAGAGTGCAGACAATTGTCACATCGTCATCTACACTGAGAAATAATACAATGGTGAATAATGAATCCGCTACAGTAAGCAATCTGACACCGGGAGAAACATACACATTCTTTGTATATGTCAGAGCCGCTGATAATGTCACTGAATCTGATCCTGTGAACAGAACTACCTGCACAGGTGAGTAAAGAATGCTTGTTTGATAAATCACAGAAACAACATGTTTTTTAACCAATTCAACCCCGGGAAGATTTGGCTGCTGAATGACCAGTCCACTTTTTGCGATTCAGCACAGCGTCGCTTTAACTGACATTTGTGCGGTCGTGCTATGTTGCACCCAAACAAAATTTACGTCCTTTTTTCCCACAAATAGAGCTTTATTTTGGTGGTATTTGATCACCTCTGCGGTTTTTATTTTTTGCGCTATAAACCAAAAAAGAGCGTCAATTTTGAAAAAAAAAAAAAAACATTATTTATAAATATAAATATCCAAAAAAAAACAAAAAACTAAATTTCTTCATTAGTTTAGGCCAATATGTATTCTTCTACATATTTTTGGTAAAAATATTGCAATAAGCGTATATTGATTGGTTTATGCAAAAGTTTTAGCCTCTACAAAATAGGGGATAGATTTATGGCATTTTTATTATAATTTTTTTTACTAGTAATGACGGCGGAACTGCGACATTGCGGCAGACAATTCACACACTTTTGCCACATTTTTGGGACCGTTGGCATTTATACAGCGATCAGTGCGATAAAAATGCATTGATTACTGTGTAAATCCCACTGGCAGGGAAGGGGTTAACACTAGGGAGTTGATCAAGGGGTTAAGCGTTCCCTAGGGAGATGTTTCTAACTATGGGGGGGATGGGACTGACTGGAGGAGGAAAGAGATAGCTGTTCCTGATCACTAGTAACAGCAGGCCTCTCTATACTCCCCTGTCAGAACGGGGATCGGTTTGTTTACATTGACAGATCCCTGTTCTGGCTCTCTGTGGAGCGATCGCGGGTTGGCCCATCACAGCCACCGGCGTCACGCCATGCGCGCCCTCTATCGCTTTTAAAGTGCCCGACGTGCAACTACGGCGATTTGCCCAGTAGAGCCAACCTGACACAGTATAATGATGGCGGCTGGTCCTTAAGTGGCACTAAACCCATCGATTTAACCGTTTCAAAAAACATTTCCCGGGAATGTAACTATCACATTGGTTGTGCTCTCAATCAGACTGTCAAACCATCAAATAGTTGATGTCATTCCTGATCACATGTGCAGCAGTTGAGGATCATAAAGAGGCCAAGATGGCAGCTTCCTTGGCTAAAAACGATAGAAGGGTTTAGTTCCGCTTTAAACAGGAAGTTCTGCTTTTAAGAATCTTCCCCCCTCTAACATTTTAGAATTTTTTTTGTGGGAGGAGTCGGGTACCTATTTTGTCAGGTACCTGCTCTTGATTCCATTGGAGGTTCCTCCCCCACCCGCAAACTTTTGGGGCACCTCACAGATCCCAGGAGGCTTCGGGACCATTCACAAAGTGCAACGCTACTCACGCATGTACACTGGGAAGCTGCCTGGCTTCCTTTAGTAAACTTCCAGCAACAGGGACCTAAAGACTGGCAAAGAACTGTCCCGGGTGAGGACAGCGCTGGATCCCTGGACAAGTAAAGCCCTGTACATATATTGGGACTTTACAATGGGAAATGTTGACAGGCTGTTGGCAGAAAAAATCCAACCATGTGTACCGTGTGTACGCTCCATCGGACAATTGTTGTCTGACTTTCCACCAACAAATGTTGGATGGCAGGTTTTCCAATTTTCCGCCAACAAATGTCTGTTGTCGGATTTTCCGAGCGTGTGTACACAAGTCTGTCAGACAAAAGTCCACAGTATAAACACGCATGCTCGAAAGCAAGGACGAGCCGGAAGCGGTTGGTTTTGTAAACTAGCGTCCGTAATGGAGAATTAACATTCGTGACACGGAAAAATTTTGAAATCTCGAAATGCAGCGCACAATTCTCTTCTTCTCTAATGGGAAAATAATGAAGCTGCTTGTGATACTGATGGAGTTATTGCAAACTTATTTTCAAAGGCTTTTTTTTTTCTAGTGATATCAAGAATAATATTATGTTTTTTACATTTTATTTTGGCAAGTTACCACAACACCATTATCCCGTAGTTTTTAAGATCAAAGATACAACTATGTTGGTGTCCCTTGTTAATTTACATTGTATTTTTTTAAATGTAACTGCCGACTCCCCAACTGTCATTTGAAGTAAAACACATAGCCGAGTATTATTCTCCACAATATTTTTATTGTGCATTAAAAAAAGAAAACAAATAAAATTAGACATGCTATCTGTCAATAGAACTTAACCAAAAGGTGCATTCTATGCATCCAAAAATATAGAAAATATACCAAATCAAATCATTTATTATTCAACCAAAAATATTAATAAATATTAATAAATAACACGTTATCTCCTCCGATTCCGCAACATGGCTGTTTGACGAACGGCCGTTCAGAAACTAACTGAAAAGGGCGACATGAAAAGCGCGAATCAACACTCGCCAAACTTCTACTAACACAAAATTAGCAGAAGGAGCCCAAAGGGTGGCGCTAAAGAGCTGAAAAGCCCCGTAGTACGTCACTACGTTCGTAATTGTTGCCCAGCAATTGTGTGGCCTGTGTGTATGCAAGACAAGTTTGGGCCAACGCCCTTCGGACAAAAGTCCACGGTTTTGTTGGCCAAAAATCCGATCGTGTGTGCGAGGCTTAAGAGTCTTTTTTATTATTAATATTCAGCATCTACAATATTTGTAGCTACCTGCTTTTTTTTTCTAGTGACTGGAAATGCTCTTTAATGTTATTGGATGAGTGGATTGAACACGTGTTCACCGGTGGAACGTAACTCGCCTTCCTCATTGTATTGGCTCTGTTTGTCTGTTGTTAAAAGTTAAAAGAGGTTCTGAAACAATTTTAAAATGTTTTCATGGGACTTTTACTTACATTTATCTTTCATATTGTTCTACACATATCTTTAAGAATGTATTAGTTATCAGCATACAATGAACTGACACATTGCTAAATTTGTGTTTCCAGTTTTTGGACAAGCTGTCAATGTCGCAGTGAACAATTACCAGTCGGTGAATTCTCTGGTGGTGAACTGGGCGGCACCAATAGGATTCGTTGCCAATTATAATGTCACCATAACAGGAGATGTAAATAGGACATTACAGAATACATCTACACAAGTGACCTTCACTGACTTACTACCAGGAAGGAATTATACCGTCACTGTACAGGCAATCAGTGGGAGCTGCAACAGTCCAATCACTACAGTGACAGAGGCCACATGTGAGTATGATCCACGAGTGATCCGTGTTATCTGTGTATGATCAGAGTTTGAGTAATGGGATTGTGAGGGTTCTGTAAGGCCACAGGTGAGTATTTGTCATGATTGCTTTTTCCAGGTGTTAAAACAGCCACCCAGAGGAGCTTACATGACCTTTTTTATGTTCCACTTTTTTACTAAAGACAGGTCTTGGCCAGCACATTATTATGCCTTTTCTATAAAAGTGAAGTATGGGATTTTTTTTTTTTTAATCATGTTTACCTGTGTGGATGCAGCATCTGTCCACCACTGGCTCTAAGGCTGAGAACTGAGCGATCAGACATCGCTGATCACTCGGATCTCACAGCTCCCCAAGGAGAGAGCTGCTGACTGTCAGTCACTGTTTGTCTACTCTGCCCTCCCCCCCGCTAACTGGAGCGCTGGATCGTGGAGGGGGCAGGGCCGGCCAGCTCAGGCTCTCAGTGGCTTGCTGAGGGGAGTTGGGTGTCGGTCCAGTCCTATCTGATCACAATCTCATGACGTCAGCCTACAGTGGGCCTCAGCCCGCTGTCTGCTGAAGACACGTCACAGGAGTGCAGAACAAACAGCCCTCCTGTGATCCATGGGAGAAGTACAGCCTTAATGCATTCTCTACATTAAAGTGGAAGTAAACTCCTATGCATAATTTGTGCCTATAGGTAGGCCTATAATAAGTGCGCCGTTTAAGAGATTTTTACATTACATGCAGCCGACGACGTCATCAGGGGAAAGTGTTCTGAAGGAACAGCCATCAGTGCCATTCCTTCAGATACCTGTGCTGTGAATGATGGCTCCCCCACACATGCGCAGGAGTGACGTCATCGTGGCTCCGGCCTTTTTAAGCCAGAGTTTGTGGACCCGGACGGAAGACCGGGAGAAGATGAGGGCTGCCTCCAGCTGTGACATCACATCACTGGACTGCTTAGTTTTCAGGTAAGTGTCAACACACTAGTACATTATGCCTTTACCTTGCAGGTCCTAAAAAAACAAAAAAACAAACAAACAAGGGTTTACAACCGGTTTAAGGTAAAAAAAAACCTTCCACTGTGTGCTCCTCACTCCCTAAGACTTACCTGACTCCTGTATCGATCCAGCGCTGTGCCTGGGTGCAGGTCTTCTAGCTCTCTTCCTAATCTCACAGGCTTTGCTTAAAACAGTGGGAGCCATTGGCTCCTGCTGCTGTCAATCAAATCTAGTGAGCAAGGAGCAAGATGCAGGGGCAAGCCGCACTGTGAATGTCTATGGACACACTTCTCAGGAGCGAGCCCACATGCCTGCCCCCATAGGAAGCTGCTTGCTATGTGGGCAGACACAGAAGAGGAGGAGCAGACAGCATCGAAGGCAAACCCCAGAAGATGAAGTAAGGGGAGACTCTCTGCAATACCAACATTGGCGGCTGGTGGAATTTTTTTCTGGGGGGCGGCAAAGAGTATAACACTTCCCATCAGTCAGTCTTACCCCATCACCAACCGCTTCACCCTGCGCGGTGCTTGGCTCCCGTTCTTCTGCTCTCCATCACCGACGGCCTCCCATTCTCCTGCTCTCCACAGCAGCGGCTTCCCTTTCCTCCCTCCTCCTCAATGGCCGATCGGGAGTCTTCTCTTTTTTCGGTGGGCGGTCCACAAGTGCTTAAAAAATACATATACTATTGATCCCAATACATCTTTTCTATTTCTTCTTAAAATAACATATAATAACAAAACTTGTTTTGAGGATTCTCTAAACAAAAAACACAGTAAAAGCAAGACTAGGGTGGGGGGAGCCCTTATGGTTTTGTATTCAAGAGATTCCGTTCCATTTCGTTATTGAGGGGGAAAATGAAAGACAAAAACATTACATTTCCTAATATTTGTAGAGGTTGTTAGAAGCCTCAACTTAAAACCTCTATCTGCAACCTAAATGAGAGCTTCTGCAACCTAAATGAGAGCTTTTGGAGAATATTCCCGTCTCCCCTCCACTCAGATCATTTGTTAGGTTGCATTCAATGCTAGGGAGGGTCCTGGACCTTGATGTCCCCAGAGATGTCTGGTAATTGTGAGAAGCTGAAAGTAGGGTTTGGGTCTCCAAGAATATGATGTAGAGATGCCCAGTCGATCCTAGGGGAGGTCTGGAACCATGATATCTTCAAAGTGATCTGGTGCTAGTGAGAAGCTTGAAATAGGTGCCTAGGTCTCCAGGAGTATGTAGCAAAGACACCCAAAAGAACGAGTTTCTTATAGATTGGATACAACGTTAAATCAGGTATCATCAATAGGCTTTATTGACGGTATATACTTTACAACACGGACAAGATGTTTTGCGATGAGCATATGGCCACTCTCTTAGGTAGGGTGTATCACAATTTTAACATGAGCTGGTCCGCTTATTGTAGTCCCTAGCGGTTCTATGAGAAACTACCCAGCTCACACCAGAGTTGTGATACTCCCTGTCTGACTAAGGTCCCATACACACTATCAGTTTTTCTGCTGAGTTTTTCCTTCAGATTTACCAAAACCACATAATATGAGGTCAAACCTTAGGAGTTTCAATGTGTATGCAATCAGGCAGGCCCTTGCACTACATGGTTTTGGTAAATCTGAAGCAGATAATCTGATAGTGTGTATGGGGCTTTAGTGCCTGCATACCCACAATGAAACCCGTTGCTGGTGTTGTAAACTACATTTACCATCAATATAGCTTATTGTTGTCATTACTTGTTTGTTTTTGTTTTTTTTGCCATGGTCATCCTAATGCCCCGTACACACGATCGGATTTTCCGACAACAAATGTTGGATGTGAGCTTGTTGGCAGAAAGTCCGACCGCGTGTGTGCGCTCCATCGAACAATTGTTGTCAGACTTTCCACAAACAAATGTTGGCTAGCAGGTTCTCAAATTTTCCGCCAACAAATGTTTGTTGTCTGAATCTCAAATTTTCCGCCAACAAATGTTTGTTGTCTGAACTTTCCGATCGTGTGTACACAAGTCCGTCGGGCAAAAGTTCACGCATGCTCGGAATCAAGTACGAGCCGGAGATATAACTAGCGTTTGTAATGGAGATATCAAGTACGTCTTGTAAGTCACTACATTTGTAATTGTTGGCCAACATTTGTGTGACCGTGTGTATGCAAGTTGGAGCCAACACCCTTCGAACAAAAATCCACGGCTTTGTTGTTGGAAAGTCCGATCGCGTGTACGGGGTATTAGACGACCTATAACTAAAAAAGCTAAATTTAAAGGAGCTTCATTTTTCAATTGCTAGTTTGTAACTAGTACACCACCAAAAGAACTCCGAGGTGTATTTATCGCAGTGCATACTACATTGTTTTCCACACGACCACTCTTGGACATTCTATAGCTATTTGCTCTATTTGGATTCCTCTGCTACAAATTCTCGGAAGACCCGTGCGCTTATTTCCAATTTCTAATGATAAAAGTTTCAGGAATTTTTTGAATATTTGAAATAAAAAATATCTTTACAAGGAGTCATGGTTTCCAACATGTAGCTGGCATTCTCTGTAGTATTGTTGTAGTAAAGTGCTGCTATCAATTCAAGGGTCATCAAAATAAAAAAATTGCAAAAGCCAAGTTCTTACCCTTTGAATGGTGCTCAACACCAGGGGGTTTATTTACTAAAGCTAGAGAGGGCAAAATTAGTCCCATGTCTGCATAGAAACCAATCAGCTTCTAACCTGGCAATAAAACCTGGAAGCTGATTGGTTTCTATGCAGAAATGTGGCTAATTTCCGGACGGGAAAAGTTTGAGAGCTGGATCTAAAATTTTCTGACAACAAAATCCGATCAGACTTTTTCTGATCGTGTGTAGAGAATTTCCGACGGACAAAGTGCCACGCATGCTCAGAATAAATTACGAGACGAAAGCTATTGGTTACTGCCCTCTATGTAGTCCCGTCGTACGTGATTTACGTCACCTCGTTCTGAACGATCAGATTTTCCATCAACTTTGTGCGACCGTGTGTATGCAAGACAAGTTTCGGCCAAAATCCGATTGGAAAAAAATCAGACGGATTTTGTGGTCGGAATTTCCTGCCGTGTGTACGGGGCATTGTAGTGTTGTTAGAGAGCACAAGAACCCAAGTGTGTAAAGACGACGTATGATGACGGTTCTGTCCTGAGCTCCATATACATTACAGTCGGCTGCAACAGTTGCATCGGGAAGGAATATAAAAGATGAAAACATTTCATTGCCCATGTGCAGTGTGTGTGGAAGAAATACAACATTCGTTTAACACATTTTATTCGATTTTCTTTTTTATGAAAATTACACTTTTCTTCTTGTGTTCATTTTTTTTTCTCTTTCTCCTTTTCTGTTTCCCAGATCCAACTCCACCAGGAACCATCACTTTCAATACAACAGCAAACAGCATCGCATTGTCCTGGGTAGAGCCAGTAAATATGACCAATCTGGTAAAGTCTTACATTATAACATATGGGAATGCTTCTTCTTCTCCCACCATTTGGACCCAAACAAGCTACACAAACAATGCCACCCTTCAGAACCTGACTTCCGGAACTAATTACACCATTTCTGTGATGACAGTCGGAGTTGGGGAATATCAGAGCTCGCCTGTGACCATATCTGTGTATACAAGTAGGTAGCAAAAACAAGAAATCCTGTAATTGTTATGTCTATATCTTATTACTATTAAAGCTTTTATTATCTTTACTTTATAGAGCCACGGCCTGTGTCAGATCTGAACTTTGTTAATGTGACGTCAAATACTGTGATGTTAAGTTGGGGCAAACCGTTTGAGTATCAGAACACATACCGCTACAGAGTGCAGACAATTGTCACATCGTCATCTACACTGAGAAGTAATACAATGGTGAATAATGAATCCGCTACAGTAAGCAATCTGACATCGGGAGAAACATACACATTCTTTGTATATGTCAGAGCCGCTGATAATGTCACTGAATCTGATCCTGTGAGCGGAACTACCTGCACAGGTGAGTAAAGAATGCTTGTTTAATAAATCACAGAAACAACATGTTTTTTTAACCGCTTCAACCCCGGGAAGATTTGGCTGCTGAATGACCGGGACACTTTTTGCGATTCGGCACAGCGTCGCTTTAACTGACAAGTGCGCGGTCATGCGACGCTGCACCTATAGAAAAATGCGTCCTTTTTCCCCCCACAAATAGAGCTTTCTTTTGGTGGTATTTGATCGTCTCTGCGGTTTTTATTTTTTGCGCTATAAACAAAAAAATAGCGAAAATTTTGAAAAAAACACAATGGGGGTTATTTACTAAAGGCAAATCCACTTTGCACTGAAAGTGCACTTGGAAGTGCAGTCGCTCTAAATCTGAGGGGTAGATCTGAAATGAGGGGAAGCTCTGCTTATTTTATCATCCAATCATGTGCAAGCTAAAATGCTGTTTTTTTATTTTCCTTGCATGTCCCCCTCGGATTTACAGTGACTTTACCACCAAGTGGCACAGTGGTGTAGTGGTTAGCACTTTCACCTAGCAGTAAGAGGGATTGCTGGTTCAAATCCCAACCACAACACTACCTGGCTGGTGTTTGCATGTTCTCCCTGTGCCTGCGTGGGTTTGCTCTGGGTGCTCTGGTTTCCTCCCACCCTCCAAAGACATGCTGGTAGGTTAATTGGTTCCTGTCTAAATTGTCCCTAGTATGTATGAATGTGAGTTAGGGACCTTAGCTTGTAAGCTCCTTGAGGGTAAGGACATGTGAATGTACAATGTATATGAAAAGAGCTGTGTAAATTGACAGCAGTATGTAAGTACCTAAAATAAAAAAATAAGTGCACTTGTATTGCAAAGTGGAGTTGCCTTTCATAAATAACCCCCAATGTGTCTACAAAATATGGGATAGATTTATAGCATCTTTATTATTATTTTATTTTTTTACTAGTAATGGCAGCAATCTGCGATTTCTATGGGGACTGCGTTATTATGGCGTACAGATTGGGCACTTTTGACACATTTTTGGGACCATTGACATTTAAAAAAATGCATTGACTGTAAACATGTCACTGGCACGGAAAGGGTTAACACTAGGGGGCGATCAAGGGGTTAACTGTGTTCCCTCTCTGTGTTCTAACTGAAGGGGGGAGGGGACTGTCTAGGGAAGACGACAGATCGTTGTTCATAATTTGTCTCTTCTCCCCTCAGAGAACCAGGATCTGTGTGTTTACACACACAGATCCCGGTTCTCAGTGAGTCACGAGTGATTGCAGGAGCCTGGCGGTCATCGCGCCCGCCGGGCATTCGCATCGGCTCCGGGGGGGGGGGGTCGAGCAGAGGGCACAGTGTACAGAGGTCAGGAGTAAGTAATGCACAGGGTACAGAGGTCAGGAGTAAGTAATGCACAGGGTACAGAGGTCAGAAGTAAGTAATGCACAGTGTACAGAGGTCAGGAGTAAGTAATGTACAGGGTACAGAGGTCAGGAGTAAGTAATGCACAGTGTACAGAGGTCAGGAGTAAGTAATGCACAGGGTACAGACGTCAGGAGTAAGTAATGCACTGGGTACAGAGGTCAGGAGTAAGTAATGCACAGGGTACAGAGGTCAGGAGTAAGTAATGCACAGTGTACAGAGGTCAGGAGTAAGTAATGCACAGGGTACAGAGGTCAGGAGTAAGTAATGTACAGGGTACAGAGGTCAGGAGTAAGTAATGCACAGTGTACAGAGGTCAGGAGTAAGTAATGCACAGGGTACAGACGTCAGGAGTAAGTAATGCACTGGGTACAGAGGTCAGGAGTAAGTAATGCACAGGGTACAGAGGTCAGGAGTAAGTAATGCACAGGGTACAGAGGTCAGGAGTAAGTAATGCACAGTGTACAGAGGTCAGGAGTAAGTAATGCACAGGGTACAGAGGTCAGGAGTAAGTAATGCACAGTGTACAGAGGTCAGGAGTAAGTAATGCACAGGGTACAGAGGTCAGGAGTAAGTAATGCACAGGGCACAGAGGTCAGGAGTAAGTAATGCACAGGGTACAGAGGTCAGGAGTAAGTAATGCACAGTGTACAGAGGTCAGGAGTAAGTAATGCACAGGGTACAGAGGTCAGGAGTAAGTAATGCACAGGGTACAGAGGTCAGGAGTAAGTAATGCACAGGGTACAGAGGTCAGGAGTAAGTAATGCACAGTGTACAGAGGTCAGGAGTAAGTAATGCACAGTGTACAGAGGTCAGGAGTAAGTAATGCACAGGGTACAGAGGTCAGGAGTAAGTAATGCACAGGGTACAGAGGTCAGGAGTAAGTAATGCACAGTGTACAGAGGTCAGGAGTAAGTAATGCACAGGGTACAGAGGTCAGGAATAAGTAATGCACAGGGTACAGAGGTCAGGAGTAAGTAATGCACAGGGTACAGAGGTCAGGAATAAGTAATGCACAGGGTACAGAGGTCAGGAGTAAGTAATGCACAGTGTACAGAGGTCAGGAATAAGTAATGCACAGGGTACAGAGGTCAGGAGTAAGTAATGCACAGGGTACAGAGGTCAGGAATAAGTAATGCACAGGGTACAGAGGTCAGGAGTAAGTAATGCACAGTGTACAGAGGTCAGGAGTAAGTAATGCACAGGGTACAGAGGTCAGGAATAAGTAATGCACAGGGTACAGAGGTCCGGAGTAAGTAATGCACAGGGTACAGAGGTCAGGAGTAAGTAATGCACAGTGTACAGAGGTCCGGAGTAAGTAATGCACAGTGTACAGAGGTCAGGAGTAAGTAATGCACAGGGTACAGAGGTCAGGAATAAGTAATGCACAGTGTACAGAGGTCAGGAGTAAGTAATGCACAGTGTACAGAGGTCAGAAGTAAATAATGCACAGTGTACAGAGGTCAGAAGTAAATAATGCACAGTGTACAGAGGTCAGGAGTAAGTAATGCACAGTGTACAGAGGTCAGGAGTAAGTAATGCACAGGGTACAGAGGTCAGGAATAAGTAATGCACAGGGTACAGAGGTCCGGAGTAAGTAATGCACAGGGTACAGAGGTCAGGAATAAGTAATGCACAGGGTACAGAGGTCAGGAGTAAGTAATGCACAGTGTACAGAGGTCAGGAGTAAGTAATGCACAGGGTACAGAGGTCAGGAATAAGTAATGCACAGGGTACAGAGGTCCGGAGTAAGTAATGCACAGGGTACAGAGGTCAGGAGTAAGTAATGCACAGTGTACAGAGGTCCGGAGTAAGTAATGCACAGTGTACAGAGGTCAGGAGTAAGTAATGCACAGGGTACAGAGGTCAGGAATAAGTAATGCACAGTGTACAGAGGTCAGGAGTAAGTAATGCACAGGGTACAGAGGTCAGGAGTAAGTAATGCACAGTGTACAGAGGTCCGGAGTAAGTAATGCACAGTGTACAGAGGTCAGGAGTAAGTAATGCACAGGGTACAGAGGTCAGGAATAAGTAATGCACAGTGTACAGAGGTCAGGAGTAAATAATGCACAGTGTACAGAGGTCAGGAGTAAGTAATGCACAGTGTACAGAGGTCAGGAGTAAGTAATGCACAGTGTACAGAGGTCAGGAATAAGTAAAGCACAGGGTACAGAGGTCAGGAGTAAGTAATGCACAGTGTACAGAGGTCAGAAGTAAATAATGCACAGTGTACAGAGGTCAGAAGTAAATAATGCACAGTGTACAGAGGTCAGGAATAAGTAATGCACAGTGTACAGAGGTCAGGAATAAGTAAAGCACAGGGTACAGAGGTCAGGAGTAAGTAATGCACAGTGTACAGAGGTCAGGAGTAAGTAATGCACAGTGTACAGAGGTCAGGAGTAAGTAATGCACAGGGTACAGAGGTCAGGAGTAAGTAATGCACAGTGTACAGAGGTCAGGAGTAAGTAATGCACAGTGTACAGAGGTCAGGAGTAAGTAATGCACAGTGTACAGAGGTCAGAAGTAAATAATGCACAGTGTACAGAGGTCAGAAGTAAATAATGCACAGTGTACAGAGGTCAGGAGTAAGTAATTTACAGGGTGCAGAGGTCAGGACTAAGTAACTCACAAAGTGCAGTGGTCACAAATAGGTAACACAAAGATAGCAGGGACCAGGAATAAATGATGTCAGAATGTAGTGTAGTAGGTATTCACACATGTTTAGGATACAGTGGGGTTTATTTACAAAAGGCAAATCCTCTTTGCACTACAAGTGCACTTGGAAGTGCAGACGCTGTAGATTCGAGGGGGACATACAAGGAAAATAATAAACTGCATTTTTTCTTGTACATGATTGGATGATAAAATCAGCAGAGCTTCCCCTAATTTCAAATCTTCCTATCAGATCTAAAGCGACTGCACTTCCAAGTGCACTTGTAGTGCAAAGTGGATTTCCCAACCCCAGTGTGTACTTGCAGCTTGTCACCTATGGAATACATGTACACAGTTACATACATTCACTCACATACATACATATCACCTATTCAAAAACCACAAAGTCACCATATCTGGCTGACACAAGCATCTTGGCTGGCTTTATCACTTAGGTAAACACCACCAGCTGCAGGGAGGGTTTCAGGAGACCATGGTAGAGGTTGGGAGATGGCCAGAAATTGGGGGTCAGAGTGGCTGAGACTCGGGGGGGGGGGCCCATATTAACCACAGAGCCAAGCGGAGACTAATGCCCCGTACACACGAGCGGACTTTTCGACATCCAAACTCCGACGGACTGAGTCCGGCGGACTATCCGATCGTGTGTGGGCTGCAACGGACTTTAGCGAAGCTAAAGTCTGACGGACTTTAGAAATGAAGCATGCTTTAAATTTTCCCGACGGAACTCCGCCGGACCCGGTCCCCTTTGAAAAATCCGCTCGTGTGTGTGCTACTCCGACGGACTAAAACCGACGCTAGGGCAGCTATTGGCTACTGTCTAGGAACTTCCTACGTCGAATCCAGTCGTACGTCATCACGTTCGACTCCGTCGGAGTTTGGTGTGATGGTGTGTGGTCAAGTCCGTTCGGTCGAAAAGTCCGCCAGAACTCCGTCGGAACTCCGGCGGAACTCCGGCGGAACTCCTTTGGAGGTCTGTCAGACTTAATCCCTCTCGTGTGTACGGGGCAATACAGATCACCACTTTAGGTTATTACCTTATGCCAGGGATATGCAATTAGCGGACCTCCAGCTGTTGCAAAACTACAAGTCCCATCATCCCTCTGCCTCTGGGTGTCATGCTTGTGGCTGTCAGAGTCTTGCTATGCCTCATGGGACTTGTAGTTCTGCAACAGCTGGAGGTCCACTAATTGCATATCCCTGCCTTATGCTATTACCTTACAGCAGTAAGGTGAGCGGCCTGTGAGCACAAAGATGGCACAACACTGAAGATTTTATCTATATCTGTAGCACTCTAGATGGTCAAGGGATACACCTATTAGAAAACCAGAATTTTTACATATGGACTTTTTATTTTATGTCATTATGTTTACCATATTGAATATACCATTTTAATATAACATTTGTATTATTGCACAATATTTGCACCATTGCCTACTTTGAGCACTTAGTTTGGCACAATATTAATGACCTGTCATCATGTTTATGGGAATATTCCTTTTTTTTTTTGCATTTCTTTGCATTTATTTGTTTATTACGGATTTATTTTTGATTGGTAGGTCCATACCAGTTATGCCGCGTACAGATAATCAGACTATCCGGCGGACTTAGTCTGGCAGACAAACCGCCGGAAAGTCCGCCAGACTTTCCGAACGAGCGGACCTGCCCACACACAACCGCACTTTTCCGGCGCACTATGGCGGGAGTCCGCCGTACTTTTGAAATGAACGGACTTACCCACACACACGGAGGAAAGTCCGTTCATTTTCAACGCAGCTCCAGGTAGCCGGGACTAGTGAAGGAAGTCAATGTCGCCAATTGACACCTTCGCTGGCCCCGTCACCTGGTATGGACTTAAAGGGGAAGCCCTACACCAAAAAAAGGCATGGGGGTCCCCCCCAAGGTCCATATAAGACCCGTATCCGACCACGCAACCCGGCCAGTCAGGAAAGGGGGTGGGGACCAGCGAGGGCCCCCCCCCCTCCTGAGCTGTACCAGGCCGCATGCCCTCAACATGGGGGGTGCTTTGGCGAAGGGGGACCCCCCACCTCAAAGCACCTTGTCCCCATGTTGATGAGGACAAGGGCCTCTTCCCGACAACCCTGGCGGTTGGTTGTGGGGGTCTGCGAGCGGGGGGCTTATCAGAATCCGGGAGCCCCCTTTAATAAGGCGTCCCCGGATACCAGCCCCCCCCATCCTATGTGAATGAGTATGGTGTACAATGTACCCCTACCCATTCACCTGGTGAAAAAAATTAAAATAAAACACAACACAAGGTTTTAAAATAATTTATTGCACAGCTCCGGGAGTCTTTTTCTGTTTTGGGGGGGTCTTCTCACCGGACTCCTCCACTATCTTCTGCTCTTTTGCTAGCTCTTTTACTAGAGCCCGGCTTTCTTCTTCGTTGCCATCCGGTGGTCTTCTTCCAACTTTGGGGGGTCTTGTCCCCCTCTTCGGTTCTTCTTGCCGGGCCTCTGCTTTCTTCCTATAGCTCTTTTACTGGCGGTGGTCCAGTCTTCTGTCTTCTCTTCCTCTTCTTCCGACTTCGGGGGACGGCCGGATTGTCAATTGACAATTGACAATTTTTTTGTCAAAACTACTTTCTAAGTCCACCGGACTTTTTTGGAAAAAAAAGTTCACCGGAGCCCCACGCGGGGCAGATTGTCCGCCGGATAGTCTGATCGTGTGTCACATCTCACGTTACACATCTCACATATAGGAGGCACAGGCAATTTCATCTATGCGTTTTTTTTTAGCACACTTGCACGTTTCTAATGGCGCAGGACCAATATAATTTTACAGTCAATATCTCATTAATTACGGATCAGCTAATTGGTGCTTAATGGCAGTTAGAAAATTTCCATATATTTAAAGTGATTTAAAGTGATGGAGCGGGAGCCTTATCACACACAAAAAAAAAACGATTTGACATGTACAAATGTACACTTCATTTATGTACACTGTACAGCAATAGGATGGACTGTGCTGCTGAACAGTGGCGTACGGTTCTGTACAGTGTGCTGCGATAAAATGCTGCATGTTATCACAGCACTCTGCAGCCCAGCTCCAGGTTGTGCTGCAGTGTGAATGGGACACACAGAAATCAATTGTTTTGTGTCCTTGTGGCGACATGCAGTAAAATGTCTGTCAACGCACCATGTGTGAATTCGCCCTGTAAGGTGTTGGCACAGACACACTGGGGTTGATTTACTAAAGGAAAAAAGACTGTGCACTCTGCACGAGCAGTTGCTCCAGAGCTTAGTAAAGGAGGAGACGCTCTGCTGACTTCCATTATCCAATCACGTGCAATCAAAAATGCTGTTTTTTTTTTTCACTTTCCTTGTAGGTGATTGGGTATTCTCTGCAAAGTGCAGCTTTACCTAATTTACTAAGCTCTGGAGCAACTGCACAGTCTATTGTCTATCTTTAGTAAGTCAACCTCAGACATAGGGGGTTAACACAGTTAGTAAGGTTGAATAAAGACACCAAAAGAGAGAAGGGGCGGGGCTAGTGGGACTTTATATGAGGTAACGAATGGGTAAATTCATCTACCTCCATCCCTGTTATATGCAAAGAATTTGCAACATAGGCAAAAGGAATGTTGGGACTTTATATGAAGCGCTGCTAAGAAGACAAAGGTTAAAATCACGTGATCATGGGCTCCAGACACATAAACATTACGTCAAAAAATGTATAATAATAATAAATGGTAGTATAGTTCAATAGAATCTAAATAATTTAATTATAGATAATAATGACGTATTGCATGACAAAAATGTAAATAATATTGAATTATAATAAATAATAATACAAAATGATAATTATCGTTTTATACAATTCATGGACAACATGATTTGGTTGATGATAAAAATATAAAATCAGTCTATAGATAATCGAAACATTGATACACGATAATGTAATTATATTAATTCATAGACAACAATCATGTAAACAATAAAAGAAAAAAAGAAAATATAAAAATAAATAAATAAATAAAAATAAATACATAAATACAAAATAAATGATAATGAAAAGTGATAATAAAATTAATATCACTAATTGCAGAGTCTCAAGATCACATGATGTTGAAGATGTAGCATAAAATTTGATCATTTTGTATTATTATTTATTATAATTCAATATTTACATTTTTGTCATGCAATACGTCATTATTATCTATAATTAAATTATTTAGATTCTATTGAACTATACTACCATTTATTATTATTATAATTTTTTGACATAATGTTTATGTGTCTGGAGCCCATGATCACGTGATTTTAACCTTTGTCTTCTTAGCTGCGCTTCATATAAAGTCCCAACATTCCTTTTGCCTATGTTGCAAATAAAGACACCAGTCCATCCTGTGTGAGTGTCTATAATTGTCCCTATCCCTGTACATTCACATTGGTCCCTACCCTCAAGGAGCCCCCAATCCAAGGTCCCCATTCATATACTAGGGTCAATTTTGGACAGAAGCCAATTAACCTACCTGCATGTCTTTGGAGTGTGGGAGGAAACCGGAGTACCCGGACGAAACCCATGCAGGCACAGGGAGAACATGCAAACTCCAGGCAGGTAGAGTTGTGGTTGGGATTTGAACCAGCGACCCTTTTTACTGCTAGGTGAGAGTGCTACCCACTACACCACTGTGCCGCCGGGTTATTTACTAAAGGAAAATCCACTTTGCACTGAAAGTGCACTTGGAAGTAAAGTTGCTGTAGATCCGAGGGGGACATGCAAGGATAAGGAAAAACAGCATTTTAGCTTGCACATGATTGGATGATAAAATCAGCAGAGCTTCCCCTCATTTCAGATCTACCCCTTAGATTTAGAGTGACTGCACTTTCAAGTGCACTTGCAGTGCAAAGTGGATTTGCCTTTTTCGTAAATAACCCCCATAGACTCACAGTTGTTGATTTACTAAAGGCAAACAGACTGTGCACTTTGCAAAGTGCAGTTTCACTCTGCAAGTGCAGTTGCTTCAGCGCTTAGTAAATGAGGTAAAGCTTCACTATGCAAAGAATGCCCAATCACATGCAAGGAAAAAAAAAAAATTAAAAATTTGTTTTTTTGCTTGCACATGATTGAATGATGGAAGTCTGCCAGGGGTGGACTGACAATTCGGGCACTCGGACACTACCCGAGGGCCCCATGCCACTAAGGGGCCCCATCAGGGTTCGCAGCCTCAATAAAACCAGGAACAGTATGTAAAAATCTGTTTTATCAGATTATAGCTGCCCTGCCTCTCCAGTACCTTCAGTGTGTGTATGTGTATTCTGTGTGTCTATACTGTGTGTGTATATTGTGTGTCTGTGTGTGTATACTGTATGTGTGTATACTGGGGGCCCCAAAATCTCCTATTGCCTGGGGGCCCCATAATCTCCTATTGCCCGGGGGCCCCATAATCTTATCCTATTGCACGGGGGCCCCATAATCTCCTATTGCCCGGGGGCCCCATGAGTTGTCAGTCCGCCCCTGAAGTCAGCAGAGCTCTCCCTTATTTACTAAGCTCTGGAGCGACTGCATTTTCAGAGTGCAAGTGCACAGTCTGTTTGCCTTTTAGTAAATCAACCCCACTGGGGATCATTTTGTGAAAAAGTGCAACGTTTAAAATCCATACCAACCAATCATGTTTCAGTTTAATGAAGTCTGTTCAAAAAGATCAATTCTATTTGGTTGCTATTCCCTATAGAATAAATTGGATCATTTCTGATGGTGGTAAATATTAGATTACATGTATTGCATATATTGTTTGCTCTCTCATTGAGATAAAGGGAGGAAGTGGGGGTTATTTATGAAAGGCAAATCCACTTTGCACTACTAGTGCAATTGGAAGTGCAGTCGCTGTAGATCTGAGGGGTAGAGGGGAAGCTCTATTGATTTTATCATCCAATCACGTGCAAGCTAAAATGCTGTTTTTTTCTTTTTCTTGCATGTCCCTCTCGAATCTACAGTGACTTTACTTCCAAGTGCACTTTCAGTGCAAAGTGGATTTGCCTTTTGTAAATAACCCCCACTGGGAGTAACTTTTAGTGATTTGGTGAACAGCTCATCTTTTTTAACCACTTCGCACCCATGCCAATTCTGACATTTCTCTCCTACATGTAAAATTCCTAATTTTTTTGCTAAAAAATTACATAGAACCCCTAAAAATTGTATATGTTTTTTTAGCAAAGACCCTAGAGAATACAATGGCGGTCATTGCAACTTTTTATCTCGCACGGAATTTGCGCAGCAATTTTTCGAAAAAAAAACTGTTTCATGCTTAAAAAAACAAAACAGTAAAGTTAGCCCAATTTTTTACATAATGTGAAAGAGGAGGATACCCCGAGTAAATAGATACCCAACATGTCACGCTTCAAAATTGCACGCGCTTGTGGAATGGCGCCAAACTTTGGTATTTAAAAATCCCCATAGGCGACGCTTTAAATTTTTTTACTGGTTACATATTTTGGATTACAGAGGAGGTCTAGGGCTAGAATTATTGCTCTCGCTCTAACGTTCGCGGCGATACCTCACATGTGTGGTTTGAACACCGTTTTCATATGTGGGCGGGACATACGTATGCGTTCGCTTCTGTGTGCGAGCTCACGGGGACAGGGGCGCTTTAAATTTTTTTTTTTTTTTTTTAATTGTTAATTTTATTTATATTTTTTTAGTTTTACACTTAAAAAAAAAAAAATTGATGACTTTTATTCCTATTACAAGGAATGTAAACATCCCTTGTCATAGGAATATGGCATGATCGGACCTATTTACAGTGAAATATGGGGTCAATAAGACCCCATATCTCACCTTTAGGCTGGGAAGAATAAAAAACAAAACAAAAAAAATGATCCTGGCTTCCTAGCCAGATCGGCGCTGTTAATTTGAATACCGAGGCCGGGCCTGACATCATAACATCGTGCCCGGCCTCCGAACGATCATAGAGACTCCGGGGACAATCTAGTCCACCGGAAATCTCTATGATCACTTGCTGGGGCCGGCGGATCCTGTGACTGACTCACCGATGGAAACGGTGAGTCGGTAGAAGCACCGGAGGGCGGCGGGAGGGGGGGGCATCCCCTCCCGCCGACCGTAAGAACGATCAAGCGGTGGAACAGCCGCTATGATCATTCTTATGGTGTAGGGAATCGCCGGCTGAAAACGGCAATATCTGAATGATGTCTGTGGCCTCAGGCATCATTCAGATATAACCAGCGAAACCCCATGACGTCAATAGACGTAGTGTGAGAACCAAGTGGTTAAACGTTCTGCTTTTCAATTAGCTCGTCATTCTTCTGTATTGGAAGCCAAATGCATGCAATATAAATTACAAGTGTTTGCAAAATAGCAATAAAAAGATGTAATCTTTCTGCTTAGGTCCCGGACAAGTTTCCATCACACTGAATAATTACAATTCAACGAACACTATGGGAGTAACCTGGACGACAGCTGAAGGAAAAGTGGATTCGTATACTATCACTATAACAGGAGTGGTATCAAAAACAACACAAGCAAATTCTACGCAAACAAATTTCACCGGATTACTGCCCGGCACATTATATACTGTCACTGTACAGACAAATAGAGGAAACTGCAGCCAGACATCAATGTCGGTCATGGAGGCTACATGTGAGTACAAGCGGGGTCATGTGACTACAGCGCCATTTCTCATCTGCAATTTTTTTTTTTTTTTTAGTTAATTTTATAATTAATGCCACTCTGTTGCTTCCCCAAAAAATCCATTGAGTGGTCCTTGAAAATGAAGGCTGAATACTTACCTCTTTGGTGAGCAGTGAGTCCAAACTCCACTGTGTTTGAATGATACCGCCTCTGGCAAAGTCTGCAGCTATTGGCACTTTCAGCAGAGTCCCCGCCGGGTGCCGTGGTTCCTCACATTCACTCCTAGACCAATAAAGGACACGTGGTGAGTGATACAGGGGACCAAGTGGGATGAACCCTTGGTCACACACGTGGGACCAGGCACACCTAAAGGTGCCTGGGATGCATGGGCGTCCGCAAGTAGGGGCAAGGGGGGTCAAGTGCCTCCCCCTGGAATCAGGGATCAGATCTTAAATTCAGCATAGTCTCGTCGCTATCGGCGTGCGCTGGTGGGGTGTCACCATTAAGGTGCTGTCAAGCCCCCCCATCAGTGTAATGTGACTTTGGGCTCTTTTCCCTGCTCAGTCCAGCAGAGAACTCAGTGGCGTTGTGACAGGAGAAAGGCGAGCCGCGGGCTATCAGAGGTTTCCCCTGCTCGCCCCCTCCCCCCCCTGTCCTGTCAGGGAGAAGATACGACGGCTCTCATCCAGTTTCCTGCCCAGCTTCCTGCCCACTCTGTTCCTTCCCTATTGGCCATAACTTAGAGCCAATCAAAGGAGACTAGGAGAGGAGAGCATCATGTTACATGTAGTCCCAAAGATTGGCGGCCCCAATTTCCACAGGGAGGAGGCTACAGCTCGATCAAGAGAGAGATTGAGAAACTGCAGCCTGGAAAAAAAGCTGAGGGAGAGAGCGCTACAGGACAAAGAATGGGGAGTGTGCTGGGCGGAAGCCAGAGAGAGAACCACGCTGCCCAGCACCACCAGAGAGAGAGCCACCCTGCCCAGCGCCACCAGAGAGAGAGCCACCCTGCCCAGCGCCACCAGAGAGAGAAAGACTGAGCCACTACCAGGGTGCAGACATGCTACACTACTGACCAGAGTCGCCCCCGGGGAACCCAGAGTGAACGATCGTCCAGCCAGAGGGATCACTGCTGTTGTTTCGCTGGGTCTGGTAAGAGGGACTGTTGGCCATTATCCATTACCTATCCTAGGGACTGTACTACCTGTGCAGTCTCTGACCATGACAATGTGATAATGACATTGTTGAAAAGGGATGATCAATGATGCCCCCCGAAAAAAGTTCTGCGGACCCCCATGCTGGGATGTGAAGACATTTCTGAAGGCTGTATGGTCTGGACATTGGACTCTCTACCCACTTTAAAGTGGAACTATAGGCAAAACTTTTTTTTTCCTTTTTTGGATAGAGTAATGGAGGGTTATAACCCCCGTGTCACTTTATTTTTTGCCATTTGCATCCCATTGGGGAGATTTACCTTCACTTCCTGTCCCATAGGCAAAACAGGAAGTGAGATAAAATCCCTGCAAATTTGGGGAAATCTTTGGGGACCTCCAGGTCACCAGAACTAGTGTCCCTATTGGAAGATTTCCCCCCTATTACTTTTCTGGGGACAACCCAAAATTAGGGGGGTTTTCTTTTACTTTCACTTTCGATGATAAAGGTAAACAGGACAAATAGAGAGGATGAATCTCCCCAATGGGGGCACAGAGAGCAATAAAAACCTAATAGGTGTTGTAATCCATCTCTACTCTATCCAAAACTAAACAAAAAAAAATGTTTTGCCTTTAGTTATACTTTAACTTTCTTGCCGTTTCATATTTTCATTTGTATTTCAAATATAGGTTTGTAGTTGCTCTCTAGGGCCAGGTCACACTAGTAACTATGTAGCAGAGAATTGTAGCAGTTACAAATCTCTCCATTTGTTTTCTCTGCTGAATTGTAGCTGGCTAGCCAGTCACACAGTCATTGAGTTTCAAATCACCTGCAATTTCTGCAACACAGCCCTCTCATTAAAGAATATGTAAACCCAACATTTCATATTCCTGATATGTGGCTGCTGTACCATGTTCCTTTGTGTGAAAACCTTGGTGTTCCCCCCAGTTCTGCTTTCCTATTAAATCTGACCACGCTAGGCATGAGAGCACAGTGTGGTCAGTTCTCTAGCTGTGCTGGAAACTCAACCTTGCTCTTGTCGAATGATCAGACTTGCACTCCCCTCTGCACAGCCATTCACTGGGAAGATCAATCTGCTGCTGCTTCTTCTACTTCCCAGCTCTTATACAGCTGAGAACATGTAATCACTTATAGAAAAGGGAAAAAAGGTATTTAGAACATAACAGCAAATAAACAAATGAGCAGTGGCGGCCCGTCCATTAGGGGTGCACGAGTGCCGCACCCCCCATGCATGCAGTCCCCTGATCCGCAAGCAGGGCGCCAGAAGCATGGATTCCAAGGGGGGGGGGGGAGGTTTGAAGCATGTGATTAGAGGCTCTTATCGGCTTTAAAGTGTGGGCTCGGGGTGCAGAGCACTATGCTCCGAGCCCACTCAGTTCTGTGACACTAGCGAATGAATATTTGCTATTCTTCTCACACTGATTCTGCCTCCCGGCCAATCAGGAAGAGGGTCCAAATGGCCGTAAGGGGAAGCTACCCTATTGGCCGATGAGGAAGCGCAGGGGAAGCCGGCCACCTGTCACCTGGAGAGAGGTGCTGCCCGGGGGTAAGTGTTGCGAGTGACTGACCAGCCGACATCGCAGGATGCCGGTGACCCAACTGGGGGGGGGGTCTGTGCACTGTTTGTGTCCCCCCAAAAAAATATACCACCGGCCGCCGCTGCAAATGAGAGCGATTCTGTAGCTGCTACAAAAACATATTTACTAAATCACCAGTGTGGGGCATTATGGCTGTCTGTGTGGCAGACAAGCTCAAGCAACACCCTGGC
The DNA here is from genome assembly GCF_037356315.1 of Lithobates pipiens. Taxonomy (NCBI): domain Eukaryota; kingdom Metazoa; phylum Chordata; class Amphibia; order Anura; family Ranidae; genus Lithobates; species Lithobates pipiens. The sequence continues at coordinate 4,072,089 of NW_027507786.1, forward strand.
TGCACAGCAGCAGTAATAAAACCAAAATAAGAGGATAAGACACCAAGAGATTGTAATATTTAGCAGAAAGAGAATGTTCTCATAAAGAACTAAAGATGTGAGATCTTTACTATGCAAATGGTTGAATCTTCCTCTGTAGCTTATTGTATTTTGACAGTCAGTCCCGCCAGCTGTCCAAATACCCAAATCGTGCCTACATCTGATTGAGTGCAGCTGCTTTCCCTGTGACAACTTTCCTCCCAGGTCCTTTGATTTTTCAGTCAATGGGTGTTGGGTGGGAGACCACCCACTGATCGAATTGGGTACAGTATATGGCCAGCTTTACAGTGGCAGTCCTTGAACCTCTTGCATTTATCTCTGTGATGAGTAAGATTACCACAGGGCACAATATCTGTTAAGGAAGACCAGCAGTATAACAAAACCGAGGATCTGCAGACCTACACCTATTGTGCCTCACACCTAGCGCACATTATGCTTGCACCACTCTTTGTTAATTCCCTCCATTCTATGTAATAATTTTAAAGAAAATGCATTTTCTTCCATCTCACTTTTTTTTATATCTAACATTGTTTTATTTTCAAACAGATCCCACCCCACCAGGTAGCATAGCCTTTCCTATGATAGGAACTAAGAATGTCACCTTATCTTGGGGAGATCCAGTAGATATGACCGGAGTGGGGAAGTCATATAATATCACTTATTGGAATTCTTCTTCTTCAATCATTGCTGGACCTGTGAGAAGCGATATAACAAATGTCACCCTTCAAAACTTAATGTCGGGGTCCAATTACACCATCTCCGTGGTGACAGTCGGAGCTCAGGGGTATAAGAGCACGTCTGTGATTGGATCGGTCTGTACAAGTACGTTTTTGATCCTCTAAAATGAGACATGTAAAATGTATCAATGGTTTTTTATTCTTGCATGAATTTCAATATTAAAGGGGCCTTTCTATATGGTGAGTGCCTAGATTTCCCAAAGTCCCCTCATTTGCTAAGAGGCATATGCTATACAAAGGGCAAAGATTTATCCTTCCATGCCACCAAACTCCACTTCAATGCTGGGAAATCAATCCCGGAATCTCTCCACCATCCTAGTCTCACTGGTTCATTCTGCTGACTAGAGATGAGCTTTGGATTTAGGTTGAACATGAGTTTGGCCGGAATCCAACCTGGTTGTGGTTTGGTGAATGGCCAAACAAACTGGCCACATTTGACCCGTTCATCCATCTGAATCCCCATAGCTGGAAGGCAAACAAAGCATCTGGGGAGCTGCAAATCCTCTACTCTTGCAAGGTACCTTATTGAGGGACTAGAGCCTCATATTTTTTTCATTCTCTCTCACAAAAGGGTTATTGGATTCTGGAAGCCCTCTTTATAATGAGGGGGGCCCCCAATATATCCATCTCAACCTCTAGGAGAATGAATACAGAGTACATCAGTAGTCCTTAATACTCATTCCCCAATTTTATATATATATATATATATATATATATATATATATATATATATATATATATATAATATAAAAATGAATCTAGTGATATACTGTATATAAATTCATATAGTGATGTAGAACTAGCATCATGATGACCTACTGCTCGATAAAGTTTTCCCACTACAAGCACAACCTGCCACCCAAAGATGCTGACCTATCAAATTCCTGTTGATAAATGACCGCTCTGCATCTGCTGCAGTAATGTAAACAAAGCAGCCAGGGATTCTGGGTGATATCATCCCGGATCCTTAGCTGTTCATCTACATTCTGTTATTTAATGGGAGTGTGTGGGCCAATGCCTTGTGGTAGGGAATTATGGTTGGGCAGTGGGAAAACATCGTTGGTAGGTGGGTTGTCATAATTAACATGGGATTTCCATTACTGTGCGACACAATTGATGGTGTGGGGATTTTCCTATATTCTAACCAGACCCTTTTTAAGGCATTCTACCTGAGTGTCAGAAAAGAGGAGGCACCCCCTCCATAAACCAAACCAGGCCACATGTCTTTCTACATTGGAGTGGTGCTGGGCCAGGGAAATACACCCCCCCCCCCCCCTATGCATTTCCCATATGGGGGAGGTTGAATATCTGATATTCCCCTTAAAATGTCAACCAAGCCTTTATCCAGACACACAGCCTGGGTGTGCAGAAAAAGTAGGGCAGCAAGTGTGCACAGGGCATCACTGTTAAAAAAAAATATCATTGAAGGGTAGGTTGTGATGATTGATGCTGGATTTACACCATGTGAAATTGTTTACATTTTTTTTATGTTTTGCAATTAATGACTGACTTTCTCAAGTTGGAATATGAGTAAAAATGGGGTACCAAAGTACCCTGTACTCATTTGCACTTACTGTAAAGTTCGCTTCCAGGTTCCGATAACTCTGTAAACCTTTGTATCCCTTCTGGGGGACAGGATAGGGGAATTATGCCCTTGTTCCTCAACATATGGACCAGGTGCCTTGCACGGAGGAGGCTTTGTCCTCCCTTTCCTCCTATTAATTAACTTTAGTCAGAGCTGCACTTTGTTTTTATCTACAGACAGCCCATACCTGTATAAGCAGTTTTTTTTGGTGAATTTTCCCTTTAAACATAATGCATCTCACTAGCACTCAAAGTTTTCCATCTTTGTATACTATATGCAAAGTCTCCCTCCCCTTTCAGGGCACAGGTGGAAGACAAAGAAACCTTGAGAATTCACCCCATCAGCTATTGTACACACGGTCGGAGATTCCGACGGAATGTTTCCTATCGGACCGTTTTGTCGGATATTCCAACTGTGTGTGGTCTCCATCGGACTGTTTCCGTCTGAGTATCCGACGGACCAAGTTTTCCAACTTGATGGTAAAATTTTCCAACAAAATGCTCCGATCGGACATACTTCAATCATGTGTAGAGAATTCCGATCGGACAAAGTGCCACGCATGCTCAGTTCAAATTCCTACATCAAAGCTATTGGCTACTAGCCTGAACATAGTCCCGTCGTAACGAAATTACGTCATCACGTTCTGAACGATCGTATTTTCCGACAACTTTGTCCGACCGTGTGTATGCAACAGTTTCAGACAAAATCCGTCGGACAAAATCCATCGGACAAAATCCGACGGATTTGGTTGTCAGAATGTCCGTCCGTGTGTACAAGGGCTTACATAGGTCATAATGAACCTCCAGGAAGGTGCTGACTCTTTGTCCACTGTCAAGTTTCTTTCTTGATGGACTATGTGTTGTCTTGGTAGTTGGGGTGGAGCCAGTGACGTTACGTTCGGAATCTTTTTGAGATTACAGCCAGGTGGCCTGTCTGGGAAACTCCTACCACCGTTTCCAGCTGATTGTTTTCAAGCGCTCTCTATCGGCTTGGGTTATATGAGTGTAATCGGTGTGGATGCAGTTCGTTGAACCTATAATCACTGCGCAATGAAAGTTTTTGTTTTATTTTGTGTCATAATCAGATCGGATTTGGAGTAATTCGGTCGTGAGTTATGATGTCCAGGAAAGTTTTTTCCTCTCCCTTCTAGTGCAAAGCGTTTCGGAAAAAATATACCATCTGATGATAGTGTTGGGACTATATGTCTTTTTTGCACCTGAGACTGTACTATATAGGTGATATCAGTACCCAGCATATGAATAGGTATTTGTGTTACCACATGATTGGGAGTATGTTTAAATAGGATTTTTTTTACCGTACATGCTTTTGATACTTGTTTCATTTTTATATGCTCTTGACACCTGTTAAATTTTGGGTTATTGAAGCGGGAGTACGCGTTTTTTTTTTTTAGCCAGCAGCTACAAATACTGCAGCTGCTGACTTTTAAAATAGTGACACTTACCTGTCCATCGTCTCTCGGGTGCTGCCACCGCCATCTTGGGTATGGGAATCAGGAAGTGGAGCCTTTCGGCTTCATTTCCCGGTTCCCTACTGCGCATGCGCGAGTCGCGCTGCGCAATAAGGATGGACCCGCTGCCTCTGGGATCCGTGTGTTTCCCAGCAGGCAGCGGGGGACTTTCAGAAAGGGGCGTAATAGAGATAATAACAGAAGTCTATGACTCAATGCAGGTAACCTGAAGGTGCAATGGACTGCACCTGCGGATCAGTTTTAAAGCAGCCCAGTAACCACTGCAGAACAGATATGCCCATATATACACTGCTTTTAGTAATAAACGACCTTTAATAACAGTCTTCCATTCAGGTATCGCCGGCTGTTGCTGTCCCAGGCAGAATGCATTTGGTATCACTCCACTTGGGACAAGAGCCGGCACTATACAGGAAGCATAGGCAAATGCGGCTCTGCTCCCTCTGCAGCCGCTTGCTTCCTCTACCGCTGGCTTCATTTAAAAAACTGATGCTTTGGGATGGTGGGTTGGCAACCCATGATCAGGGCTTGAGAACCTGCTATCCCAAAGCAGGAGGTCGCGGGCCACATCAGAAGGCTCCGCGGGGGCCACATGTGGCCCCCGGGCCACTGGTTGGGAACCCCTGGACTAACCCATGCCTCTGATATTGGTGCTATTTTGCAGAAATGTCTTTGTTTGTTTTGAAATATTAGCAGAATTGTCCTTAGCACGTATCATACCCTTTCACTTGGAAAATGATTCCCAGCCTGGGGAAAAGTGCATATATACCTCCCAACCTGGAAGAGCACAGGCCTTAGTTTTCAGGGCTGAAACAAAGATTTTTTTACAATTGAAGGGAAAATCGACAAATACAAGAAGAGGTCTCCTCGTCTACTCATCTTAAAGCAGAAGTACAGCCGAATCTTATTTGGCTGTACTTCTCCTGTGGCTCACGTGAGTGCAGTTCGTTCTGCACTCCTGTAAACTATTTTCAGCTGACATCACAGAAGCGGTCCAGGCTCGGGAAAGATCGTGACCATACGGTCAGGATCTGCCCACATGCCTGAGTCGGCACCTGGCTCAACCTCTCAGTGAGCCGCTGAGAGGCTGAGCCAGCCACACCTGCCCCTCCACAGCCCAGTGCTCCAGTGGGTGTGGGGGTCAGAGCAGAGAGCTGTGACTGACAGCCACCAGCCCTCTCTGCTCATGGAGCAATGAGAACTGAGCGATCGGCGGTGTTTGATCATTTGATTCTCAGTATTAGAGCCAGTGAGGGACAGATGCTGCATCCACCTAGGTAAGTATGATTCTAAAAAAAATATGTATACATTCCCCTACTTCTATATTAAAGCAGAGTTCCAGGCTTCTTATGTTTATAAAAAGTCAGCAGCTACAAATGACTTTTAGTAAACAGACACTTACCTGTTCCACGGTCCAGGGATGCGGCCGAACATAGCGTCGCTCCTCTCCCCCTTCTCTCCACTGGCGCCTCCATTGCCACTCTGGGCACCTGGCCATGACAGCTTTTGGCTTTCAAGGCCGGGCATGCGCGGCGCAATGTGTGAGTCGCGCCGCGCTCCCGGAGTGGACAGGCGATCGCCTAAAGGGAGGGGCCACCTAAGGCGAAAGGAGGAGTCTCCTTGGCGGTCCCTGGGCGGAAGGAGAAGGTGGGACTCCTAACGAAGCCCCCACTCACCCCCCAAAAAATGACATGCCAAATGTGACATTTAAGGGGGCAAGGAGTGCTTAAAGCGGAAGTTCCGTTTTTGGGTGGAACTCCGCTTTAACTGCTATTATTAATGATCGATAAGTCTTCTCTTTGTAAATGTTTTTATGTTGATCACGATTTATTATTATCATTGTAACTTCAATGTCACACTCTGAATGTAATAATTCTTACTCTGGTTATTAATATGACTTTTTCCCTTTATTCACAGAACCGTTATCTGTGAGATTACCGAAGATTGTTGCCAAAACTACCAATTCTATGTCCCTGACCTGGACACAACCAGACGAGTATCAGAGCTCATACAAATACAGGGTGCAGACCAATGTAAACTCGTCATCTACACTGATAAATGATACTACCGTGAGCAGTGCATCGGCTACAATAGGAAATCTGACAGCAGGAGAGACGTATACATTCCTGATATATACAATATCTATCTGTAACTCCACTGAATCAGACCCCGTGTCTATAACTGACTGCACCCGTAAGTATTTTGCCGAACAGGAAAAGTCAGTCCTAAAAGCCAACAAACATTCTCACACACTTCACTGGATTTCTTTAAAGCTGAGCAGTTTTTCAGGAATAGCATTTTTGATGTTGATTTTTTGGCTTAATTACAAGTATCACCGAGCAAAAAGAGTTATTTAGCTTACCAACCACCTACGCCACGTACACACGACCGGACTTTCCGGCAGACTAGGCCCGAAGGGATTAGTCCGTCAGACAATCCGATCGTGTGTGGGCTAATCCAATAGTTTTTCGGGAAAAAAATCAGACGGACCTAGAAATAGAACATGTTTCAAATCTGTCCGATGGACTCAAGTCCGGCGGACTAAAACCATTCCTCTGTGTGCTGGTCCGACAGACCAAATACGACGCAAGGGAAGCTATTGGCTACTGGCTATTGAACTTCCTTGTTTAGTCCCGTTTACGTCATCACGTTCAAAACAAATGGACTTTCGAAAGTCCGTTCGTTTGGAAAGTTCGTCGGAACACCGCCGAAAGTCCTTCGGGAAGACCGTAGGACCCAGTCTGCCGGAAAGTCCGGTCGTGTGTACAGGGCATTAGAGGCTGATGTTCCTCACTGCCATTACCTCCACTGGCTTCTGCTAGCCCAATGTATTCAATTTAACCACTTACTGACCGGACCATTTTGCTGGTCAAAGACCAGACCACTTTTTGCGATTCGGCACTGCGTCGCTTTAACTGACAATTGCGCGGTCGTGCGACGTGGCTCCCAAACAAAATTGACGTCCTTTTTTTCCCACAAATAGAGCTTTCTTTTGGTGGTATTTGATCACCCCTGCGGTTTTTATTTTTTGCGCTATCAACAAAAATAGAGCGACAATTTTGAAAAAAACGCATTATTTTTTACTTTTTGTTATAATAAATATCCCCCAAAAATATATAAAAAAACATTTTTTTCCCTCAGTTTAGGCCGATACGTAATCTTCTACATATTTTTGGTTAAAAAAATCGCAATAAGCGATTATTGATTGGTTTGCGCAAAAGTTATAGCGTTTACAAAATAGGGATAGTTTTATAGCATTTTTATTAATAATTTTTTATTATTTTTTTTTTTTACTAGTAATGGCGGCGATCAGCGATTTTTATTGTGACTGTGACATTGTGGGGGACCCATCGGACATTTTTGACACATTTTTGGGACCATTGTCATTTATACAGTAATCACTGCTATATAAATGCAGTGATTCCTGTGTAAATGACACTGGCAGTGAAGGGGTTAACCAGTGGGTGGCAGTGTAGGGGTTAAGTGTTCCTAGGGGTGTGTTACTAACTGTGGGGGGGTTGGGCTTTCATTTAGTGAACACTGATCTCTGCTCCAATCACATGGAGCAGAGATCAGCGTCACTAGTTGCTAGGCAGAATGGAGAAATGCTGTTTACACGGCATTTCCTCCATTCAGCCGTCCCGTGAGACGATCGCGGGGATGCCCGCGGCGATCGAGTCTGCGGGTCCCGCGACCGGACTCACGGGGGTCCCGACGAGCGCGGGAGCGAGCCGCCGGCGGCGTGCTCCCGATGGCAGGTCGGCATTGAAAATATGCCTGCCCGTGCCATTCTGTCGACGTACATCGTCGTGCGCTGGTCGGGAACCGGTTAATATAAGAAGAAATCCACAGCTTTGCGCAAGCTACATCACCAACCTCATTTCAAAATATAACCGCCTACTCTCTAACCCCCTCACCACCCCTTCCCGTGCTCACCTCCAGGACTTCCCCAGAGCCTCCCCCTTCCCTTGGAACTCCCTACAGCAATCCATTCAGCTATTCTCTACTAGACATGTGTGGTTCGTTTTGATCCAAAATTTTCATTATTCTGAGCTTTGGATGTATCCAAATTTTCAAATTGCAATGGTAACGAATTTAAACGAATCCGAAATAATGAAACGAAATCAAATTCAAAAACAAATTTGAAATATAAACATGTTGCTAACTATTGCTGATTTCCTTCAAAGACTGTGTATAATGTTAGAATATCCCCCCTATCCCGCATTTGAATTTTGAAAAAAATAGAATAAAACAGAATAGAAAAGAATAGCGTAAAACAGAACAGAATAGAATAAAAAAATAAAATAATAGAATAAAATAGATTAGAAAATGAAGGAATATAATAGAAAAGAATAGAATATAATATAAAAATAGAATAGGTTAGAATGGAATAGAATACAATAGAATATAAGCATCTTCTGAAATTCGAATAGACTAGAACCAGCTATTCTTCACAATGAATTTGGATCAACTCGATATATTCTGTTTCAATGGTTTTTATAGATGGTTTTCAAGACCTTTACGTCTTAACTGTATACCATGTCTCAGTATTATTATTATACAGTGTGCCTTTCTAGAAAAGTACATTATTGTCTTCTGGTCTGCACATCTGTTACTGCTTATTGCTCCAATTCAAGAAAAAAAAGGGTAAAATGAAAAAACAACCAGATGACATTTCCGTAGTCTGAAAGATAACGATAAATATCCCTTGATTTCCCCGTCCCTCCACTACTCTCCATGCAGGAGGTTGAGGAAGGGGGAGGACCAAGACCATAGACTATTCCAGGAGAAGAAAAGGAGAAGAATGAAAATAAGAAGAAAAGAATATCAGAGAGGGAAGGAAGGTCACTCCCTAAAATGAACTCGGTCAGTCCCTGAGATCTCACAAGGGGTCAGACAAGTATTTGATCCGGTGTTCCCAGATCTTATCAAATAGGGCTCGTTGTCCTGTAAAATCGCCAAAAAAGGCGTTCATTTACCATGATCCATGACAACTTGTTTTATACTAAGTCGAAAGGGATCATGGGCGTCCCCCATGATCTGGCAATTACTAGACATGTGCATTCGTTTTCGTCCAAATGCATTTTCGTCCGAATTTTGGGTATTTTCGTTATCGTTTTAAGAAACGATAATGAACATGCAGAATCCGGAAAACCCGAAAGTTCCGACATAAACAAATGCTTTATTTTCATTTTCTTTGTGACAACAGTTCACTATAGATAGGAGATTCGACATGACGCTGACAATAGTGATCTGTGGTCGAATGTGCCTAATATTAGCTCTATTAGTCCAAGATTATTCTACTTAGAGAGAAAAGATTCGACATTACAGAGACAATAGCAAAAAAGGTTGAATGTGCCTAACCTAACTCTATTAGTCCAAGATTATTCGACATAGAGAGAAAAGATTCGACATGAAGATTCGACGAAGTAGTCACGCGAGTGGACATTTATGGTCAAATGCTCCGCCCATAGACTATAGAAGAATTCTAATCTTAGTTGACTAGTAATAATAATTAATAAATATATTTATTACTAGTGTAGCACTAACCTACGAAGGAGCTGCTGTTTTTTTTTCTGGGCTTACCATTACCTACCATTTTCTTTGTTGCACATCTAGGGGATGTCCCGTGGTAGATGACCCAGTAACTTGAGACTGACAATAGATCCACTTGAATGGATTTTATTTGCAAACCCAGACAATTGAACAGTCTTTCAACCTGGGATCAGGGGGTTGGAAAGGAGATTCTGGTACTCTTATGTCAAAGTCCAAAAACGTTAAAGAACTTGTTTGCTTTGACTGCATCCAGAGAATAGCCATTCGCAGCTGGATGATCACTCAGGTTGGACAGTCCCTCTCTCACAAGGCCTAGCAGCCAACAAGGTGCTTACTCAGGAACAAAGTCTTAATCACAGACGTTGTTGCAGAACATGTAGGGAAACTAAGATTTAGAACACTTGTAGGATACCTGGATCTTTCAGCCTGCCTGGCGATATCCACAAGTCCGGATTCTCTCGGTTACTTCAGCCATTCCAGGCTTTTGTTAAGAAAACCAACCCGTACGTGGTGTTCTTCTAAAGAGTCCTCCCCTGCAATCCTTGAAGTACAATGGGTCTCTCCCGAAACGGAAACGGCACCCAACCACCTCGGAATCCTCCTTTAGTTTCCCCGCCTCGGGCTAGCCAGCCCCGAGACATTAAAGTTGGGTGGATCCGCACCCCAGGCCATAGCCTTCCTGGGGGCTGGTCAGGAGGACCAGGACCATGTAATCAGCACTTCATACTGGACCGGAACCCAGAATGACGTGACATCCACATCTTAAATACCCTCTCCCAGAGGGCATGGCGAGAGGCCCACTCCCCCTGACCTGGCTCCGAAAGAGAGTAATTTAAGCACCTGACCAGACCATAGTTCCACGCCTGCCAGAAGAGACAGTGCCACTTGTGGCCAGGCTGAACATCTCACAGTCCAGTCAGACTGATGCTGAAGTCCAATTTAGACGAATAAACCCAAAAATAACTGCAGTTTAGGTAGAGTTTAACTTTGAAAAACGCATAGCGTGTGCTCTTCAGGAGCCGCCACTACACTAGTGTCATACAACATTAGAACCCTACTATAGCTTGTAGGCGGAACATTCGGAGATGTACGATCGCGGTGTTGTACAGTTTAGCTGCTTCTTAGAACATTCGACAGACACCATAAGCTTTCAATGACAGATTCAACCTTAATTATTTCAGATTTTTTTCAGACGAATGCATTTTTTTAACAAAACGAAATAAATAAAAACGATTAAATTTATTTTTCGGACCAAAACTAAATTCCAAAACAAAATATTTCAGTGTCCACATGTCTAGCAATTACTATTCTGGCTGCCATAAAGATAAAGGTTACAAGTTTCCTTGCCTGTTTAGATGTGCCTTCTACCGGGCGTCCCAGAAGAGCTTGCTGCGGTGACTTAGTTAAGTTCACCTGTGTAAGTGAGAAGATGAAATTATAGAGGCGAATCCAAAAACTTTTAGCCCTTGTACACACGGTCGGAAATTCCGACGGAATATGTCCGATTGGACCGTGTTGTCGGATAATCCGACCGTGTGTGGGCTCCATCTGACTTTTTCCGTTGGAATGTCCAACCAACAAAGTTTGAGAGCTGGATATAAAATTTTCAGACATAATGATACGATCGGACTTTGTCTGATCGTTTGTAGAGAATTCCGATCGGACAAAGTGCCACGCATGCTCAGATCAAATTACGAGACCAAAGCTATTGGCTACTAGCCTGAACGTAGTCCCGTCGTAACGTACAAACGTCATCATGTTCTGAACGATCGGATTTTCCGACAACTTTGTCTGACTGACGTATTTTGTTGTTGGAATGTCCGACCGTGTGTACAAGGGCATAGGCTGCTTTCACACTAAGCCCTTGTACACACGGTCGGAGAATCCGTCGGAATGTGTCCTATCGGACCGTGTTGTTGGATAATCCGACTGTGTGTGGTATGCATCGGACTGTTTTCGCCAGAATATCCGTCGGACCAAATTTTACAACATGTTGGAAATATTTTCCGACCAACTGGTCCGATAGGACATACTCCGATCATGTGTAGAGAATTCCGATCGGACCAAGTGCCACGCATGCTCAGATCAAATTCCTACATCAAAGCTATTGGCTACTAGCCTGAACGTAGTCCCATCGTAACGAAATTACGTCATCACATTCTGAAAGATCGGATTTTCCAACAACTTTGTCTGACCGTGTGTATGCAACAGTTTCGGACAAGATCCGACTGACAAAATCCGACGGACAAAATCTGACGGATTTAGTTGTCAGAATCTCCGACCGTGTGTACAGGGGCTAAGACACTTTACAGGTGCTATAGCGCTAAAAATAACACCTTGAAGAGCCTCTCCTCTCACTCCAATGTAAAACCCCCTGAGTGCTTTCACACTGGCGCAGGACGGTAAAAAAAAGTCCTGCAAGCAGTGGTTAAGCTTGTTATTAAGGGAGAACTAAGGTTACATTTAAAACATAGTAGCTCTTACATTTTTTGTATTATTTCTCCCTGCCTGTTATCAATTTATTTTTAATTGTACAATGATAGCTGTGCTTGCGCTGCTCAGCGTATTAGACTTGTGCACAACAGAAAATTTTGTTTAGTTTTAGTTCGTTGTCATTCGTAAAATACATAATTTTGTTCTGTTATATTCATTATGTTACGTTAATAAGTTTTCGGATAATTCGTAGAGTGTCGATATTCGTTATACTGAATCTCGAATCATGTCAAATTCATTCGTTATATGCTCTATAATTTCGTTCGTATTCATTGAAATTCGATATTTATGTATGTATATATATATTCGTGATGATGATTCGTAGTTTGGGAAGTCATTTGTTTTTATTGAATTTTTTAACACGCACAATGACAATATCTCTTCTCCTCGGCTCAAATACAATACAACACCCTTATCACTCAGTTCTCAGGAATGCACTTTGCCAGTAATCCAACCTCCAGCACAAAATTAGTCAGCTGATTGGACTGTAAGATTTACTTTGAGCTGATCTTTTGTTTCATTAGATCTTTAAAGAATTACCGAATCATGTCGAATTCATTCGTTATATCCGCTATAATTTTTCGTATTCGTTGTAATTCGTTATTTTTTTATTCGGACATTCGGATTGCATCCGAATGTCTGAAATATGCAAAATTCGCCCGAATTTCAATTCGTTACGGAACAAATTGCACAAGCCTACAGCGCATAGATGATGGGACAATGTGACTCCCAGCCCATGCACAGTATAGGAGTTACACTACATCTTCTGTGGTAGACCAATGGCTGAAGACCCACAGGTAAGTTTTTCATAATGTGAAAGTAGGGCAAGGACTCCGGGGTCACGTTTAACACGATTCTGCTTTAATATAATGATGCCGCAAGTTCAATAGGGATGTTGATTAGTATGAAAAATATCACTTTAAAAAAATAATTCATATCTATTTTTTTTCCTCTTTCAGTTCCTGGGCAAGCTTCAACCATCACAGTAAACAATTACAAGTCGGTGGATTCTCTGGTAGTGAACTGGACAGCACCAGCGGGAAAAGTGTCTAAATATGTTGTCAGTATAACCGGTGATGTAAATGGGACTCTTGAAACAAATTCTCTATCAGTGAAATTCTTAAATTTGCTACCAGGCAGGAGTTATATGATCACCATACAGACATTCAGTGGGGGCTGCACCAATACAGCCCCACCAGTGACTGAGGCCACATGTAAGTATGATCGAGTCATATGCCCTGATGAGCCTGTTGTGAGTGTTGTATTTAGGACCACAGATAAGGCAGTACAGCCGGCCCTCCTGTATTGGACCAAGGCCCCATCAGTTCAAAAGGGCGGTCATGGCACCTACCGAGTAGAAGGGCTGGCTCTACTGCCCTATTGCTGACACTTGTGACTCTTGTGGATCCCCCTGCTGCACTGCAGGCTTCTCCTCCTCTTCCACCGGGTGTGCTGCAGGGGGATCAGTTCTATTATCTGCGCCCTCTTACACTTGCTGACGGGCTGCGACCTGGTTCCGGCTTGCTGCAAGTTCATCCTCACCATCAGAGGGCCCTGGTGAAGAAACAGGCATGGACTTCGACTCTGCACCCTGGGGAACCCTGGCTTGGTGTTCTACAAGGGCTCACTACCACAGAACCGTAACACATAGCTATGATGTTGAAGTCCAGAATAAAAAGTTGCAACTTTCTTTATTGGGGCCCTTTCACATGAGAGGACCAATCTGGTCCGCTTGTCAATTTTTCGGGCAGAACCGATCGGGCCCTCAGGTCTCCTTTATGGAGTGGCTGGTGTCAATGGACACCCGCTGACATCTGATCCCATTCTGTCCGCTAAAAACAGATGGATCGGATGGCAGTGCAAACAGACAGGTGGTCCATATACATCCAACCGCCCATAGAGAAGAGTGGGCTGTATCTGTGTCTGCTCTGCATAAGAGCAGCGGACATGGACCAGCCATCCATCTGCTCTGTGCATATCAGCAAACAGATTCCCCTCCAATGCAGCCCGCTCCGATCGTAGGCCCCTTACCGTGTGATCAGCTGTCAGCCGATGACTGTTGACCACGTGATGTAAACAGAAGATCGGTAATCATTTTATTTTTAAAAAAAGCCGCTCACTGGCTTCAGTGCATGGGACATCGGTCCCGAAGACAAAGAGGCGAAGCCGCCTCATCTGTGCCTACAAGTACCGCCTGCCAGTGCCACCTGCCATGGCCCACACAGTGCCACAAATCAGTGCCACCTATCAATGTCCATGAGTGCCGCCTATCAGTGCTCACCAGTGTTGCCAATCAGTGCCTCATCAGTTCCACCTAGCAGTGCTGCCTATCAGTGTCACCTACCAGTGCCGATTAGTGCCCATCACTGCCACCCATCAGTTCCCATCACTGCCACCCATCAGTGTCCTTCACTGCCACCTATCAGTGCCCATCAGTGCCAGCTATCAGTGCCACCTATCATTGCCACCTATTAGTGCCCTTCAGTGCGGCCCTTCGGTGCCACCCATCAGTGCCCACCAATGCCACCTACCTCTTAGTGCCCACCAGTGCCACCTATTAGTGCCCATCAGTGCCACCTATTAGTGCTCTTCAGTGCTGCCTTATCAGTGCCCATCAATGCAGCCTATCAGTGCCCATCAGTGCAGCCTCATCAGCGTACATCAATGAAGGAGAAAAATCACCTGTTTGCAAAATTTATTAACAAAATATAAAACGGTTTTGTATTTTTTTTGGTCTATTTACATTTTTTTTAACAAAAAATTAAAAACCGCAGAGGTGATCAAATACCACCAAAAGAAATCTCTATTTGTGGGGAAAAAATGATAAAAATTTTATTTGGGTACAGTGTTGTATGACAGCACAATTGTCGTTCAAAGAGTAATGCCCCATACACACGAGCGGAATTTCCATCTGAAAAATCTTGTTTTTTCCGATGGAATTCCGCTCAAGCTTGGCTTGCATACACACGGCCACACAAAAGTTCTCTGAACTTTCGACCGTCAAGAGCGCGGTGACGTACAACACTAAATTAAGTTCAATGCCACCTACCTCTTAGTGCCCACCAGTGCCACCTATTAGTGCCCATCAGTGCCACCTATTAGTGCTCTTCAGTGCTGCCTTATCAGTGCCCATCAATGCAGCCTATCAGTGCCCATCAATGCAGCCCATCAGTGCAGCCTCATCAGCGTACATCAATGAAGGAGAAAAATCACCTGTTTGCAAAATTTATTAACAAAATATAAAACGGTTTTGTATTTTTTTTGGTCTATTTACATTTTTTTTAACAAAAAATTAAAAACCGCAGAGGTGATCAAATACCACCAAAAGAAATCTCTATTTGTGGGAAAAAAATGATAAAAATTTTATTTGGGTACAGTGTTGTATGACGGCACAATTGTCGTTCAAAGAGTAATGCCCCATACACACGAGCGGAATTTCCATCTGAAAAATCTTGTTTTTTCCAATGGAATTCCGCTCAAGCTTGGCTTGCATACACACGGCCACACAAAAGTTCTCTGAACTTTCGACCGTCAAGAGCGCGGTGACGTACAACACTAAATTAAGTTCAATGCCACCTACCTCTTAGTGCCCACCAGTGCCACCTATTAGTGCCCATCAGTGCCACCTATTAGTGCTCTTCAGTGCTGCCTTATCAGTGCCCATCAATGCAGCCTATCAGTGCCCATCAATGCAGCCCATCAGTGCAGCCTCATCAGCGTACATCAATGAAGGAGAAAAATCACCTGTTTGCAAAATTTATTAACAAAATATAAAACGGTTTTGTATTTTTTTTGGTCTATTTACATTTTTTTAAACAAAAAATTAAAAACCGCAGAGGTGATCAAATACCACCAAAAGAAATCTCTATTTGTGGGAAAAAAATGATAAAAATTTTATTTGGGTACAGTGTTGTATGACGGCACAATTGTCGTTCAAAGAGTAATGCCCCATACACACGAGCGGAATTTCCATCTGAAAAATCTTGTTTTTTCCGATGGAATTCCGCTCAAGCTTGGCTTGCATACACACGGCCACACAAAAGTTCTCTGAACTTTCGACCGTCAAGAGCGCGGTGACGTACAACGCTAAATTAAGTTCAATGTTTCCGAGCATGCGTAGGAATTTTGCGTGAATTGCTACAGACGATCGGATATTTCCGATCGGAATTTTTTCACCTGTGCGATTTTTATTTTTTGTTCGTTTTTTTTTTAAAAAAAGACCATATATTTAAAATAAAAAAAAATATATATATTTTTTATTTTGTTCTAAAATTTTAAAACTGGTAATGTTTGTCCATCATTGATGTACGCTTATGAGGCAGCACTGATGGCCACTCATAGCTGGCAGTGATGGGCACTGATGGGTGGCAGTGATAGGCACTGATCGGTTACACTGATAGGCAGCACTTCTAGGTGGCACTGATTGGCACCACTGGTGGGCATTGATAGGTGGAACTTGTGGGCATTGATAGGTGGCACTTGTGGGCACTGTGAGCACTGTCAGGTGAGCCGGTGATCGCATTTTTTTCCTCCGCTGTCAGCTGTCACAAGCTTTTGTTTTGATCATGTGATCAGCTGTCATTGGCTGACAGCTGATCACATGGTAAGGGGCCAGTGACTCAGTGATCACAGCGGCGCGTGCAGGGAGCGTGCACAGGGGAGGCCGTCATATGACGGCCTCTCAGGAATTCAGATCCGCGCTGTGGCCGTCATTCGGCTATAGCACAGACGTCAAGTGGTTAAACAAAGAGGGTTTTTCATGTATATATGAGAAAGTTACATGTGATATAATTACCAGTAACGGGTATAAATGGAAAGTCTCCTAACCAGAGTTCCTCTAAAATCGATTGGATGATCCCAAGTATTCTTTGGCCACTCGTATTCCAAGGGGGGATTCCACATCACCTTATATGTCTTACAAGGAGTCACACTGGAGAATACCCACTGAGGGAGCAGAAGGGTGGGAGGTCTCGCATCTGAAGCAAAAACTGCATCTGAAGCAAAAACTGCATGGATATCATTGTATATATATTATTCCCATGCAAATATTTGTTATATTTTGTCCTACAGATCCAACTCCTCCACAATCTCTGAATTTTAATAGTGTTGGTTCAGACAGCATCACAGTATCTTGGGAAAAACCAGCAAATATGACTGGCCTGGCAATGCCCTATAATATTATTTGGAATTCCACTTCCATCATTGGGACTGTTATAAGCAATGCATCAACTGTTACCCTGCAGAGCCTGGCGTCTGGGACTAAATACACTATTACTGTGCTCACTGTCGGAGCCCGGGAGTATCAGAGCACGCCTGTTACTGGATGGATATTCACAAGTATGTTTTGCTTTTATCGATTTTTATAACTTATATGTCAACCATATATTTGGAAGTGCATTTGAAACATTTGTGCTTTCTCTAATTAGCCAGCTATATGACACTGTACATTCTACACTCTTGCTGAACAACTACCACAAAAAAACAAAAAACAATCAATTTCAAGATAAAGGGCATATTTCCAGATAGCAAGGACAACTTTACCACAAATTTGCGGCAGTGTTGAACAGTCTTGTTAGCTTGCTGCACATTTTCTCTGGCATGTTGTAGACTTGCAGAGCACTTGAAGCACAAGTTCTAGTTGACACTTTTCCAATTTGTAGCAAATTTGCGTGGCAAGTCTCTAGCAAGAGTAAAGTTGCAGTGGTGAGACTACAGCAAGAGCTCTGCAAGTCTACAGCATGAAAATTCAGTCACAGTGACCCCCTGTGGTGGGATGGCTATTGCACAACATAACTGAACTAGAACTTGCAGCAGACTTGCGGAATGTTTGCAAAGAAAGTTGATCTGGAGTCATGCAGTGCAGACTTGCTGCATTTGTGCAACAAACTTGTGAAGCCTGGCAAGTCTAGCAATAGCTAAGCAAGCCATTTTCAAACTTGCTTGCTATCTGGGTTGTGGGCAGTGACAATCCAAAGACAATCCAAAGAAGCTGCTGGCAGGACTTTTCCCTGACGTCCTGCCAGCGCACCGCTGTAGTGTGAAAGCCCTCGGGGCTTTCACACTACAGACAATGGTGCAGCTTCTTTAGGGCGGATTGCAGGCGCTATTTCTAACGCTATAGCGCCTGCAAAACGCCCTGGTGTGAAAGGGGTGTAAAGGAGGTGGAGTTTGATTTATTCCAAAAACACATTTATTCTTTTGTTTTCCTGCAGTGAACAACTTGACTATTGAAAGTTGTGGACTCTTAGCCGTTGTTTTAAGGTCCGTACACACGATACGAAAATCAGAAGTAAAATTTCGTGCAACGAACGATCTAACGATTTTCAGGTTGTTAGTACGGTGCTTTCCGTACATCCGATTTTGATTTTTCGTTTCACAAAAGCTGGATGTGCAGACTATAAAATTTTTGTCGGAAGTGAACTCAACGTTCGATTTTAATATAATTAGTACGGTTTTCATCCAAAAAAAAATCATAAGAGCAAGACTACGCATGCTCAGAAACGAAAGAACACATACAAAACTACTCAACACATTACGTCGCTTCTGAAGTTGTATTCTGTCATACGAGAATTCTCGTATGGTGAGTAACCTCTTGTCGTAAACCATGAAATCAGGCCGAGACAGAAGTACAGTTAAATCACAATTGTTTAATAATAAAAGTAAAAAGAACAAATGTAGTCAAAACATAGCCAAAGTTCAGTAACCGGAACAGATAGTCAGCCAAGCCAGAAGTCAGGGATCAATGTAGTGGAACAGCAAGCAGGATCTGGCGCCAGAAAGGATGTCAGCAAACAGGGGCGGACTGACAACTCATGGGGCCCCTGGGCAATAGGAGATTATGGGGCCTCCAGGCAATCAGAAATTATGGGACCACACAGTAGACACAAAGACACACACACACACAGTATACACAGACATGTTTCTATTGGCTGAGGAGGTACTGGAGAGGCGGGGCAGCTATAATCTCAGGATTTTCAGACCAAAAGGATGATGGTAAGGGACATTTCAGAGACAGATGTAAAAAAAAACACAATTTTTTACATACTGTCCCTGGTTTACTGAGGCTGGCAACCCTAATGGGGCCCCCTAGTGGCATGGGGCCCTCGGGCAGTGCCCGAGTGGCCCAATGGTCAGTCCGCCCCTGTCAGCAAAGCAAGTCTTGAATTGTATTCTGTCATACGAGAATTTTCATATGGTGAGTAACCTCTTGTCGGAAACCATGAAATCAGGCCGAGACAGAAGTACAGTTAAATCACACTTGTTTAATAATAAAAGTAAAAAGAACAAACATAGTCAAAACATAGCCAAAGTTCAGGAACCGGAACGTATAGTCAGCCAAGCCAGAAGTCAGGGATCAATATAGTGGAACAGCAAGCAGGATCTGGAGCCAGAAGGGATGTCAGCAAAGCAAGTCTTGAACAGGATCGCAGAAGATGGTTTCTGTGATGTTGACCAAGGTGAAGGCAGAGATCCTCTGGACTTGACGGCTTAAGTAGGCAGGACTGACGAGCAGGATCATCAACAGCTGGGTAACTGTGGAGAGATATTAGCTGGCAATTAGCCGACAGATGAGCGGCCAGCTCAGAGAAGGAAGGGCCGAGCCTAGCCCTGAAACCTCTTCACTTTCGACATGAGACTAAAATGCAACAAAAAACGTACGAACGGTCACCCGAAAATCTGATCGCGTGTACGAGGCTTAAGTCCACACACGTGAATTCTCAACTCTGGGTCCACCCCCTTCTCTAAGGGTTGCCCCTTTTGTGGAGGACTTCCAGACCAAAGAAAGTTTGCCCTACTGAAAATCTGCACCCAGAGTCTCCTTTTGATTTTTGCCTGGACCTTATCCAGCATGGCCAATCCCAGTTTTGCCCAAGACCACTCAGGGTATTGTTAGTAGTTTGATGGCACCAAGAGTTAAAAGAAAATTGTTGCCTGTCATACAAGGTTGGCATGTAGTTTTATGCAGCAACAGTTTTCACATATTATACTTGATTGGTAGTTCTGGAATTTGCCACAAGATGGTAGTATAATGTTTGTTTGACGTTTGTTGTTCTTGCTAGTAGAACTATGTGCTCACGGCTATAATGTAATGCCTGTCTCAGTGATCTTTTTGTTTCTGTTTTCTGATAAAATTAGAAGAACACCCATGTGTCTAGTAGCATCATGAGACCGGGGAGAGACATATCTGCAGCAGATGTCCAATCATACAATGATGTGATGAACATGTTTAATTACCTTTTAGGTCCTCTGGAGCAGCCGGGCAGTATAAAGGTTGTTCGCGCAACATCTGGGGATGCTATGTATGTCACCTTCCAAGGGTTTGACACCTCAAATGGACCAATAGTGGCTTATGCCGTCATTGTGACGACTGACCTGAATGGTAGGACTAGCAAACTGAATACCTCTATGCATTTGTACAAGTAATATTTTTCAGTAGCCAATTTCACTTTCAACCTTATTATTTAACCTCTTCTGCGCTATAAACAAAAATAAGCGAAAATTTTGCTATAATAAATATCTCCCAAAAATATATATAAAAACAATTTTTTTCCTCCGTTTAGGCCGATGTGTATTCTTCTACATATTTTTGGTAAAAAAAAAAAATCGCAATAAGCAATTGGTTTGAGCAAAAGTTATAGCGTCTACAAAATAGGGGATAGTTTTATGCCATTTTTATTATTAATTTTTTTATTAGTAGTGGTGGCGATCTGCAATTGTTATCATGACTGCGACATTATGGCGGACACATCGGACACTTTTGACACTATTTTGGGACCATTGTCATTTAAACAGTGATCAGTGCTGTAAAAATGCACCGATTACTGTGTAAATGACACTGGAAGGGAAGGGTTTAACCACTAGGGGGCGATGAAGGGTTTAAGTGTGTCCTAGGGAGTGATTCTAACTGTGGGGGTAAGGGCTTCAACTTGCTTGACAGCTATCACTGCTCTTGATGGCCTCCGGTGACGTGCGCGCCTGTTATCATCGCCTCTTAAAGGGGACTTACAGGTACAACCGTTTGCCCACCGCTGCCATTGTGCCGACGTCTATTGGCGTGCAGCAGTTGGCAAGTGGTTAAAATCCTCATCATATGACTGTCAGTCAAAAGAATAGAAAAAAAAGAATAGAGTAGAAAAAAAACACTAGAATAAAATAGAATGAATATAACTATTTCCAAAATTTAAATTTCAAATAGAATAGAAAAGAATATAATAGGAAAAAAGAATAGAATAAAATAATAAATAAAAAATCTAAAGAATATAACCTTTTTCAAAAATTTGAATAGAATAAATTTGAATTCAAATAAAATAGAAAAGAAAATAAGAAAAACAGAAATGGAAATAGGTCTAGCTCTGAGGAAGAGGGTGTGCCCCTGAAACGTGTTATAGTAATTCCTTCCCATTCAGCAATATTTAGACGGTAGTGAAACTTTTTTTGAACGTTTGCCTCTTCTTTTACAAAATTGCCCCATCAAAACTGCCCCATAAAATTTGCCCCCATCAAAACTGCTCCCATCAAAATTGCCCCATCATACTGCCACCATCAAAATTGCCCCATAAAAACTGCCCCATCAATACTGCCTCATAATACTGCCACCATCCAGGGGCGTAACTATAGGGGGTACAGCAGTTGCGACCGCAACCAGGCCCTGTGATGCAGAGGGCCCATGCAGCCCCCTCTACATATGGCCGGCAGCAGCATAGGCAGCTAGGGGTACCAGTGCACCATGCACACGGGTGGCTGGAGGTGGAGGGTGACTAGCAGAGCTCCAGGCTATCGCACTGGCTGCTCTTTAGTTGTGCATTCCCCGCATGACCTGTGTCCTCAGCCGGCTCCTCAGAGTACCCCTCTCCTGCTCCATGCATTGCCACTCAGTCTGATGTCTGTTTTCCCCAGCCAGACAGGGCCAGTCCCCCAATGGGGCACCTAAAAATTAAAAAAAACTAATAAAAAAACTACTGACACCAGTGGTGGAACTACGGGGCTCACAAAGGTCATACCTGTGACCACGCCCTGGAGTTCCACCGCCGGATTTGGAGGGAAGGGCCCTGGCTGGGGTTCAGGGGGGCCCTTCATGGTTTCTTGCATCGGGGCCCTGAAGGTTCTAATTAAGCTACTGCCACCATCTAAATTACCCCATCAAAACTGCCCCATCAAATTGCCCCCAACATACTGCCCCATCAAAACTGCGCCAATCATAGGAACACTGAGTTTGCAGCTCCTTCAGCTCGGATGCTCAGTCGAGGACATCCACATGTGTTCTGGCAACAAAGGGCTTTCTTCCCTTTGTAAAAATGGTGCTGTGGTCCACCTTAAATTGCGTCATCTCCTGTCAGGAAATAACGTGATTTTAGAGCACAGTGCTGCCCACAGACACCTGGGAACATAGGCGAGGGAGGAAGTCTCGAGGAGCTCCGCGGAACAGGAAGTGGCAGATTACGAGGACTGCATAGCAACAGGGCATTTAGGGTAAGTATTAAATAAAACTTTCCTCCAAATGTTTGTTTATAGGTTTAAAGGAGTCATTTAAAGGAAAACTTTTTTTTAGGGGGGAACTCCGCTTTAATGTTCTTTTTTTTTCTTTATTTTGTAAGCCAACAAGTCACCTGAAGGGGTTTTAGCTAAGACATACAATGACTTCAAGAATGGGATAACCAAGACTTACGTGACCTCCATAATTGTGCAGAAATTACAGAGAGATTCACGATCGAGTGAGATAAGTGCACATGTGGGTGATGGGTCTAAAACACATGGATACGTCAATGGACCATTGGTCCCAACGTTACAGTACAGGTAAAGAAAATATATTTTCCTGCATAAAAAGTGAATTGTGTTTAAAAAAATTCAAATAAAATAGGTGTACACGGCATGACAAGTCCATGGGCTAGTTAAAAACGTCCCTAAAATGTATGTTTCAGATGGATATTGATTAGTTTGTATATCATAGGAGGTCTAGCGAGATCTTTAGGTCAAGATTGTTATGGCTGAATTAGATGTGTCACTTCACCAAGCTTAAATATTGTGGTTTTAGTTTAGAAATTGTAATAAAGGGGTTAAAAGCAGACAATGCCAAAACTACCGGCGTATGATTTATGCAGAGTCAATTTTTAAAGAGGAACTTCAGTCCCCTTACCCTAGTTTTCCCTGTTCCTGGCCCTGCCCCCCCCCCCCTTAATTTCACTATGATCTTTGATGGTCCGGTGGATGTGCAGATGTGGGGAATGGCTGTGCCTGGCCTTGTGGACCTGCCAGATGACGCAAAGAGTCCAGTGTCTCCATAATTGCACCGTGTTTGCACATGAATGCAAGCGAACCTGCGCCTGAATGACCGCAACATGCAGGGATATACAATGTAATACTGACATATGATCACACACATAGGTTGGACTTGATGGACTTGTGTCTTTTTTCAACCTTTTTCAACCTCACCCACTATGTAACTGTATGAATATTTTTTTGAAGGTCCCTGCCTAGTACTGAAGGCCAGGCAAAGCCCTTTAACATATTTGTGCATGCGTTTATGGGTTGCAACACCATTTTTGTCTAGGCAAGAAAGAAGGTAGTGCTTCCCTGCAGAACTAGAAAGTAAGAAAAAAAATATACAATGGTGGAAAAAGTCAGGGTCTGGATCTGAACCTGCAACCTCTGTGATATAAGGCTGTGGCTCTTTTTGCCATGCCACCTGAAATGCTGCATGAATCACTGTGTGATCTCTTAGGGCAATCTTGCCTTGTCTCTTGTCCCCTTAAACTCTTTGCTTCTCCCATGAACTTGAACCTGATTTAAGCCATGTCTCTGCACTTCCTGTTTGCCAGTTTATTGTGCCCTCTCCAACCAATATCTTGCTTCTTTGTGTATCTGCAGCTGTCCTTCTCTCCACTACCATCTGTTACTGGCCTTGGCTTGTTCCTCGACTACGCTTCTGCTTGATCCCAACTTGCAACCACTTGTTACCGACCTTTGGCTTGTTTACTGACTATACTTCTGCTTGACCCCTACCTGCTATATCTGCAACCCCGGCTTGCTCCCCTCCTGGTGTGACGATCCTGGGGAAAGCAACCTGGTACTAACACACAGCAAAACCCATCTCCACTTTCAGGAGCTCTGATGAACATCATCAGATCGGACGAGCCCACCTCATTCGCCAGGGTGACCTGCTTATTCACTTATCCTGCTGGTTGGTGGGAGCCTCTTTACGAATATAGCTACCACTGCCCATCAGTACTGCTTATCAGTGCCCACCAGTGTCACCTATCTGTGCCCACCAGTGCCACCTATCAGTGACACCTCTCAGTGTCCAACAGTGCCACCTATCAGTGCTGCCTATGAGTGTCCTGCTAGTTACCACTGCCCATCAGTACTGCTTATCAGTGCCCACCAGTGCCACCTATCAGTGCCCACTAGTGCCACCTAGTAGTGACACCTTTCAGTGCCCAACAGTGCCACCTATCAGTGCCCTTCAGTGCCGCCTATCAGTGTCACCTATCAGTGCAGCCTCATCAGTGCATCCTAATCAGTGCCTACCATACCCATTCTGCCTCATCAGTGCCTATCAGTGCAGCCTATCAGTGCCCATTAGTGCTCATGAATGAAGGAAAAAAATTACGTGTTTGCAAAATTTTAGAACAAACTATGAAAACTGTTTGTTTTTTTTTCAATATTTTCAGTCTTTTTTTTTTGTTTGTTTAGCAAAAAATAAAAAGCCCAGAGGTGATTAAATACCACCCAAAGAAAGCTCTATTTGTGTGAAAAAAATTATAACAATGTAATTTAGGTACAGTGTTGCACAAATTCAAATTGTGACAGCTCTGAAAGCTGAAAATTGGCCTGGGCAGGAAGGGGGGTATACGTGCCCAGGAATCAAGTGGTTAAAGGAGTATATTATATAATATCACATGCGCTGATCTCTTTATTCTCAGGGTGAGTGTTGCAGGCTTTACTCAAGTAACTTATGACCCCAAAACAGACACCGTCAATGAGGATCAATCAACAGCGACTATCACCAGCTTCTCCGGATCTACTACTGCTACCACTACAACACAAGCCACCTATGCGAATGCTACCGGAACAACCTCTAATACAGGCACACGCCATGGGCAACACGTTTGCGGTTTACCTCTTTCACAATTTCATCTCATGATATATGTGCTGTGTGTATTTTATTCTTTCATTTATAGATGAAGTGGAACTCATCTTCCCAACCGATTAAAGGTCTCATGAGCAAAGCTTATCAAAGCATGTGAAAAGTTTATCAGTAGTTACCCTATTCCGATGCTGAATGCGAATCATCTGTTTTTTTTTGTTTTTTTTGTTTTGTTTTTTATAATTTCTTTATTTTTCTCTTTTTTTTTCTTTTAAACAAGGACAAAAACTTACATGAACAATCTTTCCACTGCTTAACATTACATTTTTATTTATGTGCACAAAATAAATCAATGCATTCTATTCCCTCTATCTCTAGCCTTCCATATAATTATGTATATAAGTTTAAAGAAACAACTAAGTTAGTAAGTGAAAAAGGTAGAATTGTGAGGTCGAAAGCGAGGTAATACCACCATCTAGATTCCACCCCTCCCCCATACTTTGTGCCTGACCTTAGGTCGACGCTATCCCCAGGCCTGGCCAAGATACAACTACTACCTTCTAGTTTTCCACCTACTTCCCTTATTTGCAGTTCATTTTCATTTCCCTCCTTGCTTCCCCCCCCCCAATAAACAATAAACAAACAAACAAAACAAAACAACAACTTTTGTTGTTATAAAGATTACAACTAGGGCTGTGAAAATTAAAGATTAATTCCTCGATTAATAGTTAATGATTCTTTTGACCGGTACTCACCTCTCCGCCGACTTCCCGTGTCTTCAGGGAGTTCCGCCAGAGATCCGGTGACGTCACCGGACTCCTCCCCCCTTGCCCAAGTGCCTGCGTCTGCT
Source organism: Lithobates pipiens (assembly GCF_037356315.1). Lineage (NCBI taxonomy): Eukaryota > Metazoa > Chordata > Amphibia > Anura > Ranidae > Lithobates > Lithobates pipiens. The sequence continues at coordinate 4,097,919 of NW_027507786.1, forward strand.
AAGGAAGGGAAGGGGGAGTAGTCCGGTGACGTTGAAGTTCTGATTGAACGTAAAGCGTACGGGGAGGAGCTACGCATGACATCACCCGCTGCCCTACAGAACTAGTACGATTGTTGGCTTTACATGCTGTGTTTTTATCATCTTTATGTGAGTAGTTTGTGTTTGAACACAAAAATTAAATCTTATATTTAAGTGGTGAGATCTTTTCTTTCTACCCATGACACGGCGTTCTTGCTGAGATCTAAGGAGATGTGAGAGAAGTTTATGGTTCGTTTTAACCCTTTTGATGCCGCATGCATGACCACCTGTTTGCACAGGGGTCCATGCCATCAGGTGAGAGTGATTAGTTAGACCGAAGGTGGAGGGATTGTCACGTTACTGTGGTAAAAAAAAATTACTTAGGTCAGTGCTACAGTTTGTGTGAACTGTGAAGTTAAGTCATGGATTGTGGAAACTAACTAGTGTCAGGTGATTGTATATAGTGTATACCACATTTACCACTGACTAATGCAGAGTTGCAATGCAAGGAGATCAGCTAAAAGTAGTTGGATCTCTATGTGGGTTATAATTAATCGAAATTAGTCGATTAATCAATTAAAAAAAAAATTGATTAATCGAACACAAAATTTTTAATCAGTAACAGCCCTAATTACAAAATTTTTTTATTTATTTTTTACCAAAAATATATAAATAAATAAATACAAAAAATAAATAAATAAAGATTACAACATAAACTAAACATAAGAAGTAATCAAAACAAAATAGTGGGATAATCCTTCCCTCCCAGCGCTCATAGACCAATAATGATATAAATTATTGATAAAAATGGTAGCCGCTACTATAAAAAAAAAAAAAAACACACAAACGCTACAATGAAATTATAGCATTAGCAGCGCTGAAAAACGTTCACATTTACATTGGTTACAATAGTGCATAATAAAATGTCCCAAGAACCATCAGATCAAATGTCCATTCATTAAACTCATATAGGGTGTAAGTCCAATCTTTTACATCTTGTCACCACACACCGCGCGTGAAAAGATCCCCTATAGTAATTAACTCAACAGATGAACCAAAGATCTGCGCCTGTATTAATCGTTTCTTTGTAACAGATGATACGTCCTTCCATCTATATAGCACTCGCAATAAAAAAATGTGTACACAATTCCGCAAAACATTTCCCCCCTTCCAGGTGTACATTTACAAACTTCCAATATAAAAAAGCATGTAGTCATTCAAATCGTATATATCCTTGTCTCACTTGCGTGTCTCTCACCACTCTGCAGATCACTCGTAGAGCGGTGGTCCCGGGTTGAGACGGCTGCTCATAGACAGTATGCGTGGTAGCTGCATGGTCACTCACTGGCGCGTTTCGTCATCACTTCGCCAGAGGGCGTGGCCACACAGCGCAGCTCCTTACAATATATACACTGCAAGCGCCGGTAATTAAGCCCGCAAACACTCGCTGACACTCGCCAACTTAGTATAATTTCACATCCAAAGCCACATTCGTGCAGAGGTCCATCTAGTTAAGTTCTCTCTCCAGTAAATTTTGAAACAACAGTTAGGTATTCTTGGGTTACTCTAATGCCCCGTACACACGGTCGGACATTCCGACCACAAAATCCGTCGGATTTTTTCAGACGGATTTTGTCCTAAACTGGTGTTGCATACACACATGGTCTGACAAAGTTGTCGGAAAATCCAATCGTTCGGAACGTGATGACGTTCGTTCGTTACGACGGGACTACGTTGAGGCTAATAGCCAATAGCTTTGGTCTTGTAAGTTTGATCTGAGCATGCGTGGCACTTTGTCCGATCGTAATTTTCTACAAACGATCGGAAAAAGTAAGAGTGGATTTTTTTGTTGGAAAATTTGAGATCCTGCTCTCAAATTTTTTCCGTCTGAATTTCCGTCGGAAAAAGTCCGATAGAGCCCACACGCGATCAGATTTTCCAACAATATGATCCGATCGGGCCTTTTCCGTCTAAATTTCCGACCGTGTGTATGCGAATTCGATCTTGTGTGGGCACCATCGGACCTTTGCTTGCCAAAAATCCGGCGGACTTTAGAAATAGAACATGTTTTCCACCGGAACTCCGCCAGACCGAGAAATCCGTTCGTGTGTGTGCTAGTCCGACGGACAAAAAACGACGCTAGGGTAGCTATTGGCTACTGGCTATGAACTTCCTTATTCTAGTCCGGTCATACGTCATCACGTTCGAATCCGTCAGACTTTGGTATGATTGTGTGTGGCCAAGTCCGTTCATTCGGAAAGTCTGTTGAAACTCCGCCGAAAGTCCGTCGGAAAGACCGTCGGACCTAGTCCCTCGAAAAGTCCGGTCGTGTATACGCAGCATAAGAGATGAAAGCTATTGGCTACTGGCCCGTTTATAGCCCCGACGTGCGTGTTTGACGTCACCTTGATCGGATTTTCTGACAACTTTGTGCGACCGTCGTGTGTATGCAACACAAGTTTCGGACAAAATCCGTCTGAAAAAAATCAGAAGGATTTTGTGGTCGGAATGTCCGACTGTGTGTACGGGGCATAAGAGCAGCAAGAATGTGGAATTTCCTTCCACAGGCGGTGGTCTCAGCTGGGGGCATTGATAGTTTCAAAAAACGATTAGATAAGCACCTGAACGACCGCAACATACAGGGATATACAATGTAATACTGACATATGATCACACACATAGGTTGGACTTGTGTGTCTTTTTTCAACCTCACCTACTATGTAACTATTTCACAATGCAGTTATGCTTTCATGTGCCTTTTTTTTGTATTGTTAAAAAAATAATAAAAGCATTTAAAAAAAAAGTCTCATGCGTTGGAAGAGTCCTTTGTGGTAAAGGTTCCTTTTTGCCGTGACAAGTAACAGTCAAGGCATCACATTTGCCTAATCTGGGGATCTTTTAAAGGAAACATGTCCATTTTATCTGTTATGACTCCGATTCTTATCTAATGTTGGACGTTGCCTTTGGTCGCCGAGGTTGGCAGGTTGTTCTAACGTTTCCCTTTTCACGTGTAGCGGTACCCCCCATGGGGGCTGCTGGTGATTGTGGTCTGTCTCCCACCCTGCACAGCCAAGCACATGAATTTCCAGACACATTTTAGTCAAGAATCAGTCCTTGTACTTTGTTTTTTGTGTTTTTTATTGAGGGGATATAACTTGGATGGGAATAGGGTACATATGGGATGCCCACTTGATTGAAGATAGAAAAATTCAGTGACTAACTATATACACCACTGGTATATACAACCTCTTCTCCTCCAGCACATACACTTGCTTGAAGACTATCACTCCCAGGACCCGTTAGCACTGTAGTTGGGGGCCTGACACTGGCTCAGCCAGACCCAAAGCAGATGCCCTTTGCAGGCAGGGACCACAGGCCCCTATGTTGCAGCAAAAAAAAAAAGGTAGTAGTTCTTAGTGCTAGTACTGTCTCATATGTTGCTACTGCTTAGGGTTGCCACCTTTTCATCAAGCCAACCCCGAACACTTTAGCGGTGCATGGCAAATTTTTTGTAGTATACATTGTAAATGTGCATTGTAAAGACCTGGGACACCTTTGGGTGCACTAAGGAGAGCAATAATGTGGCACACTTTATTGGAAAGTGTTACCTCCTATAAACCAGGGGTCATTGTCACCCCCTTCATAAAATACGGGTCAGTGTTACCCCCTCGAAAATGTAGGGGTCCCCCATAGAGGACCCCCCCATTAGGGAGGGTAGCTGACAGAGGGGCAGGGTAACTGACAGAGGGGGAATAGCTGATGGGGGGAGAGTAGCTGACAGAGGGGGGAGAGTAGCTGACTGGGGAGGGGAGCTGACAGGGGAGGGTAGCTGACAGGGGAGGGTAGCTGACAGGGGAGGGTAGCTGACAGGGGGGGGAGTATCTGCCAGAGGGGGGGGTGAGTAGCTGACAGAGGGATGAGAATAGCTGACAGAGGGGTGAGAATAGCTGACAGAGGGGTGAGAATAGCTGAATGGGGGGAGGAGCTGACAGAGGGGGGTAGCTGACAGAAGGAGGAATAGCTGACAGAGGGGGAAATAGCTGATGGGGTTAGCTGAAAGGGGAGGGGAGCTGACAGGGGAGAGTAGCTGACAGAGGGGGGAGAGTAGCTGACAGAGGGGGGAGAGTAGCTGACAGAGGGGGGTAGTTGACTGGGGAGGGGAGCTGACAGGGGAGAGTAGCTGAGAGAGGGGGAGAGTAGCTGGGAATCGGGATGCGCCGCTCAAGTTTGAATTGCAGCTATATGTGCCCGGGTTTCAGGTGGCTTGAAAACCGGGCACATGAGTCCAAACCCGGACTGTCCGGGTCAAAACCGGACAGGTGGCAACCCTACTACTGCTGCCAGTACCACCTCTTAAGGCCCTGTAACCCCTTCTTACTGGCTCTGCACCCATCCTAAACTGCTCCATCCCAGTCCTCTCAGGCATGACTTCCAGTCCTCCTGACTGTGTGTCACTCAACAGCCCTCTTGGCTGTTCCTTGTTCCTCCTGTAGACTGGCAGTGTTCTCCCGCTGTCCTCTCCTTGCTCCCGTGCCTCCTGTCCGGGACACCTCCATGTGTCTTAAGAGGGTCCTGTCTGCACCTGAGCCCAGGCCCCAGGTCACCCCCCTGCCCAGACTCTGGAGCTCCCTCAAAGGCCACGACAGCCTAATACTCCATCTCCATCTTCCACCTGAACATACTCCTCCTCCAGCTGGGTTGACCCTAAGTATTTGAGGGGGCCTGCCCCCTGCCAATCCAAGTTGGGGATTGGTCAGGGCCCTCAGAACACTCCAAGCAGCTCCCCTTTACCTCCACTCCCATTCTTCTCGAAGGCACCAGAATATTCGAGAAGTAAGGGGGGAGGTCTTGGTGATGCTGCCTGTAAGTCATCCAGCTCTCCCTGGATTTCTGCCCAACCCAGATCAAAAAAGACAGGCTTGGCTGTCAGCCAAGCCTGCATAAATGTACCTACACTCACAGAAAACTATCAACACTTCTAGCACTAGAGGGTGCTACACACATATAATAAATCACTCACACCAATTTCAGTTTCGATGATGTTCTGTTCCTTTTTTCTGCAATACTGGCAGGGTTCCTTGCCAGGGTGGTTGTTCAGATGGTGCTGACTGTGTCACTTCATGAGCCTTTTGCCACATAGGTGTTTGATCTATAATTACGTTTCTGCAGATTGTTACCTTATTGACGTCTGGATGCAGAAATATGTATTAACTACTTAACCACTTCAGCCCCGGACCATTTTGCTGGTCAAAGACCAGACCACTTTTTGTGATTTGGCACTGCATCGCTTTAACTGACAATTGCACGGTCATGCGACATGGCTCCCAAACAAGATTGGTGTCCTTTTTTTCCCACAAATAGAGCTTTCTTTTGGTGGTATTTGATCACCCCTGTGCTTTTTATTTTTTGCACTATAAACAAAATTAGAGCGACAATTTTGAAAAAAAACACATTATTTTTTACAATAAATATCCCCCAAAAAAGATATAAAAAAATTTTTTCCCTCAGTTTAGGCCGATACGTATTCTTCTGCATATTTTTGGTAAAAAAAAAATAGGGGATAGTTTCATAGCATTTTTATTAATATTTTTTTTTTACTAGTAATGGCGGTGATCAGCGATTTTTATTGTGACTGCGACATTATGGCGGACACATCGGACATTTTTGGAACATTTTTCGGACCATTGTCATTTGTACCACAATCACTGCTATATAAATGCAGTGATTCCTGTGTAAATTACACTGGCAGTGAAGGGGTTAAGCAGTGGGTGGCAGTGTAGGGGTCAAGTGTTCCTAGGGGTGTGTTACTAACTGTGGGGGGGTTGGGCTTTCATTTAGTGAACACTGATCTCTGCTCCAATCACATGGAGCAGGGATCAGCGTCACTAGTTGCTAGGCAGAATGGGGAAATGCTGTTTACAACAGTATTTCTCCGTTCAGCCGCCCCGTGAGACAATTGCGGGTATGCCCGCGGTGATCGAGTCCGCGGGACCCGCGACCGGACTCACGGGGGTCCAGACCGGCACGCGAGCGATGGCAGGGCGGCACTGAAGATTGGACGTACCTGTACGCCAATATGCCTGCCCGTGCCATTCTGCCGACGTACATCGGCGTGCGCCGGTCGGGAACCGGTTAATCATATTCCTTTAAAGCTGACGTTTACATGTTACACATTTATTTATAATAAATCCTTTCTGTTTTTGATATTTTTTTTATCTTAGACTCAGTGTTGTCATTACTGGATCTCTGTGATTCTCTGTACAATGCAGATATATGTAGCGCCAGCTCCTGAAGAGCACAAGCTATGTTTTTTTTAAAATTTAAGGTTACACCTGAACTGCAGTTTGGTTTGGGTAAAATTGTTTAAATTTGGACCTCAGCATCAGTCTGACTGGACTATGGGATGTTCAGCCTGGCCACAGGGGGCATTGTCCCTTCTGGCAGGCATGGAACTACAGTCTGGTTGGGTGCTTTAAGATAACTCTCTCTCGGAGCCCGCCCAGTGGGAGTGGCGCTCTTGCTGTGCTTTCTGGGAGAGGGTACTTAAGATGCGGATGTCACGTGGTTCGGGGTTCCGGTCCAGAAGGATGTGCTGACTTCATGGTAGTGGTCCTCCTGACCAGCCCCCAGTAAGGCTATGGCCTGGGGTGCGGATCCACCCGACTTGTTGTCTCGGGGCTGGCTAGCCCGAGACAAGGAAACTAAATGAGGATTCTGAGGTGTTTGGGTGTCGTCTCCGGTTTGGGAGAGACCCAGTGACTTCATAGCTATCCAGGGGAGGACTCTTCAGAAGAAGGCCACGTACGGGTTGGTTTCTTAGCAAGAGCCTGGAGGAGCTGAAGTACCTAAGAGAATCCGGTCTCGTGGATATCACCAAGCTGGCTGAAAGAGCCAGGAATCACATGAGTGTTCTACAAGTTTCGTTTTCCTACGTGTTCTACGACAATGTCTGTGGCAGAGACTTGTTTCCTGAGTTAAGCATCTTGTTGGCTGCTAGGCCTTGTGAGAGAGGGACTGTCCAACTTGAGTGAACATCCAGTTGTGAATGGCTATTCTCTGGATTCAGTCAAAGTAGGCAAGTCCTTCATTATTGACTTTCCGACAAAATGCTCCGATCGGACATACTCCGATCATGTGTAGAGAATTCCGATCGGACAAAGTGCCACGCATGCTCAGATCAAATTCTTACACCAAAGCTATTGGCTACTAGCCTGAACGTAGTCCCGTCATAACGAAATAACGTCATCACATCGGATTTTCCACCAACTTTGTCCGACCGTGTGTATGCAACAGTTTCGGACAAAATCCGTCGGACAAAATCAGACGGATTTGGTTGTCGGAATCTCCGACCGTGTGTACAAGGGCTAAGGCCGCGTACACACGGGCGGACTGTATGGCCTACTTAGTCCGTCATAGGCCGCGTACACACGGGCGGACTGTATGGCCTACTTAGTCCGTCATACAATCCGACGGACAGTCCGTCATACTTTCGAATGAACGGACTTGACCACACACGGATGCACAAACAGTCCGTCGAAAGCTTGCGCGATGACGTGTACAGCACGTACGACGGGACTAGAAATAGGAAGTCCAATACACAGCAAAGCACCCTTCCGCCGTGTAAATCCTTTCTGGGCATGCGCCATTCTTAGTCCGTCGAACTAGCCTACTGACGAGCGGATTGTCCGCTGAAACCAAAGTACGACGGACAGAATTTCGAAAAATCCGAAATACTTAGTACGCCAGACTGCACGCTGAAAAAGTCAGCTGAAGCCCACACACGAGCGGACTGTCCGCTGAAATGTGTTTCGACGGACTAAGTAGGCCATACAGTCCGCCTGTGTGTACGCGGCCTATGACGGACTAAGTAGGCCATACAGTCCGCCCGTGTGTACGCGGCCTTAGAGTACCTGAACGTTCTTCTTGGCCCTCTGATCCCAATTTAAGAGACTGTTCACTGTCTACGTTTATTTTGCAAATAAAATCCCTTTGTGTGGATTCTGTCATCAGTCTCTCAAGTTACTGGGCCATCTACCACGGCAAACCCCTAGACGTGAATCGAGGAAAGGAAGGTAATGGTAAGCTCAATTAAACCAGCAGCTTCTTCGGGGGTTAGTGCTACATATATAATAGCCGGTAAGTGGGACTTCACATATCTTCCGGAAAACAGCAGACCACCCTAGGTAATGCCCACCTGCTATGTTCAGCCTCCATGATTGGCAGAACTAAAATTGCATGAATTAAAAGAATGGGCCAAGCACAGTAAGATTGGAGAGTAAAGGGCTAGATGATGCTAGACGCCCCCCCCCCCCCCCCAGCCAGGAAATGAGGGCTCTCTCTGACTTTCTGCAGCTTCTAATGCACATTGCAAAAAGCTCACAGTGTGCAGTAATATCATAAGAAGTAATTTAAGTACAGGAGAGGAGTCCGACCAACCGTGCGAGCCTAAAAGGAAGGTCAAATTTAGGTCACGTTAAGTATTAAGTGCAATTTTGTCATACTTACCATTAACCGCGGCGTGCTGAAGAACCTGTTTCTGTGTTTCATCCCAGGGAGCCCCCAGGCTTTGGTTACTCCGAGTCATGTTCACATGTTGTCACACTGTTATGACTTTTCTACCTGTAAATCAGTCAGATTACCCTTACAGGCATTCTTAGCATTTACATAATGTTTATACTGATTGAATATTGATTAAATGTTTTAATGAAATGTGATTTCGCAGGTGTGATCAAAGGTTAGTGTGGTCAGTAAGGTGTCCTCGTATTTCATATTGATGTGTCACCTTACCTCGGGACAGTTTATGTTTTACGACTTTGTGCTGTTATCTGTTTGGGGTATTTTAGGCATTTTCTTTCCACATTTGTGTCGTTAAAGTTTATCTGAAGCTTCATCTCTGCTGTGTCACATGTAGGTCACAATATACCTTGAGGAGTCGATAGCGAATGTGAGAAAATGCCTTTCTTTCCTGGAGTCCGAGTTCACACAGATCGGAGTGAATTCATTAAGTCCTGGGACTGTTGGGTTCTGCTGTTGCTACTTTTTTGGGGGAAAAGATTTCCTGGTCAATTTTCCTTTATGCAACAGGTACACTGCATTATTTACCTCCATGGGTAAATTCTTATGCCACTGGCATGCTTGTGGGCAGCTGTAGTAAGCCTTCCTACCTGTAGGTTGCCTAGTGCCATTCTTGCATGGCAAGGGGAGTCTTGTAAAGCCTCGTACACACGATCGGATTTTCCACAGACAAAACCTCTAAGCCCTTGTACACACGGTCGGAGAATCCGTCGGAATGTGTCCTATCGGACCGTGTTGTCGGATAATCCGACTGTGTGTGGTATGCATCGGACTGATTCCATCGGAATACCCGTCGGACCCAATTTTCCAACTTGTTGGAAATATTTTCCGACCAACTGGTTCGATCGGACATACGATCATGTGATCCGATCATGTGTAGAGAATTCCGATCGGACAAAGTGCCACGCATGCTCAGATCAAATTCCTACATCAAAGCTATTGGCTACTAGCGTGAACGTAGTCCCATCGTAACGAAATTACGTCATCACGTTCTGAATGATCAGATTTTTCGACAACTTAGTCTGACCGTGTGTATGCAACAGTTTCGGACAAGATCCGACGGGCAAAATCTGACGGATTTGGTTGTTGAAATCTCCGACCGTGTGTACAGGGGCTAACTTTTGTCCGAAGGCGTGTGCCTGGATTTTGTCTTGCATACAAACAGCAAGGAATTGTTGGCCAACAAACATGAACGTAGTGACATACTCCTTGTTTTTTCAGCTCTTTACTGCCACCCTTTGGGCTCCTTCTGCTAATTTTGTAGATTTAGTAGAAGTTTGGTGAGTGTTGATTCGTGCTTTTCAGTTTGCGCTTTTCATTTAGCGATTTTCAGCTTACGCTTTTCATTTCGTGCTTTTCAGTTCGTTTCTGAACGGCCGTTTGTCAACCAGCCATGTTGCAGAATTGGAGGAGATAACGTGTTATTAATTATTGGCCTTGGAGTTATTGCTTTGACATAATTTTTTTGGTTGAATAATGATTTGATTTGTTATATTTTCTATATTTTTGGATGCATAGAATGCACTTTTTTATTTTATTTTTTTTATTTTGTTAATGCATAATAAAAAGTTGTGGAGAATAAGCGGCACGGTGGTGTAGTGGTTAGCACTCTCGCCTTGCAATAAGAAGGGTCACTGGTTCAAATCCCAACCACGACACTACCTGCCTGGAGTTTGCATGTTCTCCCTGTGCCTGCGTGAGTTTCCTCCCACAATCCAAAAGACATGCAGGTAGGTTAATTGGCTCCTGTCCAAAAATTGGCCCTAGTATATGAATGGGGACCTTGGATTGTGGGCTCCTTGAGGGTAGGGACCAATGTGAGTGTGCAATGTACAGGGATAGGGATAATTGTAGACACTCACTCAGGATGGACTGGTGTCTTTATTCAACCTTACTAACTATGAATAATGCTTTGACCCAGGAACAGGAGGAGGAGGTGTTCTTGGACCAAAAATTGGTTGCTTTATTAATCGTGACCAATTATGTCATATGCCTTTGCTGTGGGAGCTCCAGGAGAATAATCCGGATGATTTTTGGAATTTTCTCCAGATGACGGACTCCTGCTTTCACCAACTCTTGGCATTGTTGACTGCCTATATTAAGAAGCAGGACACATGCATGAAGCTTTTATTTTATTTTTTGGTTGAATAATAATGATTTGATTTGTTACATTTTCTATATTTTGGATGCATAGAATGCACTTTTTGGTTAAGTTCTATTGGCAGATAGCATGTCTAATTTTATTTGTCTACTTTTTTTAATGCACAATAAAAAATATTGTGGAGAATAATACTTGGCTATGTGTTTATACTTCAAATGACAGTTTGGGAGTCGGCAGTTACATTTTAAAAAAATACAATGTAAAATTAACAAGGGACACCAACATAGTTGTATCTTTGATCTTAAAAACTACGGGATAATGGCGTTGTGGTAACTTGCCCAGAAAAATGAAAAGCATAAAAATATTATTCTTGATATCACTAGAAAAAAAAAGCCTTTGAAAATTTGTTTGCAATAACTCCATCAGTATCACCAGCAAAGCAGCTTCATTATTATCCCATTAAAGAAGAAGAGAATTGTGCGCTGCATTTGGAGATTTCATAATTTGCTGCGTCACGAATGTTGATTCTCCATTACGAACCCTAGTTTACAAGACCGACCGCTCCCGGCTCGTCCTTGCTTCCAAGCATGCGTGTTTGTACTTTGGACTTTTGTCTGACGGATTTGTGTACACACGCTCAGAAAATCCGACAACAGACAGAAAATTTTAAAACCTGCCATCCAACATTTGTCCACGGAAAATCCAACAATTGTCCGATGGAGCGTATAAACGGTTGGATTTTCCACCAACAGCCTGTCATCACACAATTCCCGTTGTGTGTACAAGGCTATAGGCCAGGGGTGCCCAACCCTGTCCTCAAGTAGCCCCAACAGGACATGTTTTGTTTTGGGAATTTCTCTTAGATAAAATAGCTGTCCAAAATACCAAGCCATTGACTCTAAATGAAAGCATCTGTGCAAGATAAAGGAAAACCTGGAAACATGGCCTGTTGGGGGGACTTGAGGACTGAGGTTGAGAACCACTGTTGTAAGGGAATTGGTCCCCTTAGAGATTCCTTACATTGCCCTGAGAGAGAAAGGTAGTCTGATTGGACACCGAACTCTCATGGGACTTTGGCGGAAATCTTGGGTTAAGGAACCTTTTAACCAATTAAGGACCGAGCCTCTTTCTGAGATTTGTTGTTTACAAGGTTTTTTTTTGCTAGTAAATGACTTAGAATGCCCCAACATTATACATTTTTTTCTAACACCCTAGAGAATAAAATGCTGGTTGTTGCATTACTTTCTGTCACACCGTATTTGCTCAGTGGTCTTACAAGCGCACTTTTTTGGGGAAAAAAAACACACTTTTTTTAATATAAAAAAGACAACAGTAAAGTTAGGCCTATTCTTTTTTTTTTTATATTGTGAAAGATAATGTAACGCCGAGTAAATTGATACCCAACATGTCACGCTTCAAAATTGCGCCCACTCGTGGAATGACGACAAACTTTTAGCCTTAAATTTCTCCATAGACAACGTTTAAAAAATGATACTGGTTGCATGTTTTGAGTTACAGAGGAGATCTAGGGCTAAAATTATTGCTCTTGCCCTAACGATCGCGGCGATACCTCACATGTGTGGTTTGGCCACCGTTTTCATATGCACTCACGTATGTGTTAACTTTTTTTTCCTTTTTTCTTAATTCTTATTTAACAGTTTTTCTTATTTATTTTACCTTGGGGACCCCCACGTCAATTTTTTTTAATTTGACGCGGGGTTCCCCTTAATATCCATACCAGACCTGCAGGGTCTGGTATGGATATTTAGGGGGAACCCCACATCAATTTTTTTTTAGATTTGACGCAGGGTTCCCCTTAATATCCATACCAGACCTGAAGGGCCTGGTAATTGAATTTGGGGGACCCCCACGCTTTTTTATTTATTTTTTTTTTATTTTTTTTTATCAATGACTTTCAATGAGTGTTCTCTGTATTACAGAGCCGACAATTCATAATAGCTGCGAGTGATTTTAAAGGACTTTTTTTCCTGCATAAATGACACTTTGTGCAGTGACAGTTCTAAGCACCAGAAACATGCGCCCCTTCACAGGCATACTATAGATACCCCCCCTTACGAAATTTAAAGGAATATTACACTTTTATTGTTTCACTTTAATCATTATTAAAATCACTGCTCCCGAAAAAACTGCTGTTTTTAAAACTTTTTTTTGCATTGATCCATGTGCCCTGGGGCAGGACCCGGGTCCCCAAACACTTTTTAGGACAGTAGCTTGCAGAATCTTTTTTCTCTGTCGAAATATTTTCTCTATATAATCTTGGACTAATAGAGGTAAGGTTAGGCACATTCGACCACAGGTTCTATAGACAGATTGTTATTGTCAGAGTCACATCGAATCTCCTATTCTATATCGAACTGTTGTAACAATGAAAACGAAAATAAAGCATTTATTTATGTCGGATCTTTCGTTTTTCGGATTCTCTGCTTTCGTTATCGTTTGTCAAAACGAAAACGAAAATAGCTGAAATTCGGACGAAAATGCATTCGGACGAAAACGAATGCACATGTCTAGAGGATACCGGGGTTATGGCAGCTAGCATACTCCTCTTCAAAGTACTGATGTATAACGACGGTGGGCGGTCCGGAAGTGGTTAACCCCTTGGCCTCTGGAAGATTTACCCCTTTTATGATCAGTAGACCTGTGCGGTTCGTTTAGTTCCAAAGAAAAATATTCGGACAAAATTTTCGCATATATCCGAATACCCGATTTACAGTATAAACGACGTTTACCAAATGCTCCGAATAACGAAACTAAATTTGTCAGAATTTCCAAAATTTGAATTAAAATTTGAATCGAATTTTACATCAAATCCCAGTTGAATTTGAACTGTAAACATATTTCTGAAATCAAAGACTGTAGGGATTATTTAATAAAGGAAAATCCACTTTGGACTGAAAGTGCAGGGGGACAAGCGAAGAAAATAAAAAACAGCATTTTAGCTTGCACATGATATGATGATAAAATCAGCAGAGCTTCCCCTCATTTCAGATCTTCCCCTCAGAACTACAGCAACTGTACTTCCAAGTGCACTTTCAATGCAAAGTGGAGTTGCCTTTCGTAAATAACCCCCAATGTGTGTTATTAGAGGACCATTTCGAAATAACGCGGTTTTTGTTAAGCCAAAGGTGATTTAACCCCCCCCTGGCGGTATTCCCGAGTCTGGCTCGGGGTGAAAATTTTGTACCATTAGTGGTAACCCCGAGCCAGACTCGGGACCACATCGCTGGATCCAGGAAGAGGTTACTTACCTTATCCCCTGGATCCAGCGATGTCCCCCCGCTATGCAAGCCATCCTCCACTCAATCTATCATGGAGCCGAGCTCCGTTCTCTGTGAGCTTTGTGATGCACAGGGACGGAGAACGGCGCCAAATTCAAAAAGTAAAGCACACACATTACATACAGTATAATGTAATCTTACAGATTACATTGCTATATGTAATTATTTCACATCCTCTTTGTCCCTAGTGGTCTGTCCAGTGTCCTGCATGCAGTTTTATATCATAAAAACTGTTCTTTCTGCCTGGAAACTGGAGATTGTCCATAGCAACCAAAACTGTCCCTTTACATCAAAAATGGTTTTAGACCAGCTAGAAAACAGTGATAATAAATTGGAATCACTTGCAGAATTGAGGGATAGCGATTTGTGGGGAGATCCGTCATCAAACACTGAAAAGTAATGACAGCGACAATTCTGCAACTGAGCAAATTTCTGTGTTTTTGATTTGATTACATTATTGGATATTTTTTCATTATTATTATTTGGTATACCGTATATACTCGAGTATAGGTCGATCCGAATATAAGCCGAGGCCCCTAATTTACCACAAAAAAACTGGGAAAACGTATTGACTCGTGTATAAGCCGAGGGTGAGACATGCAGCAGCTACTGTTACAGCTTAAAAGAGTGGAACAGAGGGTCAACAATGCCCATCTGCAGCTGCATACCTCCCTGTGTCCATCCCTGTGTCCCTCCCTGTGTCCATCCCTGTGTCCATCCCTGTGTCCCGTCCATCCCTGTGTCCATCCCTGTGTCCCGTCCATCCCTGTGTCCCGTCCATGCCTGTGTCCCGTCCATGCCTGTGTCCTGACCATGCCTGTGTCCCGTCCCTCCCTGTGTCCATCCCTGTGTCCCGTCCATCCCTGTGTCCATCGCAGCCTACCTGTCTCTTTGCCTTCTGCAGCCTCTGTGTGCCATGCCGCACCTCTCCTCCTCGTCTGACAGACGGCGGCCATTCCACTGTTCAAAAGCCGCGCCTCTCTGTCTGTGATAGGCGGAACACTCAATTTCCCAGCAGTCAGTGTTCCGCCTATCATGGACATCCTCTCATCCTCGTCCGTAGTATGAGAATGAGCGGATGTCCGTGATAGGCGGAACACTGACTGCTGGGAAATTGAGTGTTCTGCCTATCACAGACAGGGAGGCGCGGCTTTTGAATAGTGGAATGGTCGCCGTCTGCCTACCTGATCTGCGTGACTTGAGTATAAGCCGAGGGGGGCACTTTCAGCCTAAAAAAAGGGGCTGAAAATCTCGGCTTATACTCGAGTATATACGGTAATTATTTATAGTTATTTATTATATTATAATTTATGATTTCATTTTTCAAACTTTATCATACCCGGGATGTCTACTAGACTCTGGTTTGGACAGATTTAAGTGAGTTATTCCTAAGAATTGCAGGACTACAATCTAAAACGCCAAATTTCCATGCAAAATAATTGTACAGCTTTCAGCACCTAAAATCTGAAATAATCGTACTGCCAGGGAGGTTAAAAAGTCATTGTAATCATCTGATGAAGATTTTTCTTTTGTTTGTTCACTTTGCCGCATTTCGAAACGGAAAAAGTTTTCGATGCGTCCAATTCAAAATGTATGGATTTAAACGTTTTGAATCGAAAAAATTGATAAATTCAAAGACAATTCTAAAAAGACATAAAACAAAATTCCGAATACGAATCCCAAATACGAATTGAATGAAATCAACAGAATTTAACGAAACAAAATAACTAGATTAACAAACCTAAACGAAACAAAACAAATCTTTTCGTCATGCACACGTGTAATGGCCAGGCCTTGTTTTGCGATACGGCACTGCGTTACTTTAACTGCAGTCATGCAATGCTGTCCATAAATTAAAGTTATGTCTTTTTTTTCCCACAAACAGAGCTTTCTTTTGGTGGTATTTGATCTCTTTTCGCGTGCGCTGGCAGGACTTTTCCTGGCGCCCTGCCAGCACACCGCTCCAGTGTGAAAGCCCTCGGAGCTTTCACAATGGCGCAGCAGTTTGAGGGCGGATTGCAGACGCGATTTTTAACGCTATAGCGCCTGCAAAACACCCTCGGTGTGAAAGGGGTCTTAACAGTGCATGTCAGAGCACAAACCAAGCCATGTAGTCACCTCCGAGACAGGATTGTATGGAGGCACAGATCGGGGGAAGGGTACAGAAACATTTCTGCAGTATTGAAGTTCCCAATGAGCACAGTGGCCTCCATTATCTGTAAATGGAAGAAGTCTGGAACCACCAGGACTCTTCCTAGAGCGGGCCGCCTGGCCAAACTGAGCGATCGGGGGAGAAGGGCCTTAGTCAGGGAGGTGACCAAGAATCCGATGGTCACTCCGACAGAGCTCCAGTGTTTCTCTGTGGAGAGAGGAGAACCTTCCAGAAGAACAACCATATCTGCAGCACTCCACCAATCAGGCCTGTATGGTAGAGTGGCCAGACGGAAACCACTCCTCAGTAAAAGGCACATGACAGCCCACGGCAATTCGGCAAATGACTGCCTTCAGGAGTTTGCACCTGAAGGCAGTGAACTGGGAGACTAGTCAGGATCGAGGGAAAGATGAACCTTGGATTGTGGGCTCCTTGAGGGCAGGGATCGATGTGAGTGTGTGATGTTTGTGTGGAGCATTGTGTAAATTGACAGTACTATATGGGTACCTTAACCACTTGCAGACCGGACCAATTTGCTGGTCAAAGACCAGACCACTTTTTGCGATTCGGCACTGTGTCGCTTTAACTGACAATTGCGCGGTCGTGCGACGTGGCTCCCAAACAAAATTGACGTCCTTTTTTTCCCACAAATAGAGCTTTCTTTTGCGGTTTTTATTTTTTGCGCTATAAACAAAAATAGAGCGACAATTTTGAAAAAAACGCATTATTTTTTACTTTCTGTTATAATAAATATCCCCCAAAAATATATAAAAAAACTTTTTTTTCCCTCAGTTTAGGCCGATACGTATTCTTCTACATATTTTTGGTAAAAAAAAATCGCAATAAGCGATTATTGATTGGTTTGCGCGAAAGTTATAGCGTTTACAAAATAGGGATAGTTTTATAGCATTTTTATTAATAATTTTTTATTATTTTATTTTTTACTAGTAATGGCGGCGATCTGCGATTTTTATTGTGACTGCGACATTGTGGGGGACCCATTGGACATTTTTGACACATTTTTGGGACCATTGTCATTTATACAGTAATCACTGCTATATAAATGCAGTGATTCCTGTTGTAAGGATTAAGGGGTGTCTAAACAAAAAATGGTTGACCGTATGTCTTACTAAATACATGTATTTTTCTATCCTTCTCTGTAAAATAAGGATTCGTCATCTATTGTCACGTACTCATCAAGAAGAGGCCGCATCAGCCCTAAAAAGCAGTCTACGCCCAGAAGATTGTCTTATCAGCTGATAACACCCGGAGAATTGTCTTTTCTTTGAAAATGTTGTTTTTTTTACATTTGCTGATGTTTGCCCTTTTCTGTCTATAAAAGATGTAATAAAGAAGCCTCAGAGCCAGAGTCAGTCAGAGAAAGTCAGAGTTAACGACGGACTTCTGAGCAGAAATACTGAATAATATCTCCGTGTCTCTTTGCTTGGATAAGAACTCTAACTAATAATTGGGAAACGGTAACATAACCTGACAAATAGGTGACTTGTTGAGGTCACACCTAACATTTCTGGCGCCGCGAATAGGGACTCGCTGAAGAAACTACAAGAGGCGAACGAACATAAGGACGGAACGAAATGGTCGGGCACATCAAGAACCACAGACAAATCCTGCGCAGGTAAGAAAAGCTTTATTTTCTTATAAACTCTGTGCTTCTTAGATCTGTGCCCACCTGATCTGTCTGAATTGTTCTTCAGGTAAACACCAACCTCTGTAGTAAGCGGGTCTTGAACTTAATATTTTGGCTTATGTTACCGTTGTTTCTTGTCTGTCTACTTGTCATCTGTCTGTTGTGAATGAGATAAGCCCTGTTTGTATGGTGTGAATTGAAACATATATCATCCCAATGGGTAACGGAATGCGCCCTTAACTCGTAAGAGTACTTTGGGGGTCCGACACTTAAGTTTGATATACGCTTTTTGATTCATGAGCCTAAAAACGGGTTGAAAGTATAAGTCCTGACTGCCTCAATAAAGCAGGAATAAGAAACGAATGCTGAGAGATTCCATGGTAATGGGAAGGGAAATAAGGTCTCCACAAAGTCCCGGAGACCTAGTCATATGTGTTTGGCCACCAAAAGGGAATGCTTGTATATGTTGTAGCTGTCAGTCTGGTCATAATATTTGTCAGTTGGCTAACATATAAGGTAATTCGATTTCAGAAATCTCATATAGGAGAGGTTTTTAGTATTTTGGCACCCTAGGAGGAGAAGGCAACGAGACACTTAGTAAGTGATCCAAACGCCACCTAGGCAGGACTGTCAAAATGGGCCAGACACATGGTAAACCCCAGGAGGAATCTCAGAAATGTTATGCTGTTAAAGACATAATTACAATGTTGTATGGGAAGGATAAGGCACAGGGCACAAATAGGATTCTCAAGAAATTGGGGATGGATGGAGAAAATGGGCTAAGTGTAGAAGGTTGGGAAGAAATAAAGAAAGACAGACAGGGAGAGATATTGCAGAACAGATGGGTATCACAAATACAATGTTTAATTAAGGTTTCCAACAGGGCTGAAGAGGAGGGATGGGAGTATTGTCAGGAAAAGGGTGGATGGGATATGAAGGTCCGACACAAAAGTCTTCCTTCTGCTCCCGGCGATAGGGTAAATACGGGAGGTACTCCACCTCCTTATAACACTACCACACCAGGTAATGAAAGACCAAAACTTTATCCTTCCTTAAGAGGAAGAGGATGGGTATGCCGAGTATGCGGTATCCAGAACCCAGACTGGGCACAGGAATGTGTACATTGCGGCGCTCAAAGACCAGAGCCCGTAGCTCCAGTCCATAGTCGGACTAGGGTAATACAAGTAAATAATCCAAATGCGGGTCAAGCAGGACAGCCACCTACAGTGACCCGACAAGTCGTTCTGAGGACATGGACACCTTGGTCGGCTGACACTCTTATGGCATTAATACAGAATGCTCCTGATCCCGTAGCAAAACCTGCCGCATTCTGTAGATTCGTGACACAATTACTAGACACACATGAAGCAACTTGGCAAGATGGGGAAGATATATGTAGACATAAAATGACACTAACGATGTTTAATCAATTTATGAATGAAATTGCTCCACATAGACCGAATGGGGATCCTACCACAGATCCACCAGGAATACACCCTCGTCATATAGACTCTAGACCCCTGTTTATTGCTCAGTTACGAGAATTTTGCCAAGGGAAACAGCAGGAAAGGGGTTCGACAGCGCCCATAAAACAGGCCCCAGGTCAGACTGTTACAGAATTTTACCTCAACATGGAAAGCATGATGGCTGACGAAGGTCTAGATTTAGCCTTACCCGTCACCATTAGGGCTTTCAATCGACAGTTTATGGAAGGACTAGTACCCCAAATAGGTGACAAACTGAAGGCATGTACTCCCGAATGGAGAGCCATACGGGACAGAGGAACATTGTTGCAGAAAGCACAAGGCATAGAGGCTGATTTAGCAGAAACTAAACCCAGAAGGACACCGGGAGTTAACACTGTTGCCCGGGTCAATGAAGGAGGGAATTCCTCCCGTAAACCTCTTACCTGTTATTACTGCAACAAGGTGGGACATATAAAAAGAGACTGTAGGAAAAGGATAAAAGACGAACAGGAAGGAAACACGGACAGAGACACGAGGGACTACAGACAGAGGCGTACCAATGATAGGGACGATCCGACCGCATGACTTGCCCCAGTCCTAGCTGAATCAGAGAACAAAATGCTCCACATGTTGATGAAGGTGGAAGGTAAACATATTCCTTGTTTGGTTGACACAGGAGCGTCACGCAGTCTGTTGTCTGATTCAGTAGTCCCTCCACACATGACGTCCCGTGACACCATACCCATAAGTGGTTATGACGGACTCCTGACTGATGCCCCACTGACTAAACCTTAAAAAGTAAAAATAGGGAATGGCTACCGCCTGACACTTGTGTATTGTTGCAATATGTAGATGACCTATTGTTATGTTGTCCGGATAACGATACTTGTTTAAAAGCCACTCTCTCATTGTTACAATTCCTGGCTGAAAAAGGGTGCAAGGTGAATAGAACTAAGTTACAGGTATGCCAGAAAAAGGTTGTCTTTTTGGGCCACTGTATATCCCAGGGTACTCGACATCTCACTGAAGACCGAGTCCAGGCCATAAGACAAATGAATATCCCACGCAACTTTAAGCAACTTCGTATGTTTCTGGGAATGGTATCATATTGTAGACAATGGATACCACATGCCAGTTCTCTGATGCAGCCATTATATGATTGCTTGAAAATAGTACCCTATGTACTCACAGAAGCAGGTCATGAATCTTTTAGCACCTTAAAAAGGTTACTAATTTCGGCACCTGCGATCGGGATCCCTGACTATACCAAAACATTTCATTTGTACATTGCTGAAATCACGGGACACGCAACAGGGGTGTTGACACAACAACACATCAAACAAAGGCCGGTAGCATACTTCTCGGCGGCTCTCGATCCTGTCTCTAGAGGATCACCGTCCTGTGTACGAGCAGTTGCAGCAGTGTCAATTATCATTGACAAATCCTCAGAAATTGTCTTAGACAATCCTGTAGTGGTACATACCACACATGACATACACGCCATCTTGTCACAGGTCCAGCCAAAACACATATCAATGGCAAGGCAGCTGCGTCTACAATGCACTTTGCTCCTACCCCCCAATGTTACCTTTCAGCGATGCACTTCTTTTAACTTAGCACAGCTTTTACCATTACAGACAGATTTGACAGGGGGGAGTAATGATGATAATGGTGTAGACACAGCACAAGATACTCAGGATTCTGACACACTTTCATTTCAGGACATAACATCTGATGAACACGATTGTTTTCAACTTATGGAACAAGAAACCACGGGGTTCCCACATGTCACAGACATACCCATTACAAATGCAGAACACACACTGTACATAGATGGTAGTAGATTTGCCGATGACAAAGGTAAATATCACACAGGTTATGCTGTGGTAACGGACACACAGGTAATTGAGGCAAAGTCACTACCAGCACACATGTCGGCACAAGAAGCGGAACTAACCGCTCTAGAGAAAGCCCTAGAACACTTGGAGGGACAAGAAGGGAACATTTACACTGATTCCGCATACGCCTACGGTGTTGCACATGATTCTGGCCACATATGGAAAGCTAGAGGTTACCTTACAGCAGCAGGCACACCTGTTAAACATGGTGAAGGAATCAAAAGAGTCCTGAACAATCTTCAAAAGGTTATAAGAGTAGCCATCATGAAGATAGCGGCACACACGAGCGCAAAAACAACTGAGGCAAAAGGAAACGCATTTGCAGATTTAACTGCAAAGAAGGCAGCTCTAGGGGAAGTAAGCCCTGAGACCTTAGCCACGGTACAGGTGAGTATGCCCGAAACCACATGGCAGCAGCTAATGGAACTACAGGAACAAGCAGGGGCTATTGAGAAGGACCGTTGGGTTAAGGAGGGAGCTGCACCAGGCCTTGACAATGTATGGAGAGAAGGAGACAAAATATGTCTACCCGCTTCTCTATACCCCGCAATGGCAGCGGCTGTCCACTTACCCACTCATGTCAGCTCCAATTCTATGTATAGGATTGTAAGCCAAGGATGGCTAGCCCCTGGATTCAGTAGTACTGCAAGGAACTACTGTGCTGCATGCCAAATCTGTCTCATTAATAACCCAGGACAGAGAGTGAAAACCCCACGTAAACATCAGGTCCGGGCCCAATATCCCTTTCAGAGACTGCAGATTGACTACATACAAATGCCTAAGAGCGGCCCCTTTGAATTTGTTCTCGTGTGCATCTGCCTATTTTCAGGCTGGCCCGAAAGTTATCCTGTGAAATCAGCTACGGCAAAAGCCACCGCCAAGAAACTGATTACTGAGCTGATACCTAGGTTTGGTCTCCCAGAAACAATAGAATCAGATAGGGGGACACATTTCACGGGAGAAATAATGCAAAATGTGATGGCAATGTTAGGGGTTCAACAAAGTTTTCATACTCCTTACCACCCACAGAGTTCAGGATCAGTAGAAAGAGTAAATGGTACAATCAAGCTGAAAATACAAAAGGCTATGCAGGAGTTGAACAAACCATGGCCTGAGTGCCTAGCTTTAGCTTTGTTCTCTATTAGGTACACCCCAACAGGAAAAACAGGGTTATCCCCATATGAAATACTGTTTGGAAGTGCACCTAGATTAGGTTTATATTTTCCTCAAAGTATGCAATTACAATGTGATAGTTTAACTACGTATGTAATACAGTTGCAACAGCGTCTGACTAAAATCCACAAGAGTGTGTATTCTTCTCTTCCAGACCCTAATTCTGTCACAGGTACACACGATCTACAACCAGGAGACTATGTGTATGTAAAGAAACATACCAGAAAGACACTGGAACCAAGGTTTGAAGATCCTTTCCAGGTGCTATTGATTACAGCAACCTCAGTGAAATTGGAAGGGAAACCTACCTGGATCCACGCTTCTCATTGTAAAAAGGAGCCAGTTGGCAAATGACAACATGTATCTTTTTATTGTTTCAGTAATTCTGGCTAATAGTTTGGTTACCTCACAGAATAAAATACACAAGGATGAAGGATTTTCTAAAAAAAATGTTATTACTGAAGTTTAAATATGCTTATGCCCAGAAGTCAGGA
This sequence comes from Lithobates pipiens, assembly GCF_037356315.1. Lineage (NCBI taxonomy): Eukaryota > Metazoa > Chordata > Amphibia > Anura > Ranidae > Lithobates > Lithobates pipiens. The sequence continues at coordinate 4,120,742 of NW_027507786.1, forward strand.
TATGAGAAATGTTGGATTTGTAGCAAATTACACCCCAGCACAGCAAGTATACCACTGATGGCAGTTCCTATAAACTATACTGATCTTGCTAACAGTAGCATTAACATAATTAGAACAAATACCAATGAGACAGTAATGTTTAAGTCAAATGGCCTCGCCTTTTCCCCTGATTGGTGTTTCAACTTAGGGAACACAACGGGAGGAAATGGAGAATGCCAAGACAGCAAGTTTAATTTGTCCATTGTCGTATTAAATGGAAGCTTCTATCCCAGTAATTCCAGCACACACCAGACATTATCTGACTTCCTCACTAACATTGTGGATAATAATGTTAGGTGGTTAGTATCCAACTTATCCCTCTATGGATACACCTCTCGTTATAGAAATGATATCAGTTCAAGATCAGTAGCTCTAGGAAACAATATATACATCTGTTGTGAGGATAAATGTTATACTTGGATACCTAGAAAAGCTCAGGGATGGTGCTACCTCGCAAGTTTAGTACCAGTAATGGGAGTAGTAGGTGATGAATGAGGTGATCACCTATTAGAAGCTAGCATGCATCCTAGATATCCCCTCAGGTATCGTAGTAAAAGAGAAATATTCCTAAAGAAGGACATGGCATGGGCTTGGTTCCCGTCCTGGACAGGATGGGGTATAGACTTAATGAAAAGACTAAATAACTATACAGGAATTATTAATGATGTTTTGGAGAAAAACTCTGATGACATTACTAAGTTAAATCTGGAGACCAGAGCCATCAGACAACAATTAGAATTACATGAATTAGCAATTGAAAGTATGAGTGCAGCACTGACAGGACTCTGTGAAACTACTGAGGACTATGAGTGCTGTACTTGGATACATAACACCAGCATTGAGGTACCTGACTATTATGACATCATTGCACAACACCGTACGGAAGTAAAGAATTTACAAGAGAAGGCCCGAAATATTGGTCGCGACTGGGATCCGTTTGGTGAAACTTTTAGTTTCTCAGGGTTATTCTCTTGGGTTAAGAAGGCAGCAATGACGATTATAGTGGTGCTCTTATTTGTATTTTTCTTTTATGCATGCTTTAAACTGCTCATGTGCTTTTGCAAGAAAGCCAAGGTAAATGATGCGGAAAAGATGGAACTTTTGTGAAGATAGGTAGATTTAGTTTCTTGACATCACCCATCTGTCAGAAAAGCCACTCTTCCTGAATTTTAGATGTTGGTACTGTCCAGGGGGATGGGTGTATACCCCTCTGACAACTCGCGGTCAGGGAGAGTACTCTGGATATAGGCTGACTAGAACTTGTTCAGGTGGACCCAGGGCAAGAGGGAGGGGTGATGTCAAAGGGGGAAATGTAAGGATTAAGGGGTGTCTAAACAAAAAATGGTTGACCGTATGTCTTACTAAATACATGTATTTTTCTATCCTTCTCTGTAAAATAAGGATTCGTCATCTATTGTCACGTACTCATCAAGAAGAGGCCGCATCAGCCCTAAAAAGCAGTCTACGCCCAGAAGATTGTCTTATCAGCTGATAACACCCGGAGAATTGTCTTTTCTTTGAAAATGTTTTTTTTTTTACATTTGCTGATGTTTGCCCTTTTCTGTCTATAAAAGATGTAATAAAGAAGCCTCAGAGCCAGAGTCAGTCAGAGAAAGTCAGAGTTAACGACGGACTTCTGAGCAGAAATACTGAATAATATCTCCGTGTCTCTTTGCTTGGATAAGAACTCTAACTAATAATTGGGAAACGGTAACATAACCTGACAAATAGGTGACTTGTTGAGGTCACACCTAACACTGTGTAAATGACACTGGCAGTGAAAGGGTTAACCAGTGGGTGGCAGTGTAGGGGTTAAGTGTTCCTAGGGGTGTGTTACTAACTGTAGGGGGGTTGGGCTTTCATTTAGTGTACACTGATCTCTGCTCCAATCACATGGAGCAGAGATCAGCATCACTAGTTGCTAGGCAGAATGGAGAAATGTTGTTTATACAGCATTTCCTCCATTCGGCCGCTCCGTGAGACGATCGCGGGGATACCCGCGGCGATCGAGTCCGCGGGTCCCGCGACCGGACTCACGGGGGTCCCGCGACCGGACTCACGGGGGTCCCGACCAGCGCGGGAGCGCGCCGCCGGTGGCGCGCTCCCGATGGCAGGGCGGCATCGAATATTGGACGTACCTGTACGCCAATATGCCTGCCCGTGCCATTCTGTCGACGTACATCGTCGTGCGCTGGTCGGGAAGTGGTTAAATAAGTAATAATAATAGATGAGCATCTTAATGAGACACAACATACAGGGATAAGGACAATTGTAGACACTCACTCAGGTTGAACTAGATAGACTGATGTCTTTATTCAACCTTACTAACTATGTAACATGCTTGATGAAAACCTGCTCCAGGGTGCTCTGGACCTCAAACTGGAGCGAAGGTTCATCTTCCAACAGGACAATGACACTAAGCACACAGCCAAGATAACAATAGACATGTGCATTCGTTTTCGCCCGAATGCATTTTCGTCCGAATTTCAGCTATTTTCGTTTTGACAAACGATAACGAAAGCACAAAATCCGAAAAACGAAAGATCCGACATAAATAAATGCTTTATTTTCGTTTTCATTGTTACAACAGTTCGATATAGAATAGGAGATTTGACATGACTCTGACAATAACAATCTGTGTCTATAGAACCTGTGGTCGAATGTGCCTAACCTTACCTCTATTAGTCCAAGATTATATAGAGAAAATATTCGACAGAGAAAAAAGATTTGACAGAGAGAAAAGATTCTGCAAGTTACTGTCCTAAAAAGTGTTTGGGGACCCGGGTCCTGCCCCAGGGGACATGTATCAATGCAAAAAAAAGTTTTAAAAACGGCCGTTTTTTCGGGAGCAGTGATTTTAATAATGATTAAAGTGAAACAATAAAAGTGTAATATTCCTTTAAATTTCGTAGGGGGGGGGGGGTTGTCTATAGTATGCCTATGAAGGGGCGCATGTTTCCCGTGCTTAGAATTGTCCCTGCACAAAGTGTCATTTATGCAGGAAAAAAAGTCCTTTAAAATCACTCGCAGCTATTATGAATTGTCGGCTCCGTAATACAGAGAACACTCATTGAAAGTCATTGATAAAAAAATAAATAAATAAATTTAAAAAAAAGCGTGGGGGTCCCCCAAATTCAATTACCAAATTACCAGGCCCTTCAGGTCTGGTATGGATATTAAGGGGAACCCTGCCTCAAATTTAAGAAAAAAATTGACGTGGGGTTCCCCCTAAATATCCATAACCAGACCCTTCAGGTCTGGTATGGATATTAAGGGGAACTCCGCGTCAAATTTAAAAAAAAATTGACGTGGGGTTCCCCCTAAAAATCCATACCAGACCCTTTATCCGAGCACGCAACCTGGCAGGCCGCAGGAAAAGAGGGGGGGACGAGAGAGCGGCCCCCCTCCCTCCTGAACCGTACCAGGCCACATGCTCTCAACATTGGGAGGATGCTTTGGGGGTCTGTGACCCCTCAAAGCACCTTGTCCCCATGTTGATGAGGACAAGGGCCTCATCCCCACAACCCTGGCCAGTGGTTGTGGAGGTCTGCGGGCGGGGGGCTTATCAGAATCTGGAAGCCCCCTTTAACAAGGGGACCCCCAGATCCCGGTCCCCCCCCTGTTTGAAATGGAAAGGGGGTACAAAAGTACCCCTACCATTTCACAAAGAAAGTGTAAAAAATGGTTAAATAAAACAAACACACTTTTGAAAAATTCCTTTATTAAAAATAAAAAAATAAAAAAAGATTCCAGCGGCGGTAATCCACTCTTGCTATCCAGCGACGGACGGTCATCTCTCCAGCGATGTCTCATCTCATCCAGTGCAGCGAATACATCCTTCTTCTGTCTCTGTGAAGGAGACACTGCAGGCATTCCGGCGGCTGACGTTTCTTATATATGGAGGGCGGGGCCACCCGTCACTTTGACCCTGCCCCCCTCTGACGCAAGGGGAAACCCGGGGTTCCCCGTGACGTATGGGTGACCCCGCCCCCCTCTGATGTAACGGAAACCTGCCTGTGTTACATCAGAGGGGTGCGGGGTCACCCATACGTCACAGGGAACCCCGGGTTTCCCCTTGCGTCAGAGGGGGGGCGGGGTCAGGTGACGGGTGGCCCCGCCCTCCGTATATAAGAAACGTCAGCCGCCGGAATGCCTGCAGTGTCTCCTTCACGGAGACAGAAGAAGGATGCTGCGCTGCGCTGGATGAGATGAGACATCGCTGGAGAGATGACCGTCCGTCGCTGGATAGCAAGAGTGGATTACCGCCGCTGGAATCTTTTTTTTACTTTTTTATTTTTAATAAAGGAATTTTTCAAAAGTGTGTTTGTTTTATTTAACCATTTTTTACACTTTCTTTGTGAAATGGTAGGGGTACTTTTGTACCCCCTTACCATTTCAAACAGGGGGGGGCCGGGATCTGGGGGTCCCCTTGTTAAAGGGGGCTTCCAGATTCTGATAAGCCCCCCGCCCGCAGACCTCCACAACCACCGGCCAGGGTTGTGGGGATGAGGCCCTTGTCCTCATCAACATGGGGACAAGGTGCTTTGAGGGGTCACAGACCCCCAAAGCATCCTCCCAATGTTGAGGGCATGTGGCCTGGTACGGTTCAGGAGGGAGGGGGGGGGCGCTCTCCCGTCCCCCCCTCTTTTCCTGTGGCCTGCCAGGTTGCGTGCTCGGATAAAGGGTCTGGTATGGATTTTTAGGGGGAACCCCACGTCAATTTTTTTAAAAATTTGACGCGGAGTTCCCCTTAATATCCATACCAGACCTGAAGGGTCTGGTTATGGATATTTAGGGGAACCCCACGTCAAATTTTTTCTTAAATTTGAGGCAGGGTTCCCCTTAATATCCATACCAGACCTGAAGGGCCTGGTAATTGAATTTGGGGGACCCCCACGCTTTTTTATTTTATTTATTTATTTATTTTTTTATCAATGACTTTCAATGAGTGTTCTCTGTATTACGGAGCCGACAATTCATAATAGCTGCGAGTGATTTTAAAGGACTTTTTTTCCTGCATAAATGACACTTTGTGCAGGGACAGTTCTAAGCACGGGAAACATGCGCCCCTTCATAGGCATACTATAGACAACCCCCCCCCCCCTACGAAATTTAAAGGAATATTACACTTTTATTGTTTCACTTTAATCATTATTAAAATCACTGCTCCCGAAAAAACGGCCGTTTTAAAACTTTTTTTTTGCATTGATACATGTCCCCTGGGGCAGGACCCGGGTCCCCAAACACTTTTTAGGACAGTAACTTGCAAATTAGCCTTTAAAATTAGCACTTTAGATTTTGAACGTTGGAGTCCCATAGACTTTAATAGGGTTCTAAAGTATGCTATATTCTAGCTCCATCGAATCTTCTTTATACATTCGACAGACACCATAAGCCTTCAAAGACAGATTCGACCGTAATTCATGTGGATTTTCGGACGAATGCAATTTTTGAACGAAAAACGAAATAAATAAAAACGAATTTCGGGAGTAACTAAATAAATTAAGTTTTCGGACGAAAACGAAATTCCAAAACGAAATATTTTACTCTGCACATGTCTAGATAACAAAGGAGCGGCTACAGGACAACTCTCTGAATGTCCTTGAGTGGTCCAGCCAGAGCCCAGACTTGAACCCAATTGAACATCTCTGGAGAGATCTGAAAATAGCTGTGCCCCGACGCTCCCCATCCAACCTGATGAAGATTGAGAGGTCCTGCAAAGAAGAATGGGAGAAACTGCCCGAAAAATAGGTGTGCCAAGCTTGTAGCATCATATTCAACAAGACTTGAGGCTGTAATTGGTGCCAAAGGGGCTTCACCAAATTATTGAGCAAAGGACTTATGTACATGGGATTTTTTTTTTTATAAATTTGCAAAGATTTCAAACAAACTTCTTTCACGTTGTCATTATGGGATATTGTTTGTAGTATTTTGAGGAAAATAATGAATTTGATCTATTTTGGAACAAGGCTGTAACATGACAAAATGTGGAAAAAGTGAAGTGCTGTGAATACTTTCGGATGCACTGTACATGTACGCGAACCGGCTCCTCCAGATGGGGGGTGCATGCGCCACACCGGCTGTACTGTTGTTCGCTACAGCGCATGCTGATCAGCGGGTCCCGGATTTATGGCTGGGACCCGCTGATCGGCTGAGCGAATGACAGAAGAGAGCCTTGTGTTGGTAAACAACACATAGCTCTCTAAAAGCAGCAGTGATGTGCCATTTTTTTTTTCTCCTTGGTAAAAACCAGCACATTGCTTAGTAAACCGCACACAGTACACACACATTGGCACACACACAGTTAACCCTTAGACTGCCCGTAAATATGTATCCCTTCCCAGCCAGTGCCATTAGTACAGTGACAATGTATAGTAAAATCACTGATCACTGTATTAGTGTCACTGGTGATGTCAGTGACATTTACTCATTCCCCTCCCCCAGGAAATGTTAATGTCAGATTGCTCGCTGCACTGTCCATAGTCCCACTGTAAGCCCTTGTACACACGGTCGGACATTCCGACGGAAAATGTCCGATCGGACCGCGTTGTCGGATAATCCGACTTTGTGTGGACTCCATCGGACTGTTTCTGTCGGAATATCCGACGGACAAAGTTTTAGAGCTGGGCTCTAAAACTTTCCGACAACATGATCCGATCGGACTTTGTCCGATTGTGGGTAGAGAATTCCGATCGGACAAAGTGCCACGCATGCTCAAATCAAATTCCTAGACCAAAGCTATTGGCTACTAGCGTGAACGTAGTCCCGCCCTAACTAAATAACGTTACGTACGATCGGATTTTCTGACAACTTTGTCCGACCGTGTGTATGCAACACAAGTTTCAGACAAAATCTTTCGGACAAAATCTGTCGGAATGTCCAACCGTGTGTACAAGGGCTAAGTCCCTGATTGCCACCATTACTAGTATAAAAAAAAGTATAAAAAGTATAAAAAAGTATATAAAAAAAACACTTCAGTATATATCCCATGATTTGTAGACGCTATAAATTTCACGCAATTTGTAGACGCTATAAATTTCACGCAAACCAATCTATATACGCTTATTGGGATTTTCTTCTTTTTTTTTTTTTACCAAAGACATGTAGCAGAATATATTTTTTGGCTACATTTATGAAGAAATTAGATTTTTTTTTTTTTATGTTTTTATTGGATATGTGTTATAGCAGAAAGTAAAAAATGATTGTTTTTATATTGTAAAATTTTTGGTCTTATTTTCGTTTATATAATAAAAAATAAAAACCCCGGCGGTGATCAAATAGCACCAAAAGAGAGCTCTATTTGTGTGGGAAAAAAAAATGATATGATTTTTGGTACAGCATTGCATGACTGCGCTAGTACCAGTTAAAGTAGCACTGTGCCGAATAGAAAAAAAATGGCCTGGTAATGAAGGGGGAGAGGGGGGGGGTAAAACCTTCCAGAGCTCAAGTGGTTAATTTGACAGATGTAGCTCTCATTGATTTTAATGGGGTTCAAATTCAGCATTTGAAGTTCACTGACCCCTGTTCGAACAGAACCCAGCGCAGTGCAGCTCATCCCTATCGCGCAGCCTCCAGGACTTCACACTACACATCACCCAAAGGTTCATCGCTCTTATATCCAGGGGCGTTTTTAAGGCAGGGCAAAAGGGGCAGCTGCCCTGGGCCCTGTCATTGTTGTGGGGCCCAAAGCAGCTGCCTCATACTTGCCAACTATCCTGCATTAAATTCCCTTGCCCCTTGAGTGTGAAGTGTAATGTGTGCTGTAACCTCTAGCAACCAGTCAGTGAGCGGTAATGATACACTGTAACCTCTGGCAACCAATCGCAATAGTTGCCTGATCTGATTCAGTAAACTGATTTTGAGTCTAGCTGTTATTTATCATATGTCTCAGAGCAGGTGTAGAGCAAAACTGCATGCGGGGGGGGGGGGGGGGGCCAAGAAAAGTTTTGCCCAGGGTCCAATCAATATTAAAGACGGCCCTGCTTATATCACAAAAAAAAAACATATTTCTTCAAGCATTCCGTAGATTTTGTAACTCTTTCTGTTTGGCTTTAATTAAAGCAAGTGAAGATTTTTTTTCTATCATGCACCAGATGGAAAATGACGACAGATTATGAAAAATTATGAAAAATGATGAGGCCTCTTTGAGAGGCACACTCAGTATCTGAAGCGTCTTTTGTTTCTTCTTGAACACTTTCGGCCTTTTGCTGTTTACCTTGTCATTTTTGCTGATTCATTCTACCTTTATAAACTCTTTAGTTTGCCTTTAGGTGACCCGTCTAATTGCACACAAAACATTCTCGTGTTTCGGGTTGCAAATTGCTAGTGCTGAGGTTGAAGCTGTTGAGTATTTTCCGTTTTGCACTTTCAGCTTTTGCTTGTATTCATCATTAGGGGGTGGATTTACTAAAACTGGAGAGGGCAAAATCTGGTGCAGCTGTACATGGGAGCCAATCAGCTTCCAGGTTTTTATGGTCAAACTTGAATTGAACAAACTGAAGTTAGAAGCTGATTGGCTACCATGCACAGCTGCACCAAATTTTGCACTTTTTTTTTTGTTGCATTGGCATATTTATTATTAATATATTTTTATTCCCCTTTTTTGGATATTGGGGTTTTGGCATCTCTATTGAGCGACTTTAGGCTAATTATTTTTAGGTAACCTGCAAGTTCCAAAACTGCTTGAATTTTATGTTTGTGCTAATAGAGTACTGTTGGCTAGACATGTGCGCCGTCAATAAGTTTGTTTCATTTCGTTTCGTTCCGTTTCGTATTAGCCGTTAATTCGTATTTCGTAATTCGTGTCCGAAATTCGATTTGGATTCGCACGAAATACATATTTTTGTTAGGTTCGTTAACTTTTTGTAACAATTATGAACCCTTCGGTATGATAAATTTATCATTATGAGGGGCTCCCACCATCCCTGTGCTGTGATAATTATGAGGGGCTCCCACCATCCCTGTGCTGTGCTAATTATGAGGGGCTCCCACCATCCCTGTGCTGTGCTCATTATGAGGGGCTCCCACCATCCCTGTGCTGTGATAATTATGAGGGGCTCCCACCATCCCTGTGCTGTGCTTATTATGAGGGGCTCCCACCATCCCTGTGCTGTGCCCATTTTGAGGGGCTCCCACCATCCCTGTGCTGTGCTCATTATGAGGGGCTCCCCCATCCCTGTGCTGTGCTCATTATGAGGGGCTCCCACCATCCCTGTGCTCATTATGAGGGGCTCCCACCATCCCTGTGCTGTCCTCATTATGAGGGGCTCCCACCATCCCTGTGCTGTGCTCATTATGAGGAGCTCCCCCATCCCTGTGCTGTGCCCATTATGAGGGGCTCCCACCATCCTTGTGCTGTGCTCATTATGAGGAGCTCCCACCACCCCTGTGCTCTGGTGACTTCCTGGGTTTTTTAACTTCATCATAATGAATAATCGTAATTAACGAAAATTCTTATTTTGTCCGATTCTGAATCTCCCATCGACACCCAGTACCGGTCTCCCATCTCCCATATTAAAAAAGATCCCAACCCTCACTCAGCAGCAGAAGAAAACCTCTGATTCATCAACAAAACACCAGTCACGTTTCCGTTGTAACGGAATTTGGATCCGAAATTCGTAAACGAAATTTTGTATTTCGTCCAAAATTCGGAAAGCATAGAAATTCATATTTCGGATCCTCCCGAATGTACAAATTCGATTTTTAAGAAACGAGTCGCACATGTCTACTGTTGGCGTGCTATCTGGTCTCCAGTAAGATGGTAGTCGGCAGTGGATGAATTGCTTGCTGCAGTTATTTGTCCATCTTTTAGTTGTTATTTGCTGGACTATGGTTTTTGTATCTTGGGTATCATTTTTTCCAAGTGCCAATTAAAGTTTTTATCATCAATACCAAAAAACTTTTTGTCATGTCGGGTCTATACACTGGATCAGCGCCTTCCTCATTTGTGTTGTTTTATCTGTTATATTCCTGACCTCACCTGTGTTGGTGTATTATTATCTTGTCAGTAAATGCTGTGACCTGGGGGTTGGTCTACAGCTGGGATGTACAATTAGCAGACCTCCAGCTGTTGCAGAACTACAAGTCCAATGAAGCAATACAAAACTCTGACAGCCACAAGCATGACACCCAGAGGCAAAGGCATGATAGTACTCATAGTTTTGCAAGAGCTGGAGGTCCACTAATTGCATATACCTAGACTACAGAAATATGGCGGCCATTGGCAAGATTATTTGCCTCGGTTACACATACACAATTTTGCTGTTATAAATACGGCTTGTGTCACTTGCTTCCTATCCCTGTGATACGTGACATGAGGATGGAAGCGTGGTGACGTCACTTCCTGTCTAGAGCCGAAATCCGGAAGTTGCCATATTGGTACACCTTTTTCATGCTGTTTATGGGTCTTTAACTCTAAAAATCATAGTACCGTATTTATCGGCGTATAACACACACTTTTTTCCCCTTAAAATCAGGGGAAATCGTGGGTGCATGTTATACGCCCATCATCCGCGATTTGCGAGCAATTTTTGGGCTCTGGGCGACTTTCAGCCGCCTTCGGCCCTTCTCGGCGGCTTTCGCCCGCCTTCGGCCCTTCTCGGCGGCTTTCGGAAAAACCGGCAAGAAGGGGCGAGAGCGGTCGAAAGCTGCCGAGTATGGGCGAAGGCGGGCAAAAGCCGCAGAGTACGGCCGAAAGCCGAGAATGGCCGAAGGCGGGCAAAAGCCGCCGAGTACGGCCGAAGGCGGCCGAAAGTCGAGTACGGCCGAAGGCGGCCAAAAGCAGCCAAGAACTACCGGGCGCCGCTGAGATACATAGCCAAAAGCTGACATTATCACTGAGGGGACAACGATGCACAAGGCTGTAATGACGGTCAGGCTGCATGACGGACAGGCTGCAATGACAAGGCTGCAATGATGGACAGGCTGCATGACGGACAGGCTGCAATGACAAGGCTGCAATGATGGACAGGCTGCAATGACAAGGCTGCAATGATGGACAGGCTGCATGGCAAGGCTGCAATGACAAGGCTGCAATGATGGACAGGCTGCATGACAAGGCTGCAATGATGGACAGGCTGCATGACAAAGCTGCAATGAGGACAGGCTGCATGACAAGGCTGCAATGATGGACAGGCTGCATGACAAGGCTGGAATGATGGAGAGGCTGCATGACAAGGCTGCAATGATGGACAGGCTGCAATGACAAGACTGCAATGATGGACAGGCTGCATGACAAGGCTGGAATGATGGACAGGCTGCATGGCAAGACTGCAATGATGGACAGGCTGCATGACAAGGCTGCAATGATGGACAGGCTGCATGGCAAGGCTGCAATGATGGACAAGCTGCAATGACAAGGCTGCAATGATGGACAGGCTGCATGACAAGGCTGCAATGATGGACAGGCTGCATGACAAAGCTGCAATGAGGACAGGCTGCATGACAAGGCTGCAATGATGGACAGGCTGCATGACAAGGCTGGAATGATGGAGAGGCTGCATGACAAGGCTGCAATGATGGACAGGCTGCAATGACAAGACTGCAATGATGGACAGGCTTCAATGAAAAGGCTGCAATGAGGACAGGCTGCATGACAAGGCTGCAATGACAAGGCTTCAAATGACACTGACGAGGCTTCAGTTGGACACTGATAAGGCTGCATTGATGGGCATTTAAATGTAAGATTTTTTCCTTAAATTTCCCTCCTAAAAGTTTTTTTTCTTAAAATTCCCTCCTAAACTTGGGGTTCGTGTTATACGCCGGCGCGTGTTATACGCCAATAAATACAGTAAGTGTTATTTTAATGGCTTTTACATTTTTCAATAAATAATTACTGTTCTATGGGAAGTCCCTTTTTCTATTTTATGAGTACATTTTATGAGTGAGCTCTCAAAAGGGGACATACATATCGTGCCCATTGGAACACGGAGAGTGGAATATCATCCCTCGATGCTGATAGTACTGAGCGCATGTTGACCTGTATAGTATATGGGTCAGATGATTAGGTGTATGCCTAATGGTGATGGAACATAGTGGTTTGTCAGACTGAAGAGCGATCCATGGGTGATTCCAATTTGAAGAATATATCTTTCTGGTGAAGTGGCACAATCGGATATAGCACCATTGGAGTGAACTATTTTTCTTCCATATTTATTTTTACCCCTCTGTCAATGTGTTAGTAGGCTGGTGGAGTGTTTTTTGCTTTTTATTGCTTCTTTTCTTTATTTCAGTTTATTATATGTTTACTATTTTTATTAATATTTTGATGCTCAATATTTATTTATGTCGTAGCTCCTGTTTTACAGTATATGTGCTAGTAGGGTACTTATTTGAAGTTGATTTGAATTTATGCTACATCCATATATGTATTGATTATTGATTCACTTTAGGGATCCATCTTTTTTTTTTTGTACCCTTTATTGATTAGCACTTGTTTCACCATATATAGGTTAGTAGGACTTTTTGGTGTTTCTTTTGATTTATTATTTTTATTATTTTTTTTACTCATTTTTGGAATATTATCACTTTGTATAAGTACACACGTGTTAGCAGGATTTGTTGTTGACATATAATTTTGTATTGATTTGAGTGACTAGCAGCGTGGCAGTATTTTATGTATTTTTAATGTTTACATATTGTTTAAATTGTTTAAATATTTCTCTTACTTTCTAATTGGAGTCATAGTTCAGGTTGTCAGTAAAAAATGTGCTCTGTCAGTAAGTGGTTGGGGATTTACAACCCTGAACTTGATGGACATGTGCCTTTTTCATCTTGCCAAACTATGCAACTACTCACACGATGATGCTCAATATTCAGCTTTAAAAAAAATCTGAGAGTAAATTTGCCTGAAGGTGAATACATTATTTTATATAATCTTTTAAAAAAAAATGAACTGCGGGAAAATATGCCAAAAAAGAGGACACAGGGCACAGGATTAGCCACCAGTTTTGCCTGTGTTCTCTCTGCGGCTGACCATTTCCCCAGTATTGACTTGCCATGCCTTGCTCTGCACTGTCTTTGTATCTATGGAGGCGACCAATTTGGTAAAGGCAGGTAAAGTAGCTATTCACATGATAATACTCAACATTTAGCTTTGATCACATTCCGCCTGGCCTATAGCAAAATGATGGCTGGACGGTGGTTTATTTGTGACGTCCTTCACAACATGCTACTCGTGCGTGCAGCACAGCTTATGGTGGCGAGTCGCTCAGACACACAGCATCTCCAATCACGGTAAAGAGTCTATGATGTAGATTCTTTACCATGAGATCAGCTGTGTCCAATCACAGCTCATCACAGTGTAGCTAGGAAGTGCCGGTTATTGGCATTCCTCTACTCATGCTGACAGCTTGTGAGTAGAGGAGAGCCAATAAGTGGCTTTCCTGACAGGGGGGATCTGCACTGATAATCATTGCACCATCAGCGATGCCCATCAGTTCTGCCTTTCTGTGCCCATCAGTAATGTCTGTCAGTGCCTCATCATCAGTGCCACCTATTAGTGCACATCAGTGCCACCTATCAGTGTCCATAAAAGCTGTCCATCAGTGCCCATCAGTGCTGCCTATAAGTGCCCATCAGTGCTGCACATTAGTGTCTCCTCATCAGTGCCCATCAGTGCTGCACATTAGTGCCTCCTCATCAGTGCCACCTATCAGTGCCCATCAGTGCCGCCTATCAGTTCTCATCAGTGCTGCACATTAGTGGCTCCTTATCACTGCCCATCAGTGCCGCCTATCAGTGCCCATCAGTGCTGCACATTAGTGTCTCCTCATCAGTGCCCTTCAGTGCCGCCTATCAGTGCCCATCAGTGCTGCACATTAGTGTCTCCTCATCAGTGCCCATCAGTGCTGCCTATCAGTGCCCATCAGTGCTGCACATTAGTGTCTCCTCATCAGTGCCCATCAGTGCCACCTATCAGTGCCCATCAGTGCCCATCAGTGCTGCACGTTAGTGTCTCCTCATCAGTGCCCATCAGTGCTGCCTATCAGTGCCCATCAGTGCTGCACATTAGTGTCTCCGCATCAGTGCCCATCAGTGCCGCCTAATAGTGCCCATCAGTGCTGCACATTAGTGTCTTCTCATCAGTACCCATCAGTTATGCCTATCAGTGCTGCACATTAGTGTCTCCACATCAGTGCCCATCAGTGCCGCCTATCAGTGCTCATCAGTGCTGCACATTAGTGTCTCCTCATCAGTGCCCATCAGTGCTGCACATTTGTGTCTCCTCATCAGTGCCCATCAGTGCTCCATATTAGTGTCTCCTCATCAGTGCCCATCAGTGCTGCACATTAGTGTCCCTGCATCAGTGCCCATCAGTGCTGCCTATCAGTGCCCATCAGTGCTGCACATTAGTGTCTAATCATCAGTACCCATCAGTCCCCTTCGATGCAGCCTCATCAGCACACATCAATGAAGGAGAAAAATGACTTATATACAAAATGTTTAATAGTTTTTTCATTTGTTAAGCAAACAAATAAAACTCAGTGGTGATTAAATATCACCAAAAGAAAGCTCTATCTGTCTCAAACAAATTATAAAAATGTTGTTTGGGTACATCATTGCATGCCCGCGCAATTGTCATTCAAGTTGCAACAGCGCTATAAGCTGAAAATTAGCCTGGGCAGGAAGGGGGAAAAATGCCCCGTATTGAAGTGGTTAAAAAATCTGAGATTATATAATCTTAAAAAAGAAAAAAAACATCTTTACTGTGGAAGTTATGCCTGAAAAAGGGGAACAGGTCTAAGGATTAGCCATACAAATTACCACTTACACCTATAAATGGCCTTTGCAGCAAGGAACACATGGAAGGGCGACGCATGCAAATCAAAACCAAAGAAATTCCAAACTCAACTTATCGACCAGCCTGCAACCAACCTACCGTATATACTCGAGTATAGGCCGACCCGAGTATAAGCCGAGGCCCCCAATTTACCCCCAAAAAACTGGGAAACCTATTGACTCGTGTATAAGCCGAGGGTGAGATATGCCTGTCCATCCCTGTGTGTGTCCGTCCATCCCTCTGTGTCCGTCCATCCCTGTGTGTCCGTCCATCCCTGTGTGTGTGTCCATCCATCCATCCCTGTGTGTGTGTCCATCCATCCATCCCTGTGTGTGTGTGCGTCCATCCATCCATCCATCCCTGTGTGTGTGTGTGTGTCCATCCATCCATCCATCCCTGTGTGTGTGTGTCCATCCATCCATCCATCCCTGTGTGTGTGTGTCCATCCATCCATCCATCCCTGTGTGTGTGTGTCCATCCATCCGTCCATCCCTGTGTGTGTGTGTCCATCCATCCGTGTGTGTGTGTGTGTGTGTGTGTGTGTGTGTGTGTGTGTGTGTCCATGCAGCCTTGTGTGTCCAGCCTACCTGTGCCCCGAGCCTCCGTCCGGTCCCGTCCCGAGCCTCCGTGTCGTCCCGTCCCGAGCCTCCGTGTCGTCCCGTCCCGAGCCTCCGTGTCGTCCCGTCCCGAGCCTCCGTGTCGTCCCATGCCAGGATCGCCGCTCTTCGTCGGCGCCCTGGCGGCCATTCCCCTGTTCAAAAGCCGCGCCTCCGGCTCCGCCTCCGCCTGTGATAGGCGGAACACTCAATTTCCCAGCAGTCAGTGTTCCGCCTATCACGGACATCGGCTCATCCGAGGATGAGCCGATGTCCGTGATAGGCGGAACACTGACTGCTGGGAAATTGAGTGTTCCGCCTATCACAGGCGGAGGCGGAGCCGGAGGCGCGGCTTTTGAAAGGTAGAATGGCCGCTGTCTGTCTGCTCGACACGCTGTTCGGGCAGTCAGACAGCGGTGACTCGAGTATAAGCCGAGGGGGGCACTTTCAGCCTCAAAAAAGAGGCTGAAAATCTCGGCTTATACTCGAGTATATACGGTAATTATTCTGTATAACAGTATGCGTTAAAAAAAGGGGTTTAGACTGCAAACATTTGTAAATACATGTGTAAGCTACAGAGCCCCGTCAAGGTGCCCCGGTATTTTCTGTAGTCCTACCTCAAAGGATTAGCCACCAGTTTTGCCTGTGGTCTCTCTGCGGCTACCAGTTCTCCAGTATTGACTTACCATGCCTTGTTCTACACTGCTTTTGTATCTATGGAAGCGGCCAATTTGGTAGAAAAGGGGGGGGGGGGCTTGGCTTCCTGAGGTCTACAAGTTTCCAAGGAAAGTGAACAAAGAACGGTGCAGTAATGGCATCACCAAATCTCACCTCTAATCTCCTGTGGCAGCATTGCCTTAGATGAGCTCGTACTGCCGATGTTTAGCTATGAGGCTGAAGTCACAGGAGTGCTTAAGCACCATAATATACCAGGACAAACAAATGGCCCCTGCCCTCATCTCTAACTGGCCTTTGCAGCAAGGAGCCCATGGAAGGACAACGCATGCAATACAAAACCAAAGAATTTCCCAGCTCAACTTACCGACCATCCTGCTAACCAACCGAATTGTCCTGTCTAAGCCCTTGTACACACAGTCGGAGAATCCGTCGGAATGTGTCCTATCGGACCGTGTTGTCGGATAATCCGACTGTGTGTGGTCTGCATCAGACTGTTTCCGTCGGAATATCCATCGGACCAAATTTTCCAACTTGCTGGAAATATTTTCCGACAAACTGGTCCGATAGGACATACTCCGATCATGTGTAGAGAATTTAGATCGGACAAAGTGCCACACATGCTCAGATCAAATTCCTACATCAAAGCTATTGGCTACTAGCCTGAACGTAGTCCCATCGAAATTACGTCATCACGTTCTGAAAGATCGGATTTTTCGACAACTTTGTCCGACCGCGTGTATGCAACAGTTTCGGATAAGATCCGACAGACAAAATCCGACGGATTTGGTTGTCGAAATGTCCAACCGTGTGTACAAGGGCTTAGGGCCGGTTCACACAGCGAGGCGAGGCGACACGGCTCGCCTCGCCTTGCTCCCGCAAGTCGCCCCCGTTCTGTACTATGGAACCGTTCTGAGAGGAGCGACTCGAGTCGCTCCGACTCAGAAAAAAGGTTCCTGTACTACTTCGGGGCGACTTCGGGGGCGACTTGCATTGACTTCTATACAGAAGTCCTCTGCAAGTCGCCGCTGAGCTCCCCGCAGGTCGCGGCGAGGTAAGTCGGAGACGCCTCGCCGCGCCTCGCTGTGTGAACCGGCCCTAACAGTTTTCGTCAAAAACAGGGCTTTCGTTTACACTCATTTGCACATACATGCATAAGCCACAGAGCCCCATAAAGGCCCCCCAACATCTGTAGTCCTAACTCTTAATATTTTAGAGCTTCCACAGTAGAAAAACATGCATGATAATAGATAGGCAGAGGGCAGGTGAGCCTGGAGGGAGCCCACCCTTCCTTAAAGGCACAGGGGGGCACTGGACACCCAGAATTTAGCACCATGGCAGCAAAGGTGTCCAATGCATCCCTTCACCAATATTTCAACAGTAAAAACAAATGGTCCCTGCCCCCACCTATAACTGGCCTTTGCAGCAAGGAGCACATGGAAGGGCAACGCATGCAAAACAAAACCAAAGAAATTCCCAGCTCAACTTACCAACCAGCCTGCAACCAACCAAATTGTCCTGTATGTGTTAAAAACAGGGGTTTAGTTTGCACACATTTGCCTATCCATTATAATGTATGTGCTTCCACTGTGGAGGCTCTCTAAATCCAGAGTTAGGACTACAGATACTGGGGTGCCTTGATGGGGCACTTATAGCATGTATTTGCAAATGTGTCCAAACTAAACCCCTGTTTTTAACGCATACTGTCAGACAGATCAATTTGGTTGGTTAGCAAGCTGTTCAGTAAGTTGAGCCATGAATTCCTTTGGTTTTGTATACCATAATATACTAGGAAATACACTGGTAACTGGGAGGAATTCAGTACAAAAAGTTAAATTTTACTGGGTATTGCTTGGGCACAATCAACATTTATAAATCTTCCCTATAACATATCAAACCTTCACTTTATAAGTTCAGTTCAACCATGAGTGGGTTCTCACTAATACGAACCACACTCCGCATAGGCACCTTGACCATGAATCTTCCATGTATTTGGAAATGTATGCAAATAGTAACATCTGTTTTAGTGATATATACTGCTAATTAGGCCACATATAATTGGGCCAAACACAAAGCTTGATACTATGCCCATACACAAATAATTGTTTATTTTGTACTCTAGCTAAAAGTCTGTAATGAATTACATACAAAAGTAAACCGACAATAATTTGCCATTTAGATTGTATTTGTCCCCAACCTAAAGACCATGGGGGCATGGGCGTCCGCAGGTAGGGGCAAGGGGGGTCAATAGCCCACCCCCCCCCCCCCCCACCCCCGGAATTAGGGATCAGATCCAGAGAGACCACCAGAGAGAGCCATGATGCCCAGCACCGCCAGAGAGACAAAGACTGAGCCACTGCCAGGGTACAGACATGCTACACTACTGACCAGAGTCGCCCCCGGGGAACCCAGAGTGAACGATCGTCCAGCCGGAGGGATCACTGCTGTAGTTTCACTGGGTCTGGTAAGAGGGCCTGTTGGCCATTATCCATTACTTATCCTAGGGACTGTACTACGTCTGCAGTCTCTGACCATGACAATGTGATAATGACATTGTCGAAAAGGGACGGCGCATGGGTGACCCTAAAATGATGCCCCCCCCCCGAAAAAAGTTCTGCAGATGCCCATGCTTGGGGGCTTATTTAATAAAGGCAAATCTACTGACATGCAAGGGACATGCAAGGAAAATAAAAAACAGCATTTTAGCTTGCACGCGATTGGTTGATAAAATCAGCAGAGCTTCCCCTCATTTCAGAGCTTCCCCTCACAAGTGCACTTTTAGGCAATTTGTAGTGCAAAGTGGATTTGCCTTTTGTAAATCAACCCCCGTGTCTGTAACTTACAAAACATTAGCTCTTTTTGGATTTCAAGAATACACAGGTCTCATCTTCAGTGCAAAGTAGGGTGCAGAATTGTGGGTGGCATATATTTTGGTAAATGAAAGCTTGATTTGCAATAGACCCCAAGGAAAAACAAAATAATAAAGATCTACTTGATTATGGTACAGAATAGTTAGTGTTGTAAGGTGGGGTATTACCTGCTTGAAGGTTGACGGTCAGATCATGGTAGGGAGGAACCAGAGGGATAGGAACTGCGGGCTGTTAGGAGATTGTTCCAAAAAGACTGATGTAGAGAAAAGTTGGACTCAGCCATCCACCCCGTTGTAAAGTCGCACGCATATTATTGGGCGGGAGTATAGTCATCACAGCATTTTGATGGGTTAAGGGGTCTTTGGGGGTCTGTGGAAGAAGTGGGTTTTCTATGAAGCAGGACCCTTCTGGTCGTATCGACCTTTCTTTTGGCTGGTTGTTGATACCTCTAACAGGGTCTCAACCCCCTTGAAGAAAGTAATACATTCTCCATTTTAAACTGTCCCTGAGTCAGCAGAGAGCAGCTGGGGAAAGTTGTGAATTTTAGTCAAGCCATTGGGCTAGTGAACATCCACAGATCTCTTCCTGCTATCACTTGCCATCTGTTGTTACTGAATTTATGGTGTTTGATTGCTTATAGTTATTTATGAAATTGTTAATTTTCCATAAATCAGCTCTGCAGCTGATCTGCTACATTGCATGGGTCCAGGAGGTGGCTGGTACTGTGGCTCTTTTTAGTTTTCAAGAACACACATGCAAAACCTTGACCAATTTCATGAAGCAAACATAAAGTCAAAGGCCAACAAATGTAAAGGTCTTGCGAGCTACCTGATAAAACCTCCCCTATCTCTCAATGATAGACTGATAGCTGATAGCACTAATCACGTCCCATACTATCGTGTGTTAACAAAATAAATATGAATCATGTGCTGCGCTATTTCTCCTAATAATCTGAAATCTTCAAATACTTTAAATTCCCTGTTGGCCTTTGACTTTATAAATAGAAATCATGTGTTATGATATAATAGTCTGCTGAAACTGCAGTGTATTAAATACCAACACAACTATAATATAAAAAATAATTTGCTCTAGTGATATATAAGTGACTATTATCACCATACAAAATCCCACATCAGAAATTGTGAATGAACACACATATCATTAAAATATATATATACATATATAGGGACAAAAACGTGATCCGTAAAGTTCTCAAGTGCATATAAGTCCGTGACACCCTGATCACAAAGGATCAGTTCAAAATTAATACAAAGTCTTTGTTGAAACAATGTTAAAGTGGATGTAAACCTGAAAATGTTTTATTTATTTTTTGTCTGGCACAATATAGAGTATGGGATTTCATAGTTACATAATTAGTAAGGTTGAATAAAGACACCAGTCCAACCTCAGTGAGTGTCTACAATTGTCCCTATCCCTGTACATTGCACACTCACATCAGTCCCTACCCTCAAGGAGGCCACAATCCAAGGTCCCCATTCATATACTAGGGTCAATCTTGGACAGAAGCCAATTAACCCACCAGCATGTCTTTGGAATGCGGGAGGAAACCGGAGTACCCGGAGAAAACCCACACAGGCACAGGGAGTACATGCAAACTCCAGGCAGGTAGTGTCATGGTTGGGATTCGAACCAGTGACCCTTTTTACTGCTAGGCAAAAGTGCTAACCACTACACCACTGTGCCGGGTCGCATTTCAGATTAACTGTGCCCAGTCTAGCCACAAAGAGTTAAACCAGCTCTGAACAATCCTCATATCTTTTTTCATTGAAATAAAATGGACAAACTGTGAAATCTTTGTCCGTTCTTCCCCCTTGCTGTGATTGACAGGTGATTTACATATCTCATGTACTACCCTAAGAGACATGCATTATTTTTTAATCCCCCCACTCCTTTCTTCAGCAACTTTGCAAGGATTGGCTGTTCCACACCTCAGCGTGATTTGGCATGCTGAAGTCATGTGGGGACTTTTCTGGGTTTTGACTGGATGTTAGAGATCATAGCAGAAGTTCAGTGTAAGAAATACACAGGAGAAAATGCATGTTGATAAGGGGAGTATAGAGGTGGGCGGGGAGTCTACTGACATAACGACTCTACCCACTGAGCCCTGGAAAACAGACCCTCCCACAAAATATGCAGTTTTTTGGGTCTCATAGCAGACAGAGGGGAGACATTTGACAGATAAGTATACACGCAGGAGACATGAATATCCTTCTAGATCAGGGGTAGGGAACCTTGGCTCTCCAGCTGTTTTGAAACTACAAATCCCACCAAGGTTCCCTACCCCTGTTCTAGATAACCATTATTGCAGTAATTTAGAAAGGATGAGAGTGGGTTTACATCCACTTTAAATAAACCAACGTGACTTGATTGGTGACCGTGATCATAAAGATCTATTATGGTGATGTCACTCTGGTGCTCCCCACCCTTAGGTAAAAGCCGCTCACCTCAGAGCGTGTGACAATTAAGTTTGGTCAATACACACTTGTGAATCACTTTAAAAGGATTCCAGATTAGTTGCAAGGTCCCAAGCTGCTCAATGATGAGGCCTCCTCTCCTGTCAGCAGACCAATGATCTTGTTGGTGACTTCTACAATCTTCTAACCCCTGGGGTGAGCTGTGAGGAAGTAGAGAGAAGACGTTCCATCTGGCAGCAGAGGAGTGTGTCCCACCAGTGAAGTCTGGTGACCCTTTAACCATCACAGTGCCTTCACCTCATTTCCTGAAGCCCAAGAAAAATAATGACTAGAAGATTCTAGAAGTCACCAACAAGATCATTGATCTGCTGACAGGAGAGGAGGCCTCATCATTGAGCAGCTTGGGACCTTGCAACTAATCCGGAATCCTTTTAAGGTGATTCACAAGTGTGTATTGACCAAACTTAATTGTGAGGTCACTCGCTCTGAGGTGAGCGGCTGTTACCTAAGGGTGAGCAGCACCAGCGTGAGATCACGCGGCTTCGGCCTAGCTCCGGAGCCATGGCCATCTTGGTCCACCCGACGGCAGCCTAGACGCGCGCGCTGATGTCATCATTGCCCGCTTGCTTGTGTCTACTCTGAGGACGGACGGGTCTGCCTGCTGTCTATTCCAGACAGAGCAGACAATCATGAATATTAAGGTATGGGGGAGATGTGGGGAGATGTTGACAGTACAGCATGGGGGGAGATGTGGGCAGTACTTTATAGGGGGGAGATGTGGGCAGTACTTTATGGGGGGGAGATGTGGGCAGTACTTTATGGGGGGGGAGATGTGGACAGTACAGCATGGGGGGAGATGTGGGGAAATGTGGACCGTACAGTATGGGGGAGATGTGGACATTACAGTTAAAGTTAAACTAACTTTCTATGTTTTTCTTAAAGTTTAATAAAAAAAAAAATTGTAAAAACTGTATGTGCGTTATAATTAATCGAAATTAGTCGATTAATCGATTAAAAAAAAAACGATTAATTGAACAGGAAAATTGTAATCAGTAACAGCCCTAATATATATATATATATATATATATATATATATATATATATATATATATATATATATATATATATATATATATATATATATATATATTTTTTTTTTTTTTAATGATATGTGTGTTCATTCGCAATTTATGATGTGGGATTTTGTATGGGGATAAGATAATAGTCACTTATATATCACTACAGCAAATTATTTGTATATTATAGGGGAGATTATCAATTAATTTTTTAATTTTTTAATGTTTTAGCATTTCTTCATTGATTGAATACCTCACTATTTCTTTTAGCGCAGCCCACTTTATTTTTTCTTTTTTTTTTTCTTTATTATAGCGCAGCACATGATTTATATTTATAAAGTCAAAGGCCAACAGGGAATTTAAAGTATTTGAAACTTTCTAATGACTACGTGCCTTTCATGTAAGTGCGCTGCTGCTTAAGGGATTCTGCATGCAGCCATGGCTACCTTTGTTCAAGGAATTTCTGCATAGCAGCAGTGGAGCAGGTCATGAAATGTTTTCTAGAAGAGTGCAACTTCAAAAAATTCCTCCCTTTGCTGGTCTGAGACAATATAAAAGCTGCAGCAGAGTACTTCTTCATTGTGCATGTGCTTTGATTGAACATTTGTCTCATCTTCAGTGCAAAGTAGGGTGCAGAATTGCGGCATATATTTTGGTAAATGAAAGCTTGATTTGAAATAGACTCCAAGGAAAAACAAAATAATAAAGATCTACTTGACTATGGTACAGAATAGTTAGTGTTGTAAGGTGGGGTCTTACCTGCTTGAAGGTTAACGGTCAGATCATGGTAGGAAGGAACCAGAGGGATAGGAACTGCGGGCTGTTAGAGGATTGATCCAAAAAGATTGATGTAGAGAAAAGTTGGACTCAGCCATCCACCCCGTTGTAAAGTCGCACACATATTATTGGGGCGGGAGTATAGTCATCATAGCATTTTGATGGGTTAAGTGGTCTTTGGAGGTCTGTGGAAGAAGTGGGTTTTCTACGAAGCAGGACCCTTCTGGTCGTATGGACCTTTCTTTTGGCTGGTTGTTGATACCTCTAACAGGGTCTCAACCCCTTGAAGAAAGTAATACATTCTCCATTTTAAACTGTCCTTGAGTCAGCAGAGAGCATCTGGGGAAAGTTGTGGATTTTAGTCAAGCCATTGGGCTAGTGAACATCCACAGATCTCTTCCTGCTATCACTTGCCATCTGTTGTTACTGAATTTATGGTGTTTGATTTCTTATAGTTATTTATGAAATTGTTAATTTTCCATAAATCAGCTCTGCAGCTGATCTGCTACACTGCATGGGTCCAGGAGGTGGCTGTTGCTGTGTCTTCTCACAAGCTGGCCCTTGTTACAAAGAGCTACTTACCAGAGAGATTGCTTGAGTGTCGCTAAGCCGAAGTGACCTAACTAATAATTTGTTTGCTGCTTCAGTTGACCCCTGGTCAGACCTCTTGATTTTTGCTTGCTGAAGCCCCTGCCTGGACTTGACTATTTTCTTGGCAATCCCCTAGTGTAAAGTCTCCACACTGTAGCCTTCCTGTCCTTGCTCACCCCTTGGTGGGGTTATCCTGAGTAGCACAACCTGGTACCAGCCTACATCACAGAGATTTGGGGGCCATCAGGACTCCTGGTTCTTCTACACCAGGGATCCTCAAACTACGGCCCTCCAGCTGTTGCGGAACTATGGATCCCATGAGGCATTGTAAAACTTTGGCATACACAGACATGACTAGGCATGATGGGAATTGTAGTTTCTGAACAACTGGAGGGCCATAGTTTGAAGACCCCTGTTCTACACCATTAGGAACTCTGGTGAAGACTCCATGGGTGTGTTGTAATAACATATTTGTTGGGAATAACGGGTTTCTTTATACAGTTTAAAACTCATATCACATTCTATCACATTCTAAGTCTTTATTGGTTTTTCCTTTATCCCCAGTTCAGATCATCATACCTTATATAATCAATGCAAATATTTGCAAATTCTCATATCACATCAATCTTTTTTTTTTAGAAAAGAGCTGACAGATAGCAAAAAAATGACAGCGGTATCAGTTGAAACTGGTTTTGTTTCATATTGAGCCAACCAACCCTCAGGACTTTACTACAACAAGTGACGTCTGAAAAATACTTTAAGAACAGGTTCACTCCTTGAAGCCAAAATTTGTCACCGACTGTTACTTAAAAACTTCATAAGGAAACTTACTTCATAAAAGACTGCATTTCTTGTACCATAAAAATATTCATCAACCAAGCAGAAAATCAACCAAGCAGAAAATCAACCAAGCAGAAAGTCAACCAAGCAGAAAGTCAACCAAGCAGAAAGTCAACCATACTTCCTCTTATTTAGGGATTAAATGCATTTTTTGATGACTTTTGTTGAATCTAAAAAGGATTCCTGTCCTGTATTTTTGATATCTTAGTTTATGAAACACGGTTTGGATGTTGTCCTGGGATTGTCATCCTTTTGATTTCAGCTGGAGTCATTTCATCAGGGGTAAGTGTCCATATTTTGGTTAACATAATTCATTTGTTTGGAAAAAAATAACTTTTAGATAGACATAGTCTTAATCTGTTTCCTACTTCAGTCAGGGATGGTTCATCTACCTCAGCTATGATCTTGGCTAGCCATAGATCATTCCAATGCATTTATGATCCTTCATCCTTCTTCTTAGAAGAGTAGAGATTAGGGTCTTGAAAGTCTTCCTATGGATAATAAATACCTCCACCTGCCCAGCGTTTACAAGGAAAGCTTGACACTGTCTTACTTTTTGCAACTACTGTATTTACAGACAGATATTGTAAAGGTTCATTAAGGGGAATCTGTACTTCCACCAACCAAGGGAAGGACTGGCCTTGGGGTAATATATGTTGGGCTAATGCCCTGAGTTAAAATACTTTCCCATTCTGACCTCAGTCAGAGTGGGACCCAAAGTTAGTGACACATGGTGAATGCTCTATAACAAAGGTCTCCAAACTTTTTAAACAAATGGTCAGATTACTGTTTGGTTATCAGTGAGAGTCAGAAAATTACATAGCACCAGCGGTCAGTAGGAGGAGAAATAGTGTCCTATCATTGGTGTTGGTGGGAGGAATAGTGACCCATTGTTGGTATTTGTGTCAGTAGGGTTGCACCGATATTGATACTGATACCACTATTGGTATCAATGCTGATACTAAGCATTTGCCATAACTTACCCCCTGCTCTCTCCCCACCCAGCCCTCCCCCCCTACTCCGTCCCACCCTGCCCTCACTTACCTCCCCAACCCCCCCACCCTGCCTCTCACTTACTCTTCTACTCCCTCCCACCCTGTCCTCACCCCCTACTCCCACCACCCTGTCCTCACTTACCCCCTACTCCCCCCCACTCTGTCATCACTTAACCCCCTACTCCCCTGTCCTCACTCACCCCCCTACACCTCCACCCTATCTTCACTTACCCCCCTAACCCCCCACCCTGCCCACACCCCAGCCTTACCCAACTCCCTGACTCCCCCCCCCCCACTTCCCAAACCACCCTTCTACCTACTCTTCCTAGGTGATAAGTATCGGTAATGGGTATCGGCAAGTACTTAAAAAAATATATCAGTACTTGTCCTTGGTGTTAAAAAAGTGATATCAGTGCATCCCTGGGTGGGAGGAATAGTGTCAATTTTTGCTATCAGTGAGAGGAATAGTGCTCCATCATTGTTGTCAATGAGAGGAATAGCGCCCCATTGTTGATGTCAGTGACAGGATTAGTGACCCATTGTTGGTGTCATTGGGAGGAAGAGCTCCTTCTATCTGTGGAAAGAATAGTGCCCCAGGGGCTGGATAAAAGCAAGCAAATGGCCACATCTGGCCCGCAGGCCACATTTTGAAGAACACGGTTCTATAGTTATCTATTCAGAGCTAAGATCTCAGCTTCTGGTAATAGGAAGTCTTCAAGTCTCAACTTCCATTGTCAATATTAAATGTCGTATGATCAAATTCCGAGAGCTGCAAGTAAGTCAATGCTGGAAAACTGCAAAGGTGGGAAGTACGTTGTACTCATTTCTGAAAAGGAAGCTGAATGTTAAGGATTATTTTTGTTTTTTATGGCATTATATTTCATTTTTTCCTTGAGGTGATTGTAGCTGTATTAGTGCACTTGCAAGAAAAAAGGGACAAAAGGGAGTACTGTCCATGATACTTTTTTTTATTTGTACTAACATCCAAATCTTTAGGACAAGCTTTTGGGGGGTGCATCCCCTTCTTTAAGGTTTAATAAGTACTAATATTCATCAATAATGTTCAATAAGACCAACATACACAACAGCAGCAATTTACCTTGGATAGTTGGTGAGATAAGGAAAGGCGAGGGCTATGGACTGGGAGAGGGGAAAGAATTACAGAGGTAAGAGTGGTCATAAAAATAGTGGATATTCATATTTAGAAAACTGAGGTCCACATTTAGACTATTATCTTTTGTGTCAAATGCAACATAGAATACCGTAGAATTCTTAGTTCAGAAGTTTTTCTATCCTGCATATTTTTTTAATTCCCTTTAAGAACTAAAACATTCTAGTCTAGCCACTTTGCTTCATATCTATTGGCAATGCCCACTTTTGCAATCATATTGGCGGTCGCTTCAAGATCTCTTTCAACGACTGTTTGAAGTAGACTTCCCATTTTGTCCCAAAATATTCTTACTGGGGCTACTGTCCCCCAGGTTAGCTAAGAAGTTGACATCCTAACAGCTGCTAGATGCCTCGTAGCACTCCAATGGAAGCGGGAAAACACCACCGAACTCTATAGAGTTGTACGCTAGGATTAGGGATGTGCAGAGTATAGAGTCCCTTATGCCGCATACACACGGGCGGACTCTATGGCGTACTTAGTCCATCGAAACACATTTCAGCGGACAGTCCGCTCGTGTGTGGGCTTCAGCGGACTTTTTCAGCGTGCAGTCTGGCGTACTAAGTATTTCGGATTTTTCGAAATTCTGTCCGTCGTACTTTGGTTTCAGCGGACAATCCGCTCGTCAGTATGCTAGTTCGACGGACTAAGAATGGCGCATGCCCAGAAAGGATTTACACGGCGGAAGGGTGCTTTGCTGTGTATTGGACTTCCTATTTCTAGTCCCGTCGTACGTGCTGTACACGTCATCGCGCAAGCTTTCGACGGACTGTTTGGGTATCCGTGTGTGGTCAAGTCCGTTCAGTGGAAAGTATGACGGACTGTCCGTCGGATTGTATGACGGACTAAGTACGCCATACAGTCCGCTCGTGTGTACGCGGCATTACGCCTTTCCAATATGGTAGAACATTGGCAAGAGGATCCTCCGTGAGGCTAGACTATTCCTTGCTGACCGTTGTGCCAGCACTCTCTAACCCCCAGGAGTGATGAGCTCAGGACCTTACCTTCTTCTCTCCTCTTTCTTTTTATTCTTTTTTTCTCTCTCTCTGTTGTTTTCTGGATGTTTTACAAGGGAATTAAGCTGTGAGTTGGACTTCATCCCTGGGCCCTGTTCTGCTTTAAGTGGTTCCTTTGGGATTGTGTTCAATTGATACTGTTCATAAAGCTAAACTGTTCATCATATAGTTTTTGCAAAATACTGTAATCGCCACTTGAAGATGCCTTGCTGATACAACTAATGGGCCCCTTTAAACCTATGTTTTTTTATTGTATACTGGTCTGTTGTTGGCTTTATATGATGTCCTTTGTTATTTCTTTTTTAACTGAAACATTAATGTCTTCCATGGTATAGTCTGGTTGTGAAAAAGGAAGCTCCCCAGTGTAGTGGTATAATATCGTGGTTGGTATATAATTAGTAGTTATTATAATCTCGATGTAAGTACTCTTCCGCAGCAACCCGATTCTTCCAGAGAGATGCACTTTATTGACTTCCAACACAGAACAAAGTCTTGCAACATGGCACAATCCAACAGAGTATATATGACAACGAATACCAGCCTTCAAAGTCCCATGTCTCCTAGACCTGTGCCTCCATAATTACACACCAAGTGAACAGACGGAATGCCAGCTTGAATGTCCTCTCAAGTACTGGTCTGACACTGGGCAGGTTCTGCTAGGTCAACCAAATGCTGCCCATGAATACCCCCTCCAGTCTAATTACCATCAGTAAATACTTCTTCTATGGTCCTACATCATCCTTAACTATGTAAACAATGTACCCTTTGAAATGTTCA
Source organism: Lithobates pipiens (assembly GCF_037356315.1). Taxonomy (NCBI): domain Eukaryota; kingdom Metazoa; phylum Chordata; class Amphibia; order Anura; family Ranidae; genus Lithobates; species Lithobates pipiens. The sequence continues at coordinate 4,149,376 of NW_027507786.1, forward strand.
ATTAGGTTAACAGGCCATACCTCACGCACCTAGGTAGACTTGCATAAGAATAACACATCAAAGGTTCTTCAGCTGTCCCTTTGATATGTTAAAATTCAGTTGGCTTGGACAACTCAACTGAATTTCTGGTCATTATGGTACTTTAATACAATATCCTACATAAATCGGCCAACATATTACAACACCCAGGTGTGCAGTATTCATCTTCTATATGTTCTTCAATTGCTTGCCCAACAGCCACCATTATTATACTGCAGCAGGTCAGCACGATCCTGTGAGCCGTCGTAGCTATATGTCAGCTCGTGGGATCGGGATAGCAGGCGCGCGCATGCGCCCGCTGCACTGCTGGGGCGTCGATGCTCATGGCCGACGGTCGCCAGCGATCGTGGGCACGAGAGGCAGAACAGGGGCAGAAGGATAAACACACAAATCCCTGTTGTGTTCTGTGAGAAGTGACAGATCGTGAGTTCCTAATAGCTAAGAACCACGATCTGTCCTTTCCTCTAGGTCAGTCCCCTCCCCTTACAGTTAGAAACGCACAAATGGAACACAGTTAACCCCTTGATCGCCCCCTGGTGTTAACCCCTTCCATGCCAGTGACATTTTTACAGTAATCAATGCATTTTTATAGCAAATGGGCCCAAAAATGTGTCAAAAGTGTCCGATGTGTCCGCCATAATGTCGTAGTCCCCATAAAAATCACAGATCGCCATTACTAGTAAAAAATAAATAAATAATAAAAATTCTATAAATCTATCCCCTATTTTGTAGATGCAATAACTTTTGCGCAAACCAATCAATATACGCTTATTACCAAAAATATGAAGAATGAAGAATACATATCGATCTGAACTGAGAAAAAATTTGCTCTATTTGTGGGTAAAAAGGACGTCAATATTGTTTGGGTGCATCAACGGCACAGCTGTATAATCCTGTAATACTGAAGGTCCGTTTTGTGTGTGTGTGCGGGTGGCACTTTTTAATGGATTGGTTTGGTTGCACAGTTCGCAAAGTTTTCTTGTTGCAAGGCTTTGTTCTTTTATTTGCAACTTTATAATGAGAATGACATTTTCTGCTGATTCATTTATGCCTGAAGTTGGGCGATTGCCTGAAAGCCAACTGTGGGGGATGTTGGAATATTTCTTTCAGTGTTATGATGGGTTGCAGCTCTTTGGTTATCTTTGTTATATCTTCTAGTGCTGGATGTTATTACAAGAGGGATACGGTCATTTGTTTTTTTTCTCCTTGTATTGGAGAGGATATTCTCTTTGGGGTTTTAAAGCTTAGGTCTGCCCCAAAAAAATAGAAGCCAGCAGCTACACATACTGCAGCTGCTGGCTTTTAATAATAGGATGCTTACCTGTCCTGGAGTCCAGCGATGTTGGCAGCGCAGCTCATGTTTCCATCAGCTGTCAAGTGCATGCCGCTGACATTGCGGGTAACGAAACCTGGCAGTGTAGCCTTACGGCTTCACACTGGGAGCCCTACTGAGGCCCCGCTCCTCTCTCCTACTGGCCCGGTGACAGGGGGAGGAGGAGGGAGGAGGAGGAAGGAGCCCCACTGTGACGTCACGGCCCACGGAGTGCACACCCGAAAGTGGGAACAGGATACCTATCTCAAGTATTCTGTTCCCCCTCCCCCCTGAAAAGTGGCAATTGTGGCATGGGATGGGGAGAGGAGACAAATGAGCGTAAGTTCCACTTTTGGGTGGAACTCCGCTTTAAGACAAAAAGGGGGAGGGTTATAGCGCTGTGAAAGAAGAAAAAGTATATATGTGTATATGTATATATATATATATATATATATATATATATATATATATATATATATATATATATAGGCATATCCCACTTTTAAGTGCAAAATCAGACTCCCTTCTGCATAGAAACCAATGAGCTTCTAACCCCAGCTTCTTCAATTAAGCTTCTTCAATGGAAGCTCATTGGTTTCTATGCAGAAGTGAGTGTGATTTTGCACTTTTCAGCTTTAGTAAATAAACCCCATTGTGTACTTAAAAGTGGGGTATGCCTGTATATATACATATATACAGCAGCCAGCATGGCTGGAGACAACAGCATTATTATTCTAATTTGGTGCCACATAGCCAATTTAAACGTGCAGTTGCTGGCAGTAGGTCATACACCAGATTACGTCTAAGCAGACAAAACGCGCCAGATTGACCTCTGCCAAAATTACTGCGCCTCTTCATGTCCTTCCATGAGCTTTGTATCCACTTCCTAAATGTGAGTGTTTCATTGTTATTTTTTTTAAACAAATGCAATTTTTAAACAATATCACACTATGTGGAACCTTTCTTTGATTTTTGGTTCCAGTGTGTGAGCAAAGAATATCATCTGGCTTTCCCTCCTTCCATTTTGAGCCTCATGTGTCTGTATGCTGTGGAGTTTTGATGTTAATCAACACTATTCAAAGATCTGTCCAGGCGTTCTGATGGTTTTCCATATACAGTGTTTATCGTCATAAGCCTGGTTGACTTAAGAGGTATAAGCCCCCTTTAAGTCCATTACTTTCGGTAAGCCTTCATGCAATTGGTGGTGGTGTCTTCTAGAAGCTTCTCCTCAACGAGGCTCTTCACATTTGATGTCACTTACCTTATCGATGCTTTTTAGACGTTTATTTTTCTGATATTATTCACTGATACCAGGACTGTGTGAATTTTATTATTCACCATTATTCATCATCTTTTCACTTAGTGGATATCATTTTACATTTCCATTCACAACATTTTTTCACTTGGTGGACTATTTTTATATTTCAGTGTGTGTTTTACTGATCACAGCATATATTGTTAATTGTATTTATATATATATATATATATATATATATATATATATATATAAGCACTGCATTTTATTATTTTGTGATGGAACTCTGCTCTAAGGCCGCGTTCATGTTTGTATCGGCTGTTCTGTTTCTTTCTTTATGAAAAGAGACTGCTAGTATTCGGAGAAGTTTATTTCTGTCCCCTAAGTCCCTGCACATTCAGTGGTATCTGGTGGCCTGGCAGTGAATGATTGGCATGTTTAGTGTGTTGAGGGGTGGAAGCTGGAACTGTGGAGATCAGTTACATCTGTCAGTGGGATTTAACAGTCCATTTTTAGCTTGATTGATGGGTGAAACGCGTTGATCAATGAGTGTATATTCTTCACCTTCTGTCCATATGATGAAACAATCATAAATATGCTGTTCAGGAATTTGTCCTCCAGGTCAGCTATAAATAAATCAGCATATTCAGGGTGCCATTTTTATGCAGGCCATACATGGTCGAATTTCGAACAAATTTTCTTTTCAAAATCAAAAGATTCGTTTTTTTTGTGATCCGATGGCGCCACCATTTATTTTCGAAATTCGGCCAACCAAGCCTTCAATTTCACCTCATGTTGCTACAGAAAAGAATTTTCTTGGCCGGGAATCTTCTTTTCTCTCCATAAATTTTCTTTTATCTCTGTAAAATTTTCTTTTCTTATTACATTTCTCGCACGATTCTCCCATCATTGATTAGAAAAGTGTTTGTTTTTCAAAAAAATGTCAAAAAAATTCCAACATGTCCGTTTCCTCAAATTTTATTTCCGCACGAAAATCGTCTCTTGCTGCAGCCCCTACTAATGGTGCAAAATTCATACGAAAATTCTTAGATACGATTTTCGAAAGAAAATTCTTTTGAAATTCGTACCGTGTATGGCCGGCATAACTCCCATAACAGTACACATACACTGAAGATACAGTAGGTATCATGATTGAAAATTAGTGTTTATGATTTGGAGGTGACAGGTTGAATGTAGTACTCAGCGTGTATCCTCTGGTGTCCGGAGGACACTTATGCCATGTGAGTGGATCTGTTTGTATTTTTTAGCAAAATTGTATTTTTAAATGGCATTACACAATGGAGTTTCACCTTCCTTTATCTTCCCACATGGTGTTGAAGTACATAGCCTGAGAGGATTTGAGATAGGGGGGTGCTATCAAATATGAGAGGCTTCGGACTGGGTGGCATGGACTGATATTATAGCACAAGCACTTTTGAACCACTTGCCGCCCGCCCGCTATGTAGCAATATGACGTCATCAAAGTGGTTCTGTTATCCTGACATCATATGACGTGATCAGGATAACAAGCCGGTGCGCGCCCGCAGGGAACGCGCGCCGATCCGAGATGCTGCGCGTCACTCTGACACACACCACAGTTCCGATTGTGATAGGGACCCTCTGACGGAGGCTTCTTACCATGTGATCAGCTGTGGCCAATCACAGCTGATCATTGCGTGAAATAGGAAGTGGCGCTAAATGGCTTTTCTCGGTTCACACTGACAAGGAGAGCCAATCGGAAAAGTCCGTCGGATTTTGTTGTCCGAAAATTTTAGATCCAGCTCTCAAACTTTTCCCGTCAGAAATTCCAATGGAAAAAGTCCGATAGAGCCCACACACGATTGGATTTTCCAACAACATAATCCGATCAGACTTTTTCCATCGGAATTTCCGACCGCGTGTATGGGGCATAAGTCTTTGGTATCTGAGAATAACTGTAAATGATGTAATTCTGTGGTTGGGCCTTTGGAGAACACTGTTATTTTTTTGGTTCAGAAAGTTTCTCTGTTATATTCACATTTTTATAAGTTCACATGTGGTATCTTGGGATTCTGGTTTGGCTTCCAGGTCACTGATAGTAGGAAGGGTAAGCAATGCAGAGGAAAAGGTCATCTAGAGCCCCGGGGTGAACTTGCCAAACTGCCCCCCCCCCAGATTTGTATGAGCATTATGTGTCAGCAAAATTCCCCCCCCAAAACATTGACCACTAATCTGCATGCTTACCCCCTAAACATAAATCCCCCAGTACAAATCAACCCCTTTCCAGCACAAATCTTTGCCCCCCACCGCCCAAATCCCCGGAACATAAATGCCCCCCCAAAAAAAGTTACCCCTCCTCGCACAAATCCTCTACCCTCAAATTTCCTCTACTAGCACTAATCCCCCCCCCCAAACAAGAATTTCCCCTACTAGCACAATTCCCCCCCCTTCACTATATCACCTCTTCTAGCACAAACCTCCCCAAATCCCCCCCCAGCACAAACCCTCTTCCCCCAATGCCCCCTCCCAACACCAATTCCCCATAATCACCTCTCCTCGCAGCTCCCCCCACCTCACATGAAACTACAGTACCAAGGGCAACCGTCCTTCCTGCCCACCCCTTGTCCCAGCCCTGAGTTTAGGTGTTGTTTCAGGCAACCATCCAAACTCAGACAAAAATGAATCAGTAGGAAACTTCATTCTGATTACCAAGGTGCAAATAAAGAATCCAAGTCTTGCAACACAAAATGCTGCAAACTATGGCCATGGTCAGAAATGCTGGGGGGTGCTTTTCAAAGTGATTTCTCAGCCAAATAAAGCATGGAGACATGGATGGGTTGGGGAGTTTGCTATAATAAATACACAAAGCGGTGTTCTGCCTGGGGAAATACTGTAGCAGATGTCTTTTAATATATGGACGCTTACTATCCATATCCATGTTTATCCAGTTGGCCACAATCCATACCAGTCCCTGATATGTAATCTCTAATGCCGCGTACACACGATCGGACTATCCGGTAGACTTAGTCCGGTGGTTTGTCCTCTGGATGTTGCAGCTGAGGTCCGCCGGACTTTCAAGCGAATGGACTTGACCACACACAATCACTTCAAAAGTCCGGCGGATTCGAACGTGATGATGTAGATAAGGAAGTTCTAGCTGCCCTAGCGTTGGTTTTAGTACGCCGGACTAGCACACAGACGAACGGATTATCTGCTAAAAGCCGAGTCCGGCGGACAATTTTGAAGCCAGTCTTATTTCTAAGTCCGCCGGACTTTTTCTTCCCAAAAGTCTGGCAAACTTAGAAATAAGGCTGGCTTCAAAGTCCGCAGGTTGAATTGTCCAGGTTGAATTGTCCGGCGGACTCTGGTCCGCCGGACTAAGTCCGCCAGATAGTCCGATCGTGTGTACACAGCATAAGGGGGAAAAAAATTCCCTTCACTGGATCTAAGGGGCCAAGCCCAACCTCCAAAAAACAACCCCCACACCATAACCCCCCCCCCCCCACCAAATGTTTTGGACCAATGCACAAAGCAAGATCCATAAAGACATGGATAAGCCAGTTTGGGGTGGAGGAACTTGACTTGCCTTCACAGAGTCCTGACCTCAACCCAATAGAACACCTTTAGAATAAATTAGAGTGGAGACTGCGAGCCAGGCCTCCGCGTCCAACATCAGTGCCTGACCTCACAAATGCTCTTCTGGAAGAATGGTCAAACATTCCCATAGACACACTCCTAAACCTTGTGGACGGCTTTCCCAGAAGAGTTGAAGCTGTTATAGCAGCAAAGGGTGGGCCAACTCAATGTTGAACTTTACAGACTAAGACTGGGATGCCATTAAAGTTCATGTGTGTAAAGGCAGGCGTCCCATTACTTTTTGACAATATAGTGTATATACAATGGTGATCGCTATATATTATATACTGTATATTCGATATATAGTTATACTTTTTTTTCCATCTGTTTGTTTAGAGTTAATTTAATTCAAAGCCTGACTTTTCTCCTGTTATGTTTTGTTTTACTGAACAGATCCATACCAACCTGGACCTTCAAGGTCTACATCCAGACATGTGACTCTCTTCAGAAAGACCCTATATGGCCACTTTGACAGATGTGATAAGTTCTGGGAATACCCCTAACTGCAAAAAAAAAAAAAGGATCAGAGAATCTACATTGTACTGTACAGCTGAAGAAGCAAGACAATCCAATATAGAGGGAGATATTGCACGGAAGTTGTGTCTTTTATTTTCGGTTGAGTTATAAAATACAGTTATTATAACTCCTTCCTGCCCTATAAAAAATGTTTTAATTGTCTAAAAACCAAGCTGTAGCTACGTAAACATTTTAAAAGGAGAATAAAGTTTGAATGATGGTGGGGAGTTCTTCTTTATTTCAAATAAAATTATTTTTAAAACGGTTGTCTTTGTTTTATTTCGATCAGGCGAAGGGGTTAGATGTCCATTCCATTGTCCCCTCCAGGGGCAAAGGGACTTCTTGAGGAGGTCCCTTTTCCAACATGTAGAAGTGATCGTTCCTACTCCATAGCCAGCAGCTAAAAAAGTAAACAAACTCCCATCTGCTTTAGCAGCCGGGAGTTTGTTTACATGAGGCCAGTGCTCCCAATGCCGTAACAGTAATGGCAAGGGGTTAAAAAAAAGGGTGAAAGGTGCTTCTAAAACGGGTGTCTTTAACTTATATTTTCATCAAGCAAAGGGATCAAATGTCCCTTCAGCTGTTCACCAGGGGCAGGCGGACCTCTACTTCCACCCAATGCCCTCACCTCCTCTTAAAGTACAAGAGAACCAGAAGAGGTAGTTTCTCATCTGGGTTTGTTTTTTGAGAGGGGGGTCCCATTTTTTGATCACCCTTCCACCCAACCCTTATGTCTTCTGAGCAAGGCAGCCATTGTTTTGTAAAATTACACTATTAAAAAAGTATTAGAATTGAAAAAGAAATCATAAAAAAACCTAAGCAGGAAAAAAAATATTGTTGATTAAAAGGGTAACAAATACTTAAAAGGACACCACCCTCTTTATTTTTTCTTTATATAAAATTCCCATCACTCTGTCTACTCTAAATTTAAGAACAGGCAGACAGTGGTAATTCCTGGATCAGAAGCAAGCAAAGACCGTAAGTCATACAATCTTCTGTCTCTGGTCTCTCTCTTATCTATCTCACAGCCCAATATTTGTTTTCTCTGTGTTCTCGGAACTGTGCTGTTTTTATAGCCTAAAGATGGTATTAATATATTTTTTCGAAACCCCTCTCAATCAGGAAAAATCACCCTTAATGCAACTGGAACAACCAACGTCACGTTATCTTGGGAGGAACCAACCAATGAGACGGATGGGATATATGAAGTCAATTATTGGAATACTTCTTCCACTTTTACTGTGCAAAGCAAGAAGGCTATTGTCACCCTTCGGAACCTGACATCTGGGACGAAATACAGCGTTGATGTAGTGAGAGTTGGAGCCGGAGGTTCTAATAGTGGGCATTTTGTTGGATCCGTGTTTACAAGTAAGGTCTACATTCATAAGTTTAAAGCTGAATTTCAATTTTCTGCCCCCCCCCCCCCCCACCGTAAAAACCTTAGTTACTGCAGTCCTCAGGCAAGTCCGATAACAGCACGGGTCCTTCCTCTTCTTTCTTAGTGGCAGTGGTCAGAGGTCTTCCCTACTTGACTGAGCGGGGATGATGTGTGAGCTGAAGCTCAGTCCCAAAATACTGTTAGCCCAGGGGTGTGAGGGGGTGAGTTCATGGCATGGCAGTTCATGGGAGCCTGAGCTCAGGAGGAGCAGGTTGAATAACATTGGGTGTCATTAAACCTAGAGCAGCGAGGACATCGTTTTGCAGAGAAGAAGTGGGCAGTGGTTCTCAACCTCGGTACACCCAACAGGCCATGTTTTAAGGTTTTCCTTTATCTTGCACAAGAGCTTTAAATCAGAGTCAATGGCTTGGTATTTTGGACAGCTATTTTATACATAGTTAAATAGTAGGTGAGGTCGAAAAAAGACACAAGTGCATCAAGTCCAACCTATGTGATCTAAGGCAGACCATACATGGGTCGAATTTCGAAAGAATTCTCTTACGAAAATCTTATCTAAGAATTTTCATCGTATTTCGCACCATTAGTGGGGCTGCAGCAACAGCAGATTTTCGTGCGGCAATCAAATTTGAGTAATCGGACATGTAAATTTTTTGAAAAACTAACAATTTTCTAATCAATGATGGGAGAATCGTGTGAGAAATTGTAATCGAAAAAGGAAATGCACATGTGGAAGGAAAGAAAATCACATAAATAAAAGAAGATTCCCAGCCACGAAAATTCTTTTCTGTAGCAACAGGAGGTGAAATTGAAGGCTTGGTTGGCTGAATTTTTCAAATCGACAATATATGGCCAGCCTAAGAGATTTATGTAAGAGAAATGTATCTAGTGCCGCGTTGGGACCATTGTCATTTATACAGCAATCAGTGCTATACAAATGCACCAATTCCTGTGTAAATGACACTGGCAGTGAAGGGGTTAACCACTAGGTAGCAGTGTAGGGGTTAAATGTGTCCTAGGGGCGTGTTTATAACTGTGGGGGGCGTGGCTGTGTGTGTGACACGTCACTGATCTCTGCTCCCGCTATGATCAGTGACACTGTCACTAGGCAGAACGGGGGAAATGCTTGTTTACATTAGCATCTCCCCGTTCTTCCTCTCCGTGAGGCAATCGCGGCTATTCCTGCATTGATTGAGTCTGCGGGACCCAACTCACAGAGGTCCTGCCCGGCGCACACCGACGATGGCGCGTACACGATGGCACAGCTGCAAATTTAAAGGGACATGCAGTTCCCGACGTACATCGGCTTGAGCCGGTCGGGAAGTGGTTAAGGTGAAAAAACACGAACCTTCACAACCCCTGTAGAGTAGTTAGAGATGACCAAAAAGTTATTAGAAAGAGTATCAGAGTGACAACCTACATCCTTCTCTCAAAGAACTTTTTCTTGAAACTGGATGTATAGAATTACTGCAACTTACCGTTATTTTTTTAACTGTATGTGAAACATTATAGTAGTATATGAATTGCAATGGCAAATCCTAGTAAATTGCTAATCTTGTTATTATGAGCACAGATATAGTTATAACTATTCTATAGACATATAATGTTATAATTGCAACATTGGTATTTCTATGTTTTTAGAGCCAATGCCAGTAAAAAGCCTGTGGGGCTCTTTTTCTTCCACTGACTCCATTTCTCTATTTTGGACCAAGCCGGATGGATATCAGAGTACTTACAGCTACAGGGTGCAGACAAATATCACATCACCATCTACACTGATCAGTAATATAAAAGTCACAGGTGAAACCGCTACAATACCAAACCTGACACCAGGAGAGACCTATACATTCACCGTATTCACAACAGCTGCCGATAATGTCACAAAATCTGACCCCGTGTCACTGACCCCCGTCACACGTAAGTTATGTTCTGACCGCAGAACCTATTTTAGAATGTTATTAATGCTTAGGGCTTTTCTACAGCGGGATCACTGGGGGGGGGGGGGGGGGGCAGTTCCGGCACCTCCAGCACTTTCGATTTCGTTTTAGTCATAGTCTTTTGCAGGGCTTTTTTTCAGCAGGAGCACGGGGGAGTGCCACCTCTGAATGTATGTAATGGCAAGGGGTGCTGGGGTGTACTGGAGGGTCTATTGATGTTGTCTGCTGGGGGATCTATTGTTGCTGGAGGGAATCTATTTTTACAGGGGGAGTCTGTTGTTGCTGGGGAGGTCAGTTGTCACTGGTGGGGGGATCTATTGTTGCTGGGGTACTCTTATGCTACTGGGAGACAATAATTTTTGGGAGACATCTACTGTTGAGGGAGAGGTCTATTGTTGCTAGCTGTTCAGACTCTATTGTTGCTGGGGGTGCTCCATTGTTGGTGTAGCACTGACCCCCGAAGGAGCTGCTGGTTTTGTTGGGCTTACCGTTACCTTCTTGACCTGGTGTGCGTCTAGGGGTTTCCCGAGGTAGATGGGCCAAAAAATTGTAGAAACCGACACTGGATCCACTTTTGGGATATTTATTTGAAAAGTAGTAAACAAAACAGTCTCTCAATGAAGGGTAGAGGGTTGGGTAGGAAGTTCAGGCACTTTTGGAACTGCAAAAGATTGGAAGTCTCTTACTATAGAAATCCAGAGAATTACGGTTCACAACTGGATTCTCACAACTACCGGATAGACCTCCTCTCACTAGGCCTAGCAGCTGATAGAGTGTTTAATTAGAAAAAAGTCTCTGCCACAGACTTGAATGTAACCGAGGGACATAGATAAATTTAGAGAGCTATCATATGGTACCAGTATCTCACAGCCAGTCCGGCGATACCGTATGAGTGTAGATTCACTTGGTGTCCTTCAACTGAGCCTCCAGCCTCCTTCTGAGAAGCCAGCCTTATGCGTGGCCTTCTCCCGAAAAGTCCTCCTCTGGTTGCTTCTCTAGTTGCTGGGCCTCTCCACAGACGAGACGACACCGGACCACCTTTGAATCCTCCTCCCAGTTACTTTGCCTCGGGCTAGCCAGCCCCGAAACAAGGAATTGGATGGATCTGCACCCCAGGCCATGAGGGCCATGGAGGCTGGTCAGGAGGACCAGGACCAAACAGACAGAAAGATCTTCTGGACCGGAACCCTGAAGCACGGGATGTCAGTACCTTAAATACCCTTTCCCAGAATGCACAGCAGGATGACACGCCCACTGGGCCGGTTCCGAGAAAAAATAACACTCAATACGCCTAGTCAGACTGCTTTCTCACACTTGCCAGTGGTGACAGCGACACCTTTGGCCAAGGAGAACTCAATGCAATCCAGCTAGACTGGTACTGAAATCATAATTTGGCATAATTAGCCCTAAAACCCAACTGTGATTTTAGGAACTTTAAATTGTAAAAAAACACATAGTGCGAGCTCGTCAGGAGCCAGCACTACACTGGCTACAGGGCATCTATTTTACTTTCTATCATTAACAAATTACATACAAATTACTTAGCACCACAAATTGATACTTGGTTCAGTATTTTTAGTTTATGATCTGCACTGAATTTTATTGTTATTTGTTTTTAGACAATTTGCATTGTGCAATTTGTTTAGTTCTGAATTTGTTTTTTAACTAATTTTGACAAATTGTTCAGAATTTCCAAATTTCGTATTTCCGAATTTCCAAAATTCTGAAATTTGAAAATTTGGAAATTCAAAATTTGAAAATTTGGAAATTCAAAATTCGAAAATTTGAAATAGAATTTTTGAATTTCTGAATTTTCGAATTTCTGAATTTCTGGATTTTCGAATTTCTGAATTTCCAAAAAAAGCCAACAAGCTAATGAAACAAAAACTAACACATTTGAAATTTCATAATTTTGAAAATTCAAAAATTTGGAAATTCGGAAATTTTAAAATTCAAAAATTTGGACATTTGAAAATTCTAAAATAATAATAAAAAATCTTAAAATTCAAAAGAATTAAAATATGAAAATTCAAAAACCTTTCTTTCTTTTTTCAGATTTTCGAATTTTCAAATTTTTGAACTTCCGACTTTTTGAATTCCGAAAATCAGAAATTAGAAAATTCAGAAATGCGAAAATTTGAAAATTCAAAATTCAGAAATTCGTAAATTCGAAATTCAGAAATTCAAAAATTCAAAGTTTTAAATTCGGAAATTTGGAAAATTCGGAAATTCAAAAAGTTGGAAATTCTAAATTTGAAATTGAATTTTCAAATTTCCGAATTTGTGAATTTCCAAATTTCTGAATTTCCAGATTTTTACATTTCTGAATTTCCGAAAAAAAGCAAAAAAAAATGAATGAAACAAAAACAAACACATTTTTATGTCTATTATTTTTAGTTTTAGTGGTATTTTAGTCGACTAAAATAGTATTAATTTAGTCAACGAAAATATTTTAGCTGACAAATTTAACACCCCTCTGAAACCCTTCCCCCTTCACTTATTTTTTGTTTAATTTGGGTTGGTTGGTCAATTCCCATACTGTCTGTCTAATGCAATGGGCGTCCTTACTGCAGCACTGATTGGCACTTGCATAATGATAGGTGAGCCAATTCAGTGCTGTAGGACCATGAGCTCAGGCTATTGCAGTAAATGGGTAAATAAGGGATCTGCTGACAGGAACAACGGGTAATAATGCGATATGACAGCCGGGACTTGGAAAAACAAAATCTACAATGTTACTATTAGTGACAAGATTGCATTGTATACTGTATGTCTTTTTTATATTTAGGCCACATTTTACACTTACCTGCAAATGGAGACATATTACTTATACTGAATTATTTTTCAGGGCCTTTTGCGATCCCAGACAGCGTTCAGATTGTTCGCTCATCCTCGGGGGATGCTATGGACATCACCTTCCAAGGGTTTGACACTCCAAATGGACCCGTAGTGGCTTATGCCGTCATCCTAACAACTGATTTAAGTGGTAGGAACAGCAAACTTTGTAGAATTTTATTAACTATTAGCATAGCTGGTAATCTGAATGTATGCATTGGAAATGTTGTAATGTTTACATATACAGTGCTTTGAAAAAGTATTCATACCGTCTTGAAATTTTCCACATTTTGTCATGTTACAACCAAAAATGTTAATGTATTTTATTGGTATTTTATGTGATAGACCAACACAAAGTGGCAAATAATTGTGAAGTGGAAGGAAAATGATAAATGGTTTTCTACATTTTTTACAAATAAATATCTGAAAAGTGTAGCCTGCATTTGTATTCAGCCCCCTTTACTCTGATCCCCCGAACGAAAATCTAGTGGAACCAATTTCCTTCAGAAGTCACCTAATTAGCAAATGGAATCCACCTGTGTGCAATTTAGTCTCAGTATAAATACAGCTGTTCTGTGAATCCCTCAGAGGTTTGTTAGAGAACCTTAGTGAACAAACAGAATCACGAAGGCGAAGGAACACACCAGACAGGTCAGGGATAAAGTTGTGGAGAAGTGTAAAGTAGGGTTAGGTTATAAAAAAATATCCCAAGCTTTGAACATCTCATGGAGCTCTGTTCAATCCATCATCCGAAAATGGAAAGAGTATGGCACAACTGCAAACCTACCAAGACATGGCCGTCCACCGAAACTGACCGGCTGGGCAAGGAGAGCATTCATCAGAGAAGCAGCCAAGAGGTCCATGGTAACTCTGGAGGAGCTGCAGAGATCCACAGCTCAGGGGGGAAAATCTGTCCACAGGACAACTATAAGTCGTGCTCTCCACAAATCTGCCCTTTATGGAAGAGTGACAAGAAAAAAGTCATTGTTCAAAGAAAGCCATAAGAATTCCATTTGCAGTTTGTGAGACGCCATCATGTGGGGGACACAGCAAACATGTGGAAGAAGGTGATCTGGTCAGATGAGACCAAAATTGAACTTTTTGGCCTAAAAGCAAAACGCTGTGTGTGGCGGAAAACTAACACTGCACATCACCCTGAACACACCATCCCCACCGTGAAACATGGTGGTGGCAGCATCCGTTGTGGAGATGCTTTTCTTCAGGAGGGACAGGGAAGCTGGTCAGAGTTGATGGGAAGATGGATGGAGCCAAACACAGGACAATCTTAGAAGGAAACTTGTTAGAGTCTGCAAAAGACTTGAGACTGGGGCGGAGGTTCACTTTCCAGCAGGACAACAACCCAAAACATACAGCCAGAGCTACAATGGAATGGTTTATATCAAAGCATATTCATGTGTTAGAATGGCCCAGTCAGAGTCCAGACCTAAATCCAATTGAAAATCCATGGCAAGATTTGAAAATTGCTGTTCACAGACGCTCTCCATCCAATCTGTCAGAGCTTGAGATATTTTACAAAGAAGAATGGGCAAAAATGTCCCTCTCTAGATGTGCAAAGCTGGTAGAGACATCCCCAAAAAGACTTGCAGCTGTAATTGCAGTGAAAAAGTATTGACTCCCAGGGGCGCTATACAAATGTACCCCCCACACTTTTCTCATATTTATTTGTAAAAAAAATATGTGAAAAACATTTATCATTTTCCTTCCAGTTCACAATTATGTACCACTTTGTGTTGGTCTATCACATAAAATTCCAATAAAATACATTTACGTTTTTGGTTGTAACATGACAAAATGTGGAAAGGGGGTATGAATACTTTTTCAAGGCACTGTATATATATCATTGTACTAACAGGCTATAAAAACCTATTCACAAAACAAAAATAACAAGTTCATAACCTTGTGTCCTTTGAAATGTTTGGTAATTGTATTTACTAAAGAGCATACCTCAGCCTTACTAAGCCCTTGTACACACGGTCGGAGATTCCGACAACCAAATCCGTCGGATTTTCTCCGAAACTGTTGCATACACACGGTCGGACGAAGTTGTCGGGAAATCCGATCGTGCAGAACGTGATGACGTTATTACATTACGACGGCACTATGTTCAGGCTAGTAGCCAATAGCTTTGGTGTAGGAATTTGATCTGAGCATGCGTGGCACTTTGTCCGATCGGAATTCTCTACACATGATCGGAGTATGTCCGATGGGAGCATTTTGTCTGAAAATTTTACCAACAAGTTAGAAAATTTGGTCCGTCGGATACTCTGACGGAAACAGTCCGATGGAGACCACACACAGTCGGATTATCCGACAAAACGGTCCGATCGGACACATTCCATCAGAATCTCCGACCGTGTGTACAAGGGCTAAGAATAGCCTGTTTGAAAGTATAATATACTTGCAGCCAGTACATACATTTACTTGTGTGTGTGTGTGTGTGTGTGTGTATATATATATATATATATGTGTGTGTAGCATATTTGACAAGTACAGAATCCCAGTGTATATAAAATAATATGCAAAGTGGTTGGAGGGAAGCTTCAGAATTGGAAAGATGTTTTTATTACAAATTATGCGAGCAGCTCGCGGTTCCTTTTTAAGTCTAATTTGCTTTAACTGGTGTTGAGATGTCATTTTAGCCACAAAGGGAGTACACTGGTTTCAGTGGGGTTGGTTTACCGAATAGGCTGTTCACTTTGCAGGTGAAATTACACTTTACAAGGAAGATTTCCCGGGATTTAGGAGAATGTGGTTAAACGTAACTTTTCAAAAAATACCCAATCACATGCAAGGATATTAACCCCTTACTGCCCGGCTCACACCTATATAAGTCGGCAGAAGGGCACGTACAGGCATATTAACATACCTGTGCATTGCCCTTTAAGAAGCGAGTCAATTGACTTTTTATTGTGAGAAGTATTAGGAGAGCACAACTGTTGTTTGGCACGGAGCAGCAGAACGCAGAACCGGGATATGTACTGAACCAACATGGCTGCCTTCTTGTGCATATATAGTTACAAATGATGCCTAGAAACTCATCTTGGTAACATTATTTAAGCAAAACAAATACTTTTTTTTTTTTTTTTTTTGTAGGAAAAGCATTAAGCATTTGCTTAAAAAAAAAGGCAGATAAAAAAGTAAAATCATTTTGGTGTTAAACTTATTTCAAATTTCAAATAAATAAACCATAGTTTGAAAAATGTTATGACTTTCACACAGATCAAATATTAAAAACTTATATTAATTTTCAAATAAATGTAGCAGAATACATTCTGGCCAACTTATGATAAATTATTTATTAGCAAAGTTTTACAGAAGAAACTAAGGAAAATCTTTTCTTCTTAAGTTTTGGTCTGGTTTCCTCTATATAGTAAAATGAAAAACAAAACAAAAAAACAGTGGTGATTTAATATCACTAAAAGTGAGCTTTATCTGTCTAAAAAAACAAAAAAAATCTATGCCAATAATATGAGTACAGTGTTGCATGGTCAAGTAATTGTCACTCAAAATATCGCAGTGCGGAAAACTGAAAAATGGCCTGGACAGGCAGAAGGGTTTTCTTTTTGTAATCAGAAAATTGTTTATTAAAGATAAACAATGTTAACAATCTAATTAGCAAATCCAGGACAAAATGGTACATGACATTTTACATACCAAAGTACAGCAGTACGTATTCGGGAATATAGATATAGATAAGTGTCATCCAACCCATCTCCAGTATAAAGAAGGGTTTAATATGTAGGTCTTTAAGTGGTTATTAATTAATTATTCCCTTTAACAAAAAGACTGACTAAAAAATTAAAACAATTATTTATTTCAAGCAAAAAGGAGGTCCGAATCTCTCAATTATAGAAAATATCATTTTGGTGTTGACGTATTTTCATTGGTCCTTTCTCATGCTATCTCATTGGTCATTTATTTTTTATTTATTTTTTTATCTTGCAGGCAATGAACCAAGTAAACGGTCTTTATCAAAGACTTATAATGATTTCAGGAATGGGTTGACCAGAACTTATGTGACCTCTGTTATTGGACCGCAGAACACTGACCAATCGAATCAGATAAGTGTACACGTGGGAGATGGTGCTGTTTCAAGGGGATATGTCAATGGACCATTGGACCCCACATTACAGTACAGGTAATGGAGTCGCTTCCACATCCATCCAGTGACCTTGTGTTTAATATTCCATTGTCACAATTGCTTGGGCAACAGGCTGAATCACTGCCAGACTGACTTGGGTTGGAAGGATTTCATTTGAAAAGTTCCTAATACTGATTTTAAGATAGATTTTTAGATATTTACTAGTGATGAAGTGCGAGTTTTCACTTTGGTGAAATTTCAGCAAAAATGTTG
This sequence comes from Lithobates pipiens, assembly GCF_037356315.1. Lineage (NCBI taxonomy): Eukaryota > Metazoa > Chordata > Amphibia > Anura > Ranidae > Lithobates > Lithobates pipiens. The sequence continues at coordinate 4,166,656 of NW_027507786.1, forward strand.
CTATTTCATCAAAATTTAACAACTTAAAGTGGGTCTAAAGCCTCAAAGTTTTTCTCCCTTATTGTATTCTAAAGCAGAGTTTTTTTTTTTTTGTTTTTTTTTGTTCCTAACATTATTGCTAAGGAAATTCAAAAAACAGTATACAATTTTCATGATTGATTTGTTCAATAATAATACATATTTTACTGTAATTATTTATTCCTCCATTTGTGGTAATTTCCATCATGAATGTGGGCATGTGAATAGTGATTGCTTCCTGGAATAGCTTTTGAGAGGTGCATGCTGGGAAACCAGCATGCACCTCTCAATCTCGCGCATGCGCGATTAAACTCCGGCCGTAGCGTAGACTCCTGGGAAATGATGTGCCATCCTGGACTCCTGGGAAATGATGTGCCATCATTTCCCAGGAGCACAGGCAAGGGAGGAAATCACGAGGAGCTCCATGGACCAGGAAGTGGCAGATTACGAGGACTACATAGCAACAGGGCCTTTCTGGTAAGTATAAAAAATGTTTTTCCTCCAAATGTTTTTTTCTAGGTTAAAAGGAGTCTTTTAATGCAAACATTTTTTAGGGTGGAACTCCGCTTTAAGACAAAAATGCCTTCTGTGCTGCAGGAGCCCCCCAGCCCCATCCCTTATTCTTACCTGAGCCCAATCCAGTCCGATACAGTGATGTGCATGAGAGCTGGGGCTCTTGCTACTGTCTCCCTCCTCATTGGGTAGATGGATAGCAGCACCAGCCATTGGCTCTGACTGCTGTCAATCAAGTGTCCTGATAAGGGAGCAGGCCCAAGTCGCCCAGTATGTGTCAACAGATGCAGACTGGGAAGCTCGGGAGCAAGCATGCACATATGCCCCCAGGGGCAAGTGGTAAATATTCATCCCTGGCCAATCCCTATGGCAGGTGGCCCAGATGGTAACTGGGAGCCTGAATAAATACTCAGAGACAGAGAGCAGCAAGGTCTTTTTCCTTAGAAAGAGATCACAGTGTAAAAGGTGCTGCTTGCCCTCTTGCCATGTGCTTGCGGGGCATTAAGGCCTCAGGTAGGCTACCTGGAGATGGAGACAACCAATTTTCCAAGAACATTTGTGAGTACAGACTGGAGAGCGAGATCTTAGAGACTATGGGCTGAGGCCATCCCTCGTGTGTTAGAGTTGGCTGTGTGTGTAAAGGGGACATGGTGTCCAGTGTCCTGAAGAGCTTAGTCTATTTCATTCCCAACAAAAGGGCTTTGCTTGGACTTTCCAGCAGAGGAAGATTAAACTCCTCAAGTTTGCTACAGGCTCATAGTTCTATAGAAGATAAGTGTCCTCTTATGTGTACTTAATTTTGGATTTTCCCACTCAATTCCCTATCCCTATCCAAGCTACCCAAAAATAAAAACACCAAAAAGTATACCCCAGGTCTGTGCATTGAGCCAAAGAGTGACTGTAACCGCATGACTGGCTGAGGGGCAACTATTGGGGAATATATTCTGGGTAATCTACTAGTGGCTCCTCCAGAGGTAGCAGTATACTAATGTAAGCCAGGCCCATCAGGTCAATGTGAGGTCTTATAAAAATTATGTCTGGGGTGGATTTTAAGGTGGAACCCTATGCAAAAGTAAAAAAGGTAGTATGTCTGGTGTGGATTTTAAGGGGGAACCCTATGCAAAAATAAAAAAGTAGCCCCCCCAAAAAAATCCATACCTGACCTTTATTTAAGCATGCAGCATTGCAGACAAGGATAGTGGGAAGAGGAATGTGCGCCCAATAAGTGCACACCCCTCTGGCAAAGCACCTTGCACCCAAGCTGATGAGCTCTATTATGCATAAGGTTTGGTCTCCACTGAATGGGTAAATGTTCAGGCATTTGTCCGAACTCCTGAACAGCTAAGGTTCCTTCAGCCCCCCCCCCCCCCCATTGATATCATGGTAGTCATAGGGCATTGTTAATGAAAGGTTTGACACTTGGGTAAGCATTATGAATGGAGTTGGCTTTGTTCATTCCTCTATGTCAGCCTTTCTCAACCTTTTTAACATGGAGGGATCCTTGAAATATATTTCATGTTTGAAGGAACCCCTGATTAATTATGATATCTACAGCTCACACAGTACATTATCGTGGTGGACAACAGGAAGTAGGTGGACAACAGAAGTCAGGTTACAGATAGCTAAAACGATCATTTGTATCATTGGTTACATATCTGAGAGGTAGAAAGTGTTGATCACTCAAGGAACTCCTGGCAATGTCGGAAAGAACCTTAGGGTTCCATGGAACACTGGTTGAGAAAGGTTCCTCTATGTACCCTGCATGGTGAAAGCTGAGGTTAATGTTGAATACATTTCAGTGAAAGTTACATTTGCTGCAAAAGCATTCCACACAAATAATAAAATCGATTTCTTGACTTTCAGGGTCTACATAGTAGGCTTTATCGAGATAAACTATGATCCAGCCACAGACATTATCAATGAAGATCAATCAACACCAACTGTTACCAACCTCTCTGGTTCTACTTCAACATCTACTACTGTTAGAAGAGGAAAAAGGGGTATATACGTAGTGTAATTTAGTTGTCATTCTTGTTTAACATTTTTAACATTTTCTATGTGTGTTATACATTCTTTAGTTTATCACCTATATCTTTAAGAACATTTGCTGCCTCCCATCTCCCAGTCCTTCTCCACCGCCCAAAACCCTTCCCCTGCACCTGCTTTTTTTCCCAAAAAATGTAATACGCTAAAATAAGTAACCTAAATCCATTCATTTTCTGGGCAGTCCAGTGATGGGTTGAGTCCTTTCTCCTCTTCTCCAACCATGGTGATGGGTGCTAGCACTGACTGGCACTTGCGTAATTATGTGCGCGCTCTGTTCAAGTTGCAGTACCATGGTCTCAGGCTGTTGTAGGGATGCGCCCCCTGGGTTTGGATCTATGACAGCTTGACATGTAAGGAATGGAGTTAAATGACACTGCCTGTCATCCAACCCTGAATTGTACATAACTGGTGGAGGATACAGCCTTTCCTCTTGGACTTATTGAAGCTTACATTTGGAGAATGTTGGAGTCCAAGGACATCTGACCATTGTCACCAGATCTTGTATGAACTAGAAAAATGTTCCTACTTTCAGCTACAATTTATTGTAAGATTCTATAACTTCTTAAAAAGAGGAACGTGGGCTTTCATTTTTTTACATACTTTAACTCTATTTTAAGCTACATGTTCATATAATATGCATTGTCCACATGGTGACAATATTACATCTCAGAAAAACAAAAACTGCAATGTTACTGCTAGTATACTGCTAAAATATACTGTGCTGGGTATGTGACATTGTTCTATTTGTCCCACATTTACATGTCAACTTATCTTTAAATGAAGTTGTGATACTGAATTATTTTACAGGTCATGCAGAGATACCAGGCAGTGTGCAGATTGTTCGCTCATCCTCGAAGGATGCTATGGACATCACCTTTCAAGGTTTTAAGTCTCCATCTGGACCCATAGTGGCTTATGCCATCATTATGACAACCGAATTCCATGGTGGTAACAGCAAACATAATAGAATTATACTAACTAGCAGCATAACTGTGAAACCAAAAATAATTTACACTGACAAGTCCTGCGTTTTTTTAAGGATAACAAGTCTAGATTGTTTTAACTGTAGTGGAGATGTGATATTAGCCACACAGGGAGTGCATTGATTTAAATGCAGAAGTTGACCCATTGACATTCGACCCATAGAATTGCCCTATAAGAAGGATCAGTAATGCACAACCATTCTGGCTTTGTTCATGAACATCTATAATTACAAGTTATGCCTAGAAACATATCTTGATAACATTATTTAACCACTTCAGCCCTGGAAAGTGTTACCCCCTTAACGACCAGGCCATTTTTTTGCAATACGGCACTGCATTACTTTAACTGACAATTGCACAATCATGCTTCATTGTACCCAAATAGAATTTATGTCCTTTTTTTCCTGCAAATAAAGCTTTGTTTTGGTGGTATTTGATCACCTCTGCGGTTTTTATTTTTTGCGTCATAAACAAAAAAAGAGCGACGAGTTTGAACAAAAAAAAATCTATATTTTTTACTTTCTGCTATAAAACATATCCAATTAAAATATGTAAAAAATCTAATTTCTTCATCAATTGTAGACCAATATGTATTCTACATATTTTTGGTAAAAAAAAATCCCAATTAGCGTATATTGATTGGTTTACGCAAAAAAGTTATTGTGTCTACAAACTATGGTATATTTTTATGCCATTTTTATTTTTACTAGTAATGGTCACTGTATAAATGACACTGGCTGGGAAGGGATTAACATCAGGGGTGATCACAGGGTTAAGTGTGCTCCTAGGGAATATTTTACAACTATGTGGGGGATGGACTGACTGGAGGAAGAGAGACATTTGTGTTCCTGTTTACCAGGAACACAAGATCTCTCTCTTCCTGTCTGACAAAAAGATGGTCTGCCTTGTTTACATGGGCAGACCACCATTCTGTCTCTCCAGCGAACAATCGGTGGGTCCCGGCAGCCATCGGCCACTGGACCTGCTGATTGACTCCCACTGTTTCCAATCACAGCGGGAGCAGGTCTCCAGTGGTGCGCATAAGTCATTTTACATGCTGTCCTATTGGTCATTCTTTTTTACCTTGCAGGCAACACAAATTAAGCATTCCCTTAAAAGTCAGAATAAAAATGAAAATAATGATTAGTTTTTTTAAGAAAAAAAAAGGCTGAATCTATCAAATATAGAAAATATCATCAGATTGTTGAAAGTATTTTCTTTGGTCATTTATTACTCTATCCAATTGGTCATTCTCTTTCAACTTTCAGGCCAAAAACCAACTAAGGGATCTTTATCTAAGACTTATAATGATTTCAAGAAAGGATTGACAAGGACCTATGTAACCTCTGTCATTGAGGCGCAGAATATCCAGAGCGCCGACAAACTGAATAAGATAAATGTCCATGTGGGAGATGGGACTGTTTCAAGAGGATACGTCAATGGACCTTTGGACCCCACAAAACCCTATAGGTAATGGAGTTGCTTCCACCTCCATCCAATGAGACACACCTTGTGTTTAAAAATCAAGAATTACATTACTTAGACCCCAGGGTCTGAAAAGTTCCAAATACAGATTTTCAGAAAGATGTCTATAATAATTACTAATGATGAGAAATTTTGTGGATGAAATTTCAGCTAAACTGTTACATTTACTGTAAAATTATTTATCTCAAAAAAATAAGATGGACGCTGATCACTTGACTTACAGGGTCTACATAGTTGGCTTTCGCACTATAAACTTCGATCCAGCCACAAACACCATCAATGAAGATCAATCGACAGCAGCTGTTACCAGCTTCTCTGGTTCTTCGTCAACAACTTCTATTTTTAGAACAGGTACATCCAGCTTCTCTGGTTCTGCTTCATCAACCTCTACTTTTAGAACAGGTACGTCTCATAATGTATTTTCCCGTTAACATTTTCACATTTTCTATTTGTGCTGTGCGTTCTTTAGTTTATCAATTATATATCCTAAAAACATTTATCCTGCCTCCCATCTCCCAGCCTTTCTCTACCCTCCTAAAGCCTTTCTTGTTTTAAAATAACATTTCCTTAAAAAAGTACACTGATCCCATCTGTCTTCTGGCCAGTTCATTGATAGTTTGGGTCCTTTATACTCTTGTCTAGTCCTACTGATTGGTGGCTCTTACTGCAGCACTGACTGTCATCTGCAAAATGATGTGCGTTCCCTTTTCCATGTTGCAGTACCATGAACTAGGGCTGTAGTCATGGTGCACCCCTTGGTGTGGATCCATGACAGCCATGCCTTGGAGGTAAGGGGTTGAATGACTTGGTCTTTCATTCAGGCCTTAAGTAGACATCCATAAATGATGGAGGACACAGCTTGTCCTCTAGAAATAATTACAGCTTCAGTATGGACACAGGGATCTACTGCAGGAATAACAGGTAATAATACAATATTAAAACTGGCACTCAAAAAACCCCCCAAAGAATGCAATAATACTGGTGGTGACAGTCTGCATCAAATATGTAATTTAATTTAATATGTAATGTAAATATGTAATTTTTTTGTAATTCTATTTAGCTGAAACGTACACTTTAAAATTACTTGTGAATGGAGATGTGATAGTGATACTGAATTCTTTTACAGGTCATGCAGAGATATCAGGCAGTGTGCAGATTGTTCGTTCATCCTCAAGGGATGCTATGGACATCACCTTCCAAGGTTTTAAGTCTCCATCTGGACCCATAGTGGCTTATGCCATCATCATGACGACCGATTTAATTGGTAGGCACAGCAAACTTAATAGAAGTATATGGACTAGTTGCATAGCTGTGGAATTGAGAATCATTTAAACTGATTAGTCCTGCAGTTTTTGAAGAATAAGCTTGTCTGGGTCTAATTTGCTTGAACTGTAGTTGACATGTGAGCCACAGAGAGAGTGCATTGGTTTCAATGAGTTGGTAGACTCATAGACTTGGCATAGGCATTGTGAGAAGCATCAGTAAAGCACAACTATTGTGTGACACTTCAAAGCAGATCCAGATATCTAATAAGCTAACGTGGCTTTCTATAATTCAAAGTTATCCCTAGAAACCTATTTTTTAAACATTATTTAAAGAAACCATTGAGCTACCTAAAAATGTATGCAATTCACTTGAAAAAAAAAATTAAAATCTTGATTTTTTTTCCAAGAAAAGGTAAAAAGTGAGTCTGAATCTATGAAATATAAAAAATACCAATTGGTGTTCAATTTATTTTCATTAGTCATTTGACATGCTATCCCATTTGCCATTATCTTTTTGTAACTTGCAGGCAACACACCAACTAAAGGGTCTTTCTCAAAGACATATAATGATTTCAAGAATAGGTTGACCAGCACTTATGTGACCTCTGTCATTGAGCCGCAGAATATCCAGAAGGCTGATCAATTAAATAACATAAGTGTCCACGTGGGAGATGGCACTGTTACAAGGGGATACCTCAATGGACCATTGGACCCCACAAAACACTACAGGTAAGGGAGTTATTTCCACATTCATCCAATGGGACACACGTTGTGTTTAAAATTCAATAATCTCATTGCTCAGACACCAGACTGAAATTAAATTGTTAAATTGACGAGTGGTGTAGGGATTTGAAATGTTCCAAATACAGATTTTCAAGATCTTTATATAATTATAAGTAATGAGCAAAATTGACAGTTTTCACTGTGGTAAAATCTGGGAAACAATTGGGTTATTTTAGCTAAATTTAACAACAAAAGCAAGTGATCCTCAAGTCAATTATAACATGATGATCATGTGGCTTTGCCTATGAAAAGGTTGACACTAGGGTAAGCATTATGGCTAGGGCTTGCTTTATTCATTAAAAAAGCCAATGATCTCAATGCCATCACTTGGATGGTAATCACATCACTTTCCTAGTAAATAAATCCGTGCTTTTTGAAATACCTCTAAGCCAGGGGTCTCAAACTGGTGGCCCTCCAGCTGTTGCGAAATTGCGAAGTCTCATTAGGCATTGCAAGGCTGAGAGTTACAAGCATGACTGCCACAGGCAGGGACATGATGGGACTTGTAGTTTTGCAACAGCTGGAGGGCCACCAGTTTGAGGCCCCTGCTCTAAGCAGTCTATATGGTGAAACTTTGGGTTAATGTCGATGGAATTTCAGTGAAAATTTTACATTTGCCGCAAAATCATTCATTGCAAATACTAAGATGGACTCTGGTCTCTTGACTTTCAGGGTCTACATAGTAGGCTTTACCTCAATAAAATTTGATCCAGCCACAAACACAATCAATGAAGATCAGTCAACAGCAACTGTTACCAGCTTCTCTGGTTCTGCTTCAACAACTTCTACTTTTAGAACAGGTATTTTTCAGATTTTCTATTTGTGATAAATGTTCTTTACTATGTATTTAAATTCTAAACCATATAGGCTGCCTCCCATCCCCTGGTCCTCTTCTATCCCCTAAACTCTTCCCCTTCCCCTACTCCTTGATTAAAATGTAATTCTTTAAAATAAAAATAAAAACTACCCTTAGTTCATCCATCTTCTGACCAGTCCATTCTCCTCCTGTCCAGCCGGTCTATACTGCAGCACTGATTGACATGTGTTTAACAATGTGTGAGCTCTGTTTAGTCTTTCAGTACTATGGGCTCGGGCTTTTGCAATGATGGTCCCCTGGGGGTGGGGGGGGGGGTCTAGATCCATGGCTGCCTTGGTTCAGAGGTCAGGGGTTAAATGACATGGCCTTTCATCCAGACCTGAAGTGGAAATCTGCAAATGGTGAAGAAGGACACAACCTGTACCCAGGGAATAATTACAACATAAACTTGGAGACGGTCAGAGTCCAATGTTATCTGAGCATCCCATCACTAGATCTGTCTAACTAGAAAGCTTTTCCTACTTTTAAACTTTCAGCTACAATTTATTTTAAGTTGCTTTAACTGATTCAATGTATTAGTTAAAGTTGGGCTTTAATTTGGAAGCTGTCACCTTTGCCTCTATTTAATCTACAGCTGCCATGATGCTGCACATGTGATCAGTTTTAGCACCAACCATTTCATGGTTTGACAGTTTGGTTGAGAGTACAACCAATGGGAGTGTTACATTTCCAGCACGTGCCAAAAATGAAACAGTGATTTGAAACTTGATGGGTTTACTTCCGCTTTAACTTACCTGTTAATGGAGATCCGATACTAACATTGAATTATTTTATAGATCATGCAGAGATGCCAGGCAGTGTGCAGATTGTTCGCTCAGCCTCGAGAGATGCTATGGACATCACCTTTCCAAGTTTTAAGTCTTCATCTGGACCCATAGTAGCTTATGCCATCATCATGACAACCGATATACATGGTAGGAGTATAAAAAAATGAATAGAATGATATGGATTAGTAGCATAGATGTGAAATTGAAAATCATTTAAATTGATTACATGTAAATTCAATACGAAAGTGTAGCGCTAAAGACCTGAACTAAGTGACCCATCAATATTCTTTTAGTGTTCCTTATAATAAGGACATAAAATTGCATAAACACCAGGAATAAAAATTATATTAACCACTTGGGATCCGCGCTATTGCCGAATGACGGCATTAGCGCGGACCTAGATTGCCGGGACTACGTCTATTGACGTAGTCCCGGTTACGAGCGGCCTGCGCGCCCCCTGAGGGGCGCGCGCGGCGCGCTCCCTGAGGGGCGCGCGCGGCGCGCTCTGTGATCGGCGAGTCCGTGAGACTCGCCTGATCACCGATCCGTGTAAGGGGTCGATCCCGACCCCTTATCACGTGATCAGCTGTCAGCCAATGACAGCTGATCATGTGATAAAACGGAGCCGGTAATCGGCTAGTAAAAAAAAAGCCGATCGCCGGCGGCCGTGTTCGGGACATCAGTCCCGATCACGGCCAGCAATTCAAGCGGACACCTGCCCCCTGCCAGTGCCCACCTGCCACCCGCAGTGCCATCCTGAAATAAAGTAAGTGCCCCCCTGTCAGTGCCACCCAGCAGTGCCCATAGTGCCTACAGTGCCACCCAGCAGTGCCCACAGTGCCACCCAGCAGTGCCCACAGTGCCACCCACAGTGCCAAACACAGTGCCACCCACAGTGCCACCCAAAATCTGCCTCAAAGGTGCTGCACCCCAGTGCCGCCCATCAGTGCCCAGCAGTGCCGCCCATCAGTGCCCAGCAGTGCCACCTATCAGAGCCACCTATCAGTGCCACCTATCAGTGCCCATCAGTCCCATCTATCTGTGGTACCTATCAGTGCCCATCCGTGCCACCCATCCGTGCCACTTATCCGTGCCACCCATCCGTGCCATCTTATCTGTGCCCATCTTTGCCCATCAGTGCCGCCTTATCTGTGCCCATCGGTGCCGCCTTATCTGTGCCTATTAGTGCCGCCTTAACTATGCCTATCAGTGCCCACCAATGCAGCCCATCAGTGCCCACCAATGCAGCCCATCAGTGCCCACCAATGCAGCCCATCAGTGCCCACCAATGCAGCCTATCAGTGCCGCCTAATCAGCGCATTTCAATGAAGGAGAAAAATGACCCGTTTGCAAAATTTTATAACAAACTATTAAAACATCAGTTTTTTTTTTTTTTTTTGCATCTTTTTTTGTTTGTTTAGCAAAAAATAAAACTCCGAGCTGTAACTAAATACCACCAAAAGAAAGCTCTATTTGTGGGAAAAAAATGATAAAAATTTCATTTGGGTACAGTGTTGTATGACCGCGTAATTGTCACTCAAAGTGCATCAGCGCTGAAAGCTGAAAATTGGTCTGGGACTGAGGGGGGTTTAAGTGCCCAGTAAGCAAGTGGTTAAACAATCATTTAGAATTATGAAATCAAATAACAAACATTCGTGCATATACAATTATGTAAGCAAAAATAAAGTGATTCAAAAATCCAGAAATCCTAAAGTAAAAAGAAACAAACAGATCAGCAAAGTCTCTTATGTAAAACAATCCAATCCCACGTTGTGTGGTCAAAGTCACATTCCACCTTCCTTAGACATGAGAAACATGCAGACACCACTACGTGTACGAGGACGAAACGCGTCGGGACTCTACTGCAGCCGAATTTTTATTGAAAAAGCGCTTGATTCACTGTACAAATGTGAGTTTATTACCTTTTTTTTATTAAAAGGTTTTTTTAAATGTAATTACACTATTTGGCTCCATCTTCTTATTACATGTATCCATAATTGTATATGCACGAATTTTTGTTATTTCATTTCATGATTCTAAATGATTGTTTAATATCATTTTTATTCCTGGTGTTTATGCTATTTTATGTCCTTATTATAAGGAACACTAGAAGAATATTGATGGGTACCACATAAGGTTATGTCACTTAGTTCAGGTCTTTAGCGCTACACTTTCGTATTGAATTTACATGTTTTCACCTTGAAATATCCTTTTTGGTGTGTTAGCAGCTTCTTTTTCTTATTTTTTGGATAGCGCAGTGTTTACTGTTTTTTATTTAAATTGATTAGTCTTGCAATTTTTGAAGTATAAGCATGTCTGAGTCTAACTTGCTTTAATTGTAGTTATGATGTGATATTAGCCTGACAGAAAGGGCTTTTGGTTTCAGTGGGTTGGTTGACTCATAGACTCGCATTGTGAGAAGGAATCAGTAAAGCACAAGCATTGTGTGACACTGCAAAGCAGAAAGTAGATCCAGGATACATAATGGGCTAACATGGCTTCCTTCATGCACATTTATAATTACAAAAATTTCCTAGAAACATACTTTCCTTTTTATAACATTATTTAAATAAAACAAAACATTTTTATAGAGTTACCTAACACGTTAAGCAGTACCTTGAAAAAAAAAAAAATTTAAATGAAAATAGTGGGGGTTTATTTTAAGAAAAGGGGAGGCTGAATCTATCAAATAGATAGAAAATACAATTTGGGATTGAATTTTAATTAGTCATTTGTCATGTGATCTCATTTGTCATTATTTTTCTAACTTGCAGGCAACACACTAACTAAAGGGTCTTTATCAAAGACTTATAATGATTTCAAGAATGGGTTGACCAGGAGTTATGTGACCTCTGTCATTGAGCAGCAGAATATCCAGCGGAATCAGATAAGTGTCCACGTTGGAGATGGCACTGTTTCAAGGGGATACGTCAATGGAGCTCTGGACCCCACAAAACATTACAGGTAATGGAGTTGCTTCCACATTCATACAACGGGAAAAACTTTGTGTTTTAAAAATCAATATTAGCTTTGCTCAGACACTAGACTGAATCTTTGCTAAATTGAGCAGCAGTGTAGGGATTTGAATAGTTGCAAATACAGAGTTTCATAAAGACCCCTATATAATAATTAATAGCTTTTACCAAAATTATCAGTGTTCACATTAGTGAAATTTCAGTAATAAATGGGCCATTTTAGCAAAATCTAACAACAAAAACAAGTGAGCCTCAAGTCAGTTATAAGATGGTGACCATATGGCGTTGTGTATCAAAGGGATAGAACTAGGGTAAGCATTATGAGTAGAGTTGGCTTTGTTCGTAAAATCACAATGTCAGCACTAAGGTGGTGATCACTTGGACTCCTAGAAAACAAATCCATGTTTTTTGGTATTTGGTTAATGTAGATCAGCCTTTCTCAACCTTTTCCACACAGAGGAACCCTTGAAATAGTTCTCTGGTCTCGGGGGAACCCCTGCTAAAAGTTTTAAATCTACAACTCATGATACATTAGTGTGATGGTCAGTGGGAAGAATGGTCCTTACACTTGTGATCATTCGGAAGAATTACCTCCTTACAGATAGCTAAAAAGATGAATGGTGTCAGTGGGAACTTATCTGAGAGGCAGAAATTGCTCAATCCTGAAGGGACCCCTACAACCTCTGGAGGAACCCTAGGGTTCCACGGAACTCTGATTGAGAATCGCTGATGTAGATGATATTTCAGTGAAATTATTACTTTTGCTGCAAAATCATTCCTACCAAATAATGCATGTGGATCTTTTGACTTTCAGAGTCTACATAGTTGGCTTTACAGCAATAAACTTTGATCCAACCACAAACACCATCAATGAAGATCAGTCAACATCAACTGTTTCCAGCTTCTCTGGTTCTGCTTCAACAACTTCTACTTTTAGATCAGGTATATATGTTTTGTAATATGTTTACAGTTAACATTTTTCATTTTTGCTATTTATGATAAATGTTCTTTAATCATTATTTAAATCGTAAACAATATCTTGTGTCTCCCGTCTCTCTGGTCCTCTCCTACTCTCCGAAACTGTTCCCCTGCTCCTTGTTTTAAAATGAAATTCTTTTAAAAAGAACCCTAATCTTCTGGCCAGTCTAGTGATGGGCAGGGTCCATTTATCTCCTGTTCGGCCATGGTGATGGACGGCTCGTACTGCAGCACTCATTTACATATGCATAATAATGTGTGAGCTCTTTTCAGTGTTTCAGTACTATGGGCTCAGCCTGTTGCAATGATGGCCTTTCATCCAGGCCAGAAGTAGGCATCCGTAAATAGTGAAGAATGACACAACCTGTACCCAGGGAATAATTACAGATTCAATTTGCAGACAGTCAGAGCCCGAGGTTACCTGAGCACCCAGTCTCCAGATCTTTCTAACTAGAAAGCTTTTTCTACTTTTACATTTTCAGCTACACTTTATTTTAAGTTGCTTTCACTGCTTAAAAGTATTATCTGAAGTTGGGCTTTAAATTGTTTGTCACCCATTTTAAGTCCATTTAATGCTACTTGTCCATCTAAACTACTCTTGTCTACATGGTGACAACGCTGCTGCCACATTTCATAGAATACCAATTAGCCTTGTCACTCTGATGAAAGGAAACAGAAACAATGGTTAGAATTGTTACTCAGAAAAATAAAGACTACAGAGTTACTGCTTGTTACAGACTGCATCGTATATATTAGGGGTCTCCAAACTGCGGCCCGAGAGCCAGATGTGGTCCTTTGCTAGCCTTTATCCAGCCTTTGGGGCACTATTCCTCCCACTGACACCAGCAATGGGGCACTATGTCTTCCACTGATACCAATGATGGGATACTATTCCTCCTACTAATACCAATAATGGGACGCTTCTCCTCCTACTGACCACCAACCCTGAGGCCATGTTTATTCTCACTGATGTTGGGCTCGGGACATTTTCTACCCCCGCTGGCCACAATCCAGCCCTCCTAAAGTCTGAAGGACAGTAGACTGGCCTTTTGTTTGAAAAGTTTGGAGACCCTGGATATATATTATTCTTTTATTTAGCCAAATCTACATTTTAACTCACCTATAAATGGAGATGTGACATTGATAGTGAATTATTTTACAGGTCATGCAGAGATACCAGGCAGCGTGCAGATTGTTCGCTCATCCTCGAGGAATGCTATGGACATCACCTTCCAAAGTTTTAAGACTCCATCTGGACCCATAGTGGCTTATGCCATCATCATGACAACTGATTTATTTGGTAGGAAAAGTAAACTTAACAGAAATATATGATCCAGCAGCCAAACTGTGAAACTGACAATCTTTTAAACTGAATAGCCATATATTTTTTGAATAATAGGCATATCTGAGTCTAGTTATGGCTAGAAACATTTGAAAACATTATTTAAACATATCCTTTTAATAGGGTTACCTAAAATTGAAAGCAATTCCTTGAAAAATACAGAGATTAAAATGAAAAAAAAAATTTAAAGAAAGAAAGTGAGGCCGAATCTACCAAATATAAAAAATATAACTTAGTGTTGAAAGTGTTTTCATTATTCACTTGTCACACTATCCCATTGGTTATTCTTTTTGCAACTTACAGGCAACACACTAACTAAAGGTTCTTTAGCAAAGACTTATAATGATTTCAAGAATGGGTTGACCAGTACCTATGTGACCTCTGTCATTGAGCCACAGAACATCCAGAATGCTGACCAATTGAATCAGATAAGTGTCCATGTTGGAGATGGTACTGTTTCAAAGGGATACGTCAATGGACCTCTGGACCCCACGAAAAATTACAGGTAATGGAGTTGCTTCCACATTCATACAACGGGAAAAATTTTGTGTTTAAAAATCAATACTAGCTTTGCTCAGATGCTAGACTGAATCTTTGCTAAATTGAGCAGCAGTGTAGGGAATTTAATAGTTCCAAATACAGAGTTTCATAAAGACCCCTATATAATAATTAATAGCGCTTGGCAAAATTGTCAGTGTTCCCATTAGTGAAATTTCAGTAATAATTGAAAAATAGAGAGAACCCCCTAGGTATGGGACTTTATAGGTACTACCATATTAGTATAAAAAGATTTATTATACAAAAAATACATAGTTATAATATCAAAAAATCATATTAATAATCAAGGATGCATAGCAATATACAAAAAATCATGGATAAGTGTGATGGAGCAACTCAAACCCTACGACGTTTCAGAGATTAATTATATTCTCCTTCATCAGGGGTTTTTTGTTCAGGTAACACCATATCTAAAAGATTTAAACAAAAAAATCAATCAGAAAAATCGCAACCAAGATTGTTATAATATCATTCGCTAATATAATACACAAACTTACATCCTAATCACTAGATAGGTACATTTTAGCATCCAAAACAGTTCTAAAATAAATGCAGAAGAGACATCATGATGCAGGGCCCACTGCTAATCCCATCCATCCAGATATTATTTGAAGAGTATATAAATGGTGCATCAGCAAGAAGAAAAAAAGAATTTGTAAAGCGGAAGGGAAAAATGTTGTAGCCCCCCGCTATTTCACCTATCCTGTCTGCCACACTGCAGTCCAAAAAATTGGACCGACAGGGGGTCTACATGTGCACTTGGGCCAGAAAACGCTGGAGAATCTGCAGGGGAAGCAAACAGAAAGACAACACTAATACATATTAATTTAATATTGTATACAGAGGAATGCATATCATAATGTAAATGCAGGCTCACCTTAGTCAAAAAGTGATGTCGCTAACAGGCCACTGATACACAGGAGAGGGACGCATCAGAGGCCCCGGGGTCCCATAAAATTGTGCCCACTGGCAGGTAAAAAACAAAAGAGAAAAATAATTCAATATGTATAATATATAAATATATATTATATATTTTAAATCCCATAGGGGAAATGCAATACAGCAAATTATTAGACATGTGCAGACTAGAATATTTCGTTTCGTTTTTTCGTTTTCGTCCGTAAATTTTATTTATTTAGTTACTCCCGAAATTCGTTTTTATTTATTTCGTTTTTCGTGCAAAAATTGCATTCGTCCGAAAATCCACATGAATTACGGTCGAATCTGTCTTGGAAGGCTTATGGTATCTGTCGAATGGATAAAGAAGATTCGATGGAGCTGCTAAACTATATAGCCTATAGGCGGAGCATTCGATTGCCGAAATGTACGATTGCAGTGTCGTATAGTTGCGACGATCCCGTCGAATATTATTATAAACGTGCAACGATCCCGTCGAATATTATTATAAACATGTAACGATCCCGTCGAATATTATTATAAACGTGCAACGATCCCGTCGAATATTATCATTATTTTTTTTTAATTTACTTCCCCCACCCAATTCCAGTATCGTTTCTCTCTGTCGATTCTGTTCTCTCTATGTCGAATATTTACTCTCTGTCGAAGCTTTTCTATATAATAGGACTAATAGAGGTAAACGAAACTTAGGCACATTCGACCACAGGTTCAATAGACATATGGAGTCACGTCGAATCTCCTATTCTATATCGAACGGTCACTTCGAATCTCCTATTCTATATCGAACTGTTGTAACAACGAAAACGAAAAAAAGGATTTATTTATGTCGGATCTTTCGTTTTTCGGAATCTGCACTTTCGTTATCGTTTGTCAAAACGAAAACGAAAATACCTGAAATTCGGACGAAAATGCATTCGGACGAAAACGAATGCACATGTCTACAAATTATATGGCCGGATGAATATGCATACAACACGGCATATCCACATTAATCCATCCATCCATAGGGACAATAATGTTAGCACCCAAAAAAACAGCAAAAATACCTGCACAGAAAGGGTTCAAATCGTGGTCCCCCAGGTAAACCCAGATCAACGTCCATCTCCCAGCCCTGTCAGACCTGCACTGAAGCAGAGCTTAAGTAGTAAAACAGACACAGCTGATCGGTCACAAACGCCGATCAGCTGTGTATCCAGCTGCCCCTGAACACTCCTCCCAAGGCAGGCTCCGTGAGATGACGTCGCTCCCCACCTCCACACTGTGCAGGCGCCGCACACACAGCACGCATGCGCGCACAGCGAAAGGGCAAAATGCCAGTCCGCTTGAACGCCACATGCGCGCTGACGTCACCACACCAGCACAGCGGAGGGCCACGCCGCAGGGTCAGCCCACCAGCGCAGAGAGTCACGGCCAAAATGGCCATGAGAGCCAGTGGGGAGAAAACAAAAAACACCAGATGATAATGGTGAAAGATCCCTCCTCACTGTATACCTCAGACGGGGCTATCTCCCCGCGCCGGGCGCACATGAAAGAGACAGGGAACAAAATATAGGGAAATAAATAACTATATAAAAAAAAAAACAAGACTACAATTGAATACAAACAATGTATATAGTCTCTGGAGGAAGGAATAAAGTGGAACCCCGCGTCAGTGTCTCCACCACAAAGGGCAGAGAAATAGTAAACCAAGCAAAACAAAAACAAACCAGAATAAATTAAATGAAACAGAATAAATACATAATTGTCTTCTGATATGGATATAGTATAAGAGATAAGGAAACTCAGTATACATAAGGAAGATCCAATGGGGCAACAGTAAAGATTGCTCATATATTACTGGGTCAAAAGGGAATAAATGTGCTCGCACCATAGATCCCGATTATTTCTCCATTCATCCCGAACTGAATCCCTCCAAAAGTGGTCTAAAGCAAACGGCCTCATTGAGGCCAGGGGGGCAGGTGGCCCTCAAATTGTATATCCACCTAAGTTCGAGCTGGGGGAGACTTTTGTTCCAGTCCTCTCCCCTCAGACTAGGGTGGATACGGTCCAAAATCAAGAATTTAACCCTAGGCAAAATTCCCAGATGGACTAGGGTGGTGTGTCTCCCTAACGGCAGGTCAGGATTACAGACCTGCATACTACGATTGTGGCGTTAGGCTCTCTTCCAAAAGGGGAGCTTGGTTTTCCCAATATAGAAGCAGCCACAATCACATTGGAGGAGATACACCACCCCAAATGTATGGCAATTCGCAAAATGGCGAGCTTTAAAAGTTTGACCATTGGGCAAAGTGGGATTTTTACTGGTGTTCATGTATCAACAGTACCCACATGCACCACACATGAAAGTGCCCTTATATTTACAATGTTCACTCGCTTCTTTTTCCCTATATTCGCTCTTGACTAATCTGGAAGCAACAGATGTTGCCCTCCTAAAGGTAAAAAGGGTACATCTGAGATTAAACGACCAAGTTGAGGGTCCATTTTGAGGGTATGCCAGTATTTTGAAACAATCTTGCGGATATCAATATGTTGATTACAATATTTTGTTATGATTCTAAGGGGGTTGTCCTGACTGGGAGGTCATGGGAGTATAAAATATCCTGTCTAGTTCGAGTTGTGGCCCGACGGAATGCCTTTTTGAGAGACGTGTTCGATTACCCCCTCAGGAGAAGCCTGTGTCTCAATTTGTCTGCCTCTGTTTTGAAAATTACATCTTCCGTACAGTTACGTGTTACCCTTAAATATTGGCTGTATGGTATAGACCTGATTAGGGTCTCAGGGTGAAAGCTAGAAGCATGCAGGATATTGTTTCCTGCCGTTTCTTTACGATAAATGCTACTACCCAGGGTACCATCCTCATTCCTGGATACTTGAACATCGAGGAATGAGATGGTGTGGGTATTTGATGACATAGTAAAAGTAAGATTGAATTCATTACGATTCATTCTTGCTAGGCATTGACTCAATAATTCTAGTGGGCCGTCCCAAATGGTGAAAATTTCATCAATGTACCTAAACCACACCAAAAAGTGGTCTGTGTACATTGATAAGTCATCACCATTTAGGAACATGTGTTCCCACTCCCCTAGGTACAGGTTGGCATACGACGGGGCACAGCAAGTCCCCATCGCAACCCCCTGCACCTGGAGGTAGTGGGAACCATTAAAGGTAAAGACATTATGATGTAGGATATAATCAAGGAGAGACAGGATAAATTCATTATACCCCCAGTCCACATCACTACATTGATAGATGGTATACTTCACAGCAGCCACCCCCTTGTCATGGGGGATGGAGCTATAAAGCGCCTCCACATCGATAGTTACAAGATGAGCACCCCTGGCAATCACCAAATTCTGAATAATCTTGAGAAAAGGGATTGTATCCTTTCCATATGATTGTAAACCGATGACAAATGGTTTAAGATGCTCATCAATGAGCCTACTGGCATTTTCACTAATGGTACACCTTCATAGCAGATATATTTCAGATAGCTTTGTTTAATTTCAGTAATAATTGGGCCATTTTAGCAAAATCTAACAACAAAAACAAGTGAGCCTCAAGTCAATGATAAGATGGTGACCATTAGACATGTGCAGAGTAAAATATTTCGTTTCGGAATTTCGTTTTCGTCTGAAAACTTAATTTATTTAGTTACTCCCGAAATTCGTTTTTATTTATTTCATTTTTCGTTCAAAAATTGCATTCGTCCGAAAATCCACATGAATCACGGTCGAATCTGTCTTTGAAGGCTTATGGTGTCTGTCGAATGTATAAAGAAGATTCGACGGAGCTAGTATATAGCATACTTTAGAACCCTATTAAAGTCTATGGGACTCCAACGTTCAAAATCTAAAGTGCTCATTTTAAAGGCTAATTTGCAAGTTACTGTCCTAAAAAGTGTTTGGGGACCCGGGTCCTGCCCCAGGGGACATGTATCAATGCAAAAAAAAGTTTTAAAAACGGCCGTTTTTTCGGGAGCAGTGATTTTAATAATGATTAAAGTGAAACAATAAAAGTGTAATATTCCTTTAAATTTCGTAGGGGGGGGTTGTCTATAGTATGCCTGTGAAGGGGCGCATGTTTCCCGTGCTTAGAATTGTCCCTGCACAAAGTGTCATTTATGCAGGAAAAAAAGTCCTTTAAAATCACTCGCAGCTATAATGAATTGTCGGCTCCCGTAATACAGAGAACACTCATTGAAAGTCATTGATAAAAAAATAAATAAATAAATAAATAAAAAAAAGCGTGGGGGTCCCCCAAATTCAATTACCAGGCCCTTCAGGTCTGGTATGGATATTAAGGGGAACCCTGCCTCAAATTTAAGAAAAAATTTGACGTGGGGTTCCCCCTAAATATCCATAACCAGACCCTTCAGGTCTGGTATGGATATTAAGGGGAACCCCGCGTCAAATTAAAAAAAAAAATTGACGTGGGGTTCCCCCTAAAAATCCATACCAGACCCTTTATCCGAGCACGCAACCTGGCAGGCCGCAGGAAAAGAGGGGGGGACGAGAGAGCGGCCCCCCCTCCCTCCTGAACCGTACCAGGCCACATGCCCTCAACATTGGGAGGATGCTTTGGGGTCTGTGACCCCTCAAAGCACCTTGTCCCCATGTTGATGAGGACAAGGGCCTCATCCCCACAACCCTGGCCGGTGGTTGTGGAGGTCTGCGGGCGGGGGGCTTATCAGAATCTGGAAGCCCCCTTTAACAAGGGGACCCCCAGATCCCGGCCCCCCCCTGTTTGAAATGGTAAGGGGGTACAAAAGTACCCCTACCATTTCACAAAGAAAGTGTAAAAAATGTTTAAATAAAACAAACACACTTTTGAAAAATTCCTTTATTAAAAATAAAAAAATAAAAAAAAGATTCCAGCGGCGGTAATCCACTCTTGCTATCCATCGACGGACGGTCATATCTCCAGCGATGTCTCATGTCATCCAGCGCAGCGCAGCATCCTTCTTCTGTCTCCGTGGAGGAGACACTACAGACATTCCGGCGGCTGACGTTTGTTATATACGGAGGGCGGGGCCACCCGTCACCTGACCCCGCCCCCCTCTGACGCAAGGGGAAACCCGGGGTTCCCCGTGACGTAGGGGTGACCCCGCCCCCCTCTGATGTAACGGAAACCTGCCTGTGTTACATCAGAGGGGTGCGGGTCACCCCTACGTCACAGGGAACCCCGGGTTTCCCCTTGCGTCAGAGGGGGGCGGGGTCAGGTGACGGGTGGCCCCGCCCTCCGTATATAACAAACGTCAGCCGCCGGAATGCCTGTAGTGTCTCCTCCACGGAGACAGAAGAAGGATGCTGCGCTGCGCTGGATGATATTAGACATCGCTGGAGAGATGACCGTCCGTCGATGGATAGCAAGAGTGGATTACCGCCGCTGGAATCTTTTTTTTATTTTTTTATTTTTAATAAAGGAATTTTTCAAAAGTGTGTTTGTTTTATTTAAACATTTTTTACACTTTCTTTGTGAAATGGTAGGGGTACTTTTGTACCCCCTTACCATTTCAAACAGGGGGGGGGCCGGGATCTGGGGGTCCCCTTATTAAAGGGGGCTTCCAGATTCTGATAAGCCCCCCGCCCGCAGACCTCCACAACCACCGGCCAGGGTTGTGGGGATGAGGCCCTTGTCCTCATCAACATGGGGACAAGGTGCTTTGAGGGGTCACAGACCCCCAAAGCATCCTCCCAATGTTGAGGGCATGTGGCCTGGTACGGTTCAGGAGGGAGGGGGGGCCGCTCTCTCGTCCCCCCCTCTTTTCCTGCGGCCTGCCAGGTTGCGTGCTCGGATAAAGGGTCTGGTATGGATTTTTAGGGGGAACCCCACGTCAATTTTTTTTAAAATTTGACGCGGGGTTCCCCTTAATATCCATACCAGACCTGAAGGGTCTGGTTATGGATGTTTAGGGGGAACCCCACGTCAAATTTTTTCTTAAATTTGAGGCAGGGTTCCCCTTAATATCCATACCAGACCTGAAGGGCCTGGTAATTGAATTTGGGGGACCCCCACGCTTTTTTTTTTTATATTTATTTATTTATTTTTTTATCAATGACTTTCAATGAGTGTTCTCTGTATTACGGAGCCGACAATTCATTATAGCTGCGAGTGATTTTAAAGGACTTTTTTTCCTGCATAAATGACACTTTGTGCAGGGACAATTCTAAGCACGGGAAACATGCGCCCCTTCACAGGCATACTATAGACAACCCCCCCCCCTACGAAATTTAAAGGAATATTACACTTTTATTGTTTCACTTTAATCATTATTAAAATCACTGCTCCCGAAAAAACGGCCGTTTTTAAAACTTTTTTTTGCATTGATACATGTCCCCTGGGGCAGGACCCGGGTCCCCAAACGCTTTTTTGGACAGTATCTTGCAGAATCTTTTCTCTCTGTCAAATCTTTTTTCTCTGTCGAATATTTTCTCTATATAATCTTGGACTAATAGAGGTAAGGTTAGGCACATTCGAACACAGGTTCTATAGACACAGATTGTTGTCAGAGTCATGTCGAATCTCCTATTCTATATCGAACTGTTGTAACAATGAAAACGAAAATAAAGCATTTATTTATGTCGGATCTTTCGTTTTTCGGATTTTGTGCTTTCGTTATCGTTTGTCAAAACGAAAACGAAAATAGCTGAAATTCGGACGAAAATGCATTCGGACGAAAACGAATGCACATGTCTAGTGACCATATGGTGCTGTGTATCAAAGGGATAGAACTAGGGTAAGCATTATGAGTAGAGTTGGCTTTGTTCATCAATCACGATGTCAGCACTAAGATGGTGATCACTTGGACTCCTAGGAAACAAATCCATGTTTTTTGGTATTCCTCCAAGCTGTCTTCATGGTGAAACATGAGGTTAATGTAGATCAGCCTTTCATAACCTTTTCAACACAGAGCAACCCTTGAAATAATTCTCTGTTCTCGGGAACCCCTGCTAAAAATTTGAAATGTACAACTCATGATACATTAGTGTGGTGGTCAGTGGGAAGAATGGTCCTTACACTTGTGGTCATTGGGAAGAATTACCTCCTTACAGATAGCTAAAAAAGATGAATGGTGTCAGTGGGAACTTATCTGAGAGGCAGAATTTGCTCAATCCTGAAGGGGCCCCAGCAACCTCTGGAAGAACCCTAGGGTTCCACGGAACCCTGATTGAGATTCGCCGATGTAGATGATATTTCAGTGAAATTATTATGTTTGCTGCAAAATCATTCCTACCAAATAATGCATGTTGATCTTTTGACTTTAAGGGTCTACATAGTTGGCTTTACAGCAATAAACTTTGATCCAACCACAAACACCATCAATGAAGATCAGTCAACATCAACTGTTTCCAGCTTCTCTGGTTCTGCTTCAACAACTTCTACTTTTAGAACAGGTATATATGTTTTGTAATATATTTACAGTTAACATTTTTCATATTTGCTATTTGTGATACATTTTCTTTAATCATCACTTAAATCGTAAACAATATCTTGTGCCTCCCGTCTCTCTGGTCCTCTCCTACTCTCCGCAACTGTTCCCCTGCTCCTTGTTTTAAAATGAAATTCTTTTAAAAAGAACCCTAATCTTCTGACCAGTCTAGTGATGGGCAGGATCCATTTATCTCCTGTCCGGCCATGGTGATGGATGGCTCGTACGGCAGCACTCATTTACAGGTGCATAATAATTTGTGAGCTCTTTTCAGTGTTTCAGTACTATGGGCTATGGGCTCAGTCTGTTGCAATGATGGACCCCCCAGGGGGTAGATCCATGACTGAATTGGCTAAGAGGTAAGGGGTTAAATGACATGGCCTTTCATCCAGGCCTGAAGTAGGCATCCTTAAATAGTGAAGAATGGCACAACCTGTACCCAGGGAATAATTATAGATTAAATTTGTAGACAGTTAGAGTCCGAGGTTACCTGAGCACCCCAGTCTCCAGATCTGTCTAACTAGAAAGCTTTTTCTACTTTTACATTTTCAGCTACAATGTATTTTAATTTGCTTTCACTGCTTAAAAGTATTAGCTGAAGTTGGGCTTTAATTTGTTTGTCACCCATTTTAAGTCCATTTAATGCTACATGTCCATCTAAACTACCCTGTCTACATGGTGACAACGCTGCTGCCAGATTTCATTGAAGACCAATTAGCCTTGTCAGTCTGATAAAAGGAAGCAGAAACATAAGGAATCTACAATTGTTACTCAGAAAAATAAAGACTAGAGTTACTGCTTGTTACAGACTGCATCATATATATTAGGGGTCTCCAAACTGCGGCCGAGGGCCAGATGTGGCCCTTTGCTAGCCTTTATCCAGCCTTTGGGGCACTATTCCTCCCACTGTTACCAGCAATGGGGCACTATGTCTTCCACTGATACCAATGATGGGACGCTTCTCCTCCTACTGACCACCAACCCTGAGGCCATGTTTATTCTCACTGATGTTGGGCTCGGGACATTTTCTACCCCCGCTGGCCACAATCCGGCTCTCCTAAAGTCTGAAGGACAGTAGACTGGCCCTTTGTTTGAAAAGTTTGGAGACCCAGGATATATATTATTCTTTTATTTAGCCAAATCTACATTTTAACTCACCTATAAATGGAGATGTGACACTGATAGTGAATTCTTTTACAGGTCATGCAGAGATACCAGGCAGCGTGCAGATTGTTCGCTCACCCTCGAGGGATGCTATGGACATCACCTTCCAAAGTTTTAAGACTCCATCTGGTCCCATAGTGGCTTATGCCATCATCATGACAACTGATTTATTTGGTAGGAAAAGTAAACTTAACAAAAGTATATGATCCAGCAGCCAAACTGTCAAACTGACAATCTTTTAAACTGAACATCCATACATTTTATGAATAATAGGCATATCTGAGTCTAGTTTTCTTTAACTGTAGTTTAAATATGATATTAGCCACACAGGGAGTGCATTGGTTTCAATGGGGAAATAAACTCATAGACTTTCCCTGTGAGGAAGATTAGAAAGACAACCATTGTGTGACACTACAGAGCAGAAAGTAGATCCAGGATATGTAATGAACTAACATGGCTTCCTTTATGTGCATTTATAATTACAAGTTATGGCTAGAAACATTTTAAAACATTATTTAAACAGATCCTTTTAATAGGGTTACATAAAATTGAAAGCAATTCCTTGAAAAATACAGAGATTAAAATAAAAAATAAAAAAAATGTCAAGAAAGAAAGTGAGGCCGAATCTACCAAATATAAAAAATATAATTTAGTGTTGAAAGTTTTTTCATTATTCACTTGTCACGCTATCCCATTGGTTATTCTTTTTGCAACTTACAGGCAACACACTAACTAAAGGTTCTTTAACAAAGACTTATAATGATTTCAAGATTGGGTTGACCAGTACCTATGTGACCTCTGTCATTGAGCCACAGAACATCCAGAATGCTGACCAATTGAATCAGATAAGTGTCCATGTTGGAGATGGTACTGTTTCAAGGGGATACGTCAATGGACCTCTGGACCCCACGAAAAATTACAGGTAATGGAGTTGCTTCCACATTCATACAACGGGAAAAACATTGTGTTTAAAAATCAATACTAGCTTTGCTCAGACACTAGACTGAATCTTTGCTAAATTGAGCAGCAGTGTAGGGATTTGAATAGTTGCAAACACAGATTTTCATAAAGATCCCTATATAATAATTAATAGCTTTTACCAAAATTGTTAAATTTCAGTAATAAATGGGCCATTTTAGCAAAATCCAACAACAAAAACAAGTGAGCCTCAAGTCAGTTATAAGATGGTGACCATATGGCGTTGTGTATCAAAGGGATAGAACTAGGGTAAGCATTATGAGTAGAGTTGGCTTTGTTCGTAAAATCACAATGTCAGCACTAAGGTGGTGATCACTTGGACTCCTAGGAAACAAATCCATGTTTTTTGGTATTTGGTTAATGTAGATCAGCCTTTCTCAACCTTTTCAACACAGAGGAACTCTTGAAATAGTTCTCTGGTCTCGGGGAACCCCTGCTAAAAATGTTAAATCTACAACTCATGATACATTAGTGTGATGGTCAGTGGGAAGAATGGTCCTTACACTTGTGATCATTCGGAAGAATTACTTCCTTACAGATAGCTAAAAAGATGAATGGTGTCAGTGGGAACTTATCTGAGAGGCAGAAATTGCTCAATGCTGAAGGGACCCCTAGCAACCTCTGGAAGAATCCTAGGGTTCCACAGAACCCTGATTGAGAATTGCTGATGTAGATGATATTTCAGTGAAATTATTATGTTTGCTGCAAAATCATTCCTACCAAATAATGCATGTTGATCTTTTGACTTTCAGGGTCTACATAGTTGGCTTTACAGCAATAAACTTTGATCCAACCACAAACACC
Source organism: Lithobates pipiens (assembly GCF_037356315.1). NCBI lineage: Eukaryota > Metazoa > Chordata > Amphibia > Anura > Ranidae > Lithobates > Lithobates pipiens. The sequence goes on from NW_027507786.1 coordinate 4,192,542, forward strand.
ATCAATGAAGATCAGTCAACATCAACTGTTTCCAGCTTCTCTGGTTCTGCTTCAACAACTTCTACTTTTAGAACAGGTATATATGTTTTGTAATGTATTTACAGTTAACATTTTTCATATTTGCTATTTGTGATAAATGTTCTTTAATCATCACTTAAATCGTAAACAATATCTTGTGCCTCCCGTCTCTCTGGTCCTCTCCTACTCTCCGAAACTGTTCCCCTGCTCCTTGTTTTAAAATGAAATTCTTTTAAAAAGAACCCTAATCTTCTGGCCAGTCTAGTGATGGGCAGGGTCCATTTATCTCCTGTCTGGCCATGGTGATGGACGGCTCGTACGGCAGCACTCATTTACAGGTGCATAATAATTTGTGAGCTCTTTTCAGTGTTTCAGTACTATGGGCTATGGGCTCAGCCTGTTGCAATGATGGACCCCCCCAGGGGGTAGATCCATGACTGAATTGGCTAAGAGGTAAGGGGTTAAAGGACATGGCCTTTCATCCAGGCCTGAAGTGAGCATCCGTAAATAGTGGAGAATGACACGACCTGTACCCAGGGAATAATTACAGATTAAATTTGTAGACAGTCAGAGTCCGAGGTTACCTGAGCACCCCAGTCTCCAGACATGTCTAACTAGAAAGCTTTTTCTACTTTTACATTTTCAGCTACAATGTATTTTAATTTGCTTTCACTGCTTAAAAGTATTATCTGAAGTTGGGCTTTAAATTGTTTGTCACCCATTTTAAGTCCATTTAATGCTACATGTTCATCTAAACTACCCTGTCTACATGGTGACAACGCTGCTGCCAGATTTAATTGAAGACCAATTAGCCTTGTCAGTCTGATAAAAGGAAGCAGAAACATAAGGAATTTACAATTGTTATTCAGAAAAATAAAGACTACAGAGTTATTGCTGGTTACAGACTGCATCATATATATCAGGGGTCTCCAAACTGCGGCCTGAGGGCCAGATGTGGCCCTTTGCTAACCTTTATCCGGCCCTTGGAGCACTATTCCTCCCACTGACACCAGCAATGGGATACTACGGTATTCCTCCTACTAATACCAATAATGGGGCACTACTCCTTCTACTGACCACCAACACTGGGGCCATGTTTATTCTCACTGATGTTGGGCTCGGGACATTTTCTACCCCCGCTGGCCACAATCCGACCCTCCTAAAGTCTGAAGGACAGTAGACTGGTCCTTTGTTTGAAAAGTTTGGAGACCCCTTATATATGTTATTCTTCTATTTAGCCAAATCTACATTTTTAACTCACCTAATGATGTGACACTGATAGTGAATTATTTTACAGGTCATGCAGAGATGCCAGGCAGTGTGCAGATTGTTCGTTCACCCTCGAGGAATGCTATGGACATAACCTTCCAAAGTTTTAAGACTCCATCTGGACCCATAGTGGCTTATGCCATCATCATGACAACTGATTTATTTGGTAGGAAAAGTAAACTTAACAGAAGTATATGATCCAGCAGCCAAACTGTGAAACTGAATCTTTTAAACTGAATAGCTGTAACTGTAGTTAAAATATGATATTAGCCACACAAGGAGTGCATTGGTTTCAATGGGGAAATCAACTCATAGACTTTCCCTGTGAGAAAGATTAGAAAGACAACCATTGTGTGACACTACAGAGCAGAAAGAAGATCCAGGATATGTAATGAACTAACATTGCTTCCTTTATGTGCATATATAATTACAAGTTATGGCTAGAAACATTTGAAAACATTATTTAAACAGATCCTTTTAATAGGGGTACCTAAAAATAAAAGAAAATTCCCTTGAAAAATACAGAGATTAAAATTTAAAAAAAAATTTTTTTCAAGAGAAACCAAAAAGTGTGGCCGAATCTACCAAATATAAAAAATATAATTTGGTGTTAAAAATTTTTTCATTATTCATTTGTCATGCTATCCCATTGGTCATTCTTTTTGCAACTTGCAGGCAACACACTAACTAAAGGGTCTTTATCAAAGACTTATAATGATTTCAAGAATGGGTTGACCAGTACCTATGTGACCTCTGTCATTGAGCCACAGAACATCCAGAATGCTGACCAGCTGAATCAGATAAGTGTCCATGTTGGAGATAGCACTGTTTCAAGGGGATACGTCAATGGACCTCTGGACCCCACAAAAAATTACAGGTAATGGAGTTGCTTCCCCATCCATACAACGGGAAAAACTTTGTGTTTAAAAATCAATACTAGCTTTGCTTAGACACTAGACTGAATCTTTCCTAAATTGAGCAGCAGTGTAGGGATTTGAATAGTTCCAAATACAGAGTTTCATAAAGACCCCTATATAATAATTAATAGCGCTTAGCAAAATTATCAGTGTTCACATTAGTGAAATTTCAGTAATAAATGGGCCATTTTAGCAAAATCTAACAACAAAAACAAGCGAGCCTCAAGTCAATTATAAGATGGTGATCATATGGCGTTGTGTATCAAAGGGATAGAACTAGGGTAAGCATTATGAGTATAGTTGGCTTTGTTCATCAATCACAATGTCAGCACTAGGATGGTGATTACTTGGACTCCTAGGAAACAAATCCATGTTTTTTGGTATTCCTCCAAGTAGGCTTCATGGTGAAACATGAGGTTAAAGCGGGAGTCCGCCGGGAGTCCGCGTTTATTTTTATTTTTTTAAAGCCAGCAGCTACAAATACTGCAGCTGCTGACTTTTAAAATAGTGACACTTACCTGTCCAGTGCGCCCGCGATGTCAGCACCCGAAGCCGATCTCTCGATCGTTTCTCGGGTGCTGCCGCCGCCATCTTGGGTATGGGAATCAGGAAGTGGAGCCTTTCGGCTTCATTTCCCGGTTCCCTACTGCGCATGCACGAGTCGCGCTGCGCAATGAGGATGGACCCTCTGCCTCTGGGATCTGTGTGTTTCCCAGCAGGCAGCGGGGGACTTTCGGAAAGGGGCGTAATCTACGCCCCTTTCCGCAGAGAGCTATCCAGGAAGTGGGTGCAGATACCTGTACTGTACAGGTACCTGAACCCCCCCCCCCCCCTGAAAGGTGCCAATTGTGGCGCCGGAGGGGGGGAGGATTCCAATGAGCGGAAGGTCCACTTTAGGGTGGACCTCCGCTTTAATGTAGATCAGCCTTTCTCAACCTTTTCAACATAGAGGAACCCTTGAAATAGTTCTCCGGTCTTGGGGAACCCCTGCTAAAAATGTAAAATCTACAACTCATGATACATTAGTGTGATGGTCAGTGGGAAGAATGGTCCTTACACTTGTGGACATTGGGAAGAATTACCTCCTTACAGATAGCTAAAAAGATGAATGGTGTGCGTGGGAACTTATCTGAGAGGCAGAAATTGCTCAATGCTGAAGGGACCCCTTAGCAACCTTTGGAGAAACCCTGATTGAGAATCACTGATGTAGATGATATTTCAGTGAAATTATTATGTTTGCTGCAAAATCATTCCTACCAAATAATGCACGTTGATCTTTTGACTTTCAGGGTCTACATAGTTGGCTTTACAGCAATAAACTTTGATCCAGCCACAAACACCATCAATGAAGATCAGTCAACATCAACTGTTTCCAGCTTCTCTGGTTCTGCTTCAACAACTTCTACTTTTAGAACAGGTATATATGCTTTGTAATATATTTACAGTTAACATTTTTCATATTTGCTATTTTTGATAAGTGTTCTTTAATCATCACTTAAATCATAAACAATATCTTGTGCCTCCCGTCTGTCTGGTCCTCTCTTACTCTCCGCAACTGTTCCCCTGCTCCTTGTTTTAAAATTAAATTCTTTTAAAAAGAACCCTAATCTTCTGGCCAGTCTAGTGATGGGCAGGGTCCATTTATCTCCTAGGTGGCCATGGTGATGGACGGCTCGTACTGCAGCACTCATTTACATGTGCATAATAATGTGTGAGCTCTTTTCAGTGTTTCAGTACTATGGGCTCAGCCTGTTGCAATGATGGACCCCCCCAGGGAGTAGATCCATGACTGCATTGGCTCAGAGTAAGGGGTTAAATTACATGGCCTTTCATCCAGACCTGAAGTAGGCATCCTTATATAGTGGAGAATGACACGACCTCTACCCAGGGAATAATTACAGATTAAAATTGCAGACAGTCAGAGCCCAAGGTTACCTGAGCACCCCAGTCTCCAGATCTGTCTAACTAGAAAGCTTTTTCTACTTTTACATTTTCAGATACAATTTATTTTAAGTTGCTTTCACTGCTTAAAAGTATTAGCTGAAGTTGGGCTTTAAATTGTTTGTCACCCATTTTAAGTCCATTTAATGCTACATGTCCATCTAAACTACCCTGTCTACATGGTGACAACGCTGCTGCCAGATTTAATTAAAGAGGAAGTAAACCCTGATGGGTTTACTTCTTCTTTGTCTCCCTGCAAAGGTAAAGCATAATGGGCTACTATACATCGCATAGTAGCCCATTATGTGTCACTTAGCTGACACAGGAGCCAGCGATGTCACCGCTGTCCCTTGTAGCACGGAGTGTCCATCTTCTTCCGGGTATCACTGCTCTGGCCACTCATAGCGCCGGAGCAGCAATGACGTCACTCCCGTGCATGCACATGGGAGCCGCCACTAACAGCATATCGCCATTAGCTACGGCATGCTGCTAACGGTGATAGTGCGCCTGCGCGCCGCTGTCTATGGCGCATGCGCCTGTCTTTTTGTAAATATCTCCTAAACCGTGTAGGTTTAGGAGATATTTCTTGGACCTAGCTTAATCTTAATCTAGGGCCTATCTTAACCTTAATCTAGGCTTACCTGTAGGTCAAAGTGGTTTGTAAGGGTTTTACAACCACTTTAAAGACCAATTAGCCTTGTCAGTCTGATAAAAGGAAGCAGAAACATAAGGAATCTACAACTGTCACTCAGAAAAATAAAGACTACAGAGTTACTGCTGGTTACAGACTGCATCACATATATCAGGGGTCTCCAAACTGCGGCCTGAGGGCCAGATGTGGCCCTTTGCTAACCTTTATCCTCCCACTGACACCAGCAAGGGGGCACTATTTCTTCCACTGATATCAATGATGGGATACTATTCCTCCTACCAATACCAATAATGGGTCACTACTCCTCCTCCTGACCAACAACACTGAGGCCATGTTTATTCTCATAGATGTTGGGCTCGGGACATTTTCTACCCCCGCTGGCCACAATCCAGCCCTCCTAAAGTCTGAAGGACAGTAGACTGGCCCTTTGTTTGAAAAGTTTGGAGACCCCGGATATATATGATTCTTCTATTTAGCCAAATCTACACTTTAACTCACCTATAAATGGAGATGTGATACTGATAGTGAATTATTTTACAGGTCATGCAGAGATACCAGGAAGCATGCAGATTGTTCGCTCACCCTCGAGGGATGCTATGGACATCACCTTCCAAAGTTTTAAGACTCTATCTGGACCCATAGTGGCTTATGCCATCATCATGACAACTGATTTATTTGGTAAGAAAAGTAAGCTTAGCAGAAGTATATGATCCAGCAGCCAAACTGTGAAACTGACAATCTTTTAAACTGAATAGCCATACATTTTTTTGAAGTATATGCATATCTAAGTCTAGTTTTCTTTAACTGTAGTTAAAATATGATATTAGCCACACAGGGAGTGCATTGGTTTCAATGGGGAAATCAACTCATAGACTTTCCTTGTGAGAAAGATTAAAAAGATAACCATTGTGTAACACTACAGAGCAGAAAGAAGATCCAGGATATGTAATGAACTAACATGGCTTCCTTTATGTGCATTTATAATTACAAGTTATGGCTAGAAACACTTGAAAACATTATTTAAACTGATCCCTTTAATAGGGGTACCTAAAAATAAAAGAAATTCCCTTGAAAAATACAGAAATTAGAATTTAAAAAATAGTTTTTCAAGAAAAAAAGAAAAAGTGAGGCTGAATTTACCAAATATAAAAAATATTATTTGGTTTTAAAAGATTTTTCATTATTCATTTGTCATGCTATCCCATTGGTCATTCTTTTTGCAACTTGCAGGCAACACACTAGCTAAAGGGTCTTTAGCAAAGACTTATAATGATTTCAAGAATGGGTTGACCAGTAATTATGTGACCTCTGTCATTGAGCATCAGAACATCCAGAATGCTGACCAGCTGAATCAGATAAATGTCCACGTGGGAGATGGCACTGTTTCAAGGGGATACGTCAATGGACCTTTAGATCCCGCAAAACACTACAGGTAATGGAGCTACATCCATCCAACAGAACACACCTTGTGTTTAGAAAATCATTGCTCAGACACCAGACTGAATCTTTTAAATTGAACCAGCGGTGTAAGGATTTGCAAAGTTTCAAATACAGCTTTTCAAGAAGATCTCTATATAATAATTAGTGATAAGCAAAATTTTCAGTTTTCACTTCTGGTGAAATTTCAGCAATAATTTGGTTATTTTAGCATCATTTTAAAACAAAAGCAAACAAACGTTGATTATAACACAGTGAATATGTGACTTTGTGTATAAAATGTTTGGCACTAGAGTAAACATTATGGCTAGGGTTGGTTTTGATTATTAACAAAGCCATTGATCTCAGTGTCTTTGATATTCCTCCAAGCAATCTACATGGTGAAACATGAAGTTAATTCTGATAAAATGTCAGTGAAATTTTTACATTTGCTGCAAAATCTTTCCTCCCATATAATACAATGCACGTTGGTCTCTTGATTTTCAGGGTCTACATAGTTGGCTTTACTGCTATAAACTTTGATCCAGCCACAGGCGCCATCAATGAAGCTCAGTCAACAGCAGCTGTTACCAGCTTCTCTGGTTCTGCTTCAACAACTTCTACTTTTAGAACAGGTATATATATTATGTATTATAATAAATTTACCGTTTACATTTTTGACAATTTCTATTTGTGCTATATGTTCTTTCGTTTACAACTTATATCCTAAAGCAGGGCTATGCAATTAGCGGACCTCTAGCTGTTGCAAAATTACAAGTCCCATCATGCCATTGCCTCTGGGTGTCATGCCTGTAGCTGTCAAAGTCTTTGTCATGAGCGCCACGTACCTGATATGAGACTAGAAGTAGTGGGGAGGCCTCCCTTGCACCTCGGGTTCTTAAAGCCTCTGGAGATGGAGACAGAGACTTGGTGGGGACACAGAGTGGCAGGGGTGCCAAGGGTGCAGAGCACCGTGCAAGCCTTAGTCCGGGATCCGAACTAAGGTCAAGTCCAGTTGGGCAACAAAGCATAAAAGGGTTAATCAGAAGAATGGTCGAGATCCAAGCCGGGTCACTTCCAATCTGGCAGCTGAGTACAAAAGGGGCAAAGAAGTAGAATGGTTAAGGTACAAATCTGAGGTCAAAGGCAAGCAGCAATCAAGAGTAGTCAAACAGGTTTCCAGGTCTCAAGAGGTTCAGACAGATCACACACTAGCACAGGAACAAGGGGGGACAGACGATAATCCAGCAATTTGGCAGTGTCTAGGCTGGGCTTATATAGGGAAGTTTGAGGTCACTTCCTGTGTGCCTCCTGGGCATTTTCCCACCTTTTTCCATCAGGTTGATGTCACTTCCTGTGCGCCACCTGGGTATTTTCCTGCCTTTTTCCATTAGGTTGAGGTCACTTCCTGTGCACGTCCTGGGCATTTTCCTGCCCTTTTCCATAAAGTCTTCCATGCAGGTGCGGGTTGGTGCCCTGAGGCATCTTTGGCGCATGCTCAGTTTGCACGGATTTCCTCTTGCGACAACGTGCCATTGGTGCATGCTTAGTAAGCCGTGGACTCTTACAGTCATGCTATGCCTCATAGGACTTGTAGTTCTGCAATAGCTGGAGGTCCATTAATTACATATCCCTGTCCTAAATAATATCTGCTGACTCCCAACTCCCAGACCTTCTCTACTTCCCTAAACTTATCCTTTGCACCTGCGCTTTGTTTTAAAGTAAAATGTCCAAAAACAGTACCCTGATTCCATCCATCTTCTGAAGGTTTGGGTCCTTTCTCCTCCTATCCAGCAATGGTGATAGGCTGTCCATACTGCAGTACTGATTGACATGTGCGTAAGGATATGTGAGCTATGTTCAGTATTGCAGTACCTTGAGCTTGAGATGTGGCAATGAAAAAACCTCTGGAAGTAGATACACGACAGCTTTGACTCAAAGTAAAGGGGTTGAATGATGTGGTATTTCATCAAGGTCTGAAGTGGGCATCAATAAATGCTGATGGAGGGCATAGTTTGTACCCAGGGACTAATTACATTTGGAGACAGTCAGGAGGTTACATGAGCATCTCATCCTTTTATGTTGTTTAACTGCTTAAGGGTACATGTCCATCAAAAATGACTCTGTCAACATTTTGACAATGCTGCTGCCATATCTTACTGTAGAGCAATTAGCCTTGACACCCTGTTAAAGGAAGTTGAAAAATAGGGGATCTATTGCAGGAACAACAGGTAATAATATAATATTGGGATTGTGGGAGAGTGGGATTGCAAATAAATTGCAATGTTACAGCTGGTAATAGACGGCACCATATATGTCGCTTTTGTATTTAGACCAAATTTACACTTTAGCTTACCTGTAAATGGAGATGTGATACTGATACAGATTTTTTTTTCTTATACAGGTCATGCAGAGATTCCAGGCAGTGTGCAGATTTTTTTCTCACCCTCGAAGGATGCTATGGACATCAATTTCCAAAGTTTTAAGACTCCATCTGGACCCATAGTGGCTTATGCCATCATCATGACAACCGAATTACATGGTAGGAAAAGCAAACATAATAGAAGTACTCAAACTAGTAACTGTGCAACTGAGAATAATATAAATAGACTTTTCTTGCAGTTTTTGAAGAGTAAGTTTGTATGAATTTAATATACTTTAACTGTAGTTGAGATGTTCTATTAGCCCAATGTTTCTCAATTCCAGTCCTCATGGCCCATTAACAGGTCACGTTTTCAGGATTTCCCTCAGATGAAACAGCTGGGGTAATTACTAAGGCAGTGAAACTGATCAAATCACATGTGCAAAATAATGGAAAGCCTGAAAACATGACCTGTTAGTGGGCCACGAGGACTGGAATTGAGAAACACTGTATTAGCCACACAGAGAGTGCATTGGTTTCAATGAGAAAATCATAGACTTGCCTTGTGAGAAGGATCAGAAAAGCACAACCTGCAGAGCAGATTCAGGATATCCAATGAGCTAGTATGGTTTCCTTTATGTACATCTATCATTACAAGTTCTGCCTAGAAACATACAACATTTTTCTTGATAACAATATTTAAACAAAACAAATGCTTTTTTATAGGTTTACCTAAAGTTTTAAACAATTCCCTTTAAAAATAAATGAAAATAATGTAAATAATGATTTATTTCAATAAAAAAAGAAAAGAAGTGAAGCTGAATGTCTCAACCCTCTAAAGTTTTAAACAATTCCCTTGAAAAATAAATGAAAATAATGATTAATTTCAATAAAGAAAGAAAAAAGTGAAGCTGAATCTCTCAATCTCTAACGTTTTAAACAATGCCCTTGAAAAATAAATGAAAATAATGATTAATTTTAATAAAAAAAGAAAAAAAGTGAGGCTGAATCTCTCAATCTCTAAAGTTGTAAACAATTCCCTTGAAAAATAAATGAAAATAATGATTTATTAAAAAAAAAAAAAAAGTGAGGCTGAATCTCTCAAATATAGAAAATATTATTTAATGTTCAATGTATTTTCATTGGTCATTTGTCATGCTATCCCATTGGTCTTTCTTTTTTTTTTGTTAAACTTGCAGGCAACACACTAACTAAAGGGTCTTTATCAAAGACATATAGTGATTTTAAGAATGGGTTGACCAGTACCTATGTGACCTCTGTCATTGAGCCGCAGAACATCCAGAACGCCGACCAATTAAATCAGATAAGTGTCCATGTGGGAGATGGCACTGTTTCAAGGGGATATGTCAACGGACCATTGGACCCCACATTACACTACAGGTAATTGAGTTGCTTCTACATTCATCCAAACAGAACACACCTTGTGTTTAAGAATCAATAAACCCATTGCTCAGACACCAGATTGAATCTGTTAAATTGACCAGCTGTGTAGGGACTTGCAAACGTTCAAATACAGATTTTCAAAAAAGATCATTATATAATAATTACTAGTGATGAGCACAATTGTCAGTTTTCATTATGGTGCAAATTCAGCAATAATTGGGTACTTTTTTTTAGCAAAATTGAATTATAAGTTAATTATAATGTTTGGCACTAGAGTAAACATTATGGCTAGGGTTGGCGTTGTTCAACAACAAAACCATTGATCGTGATGTCAACACTGAGCTGGTGATCACTTGGATTCCTAGAAAACAAATCTATGTTTTTTGGTATTCCTCCAAGAAGTGTGCATGCAGTGGAACCTGAGGCTAATGTTGATGACATTTTAGTGAAATTGTTACATTTGCTACAAACTCATTCCCCCCAATAAATAAAATGTCTCTTGACTTTCAGGGTCTACATAGTTGGCTTTACCGCCATAAACTATGATCCAGCCACTGACACAATCAATGAAGATCAATCGACAGCAGCTGTTACCAGCTTGTCTGGTTCTACTTCAACAACTTCTACTTTCAGAACAGGTATAGGTATATATATATACATATATATATATATATATATATATATATATATATTATATTGTATTTACAGTTAACATTTTTCACATTTTCTATTTGTGCTATATGTTCTTTAGTTTCACTTTCATGTATATCTTAAAGAGTATCTGCTGCCTCTCATCTTCCAGACATTCTCTACCCACCAAACTCTTCCCCCCGCACCTGGTCCTTGTTTTACCACTTAAGGACCGAGCCCATACCTCCCAACATTTTGAGATGGGAATGAGGGACACCTACTAGCAAACTTATGTAGGCATAAGACATGCCCCCTGACACACCCCATTAAATGAGAATTAACCAAAAACAAAAGGTTAATTAAATCCACAAGGGCTTATTTTACAACTAGAATTTGGATGAAGGTTTAGCACTGGCAAACACTTTTTGAAAGATAAAAAGTGAATTTTTTATACGACTATACAGATCAGACCAAAATGAGGGAAAAAGGAGGAGGAATGAGGGACAGAGGCACATTGCTCCAAATCAGGGACAGTCCCTCGGGATCAGAGACAGTTGGGAGCTATGCCGAGCCTCTTTCTGAGATTTGTTGTTAAGTTAAGTTAAAAACAATTTTTTTTTTGCTAGAAAATTACTTAGAACCTCCAAACATTATACTTTTTTTTTCTAGCACCCTAGGAAATAAAATGGCGGCCGTTGCAATACTTTTCCCACCGCCAATAAAAGGGATCTTGCGGTGAATCTGCCACAAAGACCACTATTATCGGAAATCGGACTGCCCGCTGAAGAAGAGGATACCGGGGTTATGGCAGCTAGCTGCTGCCATAACAACGATATTCCTCTTCAAAGTCAGGACGTATATTGGCATGCAGCGGTCTGGAAGTGGTTAAAATAACATTTCCCAAAAAAATCCTAATTCTTTCTTTCTTCTGGCCAGTGCAGTAATGGTTTGGGCCCTCCTGCCCAACCATGGCAATGGCCAGTCCATACTGCAGTACCGACTGACATATACATAATGGTGTGAGCTCTGTTCAGTGTTGTAGTGCCTTGAGCTTGGGCTGTTGCAATGAAGAACCCCTGGGGGAGTAGATACATGACAGCCTTGGCTCAGAGGTAAGATGATGAATGTTGGGGTATTTCATCCAAGCCTGAAGACATATGTAAATGGTGGAGAATGACACATCCTCTGTCCAAGGACTAATTACAGCTTACATTTGGAGACAGTAAGATCCCAAGGTTTTTCTATTTTTAAATGTTCAACTACAATTTATTAGTTAAAATTTGGCTATAATTTGTTTTTCACCCACTTTAAATCCATTTAAAGTTGCATGTCCATCTGAACTACTAATGCCGCGTACACACGAGTGAATTGTCCGGCGTACTTAGTCCGCCGAAACGCATTTCAGCGGACAATTCGATCGTGTGTGGGCTTCAGCGGACTTTCCAGCGTAAAGTCCGGCGGACTTAGAAAGTAGGACTTGGGTTTCAGCGGACAATACGTTCGTCAGTATGCTAGTCTGGTGGACTAAGAATGACGCATGCTCAGAAGCAAGTACGAAAAAGTAAGCTATTGGCTACTGGCTATTGAACTTCCTTTTTCTAGTCCCGTCGTACGTGCTGTACGTCATTGCGCTAGCAAACGCCGGACTTTCTGTGTGTCTGTGTGTGGCCAAGTCCGTTCGGTAGAAAGTTCGCCGGACTATCCGCCGGATTGTTTGCCGGACTAAGTACGCCGAACAATTCGCTGGTGTGTACGCGGCATTAGTCAACATAGTAACAACACTGCTGCCATATTTCATTGAAGATCATTTAGCCTTGTCACCTTGTTAAAAGGGAGTGGAAACATAAGGGATCTACAACAAGAATAACATGTAATAATACAATCTTATAAGTGTAACTTGAGGGTTACTACTGGTGGCAGATTGCATCATATAATGTATGCCATTTTTTTATTTAGCCCAAACTCACGCTTTAACTTACCTGTAAATGTAGATGTGATACTGATATTGAATTATTTTACAGGTCATGCAGAGACACCAGGCAGTGTGCAGATTGTTCGCTCATCCTCGAGGGATGCTATGGACATCACCTTCCAAGGTTTTAAGTCTCCATCTGGGCCCATAGTGGCTTATGCCATCATCATGACAACCGACTTAATTGGTAGGCACAGCAAACTTAATAGAAAGATATAGTCTAGTAGCATAGCTGTAAACATTAGAATAATTTAAACTAATTAAACTAAATTAAACAAATGGAAAAGACTAAGAATATGAAAAGGTGGACTTTGCAGGCACACACATAGGATAAAACATGAAGAGCGGAATGTCTTCTCGTGACCTCACACTGTAACTCAAGCATTCCACGCACCTTATTCCTTTTGGATGTTGTTAAAGGTTATATAATTTTTTATCTTTCCATTGGATTAGATTACAATATTTGGAGGTGTTATTTGAGTTCCTGGGGTCATATATTTTATGCTATCATTAGTATGATGTGTGTTCTTTTTATGTTTTGTACATTACCTTTTCAACATTATCCAATTAGAAATCTCAAATACCTTTTAATCTATGTGTGTGCCCAGGGCCACTGATAGAAATCATGGGGCCCCCTACAGCCTACCTGACGGGGCCCCCTTCAGCTCCACCCCTGGCCCCGCCCCTGGTCCCTCCTTTAGCCTCACCCCTGGCCCCGCCCCTGGTGCCTCCTTTAGCCTCACCCCTGGCCCCTCCATAATGCCATTGGCAGCATGGTGGCACTGTCTGGAGCACATTATGGCATTGGCAACATGGGTGGCACCGTCTGCAGCACATTACGGCATTGGTGGCACAGGTGGCACTGTCTGAAGCACATTACGAGATCAGCGTCATGGGTGGCACTGTCTCTGCAGGAAGCACATGCGTTATGGCCCATAAAACATGTGCTACCTGCAGACAGTGCCACCCATGCTGCCAATGCCATACTGTGCTGCAGACAGTGCCACCCATAACGCCAATGCCATAAAGCATGTGCTACCTGCAGACAGTGCCAGCCATGCCATAATGTATAGATGCTTCTGCAGTAGTAGTAGTAGATCTTGAAGCCCCCCCCCAAGCAAGCACACACCTTTGTCATTGTTAGCTGGGCCCAAGGAGTCACTTCTTCCCTAATCCTGCTGTGGCCGGGTCCGAAGTGTGCACACTTCTTTTTTGTCCTCTACTGCCGCTGCTCGTCTGAGTTCGCCGCCTCACTGCTACTTCTCTCACGCGGAAAGAGGAATAGCTCAGCAGCGCCAGGGGGGCGGCACTAGCCAGCTGAGCCAGCATGAGGAGATGAGGAGCGGGCGCGGTAGAGATTCTTCCACGCCCGAAATAGTAAAAATAGTCCCTCCCCTGCCGCCACCTTTTCTCCACATAGATATCAGTAAAGAAAAAAAAAACGTAAAAAGTAAACCGGGGGGGGGGGGGGTGGTTTAGGGGGTTAGTTGTTTGTATTTAGGACTCTGATCGGTCATTGCTGGAGGATTTTTTTTTAATGACTTATCTGTTCAGGTTGCCTGGGCCCCCCTGCTGGCGGGGCCCGGTACAACGGGGCCAGTTGTACTGGCCTATCAGCGGCCCTGTGTGTGCCTACAAAGTCCATCTTTGCAAGTTCTTAGTCTTTTACATTTAAAACCAGGACGTTGGCATATTGCTATTAGTGCATTCACAGTGTCACTCTGTGAGGATACACGTTAAATTACATTTTTTAAATAAATTAAACAAATTAAAATCTCATTGTTTCCTGTTGTTGATTCACAAATTAAGAGTGTCACCTCTGATAAGTATTATTTATAGTCAGTACCATCATCCACAAGTCATTATATCCAGAAAAAAGAAAAAGTCCCTTTGGGGTAAGGGTACCAGGGATAGCTGCTTGTACTAATCCTGAGGTAATTTACCCCTCAAAAAAAGGGAATTTTTGGAAAATTGGACTATATCGGTACTATTAGAAAAGGAACAAATAACATTTAAAATATCATCTTATTTAATAAAAATATAAAGAGTACAAAAGACAAACGACACCTATATTAAAATACAGATTGTGCATATCACAGTACTAGCGTCTTAAATAACTTCTCCAAGAGATGGGAAATTCAAAGGCGCATGGGGGTCTCCTCTACTAGTTTTGCGGTATAAAGACCGCTTCTTCAGGAGGATATCTATACAAAATATAATGATTAATGTAAAGCAATTGAACAAACAACAGCAAAATATAAATTTTCCTGTTGTTGACCACCCCACGTACACGGTGGCGGCTCCTACGGGCAGAATCACGTATGTGATTCTGCTCTTCTGGGTCTGGGGTGCTAATCACTGTATTGGTGTCACTGGTCCCCAAAAAACATCACTTAGTGTCCAATTTGTTCGCTGCAATGTTGTAGACCCACTATAAGTCGCAGATCGCCACCATTACTAGTAAAACAAAAATAAAATTCCATAAATCTATCCCATAGTTTGTAGAAGCTATAACTTTTGCCCAAACCAATGAATATAAGCTTATTGGGGTTTTTATTACTAAATATATGTAGCAGGACATATATTGGCCTAAATTGATGAAGAAATTTGATTTTTCATTTTTTTTTATTGAATATGTTTTATAGCATAAAGTAAGAATTTTTTTTTTCAAAATTGTCAGTCTTTTTTTGTTTATAGCGCAAAAAATAAAAGGTGATGCCACTAAAAGAAAGCTCTATTTGTATGAAAAAAAGAACAGACATTTTATTTGGGTACATCGTTGCACGACCGTGCAATTGTCAGTTAGGGTAACGCCGTGCCGTATTGCAAAAAATGGCCTGGTCATGAAGGGGGGTAAACCTTCCAGAGCTGAAGTGGTTAAACAAAACAAGACTAATCTTTATATTTTTGAAGAGTAAGGTTGTCGGAAACTAATTTTTCTTTAACTGCAGTTGAGATGTGATATTAGCCGCACAGTGAGTCCATTGGTTTCAATGAGTTGATCGACTCATAGACTTGAATTGTGAGAAGCATCAATAAATCACAACCATTGTGTGACACTGCAGAGCACAATGTAGATCCAGCAAGTGTAATAAGCTATTATGGCTTCCTTCATGTACACCTTGTGACAAATTTGGGTTTTTGTAGTTCCTTGATAGTTCAAAATAGTGATTTTCCTCCAGGCCAGAAGTGCATTTCAGGGCTCTTCCTGCTTATCTTTTTTTTTAAAGAAAGCAAAGGTTCACAAATGTATAGCTTCATACACAGGGGTCATCACTATCAATATAAAAAATAAAAAAAAAACAATATCTAAGACTCCTGGCTCTCTTTGCAGCTCTACTGCTATGGCCTCATGCCTTGGTTGTCCAGACCATCTAGCACCAGTCCCTTTCCTTTACAGCTCCCAGCTGTTTTGTCTCTTATAGATTATGTCTGGCTTGGGGCACCTCTGACCCCGGGTGAGACCCTGTCTCTCGGCTTCTTTCTCTCAGACTCGGGGTCTCTGGCTTGGGGCAACTATGACTACCGAGTAAGACCCTGTCTCTCAGCTTCTTTCTCTCAGACTTGGGCCTCTGGCTTGGGGCACCTCTGATCCCTGGTTGAGACCCTGTCTCTCAGCTTCTTTCTCTCAGACTTGGGCCTCTGGCTTAGGGCACCTCTGATCCCTGGTTGAGACCCTGTCTCTCAGCTTCTTTCTCTCAGACTTGGGCTTCTGGCTTAGGGCACCTCTGATCCCTGGTTGAGACCCTGTCTCTCAGCTTCTTTCTCTCAGACTTGGGCCTCTGGCTTGGGGCACCTCTGATCCCTGGTTGAGACCCTGTCTCTCAGCTTCTTTCTCTCAGACTTGGGCCTCTGGCTTAGGGCACCTCTGATCCCTGGTTGAGACCCTGTCTCTCAGCTTCTTTCTCTCAGACTTGGGCCTCTGGCTTAGGGCACCTCTGATCCCTGGTTGAGACCCTGTCTCTCAGCTTCTTTCTCTCAGACTTGGGCCTCTGGCTTGGGGCACCTCTGATCCCTGGTTGAGACCCTGTCTCTCAGCTTCTTTCTCTCAGACTTGGGCCTCTGGCTTAGGGCACCTCTGATCCCTGGTTGAGACCCTGTCTCTCAGCTTCTTTCTCTCAGACTTGGGCTTCTGGCTTAGGGCACCTCTGATCCCTGGTTGAGACCCTGTCTCTCAGCTTCTTTCTCTCAGACTTGGGCCTATGGCTTGGGGCACCTCTGATCCCTGGGTGAGACCCTGTCTCTCAGCTTCTTTCTCTCAGACTTGGACCTCTGGCTTGGGGCACCTCTGATCCCTGGTTGAGACCCTGTCTCTCAGCTTCTTTCTCTCAGACTTGGGCCTCTGGCTTAGGGCACCTCTGATCCCTGGTTGAGACCTTGTCTCTCAACTTCCTTCTTTCAGACTTGGACCTATGGCTTAGGGCACCTCTGATCCCTGGGTGAGACCCTGTCTCTCAGCTTCTTTCTCTCAGATTAGGGCCTCTGATTAGGGCGCCTATGACTACCGAGTAAGACCCGGACTCTCAGCTTCTTTCTCTCAGACTCAGGCCTCTGACTTGGGACACCTCTGGCCCCTGGGTGAGACCCTGTCTTTCAGCTTCTTTCTCTCAGACTCGGGTCTCTGGCTTGGGGCACCACTGATCCCTGGGTGAGACCCTGTCTCTCAGCTTCTTTCTCTCAGACTCGAGGTCTCTGGCTTGGGGCAACTATGACTACCGAGTAAGACCCTGTCTCTCAGCTTCTTTCTCTCAGACTTGGGCCTCTGGCTTGGGGCACCTCTGATCCCTGGTTGAGACCCTGTCTCTCAGCTTCTTTCTCTCAGACTTGGGCCTCTGGCTTAGGGCACCTCTGATTCCTGGTTGAGACCCTGTCTCTCAGCTTCTTTCTCTCAGACTTGGGCTTCTGGCTTAGGGCACCTCTGATCCCTGGTTGAGACCCTGTCTCTCAGCTTCTTTCTCTCAGACTTGGGCCTCTGGCTTGGGGCACCTCTGATCCCTGGTTGAGACCCTGTCTCTCAGCTTCTTTCTCTCAGACTTGGGCCTCTGGCTTGGGGCACCTCTGATCCCTGGGTGAGACCCTGTCTCTCAGCTTCTTTCTCTCAGACTTGGGCCTCTGGCTTAGGGCACCTCTGATCCCTGGTTGAGACCCTGTCTCTCAGCTTCTTTCTCTCAGACTTGGGCTTCTGGCGTAGGGCACCTCTGATCCCTGGTTGAGACCCTGTCTCTCAGCTTCTTTCTCTCAGACTTGGGCCTCTGGCTTGGGGCACCTCTGATCCCTGGTTGAGACCCTGTCTCTTAGCTTCTTTCTCTCAGACTTGGGCCTCTGGCTTAGGGCACCTCTGATCCCTGGTTGAGACCCTGTCTCTCAACTTCTTTCTCTCAGACTTGGGCCTCTGGCTTAGGGCACCTCTGATCCCTGGTTGAGACCCTGTCTCTCAGCTTCTTTCTCTCAGACTTGGGCCTCTGGCTTGGGGCACCTCTGATCCCTGGTTGAGACCCTGTCTCTCAGCTTCTTTCTCTCAGACTTGGGCCTCTGGCTTAGGGCACCTCTGATCCCTGGTTGAGACCCTGTCTCTCAGCTTCTTTCTCTCAGACTTGGGCTTCTGGCTTAGGGCACCTCTGATCCCTGGTTGAGACCCTGTCTCTCAGCTTCTTTCTCTCAGACTTGGGCCTATGGCTTGGGGCACCTCTGATCCCTGGGTGAGACCCTGTCTCTCAGCTTCTTTCTCTCAGACTTGGTCCTCTGGCTTGGGGCACCTCTGATACCTGGTTGAGACCCTGTCTCTCAGCTTCTTTCTCTCAGACTTGGGCCTCTGGCTTAGGGCACCTCTGATCCCTGGTTGAGACCTTGTCTCTCAACTTCCTTCTCTCAGATTAGGGCCTCTGATTAGGGCGCCTATGACTACCGAGTAAGACCCGGACTCTCAGCTTCTTTCTCTCAGACTCAGGCCTCTGACTTGGGACACCTCTGGCCCCTGGGTGAGACCCTGTCTTTCAGCTTCTTTCTCTCAGACTCGGGTCTCTGGCTTGGGGCACCACTGATCCCTGGGTGAGACCCTGTCTCTCAGCTTCTTTCTCTCAGGCTTGAGCCTCTGGCTTGGGGCACCTCTGATCCCTGGGTGAAACCCTGTCTCTCAGCTTCTTTCTCTCAGACTCGAGCCTCTGGCTTGAAATACCACTGATCCCTGGGTGAGACCCTGTCTCTCAGCTTCTTGGCCTGTCCTGTCCTAGACAGCATGGTGCAGAAATGCATCCCCTCATCTCCCTTAAAATCAATAACCCCTTTGTGAGGGTGGAGCACTGATCTCTAATCCTGATACTACTAAAAGAACAGAACACACCTGTGCCATCAGTGGTCCTGTTTTCTCCAAAACCTGGCCCAAACTGCCTTATCACACAGTGGCATGACCTTGCCCTGCCACAATCTATAATTAAAGGTTATGCATAGAAGCCTGTTTTTTTAACATTATTTAAAGAAAATAATTTTTTCTAAAGAATTACCTTAAATTTTTAAGCCATTTTCATAAAAAAAAAAAAAAAGATTAAAGTAAAACACTTGATTTTTTCAACAAAAAGTAAAAAGCAAGGCCGCATTTATTAAATATAAAAAATATAATTTGGTGTTCAGTTTATTTTCATTAGTCATTTTTCATTGGTCATTCTTTTTTTTAACTTGCAGGCAACACACTAGCTAAAGGGTCTTTAGCAAAGACATATAATGATTTCAAGAATGGGTTGACCACGACTTATGTGACCTCTGTCATTGAGCAGCAGAATATCCAGAATGCTGACCAACTGAATCAGATAAGTGTCCATGTGGGAGATGGCACTGTTTCAAAGGGATACGTCAATGGACCTTTGGACCCCGCAAAACATTACAGGTATGGATTGCTTCCACATCTATACAATGAGACTTACCTTGGGTGACATTTACTAAAACTGGTGAAGCTGTGCATGGTAGCCTTCTAACCTCAGCTTGGTCAAGCTTTGACAATAAAACCTGGAAGCTGATTGGTTTCTATGCAGAGCTGCACCGGATTTTGCACCATGTAGGTTTAGTAAATAACTCCCCATGTATTTAAAATTCAAGAAGTACATTCTTCAGGCACTAGACTGAATCTCTGTTAAACTGACTGGCAGTGGAAAGATTTGAAAATTTCCAAATATAGATTTTTAAGAAAGATCTCTACACAAAATATACTAGTGATGAATCTACTTTGCTGAAAATTCAGCAGCAATCAGTTTATTTTTTTAATGGCTGTGTGTTGAGTTATTTTGAGGGGACAGCAAATTTACACTGTTATACAAGCTGTACACTACTTCACATTGTAGACAAGTGTAATTTCTCCAGTTTTGTCACATGAATAATATATATATATATATATTTACAAAGATGTGAGGGGTGTACTCACTTCTGTGAGATACTGTGTGTGTGTGTATATATATATATACGTATACATACGTATATATATATATATATATATATATATATATATATATATATACCGTATTTATCGGCGTATAACACGCACCCCAAGTTTAGGAGGGAATTTTAAGGAAAAAAACTTTTAGGAGGGAAATTTAAGGAAAAAAAACTTACATTTAAATGCCCATCAATGCAGCCTTATCAGTGTCCATCTGAAGCCATGTTAGTGTCATTTGCAGCCTTGTCATTGCAGCCTTGTCATTGCAGCCTTGTCATGCAGCCTGTCCATCATTGCAGCCTTGTCATGCAGCCTGTCCGTCATGTAGCCTGTCTGTCATTGCAGCCTGTCCGCCATGCAGCCTGTCCGTCATTGCAGCCTTGTGCATCGTTGTCCCCTCAGTGATGTGCTTTTATTTTTAAAAATAGCGCTGCCGAGATGTCCTGTGTATCTCGCCCGCGCCCGGTAGTTCTCAGCTGCTTTCGGCCGTACTCGGCGGCTCTTGGCCACCTTCGGCCGTACTCGTCGGCTCTTGGCCGCCTTCGGCCGCACTCGGCCGTACTCGGCGGCTTTTGGCCGCCTTCAGCCGTACTTGGCAGCTCTTGGCCACCTTCCGCCGTACTCTGCGGCTTTCGGCCTCTCTCGGCCCTTCTCTGCGGTTTTTGGCCGGAGAAGGGCCGGAGGCGGCCGAAAGCCACCGAGAAGGGCCGAAAGCCGCGAGAAGGGCCCAAGGCGGCTGAAAGCCGCCCAGAGCCCAAAAATCGATCACAAATCGCGGAGGATCGGCGTATAACACGCACCCGCGATTTTCCCCTGATTTTAAGGGGAAAAAAGTGCGTGTTATACGCCGATAAATACGGTATATATTAGCATTAACACATTGTAGTTTGGTGTATAGCGTGGAATGGGTTAAATAATTTAATCATGTGACATTGTTTATCAAAGGGTTGGAACTTGGAAGTGGACTAGGTATTATGCCTAGGGTTGGCCTTTTTTTTTTATCAACAAAGCCATTAATCTCAATGTTGGCACTGATACCATGATCATGTGGCTTTCTTTTAAAACAAATCCATGCTTCTTTGGTATTCCCCAAAACTGTCTGCCTGTATAGTGATACATAAGATTAATATCAAATGAAATTGCAGTGAAAATGTTACATTTGCTGCAACAATTATTCCTCGCAAATAAAAAGACGGACATCAATCTCTTGATTTTCAGGGTCTACATAGTTGGCTTTACCGCTATAAACTTTGATCCAGTCACAAACACCATCAATGAAGATCAGTCAACAGTAACTGTTTCCAGCTTCTCCGGGTCTGCTTCAACGACTTCTACTTTTAGAACAGGTATATATATATATATGTATTGTAATGTATTTACACTTAACATTAATACTGAATATTTTAGAGTTGATCATCTATATCTAAATATTGAATTATTTTTAAGGTCATGCAGAAATACCGGGGAGTGTGCAGATTGTTCGCTCACCCTCGAGGGATGCTATGGACATCACCTTCCAACGTTTCAAGAATCCATACGGACCCATAGTGGGTTATGCCATCATCATGACAACCGACTTACATGGTGGGAAGAGCAATCATAATAGAATTATATAAATTGTTGCATCTTTGCTGCTTTTTTTGTTTTGCTTAGTTTTTTTTGCATCTTTGCTGCTTTTCCTGCTGCATTTTTGCTCCTTTTCCTCATAATGGTAGGGATGGAGGCACAAGACCATACCCGGCCATGGCTTCATTCAAAGTCCCAAATTCCCCAATTTCCAACCCTTTTTATGATTATCATGACAACCAACTTACATGGTGGGAAGAGCAATCATAATAGAATTAATAGAATAGAAATACATTTGTTGAAAAACTGTGATTATCCTGACAACTGAGTATGATGTAAACCGACTAGTCTTGCATTTTTCGAAGGATAAGGTTTCCTGAGTCTAACTTGCTTTAACTGTAGTTGAGATATGATTTTAGCTACCCACAGAGTGCATTGAATTCAATGAGTTGGTTGTCTCGTAGATTTTTTTATTTTGAAAAGAATCAGTAAACCACAACCATTGTGTGACACTACAGAACAGAAAGAAGATCTAGAACTAGTAACAAGCTAAAATGGCTTCCTTCATATATATTTTGAATAATAAGTGACTAGAAAACACATATTGGTAACACTTGACTGGAAGGATTTACCCCCTTAATGACCAGACCATTTTTTGCAATATGGCACTGTGTCGCTTTAACTGACAATTGCACAGTCGTGCAACACTGTACCCAAGCAACATTTATGTCCTTTTTTTCCCATAAATGGAACTTTATTTTGGTGGTATTTGATCACCTCTGCGGTTTTTATTGTTGCGCTATAAACAAAAAAAGAACAGTCAATTTTGAAAAGAAAACTATATTTATTTTTTACTTTTTTCGATTAATAAATATCCACAATCTACATATTTTTGGTAAAAAAAATTGCAATAAGCGTATATATTCAAGAAAAAACAAAAAGTAAAACGGAATCTTTCAAGTATAGAAAATATCAGGTTGTTTGAAAGTATTTTCTTCGGTCATTTATCATTTTATCCCAATGGTCTTTCTCTTTTGTCTTTCAGGCCACAAACCAACTAAGGAGTCTTTATCAAAGACATATAACGATTTCAAAAATGGGTTGACCAGGAGTTATGTGACCTCTGTCATTGAGCAGCAGAATATACACAACACCGACCAATCGAATCAGATAAGTGTACATGTGGGAGATGGCACTGTTTCAAGGGGATACGTCAATGGACCGTTGGACCCCACATTAAATTACAGGTAATGGAGTCGCTTCCACATCCATCCAACAAGACACCTTGTGTTTAAAAATCAAGAGTCACATTGCTCGGACGACAGACTGAATCTCTTTTAAATTGGCTCATGTGAAAGAATTTGAAGAGTTCCAAATACAGAATTTAACCACTTCAGCCTTGGAAGGATTTGCCCCCTTCCTGACCAGGGCATTTTTTGCGATATGGCATTGCGTCGCTTTAACTGACGGTCGTGTGATGCTGTACCCAAACAAAATTTATGTCCTTTTTTTCCCCACAAATAGAGCTTTCTTTTGGTGGTATTTGATCACCTCTGTGGTTTTTATTTATTGCGCTATAAACAAAAAAAGACTGACAATTTTGAAAAAAACACAATATTTTGTAGTTTTTGCTATAATAAATATCCCAAATAAAAAAAAAATAATAATAATAATTTTCCTCAGTTTAGGCCGATATGTATTCTTCTACATATTTTTGGTAAAAAAAAACGCAATAAGCGTATATTGATTTGTTTGCGCAAAAGTTATAATGTCTACAAAATAGGGGATAGATTTATGTAATTTTTATAATTTTTTTTTTACTAGTAATGGTGGTGATCTGACATTTTTATCAGGACTGCGACATTGCGGCAGACAGATCGGACACTTTTGAAACTATTTTGGGACCATTGAAATTTATACAGCGATCAGAGCTAAAAAAAGCCATTGATTACTGTATAAATGTCAATGGCAGGAAAGGGGTTAACACTAGGGGGCGATCAAAGGGTTAACTGTGTTCCCTTGGTGTGTTCTAACTGTAGGGGGAGGGGACAGACTAGGGGAGGAGAGAGATCGGTTTTCATACTTAGTATGAACACACGATTTGTCTCCTTTCCCCTGAGAGAACTGGGTTTTGTGTGTTTACACACACAGATCCCGATTCTCGCCCTGTCACGAGCGATCGCGGGTGCCCGGCGGTCATTGGCCCGCCGGGCACGCGCATAGGCTTCGGAGGCACGTGGCAGGTGTGTGCGCGTGCCTCCGTCAGCGTCTTAAAGGAGCACCGTACAGCTACGGAGATTTGCGCAGCCTTGCCAACCTGCCGCAGTATGATTGCGGCGGCTGGTCGGCTAGTGGTTAAGAAATATCTCTATATAAAATTTACTAGTAATAAGCTAAATTGTGAGTTTCCACTTTAGTGAAAATCCAGCAACAATTATGTTGTTTATTTAAAAAAAATGTGCAGCAAAAATGTGATGATGATTTTCAAATAAATTCTAACATGGTAATCATGTAACATTGGTTATCAAAGGCTTGCCAGTAGAGTAAGTATTATGGATAGGGTTGCCCTTGTTTATAAACAAAGCCATTAATCTCAATGTTGGCACTGGTAAGGTAATCACATGGCTTTCTTGGAAAACAAATCCATGCTTTTTTGGTTTTCCTCAAAGCAGTCGGGGGAATCATAAGTTTAAAGGCAGAAGGTTTTTCTATGCATTAAGATAAAAAACCTTCTATGTTTAGCAGCCCCCCCCCCCCCAATTACCTACCTGAGCTCCTTTTCTCTCCAACAGTGTCCACGATCCCCTCAGCCATCCAGTACACTCCTCCTGATTGACTGAGACAGAGCAGCGGCGCTATTGGCTCCCTTGGCTGTCAATCAAAGGGAATCAGCTAATCAGGGGAGAGAGAGGGGGCGGGGCCAGGAAGTTTTATTGAAAATGTTACATTTGCTGCAAAATCATTCCTTGAAAATAAAAATATGACATCAAGCTCTTGTTTTTCAGGGTCTACATAGTTGGATTTACTGCTATAAACTTTGATCCAACCACAAACACCATCAATGAAGATCAGTCAACAGCAACTATTTCCAGCTTCTCTGGTTCTTCTTCAACATCTTCTATTTCTAGAACAGGTATATATGTATTGTAATTTACTGTACTCATTATTAAAATTTTTAACATTTACTATTTGTACTACACCTTTTAGAGTTGATCCCCTATATTTATATATCAAATTATTTTTAAGAACATGCAGAGATACCAGGCAATGTGCAGATCGTTCGCTCATCCTCGAGAGATGCTATGAACATCACCTTCCAAAGTTTTGAGACTCCAAATGGACCCATAGTGGGTTATGCCATCATCATGACCACTGATTTACATGGTAGGAACAGCAATCCTAATAGAAGGATATAAATTAGTTTTAGAACTGTTGAATTGAGCATCGCGTAAACTGACTAGTCCTACATTAAAAAAAAGAAGAAAAAAAACAGGAGAAAGGTGAAAATAATGTTTTTTTCAAGAAAAAAGAAAAAGTGAGACTGAATCTATCAACTATAGAAAATATAATAATGTTGTTGAAAGTGTTTTCTTTGGTTGTTTATCATTCTGAGGGTCTTTCTCTTTTGTCTTTCAGGCCACAAACCAACTAAGGGGTCTTTATCAAAAACTTATAATGATTTCAAGAATGGATTGACCAGGAGTTATGTGACCTCAGTGGTTGAGCCGCAGAATATCCAGAACACCGAACAGTCAAAAAGTATAAGTGTCCTTGTGGGAGATGGCTCTTTTTCAAAGGGATACGTCAATGCACCATTAGACCCCGCATTACACTACAGGTAATGAAGTTGTTGTCCACATCCATCCAACAAGGCAAGTCTTGTCTTTCAAAATCAAAAAATCACATTGCTCAAACAACAGACTGAATTTTTGTGAAATCGGCTGGTGGTGGAAGAATTTTGGAAGTTCCAAATACAGAGGTTAAACGCTTAGTAACTGAGGGTTACATAGTTAGCCAGGTTGAAAAAAAAGACACAAGTCCATCTAGTTCAACCATAACAAAAAAAAATATCATACAATCCCATATACCCAATCATATACACACAGTTGATCCAGCGGAAGGCAAAAAAAAAAAACTGAAAAGTATGATCCAATTTGCTACAACAGGGGAAAAAAATCCTTCCTGATCCCAGAGTAATACAAAAGTTAATGCCTGAACACAATTTTGCAATTTATGTGTTGGGAAAAATGTACATATCATTACAAGTACTTACAGTATTTGAATGCATTATACTTTGCTTTCAGAACAAATTGGACTTTCTTTAGGTGGTAAATGGTAATCAATATCTCCTCTTTTTTTTATTACCAAAGTAAAACTGGTCCATAATAATAAAAAAAAAAAAGATTTTATATTTAACTGTAAATTTCTTGCTATTACCATGACCCAGTGTTTCTCAACTCCAGTCCTCAAGGTGCCCCAACAGGTCATGTTTTCAGGTTTTGAATTATTTTGCTCAGGTGATTTGATCAGTTTCACTGCCTTAGTAATTACCACAGCCGTGTCAGCTGAGGGGAATCCTGAAAACTGTTGGGGCTCCTTGATGACTGGAGTTGAGAAGCACTGCCATAACCTACCACCATAACCTACAACTCAAAATAAGTTCTCCAGCTTCTGGCAATCAACAATAGTGTGCATTAGACATGTTCAATTAGTTTAGTTCTGAATCATTTTTTTAACTAATTTTGACAAATTTGTTAATTCCGAAATTACCGAATTTGGAAAATTTTCAATTTTCGCATTTCCGAATTTTCAAATTTCCAAATTTTCGAATATTGGAAAAAACAAGCCTTTACAATCACTTTAATGTTGATGAAGTTTTATTGAAAATGTTACATTTGCTGCAAAATCATTCCTAGCAAATATAAATATGACATCAAGCTCTTGTTTTTCAGGGTCTACATAGTTGGATTTACTGCTATAAACTTTGATCCAACCACAAACACTATCAATGAAGATCAGTCAACAGCAACTATTTCCAGCTTCTCTGGTTCTTCTTCAACATCTTCTATTTCTAGAACAGGTATATATGTATTGTAATTTACTGTACTCATTATTAAAATTTTTAACATTTACTATTTGTACTACACCTTTTAGAGTTGATCACCTATATTTATATATCAAATTATTTTTAAGAACATGCAGAGATACCAGGCAATGTGCAGATCGTTCGCTCATCCTCGAGAGATGCTATGAACATCACCTTCCAAAGTTTTGAGACTCCAAATGGACCCATAGTGGCTTATGCCATCATCATGACCACCGATTTACATGGTAGGAACAGCAATCCTAATAGAAGGATATAAATTAGTTGTAGAACTGTTGAACTGAGCATCGCGTAAACTGACTAGTCCTACATTAAAAAAAAGAAGAAAAAAAACAGGAGAAAGGTGAAAATAATGTTTTTTTCAAGAAAAAAGAAAAAGTGAGACTGAATCTATCAACTATAGAAAATATAATAATGTTGTTGAAAGTGTTTTCTTTGGTTGTTTATCATTCTGAGGGTCTTTCTCTTTTGTCTTTCAGGCCACAAACCAACTAAGGGGTCTTTATCAAAAACTTATAATGATTTCAAGAATGGATTGACCAGGAGTTATGTGACCTCAGTGGTTGAGCCGCAGAATATCCAGAACACCGAACAGTCAAAAAGTATAAGTGTCCTTGTGGGAGATGGCTCTTTTTCAAAGGGATACGTCAATGCACCATTAGACCCCGCATTACACTACAGGTAATGAAGTTGTTGTCCACATCCATCCAACAAGGCAAGTCTTGTCTTTCAAAATCAAAAAATCACATTGCTCAAACAACAGACTGAATTTTTGTGAAATCGGCTGGTGGTGGAAGAATTTTGGAAGTTCCAAATACAGAGGTTAAACGCTTAGTAACTGAGGGTTACATAGTTAGCCAGGTTGAAAAAAAAGACACAAGTCCATCTAGTTCAACCATAACAAAAAAAAATATCATACAATCCCATATACCCAATCATATACACACAGTTGATCCAGCGGAAGGCAAAAAAAAAAAAACTGAAAAGTATGATCCAATTTGCTACAACAGGGGGAAAAAATCCTTCCTGATCCCAGAGTAATACAAAAGTTAATGCCTGAACACAATTTTGCAATTTATGTGTTGGGAAAAATGTACATATCATTACAAGTACTTACAGTATTTGAATGCATTATACTTTGCTTTCAGAACAAATTGGACTTTCTTTAGGTGGTAAATGGTAATCAATATCTCCTCTTTTTTTTATTACCAAAGTAAAACTGGTCCATAATAATAAAAAAAAAAAAGATTTTATATTTAACTGTAAATTTCTTGCTATTACCATGACCCAGTGTTTCTCAACTCCAGTCCTCAAGGTGCCCCAACAGGTCATGTTTTCAGGTTTTGAATTATTTTGCTCAGGTGATTTGATCAGTTTCACTGCCTTAGTAATTACCACAGCCGTGTCAGCTGAGGGGAATCCTGAAAACTGTTGGGGCTCCTTGATGACTGGAGTTGAGAAGCACTGCCATAACCTACCACCATAACCTACAACTCAAAATAAGTTCTCCAGCTTCTGACAATCAACAATAGTGTGCATTAGACATGTGCAATTAGTTTAGTTCTGAATCATTTTTTTAACTAATTTTGACAAATTTGTTAATTCCGAAATTACCGAATTTGGAAAATTTTAAATTTTCGCATTTCCGAATTTTCAAATTTCCAAATTTTCGAATATTGGAAAAAACAAGCCTTTACAATCACTTTAATGTTGGTGAAGTTTTATTGAAAATGTTACATTTGCTGCAAAATCATTCCTAGCGAATATAAATATGACATCAAGCTCTTGTTTTTCAGGGTCTACATAGTTGGATTTACTGCTATAAACTTTGATCCAACCACAAACACTATCAATGAAGATCAGTCAACAGCGACTATTGCCAGCTTCTCTGGTTCTTCTTCAACATCTTCTATTTCTAGAACAGGTATATATGTATTGTAATTTACTGTACTCATTATTAAAATTTTTAACATTTACTATTTGTACTACACCTTTTAGAGTTGATCCCCTATATTTATATATCAAATTAAGAACATGCAGAGATACCAGGCAATGTGCAGATCGTTCGCTCATCCTCGAGAGATGCTATGAACATCACCTTCCAAAGTCTTGAGACTCCAAATGGACCCATAGTGGCTTATGCCATCATCATGACCACCGATATACATGGTAGGAACAGCAATCCTAATAGAATGATATAAATTAGTTGTAGAACTGTTGAACTGAGCATCGCGTAAACTGACTAGTCCTACATTAAAAAAAAAAAAAAACAGAATAAAAGTGAAAATAATGTTTTTTTCAAGAAAAATAAAAAAGTGAGACTGAATCTATCAACTATAGAAAATATAATAAGGATGTTGAAAGTGTTTTCTTTGGTTGTTTATCATTCTATCCCGAGGGTCTTTCTCTTTTGTCTTTCAGGCCACAAACCAACTAAGGGGTCTTTATCGAAAACTTATAATGATTTCAAGAATGGGTTGACCAGAACTTATGTGACCTCAGTAGTTGAGCCGCAGAATATCCAGACTACCGACCAGTCAAAAAGTATAAGTGTCCTTGTGGGAGATGGCTCTGTTTCAAGGGGATACGTCAATGCACCATTGGACCCCACATTAAACTACAGGTAATGAAGTTGTTTCCACATCCATCTAACAAGGCAAGCCTTGGCTTTGAAAATGAAAAAGTCACATTGCTCAAACAACAGACTGAATCTTTGTGAAATCGGATGGTGGTGGAAGAATTTTGGAAGTTCCAAATATAGAGGTTAACCGCTTAGTAACTGAGGGTTACATAGTTAGCCAGGTTGAAAAAAGACACAAAAGACATAAAAGAAATAAATAAAATAAAATAAAAATGATCATACAATCCCATATGCCCAATTCTATACCCACAGTTGATCCAGAGGAAGGCAATAAAAACCCAGAAAAGTATGATCCAATTTGCTACAGCAGGGGAAAAAATTCCTTCCTGATCCCAGGGTAATACAAATGTTTATGCGTGAACACAATTTTGCAACTTTGACATGTGTTAGTAAAACTGTACATATCATTACAAATACTTACAGTATTTGGATGCATTATACCTTGTTTTCAGAACAAATTGGACTTTCTTTTGGTGGTAAATGGTAATGGATATCTCCTCGTTTTATTATTACCAAAGTAAAGCCGGTCCATAATAGTAAAGAAAAAATGTTTTTACATTTAACTGTAAATTTCTTACTATTACCATAACCCAGTGTTCCTCAACTCTAGTCCTCAAGGTGCCCCAACAGGTCATGTTTTCAGGCTTTGAATTACTTTGCACAGGTGATTTGATCAGTTTCACTGCCCTAGTAATTACCACAGCCGTGTCAGCTGAGCGGAATCCTGAAAAGGGGAATCCTGAATCCTGAAAATAAATTCAAAAATTTGAGTTTGGAAATGTGAAATTTCAGAAAATTGGAGATTGGAAATTTCGAAATTCTATATTTTGGCAATTCAAAGTTCGGAAATGCAAAATTTTGAAACTTTCGGAAATTGGAAAATTTTGGAAATTCGAAATCTGGGAAACTCGGAAGTTCACAAATTCCAAATTTTGGAAATTCAAAAATTCCAAATTAGGAAATTCAAAAATTAAAATTTTCATAAATGTGAAAATTCTAAAATTTGGAAATTTGAAAATCCAAAAATAAGAATTAAAATCTGAAAATTCAAAAGAATGAAGATCTGAAAATTCAAAAACCCGAAAATCTGAAACCACTAACTAATAATAAATATAAAATTATAGGTATTGGAATTTCCTTTCAAATTTGGCTGTTAGTGAACATAATGAGTTATGAATTTATCTGAAGTTAAGAATTATTTGAAATAATGAATGCCGTATCTAAATGAATGGAACGTAATGATCTAATAATAATAAATAACAATAATAACAATAAAACCTTTTTATTATTATTTATTATTAATTAGTCCATTCCATTTGTTTATATGCGTCATTCGTAATTTTTGATAAATCGTAACTACAGATAAATTTGTATTTATTACATTCACAAACAGCCAAATTTGATAGGGAATTGCAATACTTATAATTTAATAGTTAGTTATTAACAGTTAGTTATTATTTCGAATTTTACTGATTTTCATTCTTTTTTTCTGATTTTTGAATTTCCAAATTCTGCAAATTCGGAAATTCAAAATTCGAACATTTGGAAATTCAGAATTCGAAAATTCAGAAATTTGGAATTAAAAAATGTGAAATTGTGAAATTTGAAATTTCTAAATTTTGGAAATTTGAGAGTTAAAAATTTGGGAAATTTGACATTTCAAAATTTTGGAAATGCAAAATTTCAGAAATTTGACATTTTAGAAATTCAAAAATTTGGAAAATTCGAAATTCAGAAAATTTGAAAATGTGAAAATTTGAAAATTCAGAAATCCTAAAATTCGGAAATTTGAAAATTCGGAAATTCGAAAGCTCAAAATTTGGAAATTTGCAAATTTGAAATGGATGCACGGAGCTCTACTCCGCTTGAGTGACCCCTGCAGCAAGCTCAAAGGAGGGAGGGACTAGGAGCAGCAAAGAGGGACCAGAGAAGAGGAGGATCTGGGTTGCTCTGTGCAAAACCAACTGTACAGAAGAGATAAGTATAACATGTTTGTTATTTAAAACAAAAACAAAAAACAAGCCTTTGCAATCACTTTAATGTTGATGAAGTTTTAATGAAAATGTTACATTTGCTGCAAAATCATTCCTTGAAAATAAAAATATGACATCAAGCTTTTGTTTTTCAGGGTCTACATAGTTGGATTTACTGGTATAATCTTTGATCCAACCACAAACACTATCAATGAAGATCAGTCAACAGCAACTGTTTCCAGCTTCTCTGGTTCTTCTTCAACATCTTCTATTTTTAGAAAAGGTATATATGTATTGTAATTTACTGTACTCATTATTAAAATTTTTAACATTTACTATTTGTACTACACCTTTTAGAGTTGATCACCTATATTTATATATCAAATTATTTTTAAGAACATGCAGAGATACCAGGCAATGTGCAGATTGTTCTCTCATCCTCAAGAGATGCTATGAACATCACCTTCCAAAGTCTTGAGACTCCAGTTGGACCCATAGTGGCTTATGCCATCATCATGACAACTGATTTACATGGTAGGAACAGCAATTATAATAGAATTATATAAATTAGTTATAGAACTGTTGAAGAAAAGGGAAAATAATGGGGGTTTTTTTTCAATAAAAAAGTGAGACTGAATCTATCAACTATAGAAAATATAATAAGGTTGTTGAAAGTATTTTCTATGGTCGTTTATCATTCTATCCCGAGGGTCTTTATCTTTTGTCTATCAGGTCACAAACTAACTAAGGGGTCTTTATCGAAAACTTACAATGATTTCAAGAATGGGTTGACCAGGAGTTATGTGACCTCAGTAGTTGAGCCGCAGAATATCCAGAACATCGACCAGTCAAAAAGTATAAGTGTCCTGGTGGGAGATGGCTCTGTTTCAAGGGGATACATCAATGCACCATTGGACCCCACATTACACTACAGGTAATGAAGTTGTCTCCACATCCATCCAACAAGGCAAGCCTTGGCTTTCAAAATCAAAAAGTCACATTGCTCAAACATCAGGCTGAATCTTTGTGAAATCGGCTGGTGGTGGAAGAATTTTGGCAGTTCCAAATATAGAGTTTAACCGCTTAGTAACTGAGGGTAATACAAATGTTAATGCCTGAGCACAATTTTGCAACTTTGACATGTGTTAGTAAAACTGTACATATCATTACAAGTACTTAAAGTATTTGGATGCATTATACCTTGTTTTCAGAACAAATTTGACATTCTTTTGGTGGTAAATGGTAATGGATATCTTCTCTTTTTAGTATTACCAAAGCAAAACTGGTCCATAATAGTACAAAAAAAATGATTTTACATTTAACTTTAAAGTTGTTGCTATTACCATGACCCAGTATTTCTAAACTCCGGTCCTGAAGGTGCCCCAACAGGTCATGTTTTCAGGCTTTGAATTATTTCGCACAGGTGATTTGATCAGTTTCACTGCCTTAATAATTACCACACCCATTTCATCTGAGGGAAATCTTGAAAACTGTTGGGGCGCCTTCAGGACTGGAGTTAAGAAACACTGCCACAACCTACCACCATAACCTACAACTCAAAATAAGTTCTCCAGCTTCTGACAATCAACAATAGTGTGCATTAGACATGTGCAATTAGTTTAGTTCCAAATTAATTTTTTTAACAAATTTGGCAAATTTATTAATTCTAAGAAATTTCCGAATTTGGAAATTTTCGAATTTCTGAAATTCCGGGAATTTTTGAATTTCCGAATATTCAAATTCCCAAATTTGCGAATATTGGAAAATTTCAGAAATTCGAAATTTTGGCAATTCGAAATTCGGAAATGCAAAATTTGGAAAATTTCGAAATTTCAGAAATTTTAAATTTCAGAGAATTCAGACAATTTGAAAATGTGACAATTCGGAAATCCAATCATTCAAAATTTGGAAATTCAAAAATTTGG
This sequence comes from Lithobates pipiens, assembly GCF_037356315.1. Lineage (NCBI taxonomy): Eukaryota > Metazoa > Chordata > Amphibia > Anura > Ranidae > Lithobates > Lithobates pipiens. The sequence continues at coordinate 4,225,755 of NW_027507786.1, forward strand.
AGATTCGAAAAATTCAAAATTCAAAAATTTGAAATGGATACATGGAGCTCTGACTCCGTTTGGGTGACCCCTGTAGCAAGCTACTGGAATAAGGGGGACTCAAAGGAGGGGGAGGCTAGGAGCAGCAAAAAGGGACCCGAGAAAAGGAGGATCCGGGCTGCTCTGTGTAAAACCAACTACACAGAGGAGATAAGTATAACAAAACAAAAAAACAAGCCTTTACAATCACTTTAATGTTGGTGAAGTTTTATTGAAAATGTTACATTTTCTGCAAAATCATTCCTCGCAAATATAAATATGACATCAAGCTCTTGTTTTTCAGGGTCTACATAGTTGGATTTACTGCTATAAACTTTGATCCAACCACAAACACCATCAATGAAGCTCAGTCAACAGCAACTGTTTCCAGCTTCTCAGGTTCTTCTTCAACATCTTCTATTTCTAGAACAGGTATATATGTATTGTAATTTACTGTACTCATTATTAACATTTTGAATATTTTCTATTTGTGCTACACCTTTTAGAATTGATCACCTATATTTATATATCAAATTGTTTTTAAGAACATGCAGAGATACCAGGCAATGTGCAGATCGTTCGCTCATCCTCGAGAGATGCTATGAACATCACCTTTCAAAGTTTTGAGACTCCAAATCAACCCGTAGTGGCTTATGCCATCATCATGACAACTGATTTACATGGTAGGTACAGCAATCCTAATAGAATGATATAAATTAGTTGTAGAACTGTTCAAATGAGCATCACGTAAACCGACTAGTTCTACATAAAAAAAAAAAAAAAAAAAAGAAAAAAGGTAAAAATAATGTTTTTTTTGCAAGAAAAAATAAAAAAGGAGACTGAATCTTTTAACTATAGAAAATATAATAAGGCTGTTGAAAGTATTTTCTTTGGTCGTTTATCATTCTATCCCGAGGGTCTTTCTCTTTTGTCTTTTAGGCCACAAACCAACGAAGGGGTCTTTATCGAAAACTTATAATGATTTCAAGAATGGGTTGACCAGGAGTTATGTGACCTCAGTGGTTGAGCCGCAGAATATCCAGAACACCGACCAGTCAAAAAGTATAAGTGTCCTTGTGGGAGATGGCTCTGTTTCAAGGGGATACCTCAATGCACCATTGGACCCCACATTACACTACAGGTAAAGAAGTTGTTTCCACATCCATCCAACAAGGCAAGCCTTGGCTTTCAAAATCAAAAAGTCACATTGCTCAAACAACAGGCTGAATCTTTGTGAAATAGGATGGTGGTGGAAGAATTTTGGAAGTTCCAAATACAGAGTTGAACCGCTTAGTAACTGAGGGTTACATAGTTAGCCAGGTTGAAAAAAGACACAAGTCCATCTAGTTCAACAATATAAAAATAAAATAAAAACTATCATATAATCATACCCAATCCTATACCCACAGTTGATTCAGAGGAAGGCAAATACCCCCCCCCCCCCCCCAGAAAAGTATGATCCAATTTGCTGCAGCAGGGGAAAAAATCCTTCCTTATCCCAGGGTAATACAAATGTTAATGCCTGAACACAATTTTGAAACTTTGACATGTGTTAGTAAAACTGTACATATCATTACAAGTACTTAAAGTATTGGGATGCATTATACCTTTTTTTTCAGAGCAAATTGGACATTCTTTTGGTGGTAAATGGTAATGGATATCTCCTCTTTTTTTTTTATTTCCAAAGTAAAACTGGTCCATAGTAATAGTAAAAAAAAAAATAGTAAAGAAAATAATAGTAATAATAATAATAATAATAAATAATATTTTATAATAGTAATAAATATATAATAATAATAGTAATAATAATAGTATTATTATTATTATTAATACATTTCTTGCTATTACCATAACCCAGTGTTTCTCAACTCCAGTCCTCAAGATGCCCCAACAGGTCATGTTTTCAGGCTTTTAATTATTTTGCACATGTGATTTGATCAGTTTCACTGCCTTGGTAATTACCACAGCCGTTTCATCTGAGGGAAATCCTGAAAACATGAACTGTTGGGGCGCCTTGAGGACTGGAGTTGAGAAACACTGTCCTAACCTACCACCATAACCTCCAACTCAAAATAAGTTCTCCAGCTTCTGACAATCAACAATAGTGTGCATTTCCCTTTTTTTTATCTTACATAAAACACACTGACACCAACTGACACTAAATCATTTTTTTTTCTAAATCCATCCCGAAAATAAACCTTGACCTAGCTATTTTTTCTTTATTTTTTTAAATATTTTTTTGCACACTTTCATTTGTTGACATCTTTGTCACCTACAAGGAGAGAAAAATACAACGTAATACATACGTAATACATCTTTCTCTCCATTCAGAAGAGAAAGAAAACACAGAGGCGGGCTGCGCAATGACTGATCAATGTGATAGTCAATTAAAGCGATCAGGTGACTGAGAACAAGGAGTTCCAGATTCTGATCGTTAGTGTGAGACCTGGGGCTCTCAGTGGGAGCCTGGTTCTGTGATGGGAGCACTTTGGCATGATCCCAAAACAAGCACAAGTACATATATATGCAGCCTCATGGATAAAGGCCCACTTCAGTGAAGCCACATATATGTGTATGGTCGGTGGGAAGGGGTTAAGAAAGATCTTTTTTTTTTATCTCAAAGAAGTTTATTAAATACAATAAAATACAATTAAATACATTAAAATACAAAGAAAAACATACATTCCAATCACAAGGAGTATATTTACACGGTAAACTTAACAATTACCACCTCACATTGTGTAATTCACGTTGTTTCACCCCAGGTACCAATTACATTCTCATTGTCTCAGCATCCTGGTCTTCACTAAGCAGAAGTGTTTGTCCCCCACCAAGGGTGCACCTCATCCTCCCGACAATACTGTTTACATCAATAGTCTATCTAGTATGAGATCTACAGGGGAGAGGCCTGGGGTATCCAGCCAAGGTGCCTATCATTTATCAAACTTACCCGGGAGCCCCTTATGTTGGAAAATATATTTCTCTAACCGTATGGTGTCTCCCATCAGAGCAATCCATTCCTTCAACATTGGAGGTTCAACCGCCTCTCAATGTATAAGGATCAGCTTGCGAGCTTGAAACAAGGCCCTGGCTATGGCTTGTTTGGAGTTATCATCCATAGGGATGTCATCCAGTATCCCCAATAGACATGGTTTTGGGTCCACTGGTATAGTAGCCTGGTAGACTCTGCTAATGGAGGACAGCACTCCTGTCCAGAACAAATTAAGCTGAGGGAAACCCCATAACAGATGTATTAGATCCCTGTGGTCTTTCAAGCACCTGGGGCAATTAGAGTCTGATCTCACTCCCATCCTGAACCATCTAGCGGGTGTATAATGTACTCTTATGCCCCATACACACGGTCGGAATTTCCGACATCAAATACTCAATGTGAGCTTGTTGTCGGAAATTCCAACCATGTGTATGCTCCATCGGACATTTGCTGTCGGAATTTCTGACAACAAATGTTTGAGAGCTGGTTCTCAAAATTTTGTTGTCGGAAATTCCGAGCGTGTGTACACAATTCCGATGCACAAAATTCCACACATGCTCGGAATCAAGCAGAAGAGCTGCACTGGCTATTGAACTTAATTTTTCTCGGCTCGTCATACGTGTTGAACTTCACCGCGTTCTTGACGCTCTGAATTTCCGACAACATTTGTGTGACAAGTTTGAGCCAACATCCGTCGGAAAAAAATCCACGGTTTTGTTGTCGGAATGTCCAATCGTCTGCATAAGTGTTATCTATAACTAGGAAAGGTGTTGAGCCACATTCAGGGAGCAAACTTGTACCGCCTGGAGTGCCTCCTCTCATTGTTCCTCCTCAAATATTCCCACATCTCTTTCCCATTTGCTGGACGCTCCCAGAGGGAACCCTTCCAGGTAAATATGGAGAATCATGGAGAAGCATCTGGAAATAATTAAGAAAGATCTTTATACAATGTTTACTAGTGGTGAGCTAAATTGTGAGATTACACTTTGGTGAAAATTCATCAACAATTATGTTATTTAAAAAATAAATTTAGCAGTAAAAGCGTGATATGATTCTCAAGTCAATTATAACATGGTAATCTCGCTACATGGTTTATCAAAGGGCTGCCAGTAGAGGCATTATGGCTAGGGTTGGCCTTGTTGATCACCAAAGCCATTCATTTTCTATATCAGCAATGGTAAGATAATCACACATGGCTTTCTTAGAAAACAAATCCAATTTTTTTTGGTTTGGTATTCCTCTAAGCCAGGGGTAGGCAACCTCGGTCCTCCAGCTGTTTTGAAACTACAAGTCCCATGAGACATTGCAAGACCCTGACAATTACAGGCATGACTCCTAGAGGCAAAGGCATGATGAAATTTGTAGTTTCACCACAGCTAGAGGGCCGAGGTTGCCTACCCCTGCTCTAAGCAGTCTATACGGTGAAAAATGATGTCAATGTCAGTGAAATTTCAGTGAAAATGTTACGTTTACTGCAAAATAATTTCTCGCAAATAAAAAGATTAAGTATCTCTTAACTTTCAGGGTCTACATAGTTGGCTTTACTGCTATAAACTTTGATCCAGCCACAGATACTATCAATGAAGATCAGTCAACAGTAAATGTTGCCAGCTTTTCCGGTTCTGCTTCATCAACTTCTATTTTTAGAACAGGTATATATGTTTTGTAATATACTATAGTTATAGTAAACATTTTTTATATTTACTATTTGTGATATACATTTTGAGATTGGCCTCCTATATTGATATATTGAATTATTTTTAAGGTCATGCAGAGATACCAGGCCGTGTGCAGATGGTTCGCTCATCCTCGGGGGATGCTATGGACATCACCTTCCAAAGTTTTGAGACTTCAAATGGACCCATAGTGGCTTATGCCGTCATCTTGACAACTGACTTACATGGTAGGAACAGCAATCATAATAGAATTATACAAATTAGTTGCAGATCTGTTAAAGTGAGCATGACTTAAACTGACTAGTCTTGCATTTTTTGAAAAATAAAGGTTTCTTGAGTCTAACTTGCTTTAACTGTAGTTGAGATGTGTGATTGTAGCCACCCACAGAGTGCATTGAAGTCAATGAGTTGGTTGTCACGTGGACTTTGAGCCTGGGTTCACACTATAGCAATGCGGGAACCAGCTCAAATCCAGCGCCGGTTCCCGCATTGCATCTCTCCCGCAGGCAGTTCATACTGCCCTCTGCAAACCACTGCGGGTGTCAATACAATGTTTATGACACTCCCAGATCTGTTCACAAATTGTGAATTCGGACAGAAATCAGATCGCATGGGTGTGACCAGCCATGCGATCCAAATCCAGTGCAGGTTTAAAAAAGTCCCTGCACCTTTTTTATGTGAATCCAATGTGAGTTCAGCCATATAACTGTATGGCTGAACTTGCAATGCACAGACATCCCATTCAATCAGCACCGCAGTGCGGGTGAGAATCACATGCAATGTCTGTTTTTGCTATAATGTGAACCCCAGCTTATAGTGAAAATTATCAGTAAAGCACAACCCTTGTGTGACCCTGCAGAGCAGAAAGAAGATCCAGAATACATAATAAACTAACATGGCTTCCTTGATGTGCATTTAGAATTAAAAATTATGACTAGAGCACACCTATTGGTAAATTTATTTGAAAAAAATACTTAAGCTTCGTACATACGATCAGATTTTCTGAAGAAAAAAATAAATGTAAGGCTGAATCTATCAGATATAAGATAGAAAATATCATCAGGTTATTGAAAGTATTTTATATGGTCATTTGTCTTTTAATTCTATTGGTCAATTTCTTTTGTCTTTCAGGCCACCATCCAACTAAGGGGTCTTTGTCAAAAACTTATAATGATTTCAAGAATGGGTTAACCAGGAGTTATGTGACCTCTGTCATTGAGCAGCAGAATATCCAGAACACTGACCAACAGAATCAGATTAGTGTCCACGTGGGAGATGGCACTGTTTCAAGGGGATACGTCAATGGACCATTGGACCCCACATTAAACTACAGGTAATGGAGTTGAATCCACATCCATCAAACAAGAGACATACCCTGTGTTTAGAAATCAAGAGTCACATTGCTTGGACAACAAAATTAATCTTTATTTAATTGGCTGGCATTGGAAGAATTTGAAAAGTTTCAAATATGGAGTTTAAGGAAGATCTCTATACAATATTTACTAGCGATGAGCTAAATTGTGATTTTTCAGTTTGGTGAAAATTCAACAACAATTATGTTATTAAAAAAAAAAAAACAATTAGCAGCAAAAGCATGGTATGTTCCCCAAGTCAATTCTAAAATAGTAATCATGTGACATTGTTTATTAAAGGCTTAGCAATAGATTATGGCTAGGGTTGGCCTTGTTTCCCAACAAAGCCATTAATCTCAATGTCAGCAGTGGTAAGGTGTTTACATGACTTTCTTTGAAAACAAATCAATGCTTTCTTGGTATTCAGTCTGTATGGTGAAACATGAGGTTAATGTCTATGAAATTTCAGAGAAAATTATACATTTGCTGCAAAATCATTCCCCACAAATAAAAAGATGGACATTGATCTTTTGACTTTCAGGGTCTACATAGTGGGCTTTACCGCTATAAACTTTGATCCAACCACAAACACCATCAATGAAAATCAGTCAACAGCAACCAGCTTCTCTGCTTCAACAACTTCTACTTTTAAAACAGGTATATATGTCTGGTAATTTACTGTATTTATTGTTAACATTTTTCACATTTGCTATTTGTACGATACTTTTAATGCCGCATACACACGACCGCTCTTTTTTCATATTATTCATAATTCATTCATAATTCATATTACGATCATGTATGGGCTCCAGCTGACTTTTTGTTCCCCAAAATTCAGATGGACCTAGAAATAAAACATTATTTCAAATCTCTCAGATGGACTCGAGTCCGATCGAAAAATCCATTCATCTGTATGCTAGTCCGATGGTCAAAAACCGACGCTAGGGCAGCTATTGGCTACTGGCTATGAACTTCCTTATTCTAGCCCGGTCGTACGTCATCATGTTTGAATCCTTCGGACTTTGGTGTGCTTGTGTGTGGCCAAGTCCGTTCGTTCGGAAAGTCCGTCGGAACTCTGCCGAAAGTCCGTCGGGGAGACCATCGGACTTAGTCCGTCGGAAAGTCCGGTTGTGTGTATGCGGCATTAGAATTGATCACTTATATCTATATGTTGAATTATTTTAAAGATCACGCAGAGATATCAGGCAGTGTGCAGATTGTTCGCTCGCCCTCGAGGGATGCTTTGAACATCACCTTCCAAAGTTTTGAGACTTCAAATGGACCCATAGTAGCTTATGCCATCATCATGACAACCGATTTACACGGTACGAACAGCAATTATAATAGAATTATACAAATTAGTTGTAGAACTGTTACAAAGTTACATAGTAGGTGAGGTCGAACAAAGACACAAGTCCATCAAGTCCAACCTATGTGTGTGATTAAATGTCAGTATTATATTGTATATGTATTGTATATTGTATATTTCTTGAAACTATTGATGTTTCCCGCTGAGACCACCACCTGTGGAAGGGAATTCCACATCCTTGCCGCTCTTACAGTAAAGAACTCTCTACATAGGTTAAGGTTAAACCTCTTTTCTTCAAATTTTAATGAGTGACCACGTGTCTTGTTAAACTCCCTTCCGCAGAAAAGTTTTATCCCTATTTTGGGCTCACCAGTACGGTACTTGTAAATTGAAGCGTCTCTTCTCCAGAGAGAATAAGTTCAGTGCTCGCAACCTTTCCTCATAACTAATATCCTCCAGACTCTTTATTAGCTTTGTTGCCCTTCTTTGTACTCGCTCCATTTCCAGTACATCCTTCCTGAGGACTGGTGCCCAGAACTGGACAACATACTCCAGGTGCGGCCGGACCAGAGTCTTGGAGAGCGGGAGAATTATCGTTGTTGAACTGAGCATCACATAAACTGACTGGTCTTGCATTTTCTGAAGGACAAGGTTTCCTGATATATAGAACTATATTTGAGATATATACGATTTTAGCTACCCACAGAGTGCATGAAATTCAATGAGTTGGTTGTCTCATAGACTTTCATTTTCAGAAGGATCAGTAAACCACAATTGTGTGATACTGCAGAGCAGAAAGCAGTTCCCGAATATGTAATGGGCTAACATGGAATCCTTCATGTACATTTAAAATGATAAATTAGGATTATGAGTAGAAAAAACATATTGGTAACATAATTTTTTTAAATCCTTTATTTTCTTGGGATTCCTCAAACATTCTCTTAAAAATGTGTTTGTTTGTTTTTTCCAAAAATAAAAGTGAGACTGAATTTACCAACTATAGAAAATATAATAAGGTTGTTGAAAATATTTTCTTTGGTCATTTATCATTCTGTCACATTGGTCATTCTTTTTTGCCTTTCAGACCACAAACTAACTAAGGAGTCTTTATCAAAGACTTATACTGATTTCAAGAATGGGTTGACCAGGACTTACGTGACCTCTCTCATTGAGCAACAGAATATCCAGAACACTGACCAATCGAATAAGATAAATGTCCACGTGGGAGATGGCACTGTTTCAAGGGGATACATCAATGGACCATTGGACTCTGCATTAAACTACAGGTAATGGAGTTGTTTCCACATCCATCCAACAAGGCAGACCTTGTTTTTAAAAATCAGGAGTCACATTCAGCGGTGGCTGGTGGTATATTTTTTGGGGGGGCCGGCAAACAGCCATGACCACCCCCCGGTCCGTCTCCAGGTCACCCGTACTTCCTGCCCCCCCCTCCAGGTCACTGGCCCCGCACTTACCTTATCTAGGTCGTGGTGGCTCTAGGCTTCCCCTGCATCTCCTCCTCCCCTGCATCATGCTGTGCATCTCCTCCCTCCTCCTCCTAGGCAGCCAATCGGATTACCTCTCCTATCCACCAATTGGGTGACGACCGCTTCCTGATTGAATGAATGAATGAAATACTTGTATAGCGCACAATGCGAACTGAATCGCCTCTAGGCGCTGTGGCGAGCTTTGATCATCTGCTAAAAGAGGAAGGTCTTGAGTTTTTTCCTAAAAGCCAGGTGATTTTCTTCGATTGATTTGATTGGCCGGGAGGAGAATCAATGTGACAATAGTGAATATTCATACACTATAGTCACACAAGTGATCAGTCATGGTGCAGCCCATTCCTGTGTTTTCATTCTCTTTTTATAGAAAGATGTTAACAAACAAAAGTGTGTAAAAAAAAGGTGAAGTTAAAGGAAATATGGGTAGGTCAAGTCTTGATCTAGGTCATTGCTGGGGTTAGTATTAGAGTCAAGGAAAGGGCCAAAGATTAAGGTCAGGGTCAAAAGTCAGAGTAAAAAATTCCGGGGTCAAAGATCAATGTCGGTATATTTTGGGTAGGATTTTTTTTTTTAAATGTTTAAAATCAGTGTCATTTAGTGTAAGTAAATTTTAGGTAGAATGAAAAAGCAAAATGCGCACTATTGTTTCTAGTCCCTATTGCAGGTACAAACAACAATTATGTGGTATTGCTGCAATTGTGACAATTGTGACAAGAAGGAAAATGTATTTTGGGTTGTTGTTTCATGGTAAGTTATAAACCCTTTCATGCCTAAGCCTATTCCTGACATTTGTTGCTTACAAGTTAAAATAAAATCCGCTAGAAAATCACTTAGAACTCCCAAAGCTTTTATTATATATATATATATATATATATATATATATATATATATATATATATATATATATATATACACATATACATATATATTTTAGCAGGGTCCATAAAGAATAAAATGGTGATTGTTGAAATATTTTATGCCACACAGTATTTGCACAGTGGTCTTTCAAATGCACTTTTTTGGGAAAAAAAGACGCTTTCATGAAAAAAAACTAAACAGTAAAGTTAGCCCATTTTTTTGTATAATGTGAAAGATGATGTTAGTAAATAGATACCTAACATATCATGCTTTGAAATTGCACACACTCGTGGGATATCAACAAACTACGATACCTAAAAATCTCTATAGGAGTTATCACAGCGATCAGGTGAGTAGGACCCAGGAGTCCCAGGTCCCAATTGGTATTACAAGACCTCAGTGAGAGGCCAGTCTCTGTGCTGGGAGCATGCTGTGCTTCATGCTCCCACAAGAACGCATATATTCAGCCTCGTGATAAAGACCCACTTCAACGAGGCCACATATATATGTACGATCTGCAAGAAGGGATTGTCAGAAACCATGAAATCAGACCGAGACAGAAGTACAGTTAAATCACACTTGTTTAGTAATAAAAGTAAAAAGAACGAACGTAGTCAAAACATAGCCAAAGTTCAGTAACCTGGAATGGATAGTCAGCCAAGCCAGAAATCAGGGATCAATGTAGTGGAACAGCAAGCAGGATCTGGAGCCAGAAGGGATGTCAGCAAAGCAAGTCTTTAAACGGGAACGCAGGAGAATGTTTCTGTGATGTTGACCAAAGCAAAGGCAGAGATCCTCTGGACTGGACGGCTTAAGTAGGCAGGACTGACGAGCAGGAAATCATCAACAGCTGAGTAAGTGGAGAGATAGGAGCTGGCAATTGGCTGACAGCTGAGTGGCCAGCTCTCAGAAGGAAGGGCTGAGCCCAGCCCTGACAGGGATTAAGAAAGATCTATACAATATTAGACATGTGTATTCGTTTTCATCCGAATGCATTTCGGGTATTTTCGTTATCATTTTAACAAATGAAACCGAACATGCAGGATCTGAAAACTGAAAGATCCAACATAAACAAATGCTTCATTTTAGTTTTTGTTGTGACAACAGTTAGATATAGATAGGAGATTCGACATGATGCTGACAGTAGCAATCTGTGTCCATCGAACCTGTGGTCAAATGTGTCTAACCTTAGCTCTATTAGTCCAAGATTATTCTACATAGAGAGAAAAGATTTGACATAGAGAGAAAAGATTCGACATAGAGAGAAAAGATTCGACATTATAGACACAATAGCAAAAAAGGTTGAATGTGCCTAACCTAACTCTATTAGTTCAAGACTATTCGACATAGAGAGAAAAGATTCGACATGAAGATTCGATACAGTTTATCTGCTCCGTTGAATCTTCTTAGAACATTCAACAGACACCATAAGCCTTGAATGACAGATTCAACCTTAATTATTTCAGATTTTCTGACGAGTACATTTTTTAACGAAACTAAATAAATAAAAACGAATTTCGGGAGTAACTAAATAAATGTATTATTCAGACGAAAATGAAATTCCGAAACAAAATATTTCAGTGTGCACATGTCTATATAATATTTACTAGTGATAAGCTAAATTGGGAACTTCCACAACAGCAGCAATAATTATTTGAAAAAAAATGTAGCTGCGAAAGCGATATGATTCTCAAGTCAAATAAAACATGGTAATCATGCGACATTGTTTATCAAAGGGTTAGCAGTAGCGTATGCATTATGGTTAGGCACTGAGAAGGTGATCACATGACTTTCAAACAACAAATCCATGTTTTTTGGCATTCCTCAAAGCGGTCTGTATGATGAAACATGGGGTAAATGGTAATGAAATTTCAGTGCAAATGTCACATTTACTATAAATTTATTCTTCACAAATAAAAAGCCCATCTATTGTCTTTCAGGGTCTACATCGCAGGCTTTACCGCCATAAACTTTGATCCAGCCTCAAACACTATTAATGAAAATCAGTCAACAGCAACTGTTGCCAGCTTCTCTGGTTCTGCTTCAACATCTTCTACTTTTAGAACAGGTAGATAGATATGTGTTGCAATTTAATTTAATGTTAACAGTTTTTACATTTACTATTTGTACTACACCTTTTAGCGTTGATCACCTAACTATATATTGAATAATTTTTAAGAACATGCGGAGATACCAGGCAGTGTGCAGATTGTTCGCTCACTCTCGAGGGATGCTATGAACATCACCTTCCAAAGTTTTGAGACTCCAAATGGACCCATAGTGGCTTATGCCATCATCATGACCACCGATTTACATGGTAGGAACAGAAATCCTAATAGAATTATACTAGATGCTGGCATAACTGTTGAACTGAGCATCATTTAAAGTGGAAGTAAACCCATGGATTTAAACAGTTAAAAAAAAAGGCATGCCGGGAATGCTAACTGCACATTGGCTGTGCTCTCAGCCAAACTATCAAACCATCCAATGGCTGGTGTCATAACAAATCACATGTGCAGCACCATAGCAGTTGAAGATTAAACAGAGGCAAAGATGGCAGCTTCCTTGGCTGAAAACGAAAGGGGAGTTTACTTCCACTTTAAGCTGACTTATGTTGCATTTTTATATTTATTAGGTATTTTCCAATATTATCAATAAAAACGTTTCCTATAAGGCGAAAAAAAGCATAGCAATAAGCATGGGAAAAGAAATACAATGGAATGCAGCACATAGGGAACACAACATATCAAAGCACTATATTTCCCCACCCACAGAGTCCATGGTTTTCTAGAAGCTTTAAAGGCTGAGTATTTGTCCCGTCTAACGGCTAGCAGCTTTTCTTAAACAAAATTGGTTTTGACAAGCTCAACAGTTTCCAATGGATTAAGAGCTAGTTTTTTGCTTCCAATGTCTAGTAAACCTTATCCGAGCTGCTAATACAAAATACGCAACAACTGTGCGAAACCGTATGGGGAAACTGTCTATTTCCATATTTAGAATCACTAAAGCCTGAGGAACCAATATGCCGGTAACCTCTGATATGATTTGAAAAATTTTCCTACAGAAGCTGTGGGGGTGTTTACTATTTCATAATATAAACATCATGAAATATGTATCATGGTTCCTGTGGAACCGCATCCTATCTAGCATAAAGGGGACAGAGAAGGATAAAATTTGGCTAGTCCAAACGAGATTAGATGCCATCAAAGGGTGATTTTTTTTTTTTTTTGTGAATTCCCAGTATTCAAAACAGCTTGTCACCTTATATATGGATATAAGGTCCAATGCCATGTACACACGTTCAGACTTTCCGATGGGAAATGTTGGATGTGAGCTTGTTGGCTGAAAGTCCGACAGTGTGTACGCTGTCAGACTTTCCACCAACAAATGTTGGCTAGCAGGTTATCAAATTTTTCACCAACAAAACTTTGTTGTCAGACTTTCCGATTGTGTGTAGACAAGTCCGTCGCACAAAAGTTCACGCTTGCTCGGAATCAAGTACGAGCCGGAAGTGCTCGGTCTTGTAATAATAGCGATCGTAATGGAGATATCACGTGACTATTGAACTTCCTTTTAATCAGCTTGTCGTACCTCTTGTATGTCACCACGTTCCCACATGATTGTGTGTACGGGGCATAAGGCTCATTGAGAAATGCCAAAGAGGGCGAAAGATCTAATTCCCAGTGCATAGAAGGTGTAGGGTGGCAAAACTAAAATATAGAGATACCCTTCTGGGTTGGTGTAGCTAATGCATAGTATTACCAAGCCTTGGTGGGATGTACATTTTTTTTGTCTGTAGGAAATGTGTGATTTGCATATATTTAAAGAATTCTGTGGCCGTTGTCTTGCATTTTTTGAAGGATAGGGTCATCTGGGTTTAAGCTTCTTTAACTGTAGCTGAAAAGTGATATTGGCCATACAGAGAGTGCACTGAATTCACTAAGCCGATCAACTCGTAGACTTGCATTGTGAGAAAGATTAGAAAAGTACAATCATTGTGTGACAGCAGAGCAGAAAACAGATCCAGAATACCTAATGAGCTACTATGGCTTCCTTCATGTTCATTTATGCTTTCAAATTATGACTAAAAAACACAAAACAATAACATACGTTAAAGTAAATCCTTTTTTATTGGGCTGCCTTAAAACATGAATTATTCCCTTTAAAAAAAGACAGATTATTTATAAATTGAAAATAATGATTTATTCAATAAAACATTTAAAGCAAGACCAATTGAATCAAACATAGAAAATATTGTTTTGGTGTAGAAAACATTTTCTTCAGTCATTTGTCATGCTATCCCATTGGTCATCCTTTTATTTATTTTTTGTCTTGCAGGCAACAAACCAATTGAGGGGTCTTTATCAAAGACATATAATGATTTCAAGAATGGGTTGACCAGAACTTATGTGAGCTCTGTCATCGAGCAGAAGAATATCCACAACACTGACCAATCAAATAAGATAAGTGTCCGAGTGGGAGATGGCACTGTTTCAAGGGGCTACGTCAATGGACCATTGGACCCCACATTCCAGTACAGGTAATGAATTTGCTTCTACATTCCTCCAATGAGACACACTTTGTGTTTACAAATCAAGAGTCACATTGCTCAGGCACTAGACTGAATGTCTATTAAATTCACTGGTGAAGGAAAGATTTGAAGAGTTCCAAATACAGATTTTAAGAAAGTCCTTTGTGTAATAGTTACTATCGATAAGCAAAATTGTGAATTTTTACTTTCACGAAACTTCAGTAGCAATTGGGTTATTTTAGAAACATTTAACCACAAATTTGTGAAACGATTCTAAAATAATTTACAACATTGTGATCATGTGGCTTTGTTTATCAAAGAGTTGGCAATAGCATACACATTAAGGCTAGGGTTGGCTTTGTTTATCAAAAAAACATTAATCTCAATGTCAGTACTGGGAAGGCGATCATATGGCTTTCCTAGAGACCAAATCCATTTTTTTTGTCTACATGTTGAAACGTGTGATATTGTTCATGAAATTTTAGTGACATTTGCTGTACAATTATTATTCCTCCCAAATAATAAGATGGACACCAATCTTTTGACTTTCAGGGTCTACATAGTTGGCTTTACCGCTATAAACTTTGATCCAACCACACACACTATCAATGAGGATCAGTCAACAGCAATTGTTGCCAGCTTCTCTGGTTCTGCTTCAACTACTACTTTTAGAAAAGGTATATATGTTCTGTAAGGTGTTTACAGTTACTTTTTTTTCACATTTACTTTTTGTGTTATACATGTTGTAGTTGATGGCCTATATCTGAAAAAGAACATCTGCAGGCTCATCCCCATGTATCTACAATATGTCTTTAGGGAAGCGCAATGTCTGGGGGTCATGCTGATTCACAGTGATGTCTTGTGGAGGCCAAGAAACAGGGGAGGTATAGTGGGCATGACAAGATGTGGGTCTTGTAGTTTATGTCAATTTATGGGGGGGGGGACCCACAATCACATTGCCAACTGTGAGACCCCTCGGGTGCATGTGGCACATGAATTGCAATACTCATTGTGTGGTTTACACATTGAACTGCACCTGCGAGGCCTTCTATATTGGAAAGACAGTTAGGACTATTTGTAGGCAATCACTGGATCATATCAATGATATTATTATAACAATTACAATTTGAGATCTTCTGTACACATTTTGCATAATGCTTACATACTTTCTAAAGTGCTGGGTTCTGGAAGTAGTACCCAAAAGCATACAAGGGAGTAAATTTGACAAACTAGTTTTACAGATAGAGTCAAGGTGGATTAGTTAGTTGAAGGCTACTAATCCACCAGGCTTGAATGAAAGCCTAAGCTTTAGTCCCTTTCTCGAAGAATAACAAAGAAGTCTTTAACTTTAATATGCAATATTTAAAATGATTGTAAAAAAATTTGTAAATATCCTGTATATAAGAAATTGAAGATCTCATTTATTTTTTATTCTAAATTTGTGGGATGTAAAATAGTTAAGAAAATTATAAAAAAAAAAGTTTGAGTACCTTTTTAAGTATTTCCTTTTTTGAACATTTTATAGTATTATGAATTAAAGAATTGTATATACTGTATTCATTGGCGTATAACACTAATTTTTTCACCATGAAAATCGGGTGTAAATGGTGCATGCATATTATACGCCAATACTTCAATTTTAGCTGCCTCAGAGGGGACAAGGAGGGGGGCAGGACGAGCGCCATCAGATTACATACAGTGAGAATCTCCTGTTTACTCGGCAGCCTCTGTAATAGGAAGTCCCATTTCCCAGGGCACCATTGGACCACTGTTCTGTTCATCATAGGAGATTCTCACTGTATATAATCTGTCGGTGCTCGTCTCCCGCCCCCCCTCCCTGTCCCCTGTAGGGTGCAGATGGACATCGATCAGGCTGCACTGATGGCAATGATGAGGCTGCTACATTGAAGGCAATGGTGAGGCTGCTGCATTGATGGCAATGGTGAGGCTGCTGCATTGATGTGGACTGATGAGGCTGCATTGAGGCAATGGTGAGGTTGCAGATGGGCACTGACCCTTATTTTGCTTCAAAGTTCCTTATTTAACCCCCCTAGCGGTAATCCCGAGTCTGGCTCGGGTTAGGAATTTACTGATAGGAGCGGTAACCCCGAGCCAGACTCGGGATTGCATCGCTGGATACAGGGGAGGACACAGGGAGAGTTACTTACCTTGTCCCCTGGATCCAGCGATGTCCCCCACGCTGTGTGATCGAGCCGTCCTCCGCTTGATTCACAGTGCTGAATGCCGCCGAGCTCCGTTCCCTGCGACGTTACGGCGCACGGGAGCGGAGAACGGCGGCAAATTCAAAAAAGTAAAAAGACACAAAACACACACAGCACTGTAATCTTACAGATTACAGTGGTGTATTAAAAATTACACACCCCCTTTGTCCCTAGTGGTCTGTGCAATGCCCTGCATGCACTTTTATATTATAAATACAGTTTTTTCTGCCTGGAATTTGGAGATTGTCCATAGCAACCAAAACATGTCCCTTTTTCAGTGTTTTAGGATTTGATTACATTATTGAATAATTTTTATTATTCTTTATTATATTATAAACTTTATCATACCCGGGATGTCCGCTAGACTCTGGTTTGAAGAGATTTAAGAGAGTTATTCCTAAGAATTACAGGACTACAAAATAAAACGCCAAATTTCCATGCAAAATAATTGTACCGTTTTCAGCACCTAAAACCGGACTGAATCATACCGCCAGGGAGGTTAAAATGTATGGGTTTTTTTCCTGAAACTTCCCTCTTAAAATGAATGTGCGTGTTATATACCGATAAATACGGTATTTGATAAAACCCATTAGTTATATATAAGGAATTAAGTATTTTATATATTTATATAGAGAACATATATTTATTTAAAGCATCAATAAATGGTGAAGGAAGTCATAGCTGGTCCTTCGGGACTAATCACAGCTTAAATTTAGAGGCAGTAAGAACCTGAGGATACCTACGTGCCTATCACCAGATCTGTCTCAATGCTACTAAATGATCAGCTACAATTTATTTTAGGCTGCTGTAACTGTTTAAATGCTGCTACTAGATTTCATTGTAGGAAAATTTGCCTTGTCACCCTGTTAAAGGAAGTGGAAAATAAGAGATCTACTGGCTAGAACAATAGCTAATAATAACAGCAACAATAATACAATATAGCTAGTGGGACTCGGAAAAAGAAAGGGTTTTTCAAAGGTGCCAGGCAGTGTGCAGTATATATGTATTGTATTTACTGTATTTATTGTTAACATTTTTCATATTTACTAATTGTACTATACCTTTTAGAGTTGATCACCTGTATCTATATATTGAATTATTTTTACAATCATGCAGAGATGCCAGGCAGTGTGCAGATTGTTCGCTCATCATCGAGGGATGCTATGAACATCACCTTCCAAAGTTTTGAGACTTCATCTGGACCCATAGAGGCTTATGCCATCATCGTGACCACCGATTTACATGGTAGGAACAGCAATCATAAAAGAACTACAGAAATGAGTTGTAGAAGTGTTGAACTTAGAATCATTAAACTGCCTGGTCTTGCATTCTCTGAAGGATAATGTGGCCTGGATCTAATTTACTTTAACTTTAGTGGAGATGTGATATTATCCATACAGATTTTTTTTTTTTATTACATTACGTGACAACGCAAAGCAGATCCAAAATATGTAGTGAGCTAACATTGCTTTCTTCATAGCCACCTATAATTAAAAATTATGCCTAGAAACACACCCTGATAACATTATTTAATCGAAAAAAATTTTTTTTACAGGGATACATAAAACATTAAGCATTCCCATTAAAAAAATATGAAAATAATGATTTTTTTTTCAAGAGAAAAAAAAAAGTTAGGCCAAAGCTATCAACTGTAGAAAATATCATTTTGGTGTTGAAAGTATTTTGTAATTGGTCATACTATTCCTTTGGTCATTTTTTTTTTTTATCTTGCAGTTGTCAAACCAACTAAGGGGTCCTTATCAAAGACATATAATGATTTCAAGAATGGGTTGACCAGGACTTATGTAACTTCTGTCATTGAGCAGCAGAAAATCCAGAATGCTGACCAATTGAATAAGATAAGTGTCCACGTAGGAGATGGCACGGTTTCAAGGGGATACGTCAATGGACCATTGGACCCCACTTTACACTACAGGTAATGGAGTTGCTTCCACATTCATCCAATCAGACACAACTTGTGTTTAAAAATCAGGAATCCCATTGATTAGAGACCAGATCTCTGTTAAACTGACTAGCACTAGAAGGATTTAAACAGTTCCAAATATAGATTTTTAAGTAAGATCTCTATATAATAGTTACCATTGATGAGTGAAATTGTTAGTTTTCGCTTTGGTGAAATTTCAGCAACAATTGAGTCATTTTAGCAAAATGTAAAAACAAAAGCATGTGATGGTAAAGCCAATTATAACATGGTGAACGTGTGGATTTGTTTATTAAAGGGGTGGCAGTAGGGTGGGCATTATGGCTAGGGCTGGCTTTGTTTATCAACAAATCCATTAATCTCAATGTCAGCATTGGGATGGTGATCACATGCCTTTCCCAGAAAACAAATCCATGTTTTCTGATATTCCTCTAAGCAGTCTGCATGATAATACATGAAGTTAATGTCAATGAAATTTCAGTGAGACTGCAACATTTGGGAATCAATGGTGGAGAAGGATCTGGCTGTTCTGGTAGACCATAGTCTTAATAATCACATGCAATGCCAAGCTGTGGTTTCCAAAGCGAGCAAAATCCTTTCTTGATGTAAGAGAGGTATGGGCCGCAGAAAGAGGGATATCAGTTTGCCCCCCTGCACAATCATTAGTAGCACCTCTTCTGGAATATGAAGTTCAGTTTTGGGCTACAGTTTACAAATAGGATATCGGGGAACTGGAGAAAGTGCAGAGAAGAGCAACCAAACTGATAAGAGGCATGGAGGAGCTCAGCTATGAGAAAGGATTAGAGAAACTGAATTTATTCTCTCTTGAGAAGAGATTAAGGGGAATATGATCAGCATGTACAAATAAATAAGTGGTCCATATAGTGAACTTGATGAAGTGTTATTTACTTTAAGGTCATTACAGAGGCAAGGGGACACTCTATGCCTGGAGGAAAAGAGATTTAAACTCCAAATACAGTAAAGCTTCTTCACAGTAAGAGCTGTGAAAATGTGGACTAGATTCCATCCAGAGGTGGTTCTGGTCAGCTCAGTAGATTGTTTTAAAACAGGCCTGGATTATTTCCTAAATGTACATACTGTAATATAACTGGATACTAATATTTATAGGTAAAGTTTTTTTTTTTTTTCAGGGTCTACATAGTTGGCTTTAGCACTATAAACTTTGATCCAGCCACAAACACCATTAATGAAGACCAGTCAACAGCAACTGTTGCCAGCTTCTCTGGTTCTGCTTCAACAACTTCTGCTTTTAGAACAGGTATATACGTATTGTAATGTATTTATAGTTAAAATGTTTGACATTTTCTATTTTTGCTATATACTCTAGTTTTGTTTCCTAAAGAACATCTTCGTCCTCCAGCCCTCCAGTCCTTCCCTAACCCCTCCCTACACAACCCCCTGCACCCTCATATTGTTTTAAAATAAAATACTCTAGGAATGTAACCTAATTCCATCCATCTTCTGGCCAAGCCAGAGATGGTTTGGCTCCTTTCTCCTCATTTCCAGCCATGGTGATAGGCAGTCTTTACTGCAGCACTGATTGACACATGCTTATTGAAGTCTGTGCTTTGTTTAGTGTTGCACTACCATGAGCTTGATCTGTTGTAATGATGAACTCCGTGGGGGGGGGGGGGGGATCCATGAATCCATGACAGCCATAAGGTATGGAGTTGAATGACATGGCCTAAAGTGGGCCTCCTAAAAATGATGAAGGAGGACATAGTCTGTGCTCTAGGACTAATGGCATCAAAAAATTTGGAGACAGTCTGAGCCTGAGGATACCTGAGAGTCCCATTCTCTAGACTTTACAAACAAAAACTGTTGCTGTTACTGAACCTCCATAATTATTTTCATGTAGTCCACACATACTTTAACTTACTTATACATGGAGATGTGATAGTAATACTGAATTATTTTTCAGATCATCCAGAAATACCAGGCAGTGTGCAGATTGTTCGCTCATCCTCGAGAGATGCTATGAACATCACCTTTCAAGGTTTTGAGACTCCAAATGGACCCATATTGGCTTATGCCATCATCATGACAACCGATTTAAGTGGTAAGAACAGTTAACTTAATAGAGTTATACTAACTAGAAGCATAACTGTGAAACTGAGCAAATACAATATATACTTTTAAATTGTTTGACTTCTATTTTTATAATAGTTCTAACTGGCCGTAAAAAGTACATGGCTGGCTCTTGAAATGTGATTAATGCACCACAGCAGCACTTCAGGAGAGGGAGGCACACTCTATTGGAAAAACAAAGCAGAGTAGAAGGCGGTTCTAAGTGCAGTAATAAAAGACTTTAATGACAAGGAAGGGTTAAAAACACTTACAAGATGGAAGTAAAAACAGGCATATCCATGAATCCATAATGAATGCCTCCTGGGAGTGAAGACAACTGCAGGTGGAAGTTCCAGTAGACAAGCGTTGGAAAACAATGTGTCTCTGATCCAAGATGGAGAGCCGTGAAGTCCGGGCCAGCATGGAATACAGGAAACTGGAAGTGATGTCAGAGTGGGCAAGACACGTTTCCGAGCATGCCCGGTTGTTCCTTCTTCAAACCAAATGGATTCATTGATGTGCCTGTTTTTCACTTCCATCTTGTAAGTGTTTTTAACCCTTCCTTGCCATTAAACTGTATAATTACTGCACTTAGAAAGCCTTCTTCTCTTCTTCATTATAATTGCTAAACCAAGCATCATTTAAACTAAATAGTCTTCAATTTTTTTAAAGAAAAAGTTGTTGTAGTCTATTTTGCTTTAACTGTAGTGGAGCTGCAATATTACCATTCAAAGAGTTCATTGGTTTCAATGAGTCAGTTGACGTGTAGGCTTGCTTTGTGATCAATACAGCACAACCATTGTGTGACTATATAGAGCAGAAAGCAGATGCAGAATATGTAATGAGCTAACACGGCTTCCTTCATAATTAAAAATGATGCCTAGAAACATGACTTTAAACATTATTTAAACAAGGAAAATCCTTTATCTAAACAGATGCTTAAAACATTAAACATTCTCTTCAAAATAAGACAAAATTAAAATTAAAATAATGATGTTGAAGAAAAAATAAAACAATGTTGAATCTATCAAATATAGAAAATATTTTGGCAATGAAAGTATCTTCTTTGGTCATTTGTCAGTCTATTCCATTATTATCTTTTTAAATTGCAGGCAGCAAACCAGCTGAAGGGTCTTTATCAAAAACATATAATGATTTCAAGAATGGATTGACCAGCACTTATGTGAGCTCTGTCATTGAGCAGCAAAATATCCCGAACACCGACCAAGTGAATAAGATAAGTGTCCATGTGGGAGATGGAACTGTTTCAAGGGGATATGTCAATGGACCACTGGACCCCACGTTACACTACAGGTAATGGAGTTGCTTTGATGTCCATCCAACGAGATGTGTTGAGAGTGTGAGCTTTCAGCAGCAATTGGGCTATTTTAGCAAAATTTTACAACATAGGCATGTGATACTCAAGTCAGTGATAACATGATGATCATGTTGGCACTGGCAACTATTGTGGCTAGGGCTGGCTTTATGCCATTGATCTCAATGTCAGCACTGGGATGGTGATCATATGATTTTCTTAGAAAAAAAATCCATATTTATTTTCGTATTCTCCTAACTGTGGACTGGGGGCCAAATGAGGCCCTTTTCTTGCTTTTATCTGGTCCTTGGAGCATTATTCCCCTCACTGTCAGCCACAGTGAGGCATATTTCCTGCCATTGACAATGGCGCACTATTTCTTCCACTGACACCAATGATGGGGCATTATTCTCCCCATTGACACCAATGATGTGGCACTATTCTCCCCACTGTCACCAATGATGGGGAACTATTCCACCCACTGATACCAATGATGGGGCACTATTCCTCCCACTGACACTAAATGATGGGGCATTATTTCTTCCACTTACACCAGTGATGGGGCACTATTCCTTCCACTGACACCAATGATGGGGCACTTTTCCTCCCACTGACACTAAATGATGGGGCACTATTTCTTCCATTGACACCAATGATGGGGCACTATTCCTCTCACTGATATCAATGATGGGGCACTATTCCACTCCCTGACACCAGTGATAGACCATTAAACCTCCCACTGACACCAATGATGGAGCATTAATTCTCCCACTGATACCAATGACGGGGCACTATTTTTCCCCTTAAAACTAAAGAGGGGACACAGTTTACTTCCAGTGGCACCAGGACATTTTCTTCCCCTGCTGGCCACAGTCCGCCCCCCCCCCCTAAAGTTTGAAGTACAGCAAATTGGCCCTTTATTTAGAAAGTTTGAAAACCCCTGCTCTAAGCAACTTGCATAGTGAAATATAAGGAGAATGTTGATGAAATGTCAGTGAAATTGTTACATTTTCTGCTAAATCCTTCCTCCCAAATAATAAGATGGATGCTGAATTCTGATCTCTCGACTTTTAGGGTCTACCTAGTAGGCTTTACAGATATAAACTATGATCCAGCCACAGGCACTATCAATGAAGATCAATCAACAGCAGCTGTTAGCACCTTTTCTGGTTCTACTTCAACAACTTCTACTTTTAGAACAGGTATGCATTGTAATGTATTTACAGTTTTTCATTTTTCACATTTTCTTTTTGTGCTCTACATTATTCAGTTTATCACTTTAAGAACATCAGCAGCCGCCAGCCCCCCAAGTCTATCCCTAACGCCTATCTAAACCTTTCCCCGGAAGCCGAACCTTGTTTCAAAATAAAATACCCTAGGAATGTACCCTAATTCCATCTGTCTTCTGGACCATCCGGTGGTGGTGTGGGTCCTTGCTTCTCCTTCCAGCCATGGTGAGGGGTGGTCCTGACTGGCACTGACTGTCACTTATGTTCTTTGTTTATCAATTATATCCTAAAGAATAGCTTCTGCTTCCTGTCTCCCAAACCTTCTTCACTCCTCTAGACCCTTCCCCTGCTCCCACACCATGTTTAGAAATAAAATGACCTCAAATGTATCCTAATTCCATTTGTCTTCTGGCCAGTCCAGTGATGGTTTGGACCCTTTCTTATTCCGACTTGCCATGGTGATGAGTGGTTCTTATGGCAGCACTGATTGGCACTTGCATAATGATGCGTGAGCTCTATTAAATATTGCAGCACAATGAGCTTGGGCTGTTGTAATGCTGCACCCCCAAGAGGTGGATCCATGAAAGTCGTTGTTCAGAAGTAAGAGATTGAATGGCAAGGCTTTTCATCCAGGCCTGAAGTGGGCATCTCTAAATGATAGAGGACACAAGTAGTCCTCTAGGACTGATAATAGTTTAAATTTGGAGGCAGTTGAAGTCTGAGCATACCAGAGAGCCCCAGGCCCCAGGCCCCAGGCCCCAGACTCCAAAACAAAAACTGTAATCTTACTGCTACTTACAAACTGAATCATATATGTTATTTTTCCATTTAGCCCACATTTTCAATTTAAGCTACCTGTAAATGGAGATGTAATACTGATACTGAATTACTTTTCAGAACCTGTGGAAATACCAGGCAATGTGCAGATCGTTCGCTCATCCTTGAGGGATGCTATGAACATCACCTTCCAAAGTTATGAGACACCTAATGGACCCATAGTGGCTTATGCCATCATCATGACAACTGATTTAAGTGGTAGGAACAGCAAACATAATAGAATTATACTAACTAGTGGCATAACTATTAAACTGAACGTCATTTATACTGACTAGTCTTGCATTTTCTGAAGAAAAAGGTTGCCCTATTCTAATTTGCTTCAACTTTAGTTAAGATGTGCATTAGATACAAAGAGTTGATCATCTCATAGACGTGCATTGTGAGAAGAACTAGTAAAGAACAACTATTGTGTGACATTGCAGAGCAGAATGCAGATCTAGAATATGTAATGAACTAAAATGTCTTTCTTCATGTACAGCTATTATTACAAATTATGACTAGAAAACACATATTGGTAACATCTCTTTATAATGTGGCTAGGTGACAAGGCTAAATCAGGCACCACATCCCTGGAATAGTATTCACAGAGCAACAGATATTTGATGGGATTTAAACGGTACCAAGAGACAGTAGAAAAACAATTGATAATATAAACAGCAATAAATTAATATAAATACAATTCATAAGTTGAAATCACTAAGTGCATAGGATAAGTGAAATAGCATTGTGAATAAATGAGGGAAAAAAACAAAAAACAGTCTAAACAGGTGAAATGAAATCACAAGTGTTTAGGTAGAAATGAATGTTGAAAATGAAGATATAATCGACCTCTGAAGGATAGGCCACCATCCAGTAAGAAATGACCATAAATTGTGAATCCACCACCGATTAAAAAAATTGTATACTCTTACCGGACTCAGTGGACCCAATGCCAGCAGCACAGAGTCAAAAAGGCATGGAACTGGGAACATGGTCACTCTCAGGAAACAACATGTGAGGTCAGCTTCCGTACAACCTTGTCACCGAACCCAATCATGGACTTCACCATTCATAAAAGAAAAAGGCCGCCACATAGTGTAAAACCATAAACTATGGGTTTTATTGTAAAAGGTAGAACACTTACATCAATGATGATATAAACAGGCAAGATAAGGTATGTGATCACAAATACATCCAAGAAGTGCAGTAACATGGAGCAAGTTCAGTCTACCCGACTGATTTCGTTCAATAGATCATCTGGGGAGTTCCATACCTCTTTGACTCTGTGCCACTGGCATTGGGTCCACTGAGTCCGGTAAGAGTATCCAATTCTTTTCATCGGTGGTGGATTCACAATTTATAGTGATTTCTTACTGGATGGTATCCTATCCTTCAGAGGGCAAATATATCTTCAATTTCAACATTGATTTCTACCTAAACCATTGTGATTTCATGTTTGTAGCTTTTACCAATCTGGTAGCGCAGTGCACATTTTGAGATTTAGATTGATTGATAATATAAAACTTTGTTTAAACATGATTAAAATCAACCAAATAAAATCTAACATATGCCAGTTATATGATCAATGGTATGTTTTACATGAACAGTAATGACGTGGTATCTGTTCCTGACATGTTTCGCCAATTAGGGCTTCTTCAGGGGATTTGGAGACCACTACTGATATGAAAGCCAATTAACCACCAATGGTCACCAACAAGGTTTTCTGCGCAGTATGGGGTAGAGGGCACCGTGTGGCTCCAGCCAAGAGGGTGACCTACATAATGTAACATCGTGATCCAGTTTACGTACACCTGGTATCGGTTTTGGTTATAAAGTCAGAAGCTCTTGATTAAACTCTTTACAAACTACACATTGTCTTTGTCTTGGTGTGTCTCCTGTGGCCACACTCTGCCCTCTTCCCCCTACTGTGCAGACGGCCTGGTTGGTGACCATTGGTGGTTAATTGGCTTTCATATCAGTAGTGGTCTTCAAATAACCTGAAGAAGTCCTAATCAGTAAAACATGTCGGGAACCGATACCACGTTAATACTGTTTATGTAAAACACACCATTCATCATATAACTGATCATAAAACTGGCATATGTTAGATTTTAATTGGGTGATTTTAATCATGTATAAATAAATATCAATTGTCTCTTGGCATCGTTAAAATCCCATCACATATTGGTAACAGTATTTATAAAAAAATGTTTACAGGTATGCACAAACATTAGGTATTCCTTTTAAAATAAGACAACTTTTTTTTCAAGAAAAAGAAAATGAGAGAGGCTAAATCTATCAAAAATAGAAAATATTTTGGTGTTGCAAGTATTTTTATTGGTCAATTGTAATGAAAACCCATTGGTCGTTCTTTTTTTTTATCTTACAGGAAACAAACCAACTCAGGGGTCTTTGGCAAAAACATATAATGATTTCAGGTATGGGTTGACCAGGACTTATGTGACCTCTGTCATTGAGCAGCAGAATATCCAAAACAGTGACCAATCGAATAAGATAATTTTCCATGTGGGAGATGGCACTGTTTCAAGGGGATACTTCAATGGACCATTGGACCCCGCATTACACTACAGGTAAGTTGCTTTGACATGCATCCAACAAGATATGTTGTAAATGTTAATTTTCACCTTGGTGAAGAATCAGCAACAATTTGATTATTTTAACAACATTTTACAACCTAGGCCTGTGATCCTCAAGTCAGTGATGAGATGGTGATCATGTGGCTTTTTTTTTAAAGGGTTGGCACTAGGGTAATTAGTATGGTTAGGGTTGTCTTTGTTTATCAAGAAAGCCATTAATCTCAATGTCAGCACTTGGATGGTGATCAAATGGCTTTCCTAGTAGAAAAATCTATTTTTTTTTGTATCACCCCAAGCTGCTGTATGATGAAACATGGGGATATTGTTGATGAAATGCCAGTGAAATTAAAACAAATCTATGTTTTTGGTATGCCTGAAAGCAGCCTGCATGGTGAAACATCAGTCAATGTTGATTGAATTTCTGTAAAATGTTACATTTGCTGCAAAATCCTTCCTCCTAAATAATAAGATGGACATCGATCTCTTGACTTTCAGGGCCTACGTAGTAGGCTTTACTGCGATAAACTATGATCCAGCCACAGACATTATCAATGAAGATCAGTCAATAGCAGCTGTTACCAGCTTCTCTATTTCTACATCAACAACTACTACAGGTATATACGTAATTGTAATGAATTTACAGTTAGCATATTTAAAAAATGTTGACTCCACATGATATCCTCCACATTGCAGCCTCCTGTGCACGTCACAGGCCCATCATCTCAGATTCCCCGTCACAGACTGGTCTCCCCATCACAGACTGGTCTCCCCTCATCACAGACTGGTCTCCCCTCATCGCAGACTGGTCTCTCTCATCACAGACTGGCCTCTCTTCATCACAGACTGGTCCCCCTTCATCACAGACTGGTCCCCCCTCATCACAGACTGGTCCCCCCTCATCACAGACTGGTCACCTTATATCCCAGACTGGTCCCCCTTCATCACAGACTGGTCCCCCATTACAGACTGGTCCCCCCATCACAGACTGGTCACCCCCATCATAGATTTTCTCCCCATCACTGACCCCCCTAGATATAAAGACTCCTGTCCTCTTAACAGCACAGCACTTCCCCCTCCCCACAGAGCCCTACCTTATTCACACAAGACATGCAGCGCAGCCATTCTGGACAATGGGTGGGACTTTTCAAGTTAAAGGTGAGTGAATGATTGCTGTATAGCAACCAATCACCCGCTTCTTAACTTAAAAAGTCCCGCCATTTGTCCAGAGTGGCCATGCGTCTCATCTTGTGTAAATAAGACAAGCGGAGGGTGGGGGCAGTGCAGCGATCCGATGCCAAAGGAACAGACAAACCCGTGCACAGCATGCTTGCCATGCTGTGAACAGAGCAGCAGGCAGGCGAGCAAGCAGCAGGGAGAGGAGTGGGACAGGCAACTATTTGGCGAGGCTGTGGCCCGGGTAGTATGGCTACTGGGGTCGGAACCGGACCGCGGTCTGTCATTTAGTGATGCCTGATCTACAACAAAGCAAAAATGTCATTATGCCAAAATATCAATAATTAGTAGCGAGGGGAAAAAGGTCACAAATTGCTTCCCCAAGAAAAACCAGAGCCTAGATGACCATCAAGGTAGGGATGCCACCAGGGCTCCCTCACGACAGACATGGGGGGTACAAATTAGTAAGTATTCCAGTGTAACAATATTTGCTGAAAAGAGATAAGATATAATGTACCAGTTGCTTGGCAAATATCTGTGTCAAAATTGCAGTGTGGGGTGGTAGACGAAGCATAGGGGAGCCTTGGAACCCAAGGGAACAGTAGGAAGGGGATTGGGGGAGAGGATGAGATTTCATTGTAGAACAATTAGTAGCATCACCCTTTGAAAGGAAACTGAAAAAATAAGGAATCTACTAGCAGTAGCAACAAGTACTAACACATTACAAGTGGGACTTTGAAAAACAAAACATGCAATTTTACTGTTGGTGACCAACTGCATCTTATGTCATTTTTTAATTTAGCCTACACTTACACTTTACTAATAAATGGAGATTTGATACTGATGTTGAATAATTTTTCAGGTCCTGCAGAAGTACCAAGCAGTGTTCAGGTTGTTCGCTCATTCTTGGGAGATGTTATGAACATCACCTTCCAAAGCTTTGACACTCAATATGGACCCACAGTGGCTTATGCTATCATCATGACAACTGATTTAAGTGGTAGGAGCAGCAAACTCAATACAATCATCCTATCTAGCAGCATAACAAAACTGATCAAATGTATTATGTATACAATGTAAATGTATTTATGTATTTCAAATGTTTGACTTCTATATACTGTACATCAGGATTCAAAGTTTCAAGTCTTGAGCTACTAGCCAAGCCCTAAGATTTACTTGCCACTAGTTGCCCCAGCCAACCCCTACCCTTGCCACTAATTCCGCCCCTAAACATGCCCTTGTAAATTTCCTCATGAAATTACACTGTTAACCACTTCCGGACCGCCCGCCGTCGTTATACGTCTGTGCTTTGACGTTAAATATCGGGGTTATGGCAGCAGATAGCTGCCATAACACTGGTATTTTCTTAAACGGTGGGCAGTCTGCTTTAGGATAAGAGTGGTCTCACCGCAAGATCACTTTTATCAAGGGCGGAAGAGGTGCACCCACCCCCTCCCGCCACGCCCCGGTCATCTCCGCCGCTTTCCAGAGCCGTCGGTAGTGGCGGAGACTATCCTTTCCTTTCTCCTGCTTGGCACTAAGTCGGGTGAGGGAATGATGGCCTCCTACTTGACTCAATGCCCTTGGATTACGGAAGCGACGTCAAACATCACTTCCACCCCAATGGCCTTTTGAGAAGGATCAATTAAGCAGAACCGTTTGTAGAACCTTGTTTGACTCTGCTGAGCAGAAAGCAGATCAACATTTTGAATTACAAATTATGCCTAGCAACACATCTTTACAACATTATTTAAACAAAGCAATCTTTTTTTTACAAGAACATCTAAAATATTAAGCATTGCATTTAAAAAAAAAAATGAATGATCATTTTTTTTTAAGTGAGGCCGAATCTATCTAATATAAAAACATTTTGGTGTTAAAAGTATTTTCATTGATCATTTGTCATGCTATCCCATTGGTCATTCTTTACATTTATCTTACAGGAAACAAACCAATTAAAGGGTCTTTATCAAAGACATATAATGATTTTAAAAATGGGTTGGCCAGTTCCTATGTGACCTCTGTCATTGAGCAGCAGAATATCCAGAACACTGACCAACTGAATCAGATAAGTGTCCGAGTGGGAGATGGCACTGTTTCAAGAGGATACGTTAATGGACCATTGGACCCCACATTACAGTACAGGTAATGGAGTCGTTTTGACCTCCATGCATTCAGACACACCTTATGTTTACAAATCCAGAATCATATTGCTCAAACACCAGACTGAATCTATGTTAGAATACCTGGAGGTGGAATAATTTGAAAAAAAAAATATTTTATGAAAGCGCTCTATATAATAATTAGGGAAGAGCAAAATTGTGAGTTTTTTTTCACTTTTGGTGAAATTTCATCAACAATTAAGTTAATCCTGCAAAATTTAACAGAATAAGCATGTGATTCTCAAGTGACTGATAACTTGGTGATCATACAGTATGTCTTTTTCTATCTAACAGCTGACATCAGGGTAAGTGGTAAGTCTAAAGTTGGCTTTCTTTATCAACAAAATGATTGAATTCGATGTCAGCACTTGGGATGGTGATCACATGGCTTTCCTGGAAAACAAATCTGTTTTTATTCCTCTAAGCCAGGGATATGCAATTAGCGGACCTCCAGCTGTTGCAAAACTACAAGTCCCATCATGGCTCTGCCTCTGGGTGTCATGCTTGTGGCTGTCAGAGTCTTGCTATGCCTCATGGGACTTGTAGTTCTGCAACAGCTGGAGGTCCGGTAAATGCATATCCCTGCTCTAAGCTGTCTGCATCACGAGACATGAGGTTAACATTGATGATATTTCTGTAAAATTGTTATATTTGTTGCAAAATCACTCATTCCAAATAAGATGTTGATCTCTTGACTTTCAGGGTCTACGTAGTTGGCTTTACCTCTATAAACTAT
Source organism: Lithobates pipiens (assembly GCF_037356315.1). Classification (NCBI taxonomy): domain Eukaryota; kingdom Metazoa; phylum Chordata; class Amphibia; order Anura; family Ranidae; genus Lithobates; species Lithobates pipiens. Next base: position 4,256,276 of record NW_027507786.1, read on the forward strand.
GATCCAACCACAGACACTATCAATGAAGATCAGTCAACAGCAACTCTTACCAGCTTCTCTGGTTTTGCTTCAACAACTACTACTATCACTACTAAATCAGGTATATACGTATTGTAATATATTTAGAGTTTACATTTTTCACAATTTTTCACAATTTTTATTTATGCTGTGTTCTTTATTCAATCAGTTTACTTACATTTTAATGAACATCTGCAGCCTCTAGCCTTTCAGTCCGTCCCACCCCTCACTAAACCCTACCTCCGAATCTTCTTTTTCATTCCCTTAAGCGATGGTCAGTCCCTAGAACAGCGCTGATTGGTACTTGCATAACGACATGTGTGCTCTTCTTAGTGTTGCAATACTGTGAGTTCCAGGCTGTTGTAAAAATGGATCCCCAGGGGGTGGGTCCATATCAGCCTTGGCTTAAGTCTGGTACACAGACTTTTTCGTTCAACCGAGCATGTTAAATGAAAAAAACTGACAGCTCAGGTCAGAGCCCTTGCACTAACAATTCAATGTTAGTACAGCGATCTCCCCTGCTGTGCTATTGTGTTCTGACAGGGGAACGGCCCCCCAGCCAGAACTTTCCGATCAGCGCTCTCAGTCATTCACTGAGAGCACTGATCGGGAGCCAGTCATCAAATCTCTTTTGGTTATGATCCTTCAACAGGCATATCCCAGAAATATCCCAGTTCCTGCTACTGCAATACAGTATAAGCAAAAGGGTAGGGGTCATTGACTATATATATATATATATATATGGACATGACCCCATTTGGTTAATGATGTCACAGGGATCACAGTGACATCATTAACAAAATATGGTCATGTTCATATATGGTCAATGATGCTTCCTGGAAGACCCTGCCTTAGTTGTCATCCAATTGCCTTGTCTTTCAGCAGGAGGAAAGCAAACAGACTAGATGTGTCTCCATTTTTGGTGGGTCAATGGGCATAAGGCATTATTACTGACATGTATCTACATCACTGGACAACGCGATTGACATTGACTGTACATCATGGGACATTTTCTTGGTTCTTTTAATTAAAAAACTTGTCAAAAAACGTGTTTGTGTGATTTTTTTTATAGTTACACATTTGTGAATTAGCAGGAGGTACTATGTACCCCATACATATTCACAAAGGGGCTAGTTTCTAGGTGCCTCCTTCCTGTTAAAGGGACTTACAGATTTTGGTAAAACCCCTGAATGTAGACCCCCATAACCACCAAGCCAGGGTTGTGGGGAAGAGGCCCTTGACTCATCAATGTGGAGACAAGTTGTTTTGCCAGGGTGGGTTACATAGTCAGGGGTCAAGCTCAGAGACCAGTAGCTATAGCAGTAAAGATGCTCTCACTGATCTGATGGAGAACCATAGTACAAACATTATGGGTGTACATTCACAAAGCACCTAAATGGAAATGTGATACTGATACTGAATTATTTTTCAGTTCCTACAGAGATACCAGGCAGTGTGCAGATTGTTCGCTCATCCTCGGGGGATGCTTTGAATGTCACCTTCCAAAGTTTTGACACTTCATATGGACCCACAGTGGCTTATGCCATCATCTTGACAATCGATTTAAATGGTAGGAACAGAAAAATTAACAGAAATATATTAGCAGTATACTGTAGCTTGGAAACTGAGCAAATGAAGTGTATGCATTTTAAATGTTGTACTGTGAACTAGCTTTAAATGGTAGAATTTAAATGGTTGTAAATCTTAAATGGAAAATGAAGAAAGAATATCTTCTATAATGTGTACTTCCCTCAATCCAAAGCACCTAGTATGATTTTATGTCTCCTTTCTCCGCTATCTGCATAAGTCACTTCTAACAAGTTTCACATGAGATAACATGAGCTAAAAATTTGTGTCGTGAGGGAGCTTAGAGGGAGCTAAGCAGTGAGCTTGTTTATTCAGGATACAGCTCTGCATGTTCCTTCGTTCCTCTGCCTATGTAGAGTGGGGGGGTGTCCCTTTCCTCCTATCAGGTTCCAGACAGCGAGAATCTATTCTTCCCACCCACCCATATGTGCTACTGAAAGAGGAAGAAAGATTTTTAACATGATCTGCACTTTCCAAAGAGTGTAGAAAGGGGAAGACAGCAGATAAAGTAAAACCTATGTAGGAGAATTTGTTTTATCTCTGTGTATCATCTGAGGCTGTTCACTTCACTGGGTATATGAGAGGGTTTACATCCACTTTAAACTTGTCTTCATTCCTCCTCCATATGACCAGCGTGTCATCTATATATCTTTTCCAGAAACTCCTGCATGCCCTCTACCATGGCGTACTCCCAATAACCCAAGTGCCGGCAAGGGTAGACTGGGCTGCATGAGGCTCCCATGGCTACACCTCATATTTGCAATAATATCTAACTGCAAACTGAAAACAATTATTCTGAAAAACAAATGTCATTCAATTTAAAAATCAATTCATTAAGCTCTGGTCAATAGACCTGTAAAAAAAATTCAAATACCTCCAACTCTGCCCTTAGGGGTAGAGGTATACAATGATTTAACATTGATAGAAACCAAAACATCACTCTATTCCAACTGTGTTGTATTGAGAATTGTTAGTATGCCCTTATGATCTTTAAATTAAGAAGGGGCTCGGGTAACAAGATCTTGCATTCTGTCCACATACTCACCTACCGGATGATTGGCAACTTCCCCACTGTCCTAAAGATTAAAAGGTGGCAAAGTGAGTCTAAACATAAAGAGGAGCTGCAGAATGTCTACTACCTACTATAAGATGTAAATTGACTATCCTTGCACTTTTTGAAAGATATGTTTAATTGTCTGATTTGCTTTAACTGTAGTTAAGATTAGCAACACAAAGAGTGCATCGGTTTAAATCAGTCGGTCTACTTGTAGACTTGCATTTCGAGGCGAATTAGTAAAGAACTGTGTGACACTGAAGAGCAGAAAGCAGATACAGAATACATAAAGAGCTAACTTGGCTTCCTTAATGCCCATTTAAAATGACAAATTTTGACTGGAAAACACATATTGGTAAAATAATTCAAAAATAATAATTTATTTTCTTTTGATGCCTCATTTGTAATAAGTAAACATGGCTGTCTTAATGTGCATCTATAATTGCAAATTATGCCTTGAAACAAATCTTGATAACTTTATTCAAACAAAGCAAATCCTGTTTTACAGGGATACCCCTATTAGTATTCCCTAAAAATTAAACCAAGGATATTTTTAAGATAAAAGAAAAAGTGAGGCTGAATCAATCAAATATAGAAAACATCAATTTGGGGTTGAAAGTATTTTCATTAGTCATTTATCGTGCTATTCCATTTGTCATTATTTTTTTTATCATATAGGCAACAAACCAACTGAAGGATCTTTATCAAAGACATATAGTGATTTCAAGAATGGGTTGACCAGAACTTATGTGACCTCTATCATTGAGAATATCCAGAAAGCCGACCAATCGAATAAGATAAGTGTCCGCGTGGGCGATGGCACTGTTTCAAGGGGATACGTCAATGGACCATTGGACCCCGCATTAAGCTACAAGTAATGTAGATGCTTTGACCACCATACAATGATATACCCCTACTGTGTTTACAATTCCACATTGCTCAGACACTAGTATGAATCTCTGATAGATTACATGGCAGTGAAAGGTTTGTAAAGATCCAAATATAGATTTTAAGAAAGATCTTTATATGATAGTTACTAGTGATGAGCAAAATCGTGCATTTTCACTTTGGTGAAATTGTAGAAACAATTTGGTTGTTTCAGCAAAATTTAACAACATAGGTATGTCAGTGATAACATGGGACTTTGTTTATAAAATGGTTGTCATTAGGGTTGTTTCCCAAACTTCGGCTCTTGTGTACCTGGCTTTAGCATTAAGCCTGGGGTTTGCTTTGTTTATTATTTATTTATTTATTATTTATTAACAAAGCCATTGATCTCCTTTACATACCTATACATAGACTATCCCCCCTTCAGTCCATAATGAATGCCGCCGCCAGACTCATCCACCTTACCAGCCATTCAGTGTCATCCACCCCTCTCTGACAATCCCTGCACTGGCTTCCACTCACCCAACAAATAAAATTCAAAGTACTAACAATAATTTACAAAGCCACCCATAACTCTGCCCCCAGCTACATCACTAACCTAGTCCAAAAATACCAACCAAGCCGCTCTCTTCGGTCATCCCAAGACCCCCTGCTCTCTAGCTCCCTTGTCACCTCCTCCCATGCTCGCCTCCAGGATTTCTCCAGAGCTTCTCCCATCCTTTGGAACTCCCTACCCCAATCTGTCCGACTATCAATCCATCTTTAGGCGATCCCTGAAAAGCCTTCTCTTCAAAGAAGCCTATCCTGCTTCTAACTAACACTGTTTTACTTCCTCCATCAGCTCATCCCCCCACAGCTATTACCTTTTGTATCATTTGACCCTTCCTTTTTAGATTGTAAGCTCTAACGAGCACGGCCCTCTGATTCCTCTTGTACCAAATTGGAATGTAGCTGTAATGTCTGCCCTTATGTGGTAAAGCGCTGTGCAAACTGTTGGCGCTATATAAAACCTTTATAATAATAATAATAATCTTGATATCAGCACTAGGATGGTGATTACATGGTTCTCTCATGTGGCTTTCCTAGATAAGAAAAAGAGATTGATTGCAATGCCCTGGGGTGGCAATCAAATACACCCTAGATAAAAAGTGCCACATCCTAGTAATGATATGTCCGGTCTAGGGGGTTGCTGTCCGGTTCATGCAGTTGTCCTATCCAATTCATCAGGGAGGTTTGATGTTGGTCTGTAGCAAGGGTGAATTTAAGTCTATTTGAACACCAAGTTTTAGCTCCTGAAGAAGCGATAATTCTAAATCACTAAACATGTTGAGCAAATTTTTAAAATCCATAAGGACCATGAACAACCTATTAGCGGAATGCCAATACCCTAGTGGAGGTCTTATTGATGTTCAGCAATACAAGCCCCACAGGAAGCACACAAGTGGCACTTTACCTCTTGGGTTTGATCAATGGTTCCTTGTTTGTTGTATTTTCTACTTTATGTGTCTTAGTCAATGTGCATTGTATATGTAGTCTATATGTGAACTATTAAAAATTTGTTATAATATTTTATACGTGCCTTTAAAGTCTATTCTTCAATTTAGCTTTCCTAGATAACAAATCCATGTTTTTTTTTTCTTGTATTCCTCTAAGCAGTCTGCATGGTGAAATCTGAGGTTAATGTTAATAAAATGTCATTGCAATTGTTATATTTCTGCAAAATCACTTATCCCAAAATAATAGGCTGGATGCTGATCTCTTGACTTTCAGGGTCTACATAGCAGGCTTTACCGCTATAAACTATGACAAAGCCACAGATACCATCAATGGAGATAAGTCAACAGCAACTGTTACCAGCTTCTATGGATCAGCTTCAACAACTACTACTATTACTGCTAAAAAAGGTATATACATAGTGTAATGTATTTACCCTTTGCACTTTTTAAAATTTCTATTTGTGCTCTGCATTCTTTAGTTTACTTTATCATTTATATCGTTAAAGGACATTTTTAGTGTCTACTTGCCCAGTCCTTTCTTAAACCTTCCCACACACCCATTGTCATGTACCTGTAATCAGTCCAGTAGTCAGCGTGGCAGCGGTCAGCAGGTCGATGTGGCAGCAGAGCAAGCTGGTGGCAGATAAGCTGGCACAGAGTTTGGCTGACAGTAGACCGTGGTAGGCAGCTGGAAGCAAGAACCAGATGAGAGCTTTCTGGCGATCCCTGAAAATCCAAGTCAGCAACGTGAAGTCAATCAAGCAGAAGCGGAAGCAGATTCCAGAGACAAGTCGAGATCAGGGCAGGTAGCAGACAAACGCAGGTCAGAAGTAAGCCAGATCAGGATCAGAGGTCAACACAGAAATCAGGAACACAGAAGCTGCAGACCAAACAACAAGGAGTCAATGCAGAAGCCTGTTTAAATAGCCCACTTGATGCCAACATTAGTGACAGGCATGCGCATTGATGCCCAGCCAGTTGCTGGTCTGCTGCAATACTCCACCTGCCTTACGGACATGCCTTCCCTGACACCTAATTTTTTTTTTAAATCCCTATAATGTACCTTCATTTCTTCTGTCTTCTGGTCAGTCCGGTGATGATTTACTTTTCTACTCATGGTGATGGGTGGTCCTTACTGCATCACTGATTGGCACTTCCATGATGTCCTCTCATTTCAGTGTTGCCGTACCATGAACTCAGTACATTGTAATGATGTAACCCATGGGATATATCCATGACAGTTTTGGCTTTATAAAAGTTGAATGATGCAGCCTGTCATCCAGACTTAAAATGGCAATCCCCAACAGCAGCAAAGGACACAGCCTTTCCCCTGAAACTAATAACAGCTTAACTTGGAGACAGTCAGAGCCTAAGAATACCAGAGTATTCAGATCTGTCTAAACAGATTTTTCTACTTTTAGCTATCATTTCATTTAAGCTGCTGTAACTGGTCAAAAGGTATTAGTTAAAGTCGGGCTATAATAAGATTTTTTTATTTTAATCCATTAAAGAGGTTGTAAACCCAGAGAAAAAAACAAAACAAACAAAAAAACTGTAAATCAAAGGCATAATGAGCTAGTATACATCGCATACTAGATTCTTATGAAATACTTACCTTAGAACAAAGTCCTCTCGTGGCGCCCATTCACTGCTGGGACAGCTGACATCTTCCCTGGTGTTTCTTCCAGGTTAGTGGCGCTGTGAGTGGCTGGAGCCATGATGACGTCCCTCCTGCGCATGGGCGGGGGGGAGCCGCCATTTATGGCACGGGCTCTGAAGGTATGGAGTGGTAAGCCAGACCTTCACGGCCCATGCAGCTGATGATGTCATTGGCTGCATGCACTCTGAATGTCTCCTTAACTGTGCAAGTATAGGAGATATTCACAGTACCTACAGGTAAGCCTTATTATAGGCTTACCTGTAGGTACAATTAAAAAAATAAGACTGTATTTCCTCTTTAAGCTACTTGTCCATCTAAAACTACCTTGTCCACATGGTGACAATGCTGCTGCAAGATTTCACTGTAAAACAATTAGCTGTGTCACTCTATTAAAGGACGTGGAAGATTAAGGTATCTACTGGCATTGGGAGCAAGTAACAATATTATATTACAAATGGAAATTGGAAAAACAAAAACTGCAATGTTACTAATGGTGGCAGACTGCATCATCTGTGTAATTTTTCTATTTAGATCACATTTACACTTTGACCTGTAAATGGAAATTAAGCATGTATAAGCTACCATAGAAAAACAAAAACTGCAATGGTAATTTTAGCTACAAACTGCATCATATTTCAAATTTTTCCATTTAGCTCACACGTATACTTTACCTTATCTGTAAATTATTTTTAAGGTCCTGCAGAGATACCAGGCGGTGTACAGGTTGTTCGTTCATACTTGGGGGATGCTATGAACATCACCTTCCAAAGTGTTGACACTTCACATGGATCCACAGTGGTTTATGCCATCATCATGACAACTGATTTTAGTGGTATGAACTGCAAATTTAACAGAATTATACTAACTGGCAGCATAACTGTGAAGCTGAGCAAATGAAATCTATGCATTTTAAATGGTTGACTTCTTTGTATATTAGTGCAGACGATAGAAACTTGCTCCCCAAAACACAACAAGCTCAGAATCTGCTGTTCTTTGAACGTTTCATAATTGTATTCACTAAAGAGCACACCCCAGCCTTACTAAGAATAACATAAGTAGTTCTACCCCCAAAGAAGCTGTTTGATGATTGGGTTCCCTAGTCCCTGGTGATAACCACCCTTCTGTCATTACTACACCCTTCACCCTCAAGACTGGAGGAGAAGATGTTTATTTGGTCGGCACACCCAGCAGAGCAAATAATGTCAGCAATAATCAAACTCAATGGAAAATGAAGGCAATAACAGCTGCCCTAATAACAATTTACAAAAGAGACATTATCAAACCCAATTTCACAAGGTCCCCAAAACCTGGTTCAAAGGGCAAAGGATAAAGTCCAGACCTTCTACCTTATGTATATTGAAGCCTTAAATTATGGGTGTATATATATATATATATATGTATATATATATATACTTGGGGAATAAAAGTACCAGTCCCTCCATATCCCATTCCACTGACCAGTGGTATACCTGTTGGCAGCTGGCATTTGGGTCCAAAATTGTATTAGAGTGCTCTTATCACCATTCAGAAGTTCAACATAAAGTATTTTCCCTTGTGGGCATCTATTAGGCTACCTCTAGTGGCATGCAAAGGGGAAGGCAGCAGCTCTGAACACGGTTGCGGCAATCCTGGGCAGAGCTACAGACTTTCCTAATCTCCTCTCTCATCTCGCTGGGTCTCTCTGCCCCAGTACATGGCCCTGTGATCCCTCTGGCAACCTCTGGCAACAGTGGCCTCTAGTAGGTGTAGAGGCTCAGCCTCAATCCGGTAATGCAGGAAAGTACTGGAGCAGTACCACTAGCATACCAGCAAATTCCCACAGCACAGTCCTCTTCCTTCAGTTTTCCAAAGGAAATTCCGGCTTAGACTAGGCTTTTCAGTTGAATGTATTTGCATTTAAAAATTGTCAGGCTATACCATTGGTCATTTTTTTTCATCTTGCAGGCAACAAACCAACTAAAGGGTCTTTCGCAAAGACATATAACGATTTCAGGAATAGGTTGACCAACACGTATGTGACCTCTGTCATTGAGCAGCAGGATATCGAGAACACTGACCAATCAAATAGAATAAATGTCCGCGTGGGAGATGGCTCTGTTTCAAGGGGATACATCAATGGACCACTGGACCCCGCATTACGCTACAGGTAATGTAGTTGGTTTGACCCTCCCATGCAATGAGACACCACTAATGTTCACAAATCCAGAATCACATTGCTAAATCTCTGTTAGATTGACTAGAGGTGGAAAGATTTGAAAAGATTCAAGTATAGATTTTAAAAAGGTTTGCTATAAAATAATTGCTAGTGATGAGAAAAATTTTAAGATTCTACTTAGGTGAAAATTTGGCAACAATTGAGATTTGTCAACAAAATTTAACAATATAAGCATGTGATCCTAAAGGCAGGGATAACATGATGATCATATGGCTTTGTTAATCAGAGGGTTGACATTGGGGTAAGCATTTTTGCTGAGGATGGCTATGCTTTTTAACAAAGCCTTTGGTCTTGATGTCAGCACTGGCATGGTGATCACATGGCTTTCCTAGAAAACAACTCCATGTTTTTTGGCATTGCTCTAAGCATCCTGCATGGTGAAACATGAGGTTAATGTTCATTTTGTTTTAATGAAGTCATTACATTTGCTAAAAAATCACTTGTTTCTAATAATAAGATGCATACTGATCTCTTGACTTTTAGGGTCTACATAGTTGGCTTTACTGCTATAAACTATGATCCAGCCACAAACACCATCAATGAAGAACAATCAACAGCAACTTTGTCCAGCTGCTCTGGTTCTGCTTCAACAACGACTACGTTTGAAACAGGTATACACCTTGTGTACTGTCCTTACAGTCTATATTTTTTCACATTTTCTATTTGTGCTGTGTGTTCTTTAGTTCATCACCTATATCTTAACAAGAATGTCTTCAGCCTAACCCTAACCCCTAAACCCTAACCCTAACCCCCTAACCCTAATCGCTTTCCCCAACTTGTTCATTCCCCAACTTAGTTGGGGTAGGCAGAACACTTTGGTGTGGGTGGGTCAGCCGCGCCTCTTGACCTTTCACCCCTGGGGACACGCCTGCTGACCTTTGGAGGAGGTCCCTATTCCAATCCTAACCTTGTTCTTCAAGGAGAAACCCTAACCCTAAATATGAACTTGATTATATTGGTCGTCTGGTGAGGATTTGGGTTCTTTCTCCTCCTGTATGACTATTGCAATGGGTGGTTCTAACTGTAGAATGAATTGCCACTTGTGCAATGAACTGTGTGCTCTGTTCAATCAGCTTGGGCCATTGTAATGCGCCTGTGAATCCATGACAGCCTTGACTTAGAAGAAGGGGGTTGAATGATGTGTGCTATTAACCAGCCCTGGCTGGACATCCACAAATGGTGAAGGAGGACACAGCCTGTCCTCTTGGGCTAGCTACATCATATGTGTGGAGAGAGTCAGAGCCAAAAGATACCAGAGCACCAGATCTGTCTATACTATTTTAAGTTGTTGTAACTGCTTAGAAAAATCTTAGTTAAAGTTGGGCTTTAATTTGTTTGTTCGTTTAAAACTAGACTGTCCACATAGTGAGAATGCTGCTGTTAGATTTCACTGCAGAACAATTAGCATTGCCACTCTGTTAAAGGAAATGCAATGAATGAATGAAATACTTGTATAGCGCACAATGCGAACTGAATCGCCTCTAGGCGCTGATAATAATTAGGGATCTACTAACCAGAGCAAGAGCTAATAATACAGTATTCTCATATAAGCACTGCGCTATTGAATTAAATAAATGTGCTGCTACTTAAAATACAAATAATTAAACAAAGGGTGAAAAACAATGTAGTATAAATCGACACAATCACACTAGCGCAAAGAATATCCAAACTTATTGAAAAGTGTCCATAATAAAAATAAAGACATTTCTATCATAAATAAATTCATATATTAAAAAAAGTAATTGTGAAAAAAGTGAAATTCTTCATAAAGTGGAAAATTTTGAACATCGTAGATCCTTTGCACAAGTGCCAATCCACACCCTTATAGAATGAGGCTTGCCATATTGTAGATTTCAATCGCATGTGTGATTAAATCACTTTAAAGGGGTTGTAAACCCTTGAGGGCATTCTATGCATTAGGGTGAAAAACCATCTGTCAGTCAGCAGCCCCCCCCGAGCCCCTTACCTGAGTCCTGTGTTTCCCATGATGGGAACAAGCACACCAGTCCCCGCTGGTGTATCGTGTCTTGATTGGATAGATTGATAGCAGTGCAGCCATTGGCTCCCGTTGCTGTCAATCAAATCCAATGATGCGGGCACAAGGGGGCAGGGTGGAGTCCTGCTTTCTGTGTTAATAGACACAGAAGCAGGACATGAGAGCGTGCCAGCACGGGTGTCCCAAAGGAGAGCGCTTCTCCGACAGGGCACTCAGAGAGAAAAGGAGCGCTTCTGAGGGACTCCAGAAGAGGAGGATCGGGGGGCCACTCTGTGCAAAACCAACTGCACAGCTGAGGTAAGTATGACATGTTTGTTTTTGTTTTTTTAAACTCTGAACCTTTACAACCCCTTTACGCTTTATGCAGATGGTCAACCCAATCTCCACTAAGATCTCATCTCCACTAAGATTCTAAAGATACAGCTCTCTCCACATCAACACAAAGTCTTCAATAGTGTAAAAACCTCTAGGGCAACAATTTTAATAAAAAATGAATGCCCTTACATCACTAGTAAAAACAAATTGCCTTTGGTATATATTAGTTACATTACTTTAGTGCCTGCGTGCTGCGTCTCCAACCCCTCTTCGCTCGCACTCACAGATTGCACTCTCAGCATCAAGATTCAGTTGCTGTGTAGCCACGCCCCCTAACATGTTTCGTCACCTCCGATGGCACAGAAACTGAACATAAATAGCACCACCCCTTCCAGGGAAATCAACATATCCACTCCAAACCCACATTCACAGTAATGGAACCGGATAGTTTAAAGTGGTTTTAAACCCTTACAGACCACTTTGACCTACAGTTAAGCCTAGATTAAGGCTTACCTGTAGGTCCGATAAATATCTCCTAAACCTACACGGTTTAGGAGATATTTGCAAAAAAACAGGCACCGCACATGGGGCACAGGCGCACTGAACATGCCGCTGCCGCATGCATCGGAGTGATGTCATTGTGGCTCCGGCCAATCACAGTGCTGGAGCCACGATACCCGGAAAAAAGATGGACACTAGCCCATTATGCTTTACCTTTGCAGGGAAACAAAGAGGAAGTAAACACATCAGGGTTTACTTCCTCTTTAACTATCCTAGTGTGCAATTAACCCACCCAGTAGCCAAACAGGAATTAGCCATATGTAGAGTTAGCCCCATTTGTGCTGGATGAAATTCATCTGCGGCTTCCATTCCAACATATTAATATAAAGTATTACAAGTGGAACTAAAGTCAGCCATACTTGGATCGAAATTAAGGCAATTCAGAAGGGACTAGATAAAATTTGATCCATGTATGGGCAGGCGGTTGTACAGAAATCGATCTACTGGTCAACGTCTGTACAACCAGCCTGTTGGGTCTTTCTTGATCAATCAGTGTCGGCAGTACTGATTAGTGACTCCACCATCCACACTGAGTTGAACAAATAAATAAAATTAAGCATGTATAAGCTACCATAGAAAACCAAAAACTGCAAAGGTAATTTTAGCTACAGACTGCATCATATTTCGAATTTTTCCATTTAGCTCACACTTATACTTTACCTTATCTGTAATTTTTTTTTTTTTAAGGTCATGCAGAGAAACCAGGCAGTTTGCAGACTGTTCGCTCATCCTCGGGGGATGCTATGAACATCACCCTCCAAAGTCTTGAACCTTCATTTGGACCGACGGAGGCTTATGCTATCATCATGACAACTGATTTTAGTGGTAGGAAAAGTAAACGTAATAGATTTATACCAACTAGCATTATAACTATCAAACTGAGCCTATGAAATGTATGCATTTTAAATGTTTGACGATCAAGAAAAGTTTTCCTAAAAAAAAAACCCACTGAGCTCAGAACCTTATGTCTTGAATATTTGATAATAGTGTCTGCTATTTATATCTTTTTTCCCCATGAGAATTTGGTCCAGTTGTGTGATATTTCTAGTCCTTTTCTTCTTACTCTGTTGGTGGGTTCTGGTGGCCAGGACTACATAATGACTCTCCACTGCTTTCTGCAGCATTCTTCTGTGAGATCATGCTAATGAGTCCTCAGGGGAACAGGTCCATGACAGTCTGGCTAAACAAGAAGTGGCTGGAATGACACCTAGTTGGTGTTATCAGGGGTTGGGATCTGGGAACATAACACTAATTGCAACATCCTTGAAGCTAGACATGTGCACTGACAAAAAATTTGTACGTTTTAGTTTCATTTATTTTTTTGCTTTTTTTATAAATTCGGAAATTTGAAAATTGGGAAATTCGGAATTTCGGAATTTGGAAATTCAGAAATCCAAAAATTCAGATTCACGAATTTCCAAATTTCAGATTTCCAAATTCTGAATTTCCGAATTGTCGAATTCTGAATCCGAAAATTAGAAAATCTGAAAAAAAAATAAAGAAAATCTATAAATTTTGAAATAATAACTAACTAATAATAACTAACTATTAAATTATAGGTATTGGAATTTCCTTCCATCCCTCATTGGGGCTATCATCTGTAAATCCTGAAGGAGGAGGGGACCCCTCACTCCCGACACCCCACATGGGATATAGCTGTGCCAGGAAGGGAAGGGCCGCCCCTGTCTCCTTCTATGGAATTATTTGTTAGTTGAAAAGCATATAAACTGTGCAATTGCATAGTGTAGAATACTGGTAAACAAATACAGAGAATAAGAGTATATATGCGTATAATTCCTTTTAGTAAAGATAAGACACAAATGCTGCGATATGGTGAGTGATATCCTGTTCTTCGTAATACTTAAAACAATCGATGGATTGAAAATAATCTATTAAAGATTTTCCCTCATGGGATGATGTGAAATACACAAGTAAATGCGCAAAAACAGGGTCAAAGATTTTTCCCAATGTCCACCAGTCTCTCACCAATTGAAACCAAAAATCGAATTATATGAATGAGAGTCCATATTATTTAAAGATCCGTATGATTATAAATTTAAAAGCTACTGTCCAGTAGAACAGAGGAAAGCATTTAAAACCAGGAGCTCCATATCCAGGGCTGCCATCAGTGAAGGACAGAAACCATGTTTCAAAGTCTGTGAAAAAAAGCAAAGGAAGAGGCGCCTCTGGGTATAGAGATAACACACACTTTAATTATAAAAACGTATTTAATACAGGCAACTCACATTTTGGATGTGGTCTATGAGTATTCAGTCACTTTAAAAGCTGAGCATGGATGTGGTCATCTGATAGTCCGTCAAGCTTAGGCGCTGTAGCCGCTAGTGGCCAGGAAGTGGCACAGACGCCGGCCGTGGAGCGCAGTTCAAAGCAGAGCGAAGTTTTTAAAGTGACTGAATGCTCATAGACCACATCCAAAATGTGAGTTGCCTGTATTAAATACGTTTTTATAATTAAAGTGTATGTTATCTCTACACCCAGAGGAGCTCTTCCTTTGCTTTTTTTGATGATGTGAAACTCATGAGGGACAGTCATACTCCGTTCCTTACATGTTGTTCCCGATCGGTTTGATAGTGGTTTTGCCTACTATCTGGATTTGTTCTGATATGTGTTTACCCACCGTGTATTGTGGTTTCGGTTCCTCAAGTTAGAAACCAGCAAACTGGGTAGAGTGAGGAGTGTAGGTAGGAAGGATAAAAGAGGGGAAAAGTAGGAGGAAATAGAGATTCAGAAAAAAAAGGGGGGGGGTGTAGAATAGAAGAATAGATATATGTTCTACTGGAGGACCCTTGTAAGTAGTTTCAGATCAGAATAGTGTCAGTCAATGTTATATGCATGTAGTCAATCCACAGTCTCCAGGCAGTTTCAAACTTCTTGGTTGTATCTTGTAGAATACTGACCATCTTTTCTTGGGCCATGATCCATGAGATCTTTTGTTTAGCCAAGTTACTGGAGACAGTGGGCTGTTTCCATGCCCTTGCCACTGTCAATTTAGCTCCTAATAAGATGAAGTGAACAAGTCTCAGTTTGTTTTTCAAAGTTTTTTCTGGTGGGAAGTTTAGTAAAGCAATGTGAGGGGATTTGGGGATAGGTAACCCTGTGGTTTGTCTAATCATAGTAAAGATTCTGTCCCAAAATCCTCTTATTTTTGGGCATTCCCACCATATATGTAGCATTGAGCCCATGTGCGCACAGCCTCTGAAGCACAGAGATACCACCTTGTTAGAACTTTTAGATCTGCCTCCATGAGAGATGTGTTAAGAATGCCTTGATTTGACCATGATTACATTGTGCCAGACATCCAAGTCCCATTCTTGGTTGAGATCTTTTTCCCAGGCTAACATATAGCTTGTTTTAGAATGTATTGCTTGACAGTGACTGATATATTGCTGTGATCCCACCTCTTTGCTCCGTACTTTGACCACACCAATGTTCATACACCGTGATAACCGGTGACAAGGGTTTGAATCCCCAAATAGAATTTAGGAAGTGAGAGATCTGGTGATATCTAAATTGTTCAGACTGTGGCATTTTAAGTGTCTTAATGCAGTAGTTTAGGTTGAACGGGCCTGTGGAATTAAAGAAGTGACCATTTCTATACATCCCCTTGTCCAGCCACCACTGAAATGACCTGATATTCATGCCTGGGAGAAAATGGGGATTATGGAAGGGGTGTGCTAGTGGACGAATCGGAGAGACTAACTTGGGGTGAGTTTTAAGCTTGTCCCAAAGGGTAAGGGAGTGAGATAATGTTGGAGCTAGGATTGAGGGTCGTTTGGGGTGCATCCACAGCAGGAAATCCAGTGTAACGTGTGGAGCCGCTTCCCTTTTCAACCCAATCAGGCTTTGCTAGTCTGGAGTAGATAGATGATATCTGGACTAACTAGGAAGCCTGGTAGTACCATAGGAGTTTTAGTAGCCCCAGCCCCCCTCGTTTACGGGCTCTGAATAGGACCCCTTTAGCCAGACGATGTCCCTTGGATTCCCAAACAAATGCGATCATTTTTGCATGGAAGCGTCTTAATTGAGAGGAGTTGATGGTTGTGGGAAGAGACTTAAACAGATACAGGATTTGCGGTAGTAAGGTAAATTTGATTGAATGCACCCTTCCTATCCATGATAGGTTGAGTCTGGACCAGTTTCGCAAGTCCGAGTCCAGTTTTTTAAAGATTGGCGGATAATTTTTAGCATAAATTTGATCTATCTCGGATGGTAGGTTCACCCCTAGGTAGGAAATATTGGAGTCTTTCCATGTGAAATGAAAGTTACTTTTTAACCGTGAAGCTAGTGGATCTGGTATATTTATGTTGAGGATCTGTGATTTTGATATATTGACTTTGAGTCCTGACATGTTTCCAAAGTCTGCCAAAAGACAACAGACATTTGGGAGGGAAATAAGTGGAGATGTGAGGAAGAGGAGTAGGTCATCAGCAAAGAGTGCACACTTGTGGGTCTATGGGCCGCAGTGTACCCCATGGATGTCCAGGTCACTTCTGACTGCAATAGCTAATGTTTCGATCACTATAGTGAAGATCAGGGGGGATAGTAGGCAACCTTGTCTCCTACCTTTAGAGACCTGAAATGTCTTATTCGGGCTTCAGGGGCCAAGTATAACGCTTTTAGGATGTTTGTGAAGCGCTGTCCAAATCCCCATCATAGTAAGATGTTGAATAGGTATGGCCAGGACACTGAATCGAAGGCTTTGTGTAAGTCTATTGATAATAGAAGTCCCTCCTGTGGTTGCCCACCATCCCAGCCCGATCCCAGCAGCGAGATAATATCTATTGCCTGTCTGATCTGATCCGGTCCCTGTCTGCCCGGAATAAAACCCACTTGGTCCTTATGTATATATAGACTTATAAACAAGGATACTCTGTCAGCTAATACCTTGGTGAAGATTTTCTGATTATTATTGATCAGTGAGATGAGTCTGTAGTTACTAACTTCCCCCGGATCTTTCCCTGGTTTTGGGATTATTGTAATAAAGGCAGAGTTAAGTGAACTATCCAATGTGGTCCCTTTCCTCAAGGCATTGAAGAAGCATGCTAAGTGTGGGGCTAGACCGGATGTGTACATTTTATAATATGGGTTTGAGCTGGTCCAGGAGCCGATCCCTTTTTAAGGTTTTTAATGACTAGGGTCACCTCCTCAACCGTGATCGGGGCTTCTAGTGTATTTATATGTCTGTCTTCCAATTTGGGAATGGGCATGGAGTCTAAGAAGGAGTTAAGGCTAGGATGGACAAATTTGGTTTGGGTACAACATCGCACGACCGCGCAATTGTCAGTTAAAACGACGCAGTGCCGAATCGCAAAAAATGCTCTGGTTATTAAGGGGGTAAAATCTTTTGGGGCTGAAGTAGGTAAACAAAAAATTATCTTTTCGTAAAACATTAAGCATACAATTTTATAAAAGACAGATTAAACATGAAAATAATGCTTTAAAATAAAAAATAAAAAGGACGGTCAAATCTATGAAACTTATAAAATATTAATTTGGTAATGAAACTATTTACATTAGTCATTTGTCATGCTATCTCATTGCTCACTCTTTTTTACAGACAACAAACCAACTAAAGGGTCTTTAGCAAAGACATATAATGATTTCAAGAAAGGGTTGACCAGGACTTATGTGACCTCTGTCATTGAGCGGCAGAATATTCAGAAAGCTGATGAATTGAATAAAATGAATGTCTATGTGGGAGATGGCACTGTTTCAAGGGGATACATCAATGGACCATTGAACCCTGCCTTAAATTACAGGTAATGGAGTAGGATAAACATCCATCCAATGAGACACAACTTGTGTTTATAAATTTACTTAAAAACTGAAACTCTTTTAGATTGACTGGAGGTGGAAGGATTTGAAAAGATCCCAATATACATTTTTAGAAATATCTCTATATATTAATTACTGATGAGCAAAATTGTGAGATTTCACATCAACGGCTTTTCAGCAAAAATTGTTTTATTTTAGCAAAATTTAAAACGTAGACATGTTATCCTTAAAGCTGAGGTCCACGCTAAAATAAAAAAAATTACATTAACATTCTCCAAAAAATCTATTAAAAAAATGTGAAAAAAAAAACAATTTTTTTTACTTACCAGAAACACCTGTTGCTAGGCAGTCTTCCTAATCTGCCACTTCCTATACTGTGGAGCTCTTCTTTTTCTTCCTCCCTCACGTGTTCTTCTGTGTGATGGGGCGCGCTGTCTTCTGGGACCTGTGTGTGTCCCAGAAGACAGCCGGCCATTCACAAAGCGACACGCGACTCGCGCATGCACAATAGGAAACGGGCAGTGAAGCCGTAAGGCTCCACTGCCTGTTAGCCTTAGTTAGGATGGACGGATCGGCCTCAGGGGGCCAACATCATGGGCTCCCTGGACAGGTAAGTGTCCTTACAGTGTTTGTAGCTGCTGGCTTTTAGAAAAAATAAAAAAATCGGCTGGAACATCACTTTAAGGCAGCAATAACACAGGGATTATGTGGTTTTGTTTATCAAAGAGTGGAAATTAGGTTATGAGGTTGGCTTTCTTCAGCAACAAAGCTATTGATCTTAGGCCTCATGCACACTGCTGCTGGTAAACGGATGTTTAGGAGCAGTTGGGCATTTTTTTTCAACTGCCCCCGAACTCTCCTCTTTATATATAAATATATATATATATATAAATATAGAAAATATACCAAATCAAATCATTATTATTCATTATTATTCAACCAAAAAAATTATGTCAAAGCAATAACTCCAAGGCCAATAATAAATAACAGGTTATCTCCTCCGATTCTGCAACATGGCTGGCTGACGAACGGCCGTTCAGAAACAAACTGAAAAGTGCGAAATGAAAAGCACGAAATGAAAAGCGTGAATCTACACTCACCAAACTTCTACTAACAGGAAATTAGCAGATGGAGCCCAAAGGGTGCTGCTAAACAGCTGAAAAAACACTTAGTACGTCACTACGTTTGCGATTGTTGGCCAACAATTGTGTGGCCGTGTGTATGCAAGACAAGTTTGGGCCAACGCCCTTCAGACAAAAAGTTTTATTGGCCAACAATCTGATCGTGTATACGAGGCTTAAAGGTCAACGCTGGGATGGGGATCACCTGGCTTTCCAAGAAAACAAATCCATGTTTTGTTTTGGTATTCCAATGAATAATCTGCATGTTGAACCATGAGTTTAATGTTGATGAAATTTCAAAGAAATTGTTATATTTGCTGCAAAATCATTCCTCGCAAATAAGAGCTGGATACTGATCTCTTGACTTTCAGGGTCTACTTAGTAGGCTTTAGCACTATCAACTATCATCCAGCCACAGGCACTATCAATGAAGATAAGTCAACTTCAACTTTTACCAGCTTCTCTGGTTCTGCTTCAAAGACTACTACTACTACTGCCACCACCACTACTACTACTACTAAAACAGGTATATACATATTGTAATGTATTTTAGTTTAAATTTTTCACATTCTCTATTTACGCTACGCGTTTTTATTATTTTTAGTCCTATCACACGGTCTCCTTGGCTGGGCTTAAAATGGTAGCGAGATAGCCATGAGGCTCAAAATGGAGAGAGAGCCAAGTGCTGAGCCACAGCCAAGAGCAATAAGGGACCAATTCCCTCCTGTGTGCCCTTTTTAGACATTCATTCAGACCCATTCCGTAACCACCCCCACTAGCCCCCTGTCCAATGAGATATTGCCAAGAGGTAGTCCTTTTAATATATTATATTATGGTCCGTCCCACTGTATTGGCCTCCAGGGGCAGCATTGTCCATGTATCATCTCTAGGTGCCTGTTGATCCTTTGATCTTTGTCACCCACTGTTGTCAATCATCCTGGCACCATGACTCTCTTTGAAGATTGTCAGCCACAGACGGTCTGGAGCCAAGCATTCAGATGCAGATTCTGATATGCTACAAAGCTCTGGAATGTAACTGGTTACATTCTAACTTGGGGCCATCTGCCTGTATCAACCAGGGAATGAAATACCAGAAATATGATATTAAACCATGTTGCCTTCCAACAGTCACTGTTTAAATGACACTGGCAGGGAAGGGTTTAACATCAGGGGCAATCAAAGGTTAAGTGTGTTCCTTATGAGTGCTTTCTAAATGTAGGGGGAAGTGCTTTGACCAAAGGAAAACAGAGATCCATGCCTCTGCTTAGCAGAAAACATGAGATCTCCATTTTCCTTTCTGACATAACAGTGGCCTGCATTGTGTAGATAGGCAGACCGCCACTCTGCCTCTCTACGAACGATCGTCGGGTTCCTGGCGGCCACCCGATGATTGGCTCCCACTGTGTCCAATCATGCACCCCAAAGCCAATGGAAGAGGTCATGCACAGGTACGTGACTTTGCTCTAAAGGTCCGCCCTGCCGTGCTAAATGTACGTGGGGTGGTCCTTAAGTGGTTAAAGTGGTTGTAAACCCTTCCATATACCCAGAGTGAAGTGACTGGCCTAAGGTGATACACAGAGTTGAAACAAATCCTTCTACATCAGTTGTATCTGTTTATCTACATCCATCTTTCCCCAACATCCAATCAAAGCGTAGAATTTCCTGAGGCTCTCTCAGCTCTGAAAAGCAGGAGGCGGAGAGCTGAAGCTACATCAGTGAGAATAACTGATTGGAAGGAAGGGCCACACCCCTCTTCCCACAGCACACAGGAACAGAGCTGAGGCTGCCAATCACAGACTGTGCCCTCCCCTCTCACCATTTTTCTGTTGGCGTCGAGAAAACTTATCAGAAGCGATTCATGATTATAGTAGAGGAACGAAGCACAATCCAGTGCTCTGGATTGTGACAAGTACACACTATAGAGGAATATGCATTGTTTATATTTCATGTCTGACATTTACAACCACATGTGCACTGCCGAAAAATTATTTTGTTTTCGTTTCATTTGTTTTTTGTTTTTTTTGGAAATTTGAAAATTCAAAAAATTTGGAAATTCGGAAATTTGAAAATTCGGAAATTCAGAAATTCTAAAACTTGGAATTCTAAAATTTAAAATTCGACAACTCGACAATTCGAAAATTTGAAAATCCAAAAATTCAAAAACCCGAAAATAAGAAAGGAAAATCTGAGAATTAGAAATTTCGTTATTTTAAATCTTCGGATTTTCATTCTTATTTTTGGGTTTCCGAATTTTCAGATTTTAAGACATTCCAATTTCCAAATTTTCGAATTTCAAATATTCAGAAAAATTCTGAAATTCTAAAATTTGGAAATTCTGAAAGTTGGATATTTGTAAATTCAAAATTCAAAAATTCTGAAATTTTAAAATTCAGAATTCAGCATTCGGAAATTCGGAAATTCATAAATTCTAATACTTGGAATTCTAAAATTTTTAAATTCGACAATGCGACCATTTGGAAACTCAAAAATCTGAAAATTCTAAAATCTGAAGATTAGAAAGAACGAATATCCAAAAATCCCAAAATTTAAAATAATAACTAACTAACTAATAATAACTAACTGTTAAATTATAGGTATTGGAATTTCCTTTCAAACTTGGCTTTTAGTGAATGTAACAGATACAAATTTATAAATGTATTATTATTAATTTGTTACTTTCCATTTGTTTATTACGGATAATTGGTAACTTCGGATAAATTCGTATTTGTTACGTTCACTAACAGCCAAATTTGAAAGGAAATTCCAATACCTATAAATTAATAGTTAGTTACTATTAGATAGTCAGATTTTCAAATTTTGGGGTTTTGAATTTTCGCATTTTCGTTTTTATTCTCATTATTTTCAACTTTCGAATATTCAGAAAAATTCTGAAATTCTAAAATTCAGAGATGCGGAAATTCAGAATATGGAAATTTGGAAATTTGGAAATTTAGAAATTCTAAAACTTGGAATTCTAAAATTTGAAAATTCGACAATTCAGAAATTCTAAAATCTAAAAATTTGAAAATTTGAAAATAAGAAAGGAAAATCAGAAAATTAGAAAGAACGAAAATCCAAAAATCCTAAAATTTGAAATAATAACTAACTAACTAATAATAACTAACTGTTAAATTGTAGGTATTGGAATTTCTTTTAAAATGTTGCTTTTAGTGAACGTAACGAATACAAATTTATCCAAAGTTACGAATTATCCGAAATAAAGGATGCCGAATCTAAACAAATGGAACGCAATGAAATAATAATAAGTAATAATAAAAATATGTTTTTATTATTATTGTTATTTATTATTATTAATTAGTTACTTTTAGTTCATTTAGATGCAGCATTCGTTATTATGGATAATTCGTAACTTCAGATCAATTCGTATTCGTTACGTTCGCTAACAGCCAAATTTGAAAGGAAATTCCAATACCTATAATTTAATAGTTAGTTGTTATTATTAGTTAGTTATTTCAAATTTTCGAATTTTTGGATTTTCGCTCTTATTTTTGGATTTTCGTTCTTTTGAATTTTCGGATTTTCATTCTTATTTTTGGATTTCCAAATTTCCGAAATTCGAATTTCCGAACTTTCAAATTTCCGAATGTTCGGAAAAATTGTGAAATTCGAAAGTTCGGAAATTCGGATATTTCCGAATGAACGAATCTGTCTAAATTTGTTAAAAAAACGAATTGTCAGAAATCATGAATCAGACTAATGCCGCGTACACACGATCGGAATTTTGTTAGGAAAAAGCTCTGATGGTTTTCCCGACGGAATTCCGACGGGATTTCACTCAAGCTGTCTTGCGTACACACAGTCACACCAAATTCCGACTGTCAAGAAAGCGGTGACATGCAACACGTACGACGGGACTAGAAAAAGGAAGTTCAACACCCAGTAGCCAATAGCTTCCGTCTCGTAGTTGAATCTGAGCATGCGTGAGTTTTTGCGTGTTGGAATTGCATACATACGCTGGTAATAGACGGCATCCTATATGTCATTTTTCTATTTAACCCATATTTACACTTTAACTTACCTGTAAAAGGAGATGTGATACTGATTATGAACTATTATTTTAGTACCTGCAGAGGTAGCCGGCGGTGTGCAGATTGTTCGCTCATCTACAGGGAAAGCAATGGACATCACCTTCCAGAGTCTTCATACCGCATTTAGACCCATAGTGGCTTATGCCATCATCATGACAACCGATTTGAATGGTAGGAACAAAAAGTTTATACTAACTAGCAGCATAATTGTGAAACTGAGCAAATGAAATGTATGCATTTAACCACTTCAGCCCCGGAAGGATTTACCCCCTTCCTGACCAGAGCACATTTTGCGATTCGGCACTGCGTCGCTTTAACCGACAATTGCGCGGTTGGGCGATGTAGCACCCAAACAAAATCAACGTCCTTTTTTTCCCACAAATTGAGCTTTCTTTTGGTGGTATTTGATCACCCCTGCGGTTTTTATTTTTTGTGCCATCAACAAAAAAAGAGCGACAAGTTTGAAAAAAAATGCATTATTTTTTACTTTTTTGCTATAATAAATATCCCCAAAAATATATAAAAAAATATATAAAAAAAATTTTTTTCCTCACTTATACGTATTCTTTGACATATTTTTGGTAAAAAAAAATCACAATAAGCGTATATTGATTGGTTTGCGCAAAATGTATAGCGTCTACAAAATAGGGGATAGATTTAAGGCATTTTTATTGATAATTTTTTTTTTTTACTAGTAATGGCGGCGATCAGCGATTTTTATCATGACTGCGACATTATGGCAGACACATTGGACATTTTTGATACATTTTTGGGACCATTGTCATTTATACATCAGTGCTATAAAATTGCATTGATTACTGTAAAAATGTCACTGGCAGTGAAGGGGTTAACCACTAAGGGGGCTAGGGAGGGGTTAAGTGTGTCTTGGGGCGTGTTTCTAACTGTCTGGGGGGTGGACTAGCAGTGACACGACACTGATCGCGGCTCCCAATGACAGGGAGCAGACGACCGGTGTCCTGTCACTAGGCAAAATGGGGAGATAATATGCAATGGGAAGCTGCGCTAAATAAAATGAGAAAAGTTTTTCTGTGACCAAAAAACTTAAAACCAAAACAAATATGCTAAATACCAAGTATTATAACCCACATACATTCATATAAGTAGGTCGATAACAAGTGAATAATTATATGGGGAGATGCATTGGCATCTCCCCGTTCTTCAGCTCATGGCACGATCGCGGGTATCCCCTCGCGGCAGGCGCGCACGCAAGTGCACAGTGGGAAATTCAAAGTAATGTATGGGTACGTTACTTTGCCCAGCCGTGCCATTCTGCCGACGTATATATACAGGCGGCGGTCGGCAAGCGGTTAAAAGTTTGTTCAGTCTTCAATTCAGGTAAACAAGGCCTGCGTGACGAAACGCGTCAGTGCGCTCTTTTTATCATGGTCCTAAGGCAACAATAAAATTGAAGACTGAATCTCCAGTGGTGCCGACTCTTCTATGTACATTTGTGGTTCATTTCCGGGTGTAGGAGGGACATGGATTAGCTGTGCCACCGTCCATCTCATCATTTGGCTTTTCTGTTCAGAGCGGTGGGATTTTGTGTTGCAACAAAAAAAAAAATTTTTTTACAAGAACAAAAAAAGAAAAGCGAGGACGATTCAGTCAAATATGGTCTTTTTTTTACTTTTTTATAGGCAACAAACCAACTAAGGGGTCTTTAGCAAAGACATATAATGATTTCAGGAAAGGATTGACCGGGACTTATGTGACCTCTGTCATTGAGCAGCAGAAAATCCGGAAAGCCACACAATTAAATCAGATAAGTATCCGTGTGGGAGATGGCACCGTTTCAAGGGGATACGTCAATGGACCATTGGACCCCACATTACACTACAGGTAATGGAGTTGCATTTACCTGCAGGCAATGACACACTACTGCAACTGGTGCACTTAGAATCTGTGCAGCTGTGCATGGTAGCCAATCAGCTTCTAACTTCAGCTTTTTAAATTAGGCTTTGACAATAGAACCTGGAAGCTGATTGGTCATGTGCATGACGACAAAAATTAGTTTTGTTTCATTTTGATTTGATAATCTAGTTACAATTCCTTGCAAAGGTATTCACCCCCTTGGCTTTTTACTTTACATTACAGAATTTAGTTCAAAGGTTTTTTTTTTTATCTGAATTACATGTGATGGATCAGAACACAATATTCTAAGTTGGTGAAGTAAAATTCGAAAAATATTAACATAAAACTATTTTTCAGAAATAAAAAAACTGATAATCGGCATGTGCGTATGTATTCATCCCCCCCCCCCCCCCCCCCTTGTTATGAAGCCCATAAAAAGCTCTGGTGCAACCAATTACCTTCAGAAGTCACATAATTAGTAAAATGATGTCCACCTGTGTGCAATATAAGTGTCACATGATCTGTCATTACATATATACACCTTTTTGAAAGGCTCCAGAGGCTGCAACACCTAAGCAAGAGGCACCACTAACCAAAAACTGCCATGAAGACCAAGGAACTCTCCAAACAAGTAAGGGACAATGTTGTTGAGAAGTACAAGTCAGGGTTAGGTTATAAAAAAAATATCCAAATCCTTTGATGATCCCTAGGAGCACCATCAGATCTATCATAACCAAATGGAAAGAACATGGCAAACCTGCCAAGAGATGGCCGCACACCAAAACTCACACGCCGGGCAAGGAGGGCATTAATCAGAGAGGCAGGACAGAGACCTAAGGTGACCCTGGAGGAGCTGCAGAGTTCCACAGCAGAGACTGGAGTATCTGTACATAGGACGACAATAAGCCGTATGCTCCATAGAGTTGGACTTTATGGCAGAGTGGCCAGAAGAAAGCCATTACTTACAGCAAAAAACAAAATGTCACGTTTTGAGTTTGCGAAAAGGCATGTGGGAGACTCCCAAAATGTATGGAGGAAGGTGCTCTGGTCTGATGAGACTAACATTTAACTTTTTGGCCAACTTTTTGATCAAAGAAAAGCTATGTCTGGCGCAAACCCAACACATCACATCACCCAAAGAACACTATCCCCACTGTGAAACATGGTGGTGGCAGCATCATGCTGTGGGAATGTTGTTGGGACTGGGAAACTGGTCAGAGTTGAGGGAAAGATGGATGGTGCTAAATACAGGGATATTCTTGGGCAATACCTGTACCGCTCTGTGTGTGATTTGAAGCTAGGATGGAGGTTCACCTTCCAGCAGGACAATGACCCCAAACACACTGCTAAAGCAACACTTGAGTGGTTTAAGGGGAAACATGTAAATGGGATGGAATGGCCTAGTCAAAGCCCAAACCTCAATCCAATAGAAAATCTGTGGTCAGACTTAAATATTGCTGTTCACAAGTGCAAACCATCCAACTTGAAGGAGCTGGAGTAGTTTTACAAGGAGGAGGAATGGGCAAAAATGCCAGTGGTAAGTTAGGCAAGCTCATAGAGACTTATCCAAAGCGACTTGGAGCTGTGATAGCCGCAAAAGGTGGCTCTACAAAGTATTGACTTTAGGTGGGTGAATAGTTATGTGCATTTACCTTTTTCTGTTATTTTATCCTATTTGTTGTTTGCTTCACAATAAAAAATAAAAAAAAATCTTCAAAGTTGTGGGCATGTTCTGTAAATGAAATGATGGAAATCCTCAAACAATCCATGTTAATTCCAGGTTGTGAGGCAACAAAACACGAAAAATGCCAAGGGGGGGTGAATAGTTTTGCAAAGCACTGTATTTTTCGTTTAGTTCAATTCGGTCAATTCTTTTTAATTTTTCTTATTTTAACAATTTTATTTATTTATTTATTTTAACAATTTTATTTTAAAACGGACTTGCGTACACACGATCACACCAAAGTCTGATCATTGAGAACACGATGACGTACAACACATACAGGGCGGGACTAGAAAAAGGAAGTTAAATAGCCAGTAGCCAATAGCTGCCCTTGCGTTGTTTTTGGTCCATCGGAAAAGCATACAGATGAATGGGTTTCCCAATAGAAATTGATTCCATCAGAAACATTTAAAACATGTTCTATTTCTAGGTCCGATAGAATTTTCTAAAGAAAAAGTTCGCTGAAGCCCACACATGATCGGAATATCCGATGGAATGATTCCGTCTGACCTTTTCTGCCGGAAAGTCCGACCGTGTGTACGTGGCATAAGAACACACACAGTCTTTGATTTGAGCCATATGTGTAGTTAGAATTCGACTGTAAAATTCGATTCGAATTTCAGTCCGAATTTTCCGAAATTTAGATGAATTCCGTTATGGTATTCAGAGCATTCAGTAAAATTTGTTTATATTGTAATTCGGGTATTCGGACATATCCGAATAACGAAAAATCAGTCTGAATATTAATTCGGAACGAAACAAACGCACATGTCTAAATCTGATTTCTATGCAGAGCTGCACCAGAGTTTGCACTTTCCAATTTTATTCAATAACCTTCCTTGGGTCTACGTATCCAGAATCACAGACACTAGGCTGATTCACTGCTAGACTGAATGGAGGTAAAGGGATGTGAAAAGATGCAACTATAGATTTTTTTTGGAAAGTCTCTTTGTGTTATTTCAGCAAAATGTATCAACATAGCCATGCGATCCTCAAGCCAGTGATAACATGGTGGGTCATGTGGCTTTGTTTATCAAAGGCTTGACGTTAGGATAAGTGGTATAGCTAGAGTTGGCTTTGCTTATCAACAAAGCCATTGAATGATGTCAATACTGGGATGGGGACAGTGGCGGCTGATGCTAAACATTTTTTTTGGGGGGGGGGCAAAAAATAAACCCCAGGTCAGCACCCACCCCGCTAGCGGTCACATTGCCAAAGCTTACGTGTCTTCTTCTCCCGACTAACTCTTTTTTAGATCTGCCTCCTGTCTTTATTGGCCGGGATGAGAAGCCTGAAACCAATAGCGAATATTGATTCACTAGTATTGCAAGTGGGAGGGTTCAACCTTTTTCAAGCCAATTCAAACCATTCAAAGGCATTAGTCCGGCGCCCCGCATGCAAACTAGGGAGGCGGCGCCCCTACACCCCTTATAGATGGGATGCCACTGGATGCGGATCACATTAATTTCTTATGCCGCGTACACACGGGCGGACTGTATGGCGTACTTAGTCCGCCGAAACACATTTCAGCGGACAGTCCGCTCGTGTGTGGGCTTCAGCGGACTTTTTCAGCGTGCAGTCTGGCGTACTAAGTATTTCGGAATTTCCGTAATTCTGTCCGTCATACTTTGGTTTCAGCGGACAATACGGTCGTCAGTGTGCTAGTTGGACGGACTAAGAATGGCGCATGCCCAGAAAGGATTTACACGGCGGAAGGGTGCTTTGCTGTGTATTGGACTTCCTATTTCTAGTCCCGTCGTACGTGCTGTACACGTCATTGCGCAAGCTTTCGAGGGACTGTTCGTGTATCCGTGTGTGGTCAAGTCCGTTCAGTGGAAAGTATGACGGACTGTCCGTCGGATTGTATGACGGACTAAGTACGCCATACAATCCGCTCGTGTGTACGCGGCATAAGAAAAAATAAATCCATATGATTCGTAAGACAATTTCCTCTAAGCAGTCTGCATAGTGGAACTAGAGGCTATTTTCGATAAAAATGTTATTGAAATTGTTGCATTTGCTGCAAAATCACAAATTTCTAATAATACGATGGACAATGATCTCTTGATTTTCAGGGTCTACATAGTAGGCTTTACTGCTATCAAATACAATCCAGCCACAAACACTATCAACGAAGATCGGTCAGCAGCAACGGTTACCACCTTCTCTGATTCTGCTTCAATAACCACTACTACTAATATAGGTATCCTCCTATTGTAATGTGTTTTTACATTTTTCACATTTTCTATTTGTATTAGGTTCTTTTGGTTTCTCACATATATCTTAAAGAGGAAAAAAAGCCTCTTAAGAAAAAAAAAAAAAATACACCCTGCAAGGCAAAGGCATAATGAGCTAGTATGCATAGCATACTAGCTCATTATGAATTACTTACCTGAGATCGAAGCCGCCGCACCGGTCTGCGGTCACCTCCTCCGTTACCACCATGATACCGGGAGTGACTTCTGGGTATCGCGGCTCCGGCGCTGTGACTGGCCAGAGCCGTGATGACGTCACTCCCGCGCATGCACGCTGGTGCCGCCACTAACGGCATGATCGCTAAGAAAGGCATGCTTAGTGCACCTGCGCCCGATGTCTACGGCGCATGTGCCGCAGACATCGGTGCCGTTCTTGCAAATATCTCCAAAACATTTTAGGTTTGGGAGATATTTCTTGCACCTAGAGGTAAGCCTTAATATAGGCTTACCTGTAGGTTAAAGTGGTTGTAAGGAGCTTACAACCACTTTAAAGAACACTTGCAGCCTCCTGACCCCCCCCCCCCCCCAGTCCTTCCCTACCTCTTCCCTAAACCCTTCCACCACACCTACTTTTTAAAAGCATCCATTAACATTATGTATAATTTAATTCTTTCTCTTTCTGTCCAGCCATAGAAACGGACAGACCCTACTACAGCACACAGCTCAGGCCATTGTGATGATGCACCCCAAGGGGTGAGTCTATGATAGCCTAGGCTCAGAGGACAGGGCGAGACATGATTCAGCCATGAAGTGGCCATCAACAAGTAGTGGAGAAGGATGCAGCCTATCCTCTGGGACTAACTATCGTATTTATCGGCATATAACATGCACAGGCGTATAACACGCACCTTCAATTTAAGAGAGAAGTTTCAGGAAAAAAACTTTTTTTTTTTAAATAAACCACTTTAAAGCAAAATAATGTCCAGTACCCATCAATGCAGCCTGATTAGTCCCCATCTGCAGCCTCAATGCAGCCTGATTAGTCCCCATCTGCAGCCTCAATCCAGCCTGATTAGTCCCCATCTGCAGCCTCAATGTAGCCTGATTAGTCCCCATCTGCAGCCTCAATGCAGCCTGATATGTGCCCATCTGCAGCCTAATCTGTGCCCATCTGCAGCCTGATTTGTGCCCATCTGCAGCCTGATCTGCACCCATCTGCAGCCTGATCTGCGCCCATCTGCAGCCTGATCTGTGCCCATCTGCATCCTGAAGATTCTCTCTTCATTCCCCGATTCTCCACCTCTGAGCTGGTAAATCAGGGAGTGTGAATTCTGATTCAAAAACTGGTCGTTTCTGTGTCAGTCAATCACAGATTCTCAGTGTGTGGAGATGATCGGGGCAGAACATGTTTCATAAACCGTTAATGGACTTGGATCAGCGGTGATCCTAGGGATCACCGCTGATCACAGTTTCATAAACGGACACCCAAATAAATGTTAATCAGGGTGAAATTACAAAAATGTATATCACAAAATTACTAACATGAGAATATACAGTTCTGTTCGCTGTGTGCCTCTGTTTGCGTTATCCGAAGCATGAAATTATTAATGAATTATTTTTCAGTTCTTCTAGAGGAACAAGTCAATGTGCAGGCTGTTCGCTCCTCCTCGGGGGATGCTATGAACATCACCTTCCAAAGTTTTGAAACTTCATATGGACCCACAGTGGCTTATGCTATCATCGTGACAACTGATTCTAATGGTAAGGACAGATAACTCAACACAAGACTACTAACTAGCGGGATAACTGTGCAACTGAGCAAATAAAATGTATGCAATTCGCTGAACAGCGCCATTACTAGTATTAAAAACAAAAATTACAGTATATATCTCATAGTTTGTAGACGCTATAACTTTTGCGCAAACCAATCAATATACACTTATTGTGATTTTTCTTTTAACAAAAGCATGTAGTAGAATACACATTGGTCTACATTTATGAAGAAATTCGATTAAAAAAACATTTTTTATGTGATATGTTTTTTAGCGGAAAGTAAAAAAAAAATATATATATATATATATATATATATATATATATATATATATATATATATATATATATATATATATATATATATATATATATATATTTATATATATTTTTTTCAAAATTGTCGGTCTTTTTTTGTTTATGGTGCAAAAAAAAAAAAACAGTGGTGGTCAAATACCACCAAAAGAAAGTTCTATTTGTGTGAAAAAAATGACATTCATTATTTGTGTACTGTGTTGCTTGACTGCACAATTGTCAGGTAAAATACCGCAGTGCCGTATCACACAAAATGGCCTGGTCAGGAGGTTAATATGCATCTATAATTAAAATTATGACTAGAAGCACTTCTTGGTAACAATTTTCACAACGAGCAAAACTTTTTTTTTACAGAAGTACCTCAAAAAGATTAAACACTCTCTTTATGAATAGGCAGATTAAATGGAAATTAGGATTGTTGCAGGAAAAAAGCAGAAGCTAGGCCAAAACCATCACATTTAGTAATCATAATTTTGTTTATGAAAGTATTTTCATTGGTCATGCTATCCTATTGGTCATTCTTAATTTTTTTTTATCTTGCAGTTGAGCAACCAACTAAAGAATCATTAGCAAAAACCTATAATGATTTTATAAATGGGTTGACCACGACTTATGTTACCTCTGTCGTTGAGCAGCAAGAGACACAGAAAGCTAGCCATGAAAATGAGATTAGTGTCAATGTAGGAGATGGCACTGTATCAAGAGGATACATTAATGGACCATTGGACCCCGACTTACAATACCGGTAATAAAGCAGAATTAACCTTAACCTCCATGCAATGAGGTACCCCTTGTGTTTATAAATCCAGAATCACATTGCTCAGACACTAAATTGAAACTGTTATGTTGACTGGAATTGGAAGAATGTTAAAAATATTACATATACATTTTATGGAAGCTCTCCGTATATTGACCTTGGAGAAGCAAAAAATGTTATTTTTCTTAATTTTTGGAAACAATTAGGTTATTTTATAAATATAGTCATGTGATCCTCAAGGCAGTAATAACTTGGTGGTCATTTGGCTTTGTTTATCAAAGGGAAGGTAGGAGGGCAAACATTTTGGCTTGGGTAGGCTTTGTTTATCAAAGGGTTGGTAGTAGGACAAGCATTATGGCTAGGGTTGGTTTTGTTTATCAAAGGATTGGTAGTAGGACAAGCATTATGCCTAGAGTTGGCTTTGTTTATCAAAGGGTTGGTAATAGGACAAGCGTTATGCCTAGGGTTGGCTTTGTTTATCAATTGTTGGTAATAGGGCAAACATTGAGGCTTTGGTTGGCTTTGTTTATCAATTGTTGGTAATAGGGCAAGCATTATGGCTAGGGTTGGCTTTGTTTATCAAAGGGTTGTTTGCAGGACAAGCATTATGGCTAGGGTTGGTTTTGTTTATCAAAGGGTTGGTAGTAGGACAATCATTATGGCTAGGGTTGGTTTTGTTTATCAAAGGGTTGGTAGTAGGACAAGCATTATGGCTAGGGTTGGCTTTGTTTATCAAATGGTTGATAATAGGGCAAGCATTATGGCTAGGGTTGGTTTTATCAAAGAGTTGGTAGTAGGGCAAGCATTATGGCTATGGTTGGATTTGTTTATCAAAGAGTTGAATGTAGGGAAAGCATTATGGCTAGGGTTGGCTTTGTTTACCAAAGGGTTGAAGGTAGGGCAAGCAATATGGCTAGGGTAGGCTTTGTTTATCAAAGGGTTGTTTGTAGGACAAGCAATATGGCTAGGGTAGGTTTTGTTTATCAAAGGATTGGTAGTAGGACAAGCATTATTGCTAGAGTTGGCTTTGTTTATCAAAGGGTTGGTAATAAGGCAAGCGTTATGCTTAGGGTTGGCTTTGTTTATCAATTGTTGGTAATAGGGCAAACATTGAGGCTTTGGTTGGCTTTGTTTATCAATTGATGGTAATAGGGCATGCATTATGGCTAGGTTTGGCTTTGTTTATCAAAGGGTTATTTTCAGGACAAGCATTATGGCTAGGGTTGGTTTTGTTTATCAAAGGGTTGGTAGTAGGACAAGCATTATGGCTAGGGTTGGCTTTGTTTATCAATTGGTTGTTAGTAGGGCAAGCATTATAGCTAGGGTTGGATTTTTTTATCAAAGAGTTGATAGTAGGACAAGCATTATGGCTATGGTTGGATTTGTTTATCAAAGAGTTGATAGTAGGGCAAGCATTATAGCTAGGGTTGGATTTGTTTATCAAAGAGTTGATAGTAGGACAAGCATTATGGATAGGGTTGGCTTTGCTTACCAAAGGGTTGAAGATAGGGAAAGCAATATGGCTAGGGTAGGCTTTGTTTATCAAAGGGTTGTTTGTAGGACAAGCATTATGGCTATTGTTGGCTTTGTTTATCAAAGGTTTAGTAGTAGGACAAACATTATGGCTAGGGTTGGTTTTGTTTATCAAAGGGTTGGTAGTAGGACAATTATTATGCCTAGGTTTGGCTTTGTTTATCAAAGGGTTGGTAGCAGGGCAAGCATTATGGCTAGGGTTGGCTTAGTTTATCAAAGGGTTGGAAGTAGGGCAAGCATTATGGCTAGGGTTGGCTTTGTTTGTCATTGACTTCAATGTCATTCCTGAGATGGCAATCACAAGGCTCTTCTAAGCAATGTCTATAGTGAAACTTGAGGCTAATTTTGATTAAATTTTGGTGAAGTTGTTAAAGTTGCAGAAACATTTCTCATCCCTAATAATAAGATGAATGCTGATTTTTTTTTTTGCCTTTCTTAGAAAATAAAAATCTATATGGTTCTTAGACCAATTTCCTCTAAGCAGTCTGCATTGTGGAACTAGAGGCTGTGTGAAATTGTTGAATTTGCTGCAAAATTACAAATTCCTATATATAAATAAACAATGATCTTTTGACTTCCAGGGTCAGCATAGCAGGCTTTTCTACTATAAACTATTATCAAGCCACGGGCATTATCGATGAAGATCAGTCAACAGCAGCCGTTACCAGCTTTTCTGATTTTGATCTTGCAGGTATTTACCTAGTGTATTGTATTTATACTTAAAATTTTCCACATTTTCTCTTTGTGCTATATGTTCTTTAGTTTTTTTCTTATATCTTACCCCCTTGGAGCTGGTGCCTCCCAGCCCTTTAAGGGGTTTAGAATGCCATGAGGCAGGGCAGGTTTATGATTATTTGACCACCCTGATTGGCTGTCAAGGCGGTCACATGATCAGAAAGCTTCTGATCGCAAGCTGCAATCAGGAGCTTTCTGTTAGAAAATTGCATCTACCACATTTTATTCTTTAGGGTCTCTGCTTTCAGAAAATATGTACTTTTGGGGGGTTTACGGTAATTTCTAGCAAAAAAAAAAAAATAGCAAAAATGCAGAAAGGGTGTACCCATATGTCCCTTTGTCATCGCAGGATATCGGGCACGTGCACGCTACTGGCGGCCCGCGGACTCGTCGTCCGCCGGCGGCCTGCGAGCGTGGCGAGGAGAGGCAGAACGGGGAAACGCATGTAACATTTCCCTGTTCTGCCTAGTAACAGGACAGTGATCTTCTGTTTCCTGTCATCGAGAACAGTGATCTCTGTCAGTCAGTGGTAGCCCATCCCCCCTACAGTTAGAACACGCTGAGGGAACACACTTAACCCCTTCCCTGTCAGTGACCTTTATACAGTAATAAGTGGCTATTTTTAGCTCAGATCGCTGTATAAATATGTTCGCCGCACTGTCACAATCCCAATAAAAATCACTAATCACTGCCATTACTAATTTAAAAAAATGTTTATAATAAAAATGCCATAAATCTATCCCTTATTTTAAAAAGACATAAAAAAAAGCTTGGAGATATGGGACTTTAAAGGTACCTAATAATACAAGTGACACATAATAACAAATGAAAACAACAGATACATTTTTATTTAAACAAAGTTAAAAGGAGAAGATGTAATGCCTGCAATCATGCCTGCTAACATAGGTCTATACATACAACCTATTACAGAAAGACAGGGATTACAGCACTCAAATACATAAAACACTCTTTTCCTTTATAAAACACTCTGTTCCCATTTTTTCTACATGTTTCACCTATGTGACTTCTTCAGGCAAAAGGACGCAGAGTTCTTTTTCTGAGTATACAGAGAAATATATCCCACTCTAGATGTATATAGATAAATAGAGACATCAAATAACTTCAGGAGCTCGGGTAAACCTCACAATAGGCAGTTGCCTGATGGATGGATATTTACAACGACAGAGTCTTTTATGGCATCCAGAGCCCCTATATGGGGCATCACAATGGATCCCCAAAAGGAAAAGATTGGTCCCAACAGTCACCCAAGTCCTCAAGCAGGGACAGAGCACCTCCCCAAGAGGCCAGGGACTCCCAATGATCAGTCTTAACACAGCAGTTCAAAGATATCCCGAGCTCCACTGTACTCGATTTTTTTGTACCCTATTTTGTAGACGCTATAACTTTTGCGCAAACCAATCAATATACAATTATTGGGATTTTTTTTTTTACCTAAAATATGTAGACTACATATTGGCCTGAACTGATACAAAATTTATTTTTTATATATTTTTTGGGGATTTTTATTATCGCAAAAAGTCAAAAATATTGCTTTTTCTTCAACATTTTTGGTCTTTTTTTGTTTATAGCGCAAACAAAAGTTTAGGCCGACACGTATTCTTCTACATATTTTTTGGTTAAAAAAATCGCAATTAGCGATTATTGATTGGTTTGCGCAAAAGTTATAGCGTTTTTTTCACTAGTAATGGCGGCGATCAGCAACTTTTATTGTGACTGCTACATTATGGCGGACACATCGGACATTTTTGACACATTTTTGGGACCATTGTCATTTATACAGCAATCAGTGCTATTTAAATGCACTGATTCCTGTGTAAATGACACTGGCAGTGAAGGAGTTAACCACTAGGGGGCAGGGGAGGGGTTAAGTGTGTGTGTGTGTTTTTTTTAACTGTTGGGGGGCGTGGCTTGGCGTCTGATGTCACTGATCGTCTTTCCCTATAACAGGGAACAGACGATCAGTGACAGGCTCAGTAGGAAGCACGAAGAGAGGTTTGTTTACACAGACCTCTCCTCGTTCTTCAGCTCTGTGACCCGATCGCGGGACACCAGCGGCGATTGAGTCCGCTGGTCCCGCAGCCATGGTCACGGAACTCAGGACCGGGTCGCGAGCACGCCGCCGGGGGCGCGCTCACGACCCACGGCTGGGCACTTAAAAAACCACGTACAGGTACGTGATTGTGCCCAGCCATGACCTTCTGCCAACGTAAATGTGCAGGAGGCGGTCCTTAAGCGGTTAAAGTGGCACAGTGCCGAATCGCAAAAAAATGCTCTGGTCATTAAGGGGGTAAAACCTTCCAGGGCCGAAGTGGTTAACATGCGGGCAAAAATCTTTTTTTTTTAATTGCCCTGGTAGACAAGTGGTTAACTTGTAAATAGAGATGTGATTTTGACACTGAATTATTTTTCAGATCTTATAGAGGAACCAAGCATCGTGCAGGACGTTCGCTCGTCCCTAAATGAAGTTATGGATACCGGCAAAAATGTTGACATCAGTTACCACAGTGCCGCTGTCAGCGAATCTGCCGATAATAGTAAGATCTTTCTTCTCTTGAACTTTTAGCTACAATTATTTTAATTTGCTGTATCTGCTTACAAATAATAGTTGGAAATGGGCTTTAAAGTGATTGTAAAGGATCGTTTTTGTTTTTATTTAAATAACAAACATGTCATACTTACCTCCACTGTGCAACTCGCTTTGCACAGAGTGGCCCCGATCCTCGATTTCTGGGGTCCCCCGCAGCTTTTGTGGCTCCTCCCAACATCAGAGAAGTGCTCTTCTGAGGGGTTACTTTGAGTACTTTGAACTGATGCTGTTGTAATGATTGGTCCGTGGCAGCCTAGGCTTGGAGGAAGGGGTTGAATGATGCTGCCTGTCATAAGACATTTGCTTCTTATTGTTATATATTATATGTTTGGGATTTATTAAAATCTTATCACCTGCTGTGAAATGGTATGCTAGCACTCACAAACTGGAAGCCCATTTACAAAGGTGTGAAAATGATGGGTATGCATACAGAATTTTGCGCCCGCCAATGCACAGACCTGTTCTGCGTATATCTAACACATGCTGAAGTATTTCCTATTCAACGAGGTTCTGCTGATCAGTGATGACAGACACTGTTGCAAATGCAAAACTATAACCTGAAGATCACACACTGAGGGGGTTGATTTACTAAGACTGGAGAGTGCAAAATTTTTTGCATGTTAGCCAATCGGCTTCTAACGCCAGCTTTGGCAAAAAAAAAAAAAAAAAAAACTGGAAGCTGATTGGCTTCTATGCAGAGTTGCACCAGATTTTGCATGCTCCAGTTTTAGTAAATTTGTTTCTTAACAAATTTCAACAAATTTGTTAATTCGGAAATATACTCATTTACAAAAATCTGTTTAACTAACTTTTCCAAATATTCATAAATTCAGATATTCGAAAAATCGAAAAAAATTCTGAGATTCGAAAAAAGTCTGAAATTGGAAAATTAAAACAAAACAGTAATTCTGAAATTCTAAAATTTGAAAACCCGAAAATTCTAAAATCGGAATTAATAACTAACTATTAATATCTTAACTATTACAAGCTATTAATTTATAGGTATTGGAACTTCCTTTCAAATGTGGCTGTTAGTTAACATAACGTATGTAAATGTATCCAAAGTTACGAATTATCCGAAAATAACAAATGCCGTATCTAAACAAATGGAACGTAATGAATTATTAATAATAATAAATTACTATAATAATAATAATAATAAAAATGTTATATTATTATTATTATATTATTATTTATATTTATTCATTATTAATTTGCTCCATTCCATTTGTTCCTTCTTAACTTTGGATAAATTTGTATTCCTTGCGTTTACTAACAGCCAAATTTGAACGGAAATTCCAATACCTATAACTTAATACTTAGTAATAGTTAAGTTATTAGTTATCATTTCCGATTTTCAAATTTCTGGGATTTCGAATTTCCGTTTTTTTTTTATTTCTGAATTCCCAATTTTGTTTTTCCGAATTTCCGAATTTTCGATTTTTTTTTTAATTTTCAGATTTTTCTTTTAATTTCCTAATCTCCGTTTTTTTTTTAGAATTTCCAAATTTTCTATTTTTTTCAAATTTTTTCAAATTTCCGATTTATTTTCAGATTTAAAAATTGCGATCATAATGATTGACCCAAAAAACAGACAGAAAAATAAACTAATGAAACAAAAATGAGCACATTTTTCGGCAGTGCACAAAATAAGCCCTTGTACACATGGTCAGAGATTCCGTCGGAATGTGTCCTATAGGACCGTTTTGTCGGATATTCCGACTGTGTGTGGTCTGCATCGGACTGTTTCCGTAGGAATATCCGACGGACCAACTTTTCCAACTTGCCGGTAAAATTTTTCCGACAAAATGCTCCTATCGGACATACTCCGATCATGTGTAGCCTACTCCGACGGACAAAGTGCCACGCATGCTCAGATCAAATTCCTAACCCAAAGCTATTGGCTACTAGCCTGAACGTAGTCCCGTCGTAACTAAATAACGTCATCACGTTATGTACAACCGGACAACTTAGTCCAACCGTGTGTATGCAACATCACTTCTGGACCTCTTCTGGAATTAATCCGTCGGAATTACTCCGATGGATTTGGTTGTCAGAATCTCCGACCGTGTGTACAAGGGCTAAGAGTTTTTATTTCTTTGGAATTTTAGCACAATTCTAAAGATCTCAGTGCAGTTTAGACAGTTTGATGCGTTACACTGGAGTCAGGGGCAAAGCCGAAATTCTGTTTTTTTTTTCTATAATCGCTTAAGATCTCCCAGGGGTTACTGAAGCGCATTTCAAGTATCCTAGACCTGTTCTTCTGCCCCATATTAGCTTCGTCATTTTGCCATTTTTTTTCACAGGAATAAAAAACAGGCAGCAAAAAAAAGTTTAAAAAAAAAATTTACAGTGAAAGTACACAACGATAAAAAAAAAAGAAAAATAAAAAAGCAAATACAAAGAACATTAAGTTAAATAAACTAAACTACCTTAAAGTATCGCTTTGTGATTTTTCTTTTTCCCTTCCTTGACATTCACATTTTCTTCTAGGCGGCCTTATCGGAGGAGTGGTTGGTGGTATTTTCGGCGCTGTAGCCCTTGCTGGTTTGGGATTTCTGATCTGGAGAAAAAGAAGGTAAACCTGGGTAATTCTTATGGTGTACTGCAGACTTCAGTCTGGTTTGCATCCCTCAGTGCAAACCAAAGATGGGGTATTTCAACCCCCTTGAAGTGGTGACAAATGCCACGATGGCGCCTATTGACTCTCTGACGACCCACGGCCTTACTGTCAGCTGATCGCTCAAAAATTTGCAACATATTTTCCTTGAAGTAGATTAAAATTTAGCAATTTTAAATAAAGTTATCCTTGTTTTTTAAATTTTACATAGATGTACAATTATAACTGTATACATAGAAGACTATATACTGTATAGAGCAGATACCACTCTCAGTTTTCCACCAGATACCACAGTGTCACTCCACACCATGGCCTGTATTTTTCAGCTCTACTCCCGGCTTTTCTGTTAACTTGAACATTAGAATAGTGATGCACTTTTTTCTGAGTCCCAAGGCAAATGGAGCATGAAGCACATTTGTAAAGAACATCTCTGTGCGTGGTGCTTTTTTTTTAAATCGGCAATATGAACAGAACAGTTTAGATTTAGATTTGTTACACAAAACCCGATTCAGGTGATGTGATTACCAATCGGTAGATAGGTAGACTCCCTAGAATCCTATAGAGCCTGCCCACCATCAACCATCTTAAAACGACCAACTAAGTCCTATTTTGCATTAAAGAGGTTGAAGATTGTCACAAATATTTAACAGGTCCACTGATCCCCCCCCCCGCCCCCCATAAAAAACATACAGCAGTGGCCAATATGTTTTCACAACTTACACTGGCAACCTAATGCCTCACACACACGATTGGACTTTCCGACAACAAAAGCGTGGAATTTTGTTCAAAGGGTGTTGGCTCCAACTTGTCTTGCATACACACGGTCACACAAATGTTGGCCAACAATTACGTACAAGACGTACGGTGGGCCGATGTGATATCTCCATCACAAACGCAAATTTTACAAGACCGAGCACTTCTGGCTCGTCCTTGATTCCGAGCATGCGTGTTTGTACTTGAGACTTTTGTCCAACGGACTTGTGTACACATGATTGGAAAGTCCCGACAACACACATTTGTTGCCGGAAAATTTGAGAACATGCTAGCCAAAATGTGTTGGCAGAAAGTCCGACAACAATCGTCCAATGGACCATACACATGGTCAGATTTTCCGCTAACAGCCTGACATCCTACATTTCCCATCTGAAAATCTGATCGTGTATACGCGGCATAAGTGAACTCTTGTACACATACTCAAGTAATCCCTGTAAGCAGTTCACCCTGGTTCAGGGTATTTTTACATTTTTTCCTCTCCCCTAAGAGTCCTAATGAAGGGAAACCAATGAGCCCCCTAAGAGTCCATTCACACAGGGGCGACTTTGGATCCGACATGAAGTTGCCCCTAGTCGCCTCAAGTCGCGCGACATGATAAAATCAATGTAAGTGAATGAGAACCATCTTAATGCACACTACTGAAGTCGCTCCGACTTCAGAAAAGGTTCCTGTACTACTTCATTACGATTTCTAGGAGACTTGTACCCATTGATTTCAATGGAAGTTGCCTCCAAGTCGGATCCCCTGTCTTGACTGAATGAAGCAGTAGACAAGAATGACGCAGGGATACAAGCCGAAGATTGTCAATTGCTGGGCAGCAAAGTACTAAAACAAAAAGCAGGGACAGCATAGGAATACAGGCCAAGATTAGGAACAGCTGGACAACAATGTACAGGAACATAAGGCAGAGGCAGTGTCAGGATACAAACCAAGGTCAGTTAATAGCCAAGCAGTGAGGTACCAAATCAGAAGGCAGAATGAGTCCAAAACACAGGCCAAGGCCACAATGGATAGACAAGAATCCAGGGACGGGTCAGGGGCAAGTGAAGTTGTACACAGGAGACAACGTTGACAGGTTAGGTCACAAGTAAATCCAGAACAAGCTGGCGATCACTCAGTATTCTGTCCATGTCACATTCCAGCTTAAATAATCAAGTGTGTTCACATGAACTGGTCTTCTAGTATTGGACACACTGGACCTTCCTTACGCATTGAAACATCAGCAATAAATGCTTAAGGTGGGTGGGTGGGGGGGGCTCAAGTCACTTATTCAGCTGTGTTTTAAATTTAAATTTATAACCACAGCGGAATCTCCAAAGCTATCTTTGTATTTTACCGAAGCTCACATATGTTTATTTTTTTACAATCCAATCAATACAATATATTATATATATATATATATATATATATATATATATATATAT
This sequence comes from Lithobates pipiens, assembly GCF_037356315.1. NCBI lineage: Eukaryota > Metazoa > Chordata > Amphibia > Anura > Ranidae > Lithobates > Lithobates pipiens. The sequence continues at coordinate 4,297,358 of NW_027507786.1, forward strand.
ATATATATATATATATATATATATATATATATATATATATATATATATATACATATATATATATATATATATATAAAACTTAATATTTTAAAACTCCACAAATGGTGAAAAAAACATTATGCAGGTTTTAGTAAAAGGAGAAACCATTAAATGTTCAGGGTTGTTGTGATGTGAGGCATGTTCACTTCCAGACCAGTTAATGTTTCTTATGTTGATCTATTTAATCTAATTACAGGCAAAGTGTTGGTTATCAAAAAAATGTTTTGATTAGGTAAGTCTTTGTGTGCGTTGTTTGATTATCTTGTTCTTCTTCATTTGCATTGTACTGCTAAGAATTTCCACATTGATCAAATAGTCTCTCAATAGAAGTCCAAATTCCCTGGAAATCTAGAGAGCCCACCAAAAAACAATCTTAAAAGTTAGCCATGACTACCATGCTTGTGTTAAAGAGGTTGAAGTATTGTTGGGCTGTTGATTTTAACTTTGAAGTTGCAACTCAATTCTGGAAATAAAGGGGGCTCTATACAACCAGGTGCACACTGAAATATTTTGTTTCGGAATTTCATTTGAAAAATACATTTATTTAGTTACTCCCGAAATTCGTTTTTTATTTATCTTGTTTCGTTAAAAAATGCATTAGTCCGAAAATCAAAAATAATTAAGGTCGAATCTGTCATTGAAGGCTTATGTTGTCTGTCGAATGTTCTAATCATCTTCATGTTGAATCTTTTCTCTCTATGTCGAATAATCTTGGACTAATAGAGCTAAGGTTAGGCACACTCGACCACAGGTTCGATGGACACAGATCGCTATTGTCAGCGTCATGTCGAATCTCCTATCTATATCCAACTGTTGTTGCAAGGAAAACGAAAATAAAGCATTTGTTTATGTCAGATCTTTCGGGTTTTCGGATTCTGTACGTTTGTTAAAACATTGTTTGTTAAAACGATAACGAAAATACTCGAAATTCAGACAAAAATGCATTTGGACGAAAACGAATGCACATGTCTACAACCAGGTGAGCCCAGAGAGGTCCTAGGATTCCTGGTCAAGTTCAGTCCAGCAGGTTATTTTTATTTATTTTTTTACAGCCATAGGCATGGCATTTTTTACATGTTAACCACTTAAGCCCCAGACCAATTTGCAGCCAAAGGACCAAGCCCCTTTTTGCAATTCGGCACTGCATCGCTTTAACTGACAATTGCGAGGTTGTATGACATGGCTCCCAAACAAAATGGGCGTCCTTTTTTTCCCACAAATAGAGCTTTCTTTTGGTGGTATTTGATCACCTCTGCGGTTTTTATTTTTTGCGCTATAAACAAAAATAGAGCGACAATTTTGAAACAAATTCAATATTTTTTACTTTTTGCTATAATAAATATCCCCAAAAAATATATATAAAAAAAATGTTTCCTCAGTTTAGGCTGATACGTATTCTTCTACATATTTTTGGTAAAAGAAAATCGCAATTAGCGATTATTGATTGGTTTGCGCAAAAGTTATAGTGTTTACAAAATAGGGGATAGTTTTATGGCATTTTTATTAATATTTTTTTTTTACTAGTAATGGTGGCGATCAGCGATTTGTATTGTGACTGCGACATTACGCATCGGACATCTTTGACACATTTTTGGGACCATTGTCATTTATACAGCAATCAGTGCTATTTAAATGCACTGATTCCTGTGTAAATGACACTGGCAGTGAAGGAGTTAACCACTAGGGGCAGTGTAGGGGTTATGTATGATGTTATGTGTTTTTTTTTATTGTAGGGGGGGCATGGCCTGGCATGTGAAGTCACTGATCGTCTTTCCCTATAACAGGGAACAGACGATCGGTGACAGCCACAGTAGGAAGCACGGGGAGCGGCCACGATCACTGAGCTCAGGACCGGGTCGGGAGCGTGCCGCCGCCGGCGCACTCCCGACCCACGGCTGGGCACTTAAAGAGCCACGTACAGGTACGTGCTTATGCCCAGCCGTGCCATTCTGCCGACATATATGTGCAGGAGGCGGTCCTTAAGTGGTTAAACCAGTGACTCAAGCAAACAGTTTTATGAATACAGTCCCCTACATACGTACCTTCAAGTTGCAAACTTTCAAAGAACTGTCCAATCATATAGGTTCATTAAACTGTCTGGCCTACAGGGCAGGACTTACCATTGGGCTTGACTGGGCTCAAGCCCATGGGCCCCGCCCAATAGGGGGCCCCGCAGAGATACATAGCCAAGTGTACTCGGCTCGGCTCTGCTCACAGTCCCGCCCTATGATGGACATAACACAGGGACTGGGCGTGACTGTGAGCCGAGTACTCTCGGCTACTCTCGGCTCCGCTCTGGACTGCGAGAGGACCCAAGAGCCACCGAGAGGACCCGAGAGCCGTCAAGAGAACCCAAGAGCCCCCGAGAGAACCCGAGAGCGGGCGAGAGCCCCTGAGAGCCGCCAAGATACACAGAACTCTGTATCTCGGCGGCGCCATTTTTAAACTTCAAGACTGCAATGACAAGGCTGCAAATTACACTGGGGCAAGGCTGCAAATGACAAGGCTACACTGACAAGGCTGCAAATGACACTGGACAAGGCTGTAGATGGATGGGCAAGGCTGCAGATGGACACTGATAAGGCTGCATTGATGGGCATTTAAATGTAAGTTTTTTTCCCTTAAACTTCCCTCCTAAAAGTTTTTTTCCTTAAAATTCCCTCCTAAACTTGCCGTGCATGTTATACGCCGGCGCGTGTTGTACGCTGATAAATATGGTAATGTATAGATGGTAGGGCACGAAAGTGACTCAAGCCCAGGGGCCCCCACCACCCTAAGCCCTGCCCCGCTGGCCTACATTGTCACATGTATGCATCTTCTACATGTGGTTGTGTTTTTGTGCACTTTACTGTACAGTACTGTATAGAATACAGTAGTTTATAGCTGATTGTGTTAGTTGGGTACCTAGGCTAACTTTGTTGGACTTACGAATAAATTGGACTTCTGAATGCTCTCTCAGAACGGAACTCCTTCGTACGTAGGGGACCTACTGTATTTAAAAATCCTTGTAAACCGTTCACCCTGGTATGGGGGTATAACAGAAGTAAATTTAATCTTTTAAAATGCCCCAAATTCCAACAGTTTTCAGAGCTTCTGTGATATGATGTGTGTTCACATTAATTCTAACGGTATATTTAATCTAATTACAGTCCAATTACCGGTGATGTCAAAAACCTGTATGAGGAGCCCGAGGTGCTGAGCGCAGTCTCTTGCACAACTGCTGCCCAAGCACTTATGGAAGTTGAGACAGGCTCTGCAAGGACGATGGAACGGCACAAGAGCCAGGGAACTAAAACGGAAGAATGGAACTTGGGGGTGCTGGTATCGGACAAGCAGAAGTACAGCAGGTAGGGCACCCAGGATACAAAAGTCCAAGCCAAGGTCGGTAACAGAAATGAGCAGCAAACGTGGACAGACCAAAAAAAAAAACAGAAGCAAGTCAGACAGGAGCCAGGTCAATGTCAAGGTCAAGCATGACATTCAGGATCAGGAAGAACTACAGGCACTCACACTGAAAGACCATTCAGGAAGGATTTTATGCAGAGCTCTTAACCACTTCCCGACCAGCGCACGACGATGTACGTCGACAGAATGGCACGGGCAGGCATATTGGCATACAGGTACGTCCAATATTCAATGCCGCCCTGCCATCGGGAGCGCGCCGCCGGCGGCGCGCTCCCGCGCTGGTCGGGACCCCCGTGAGACTCGATCGCCGCGGGCATCCCCGCGATCGTCTCACGGAGCGGCCGAATGGAGGAAATGCCGAGTAAACAGCATTTCTCCATTCTGCCTAGCAACTAGTGATGCTGATCTCTGCTCCATGTGATTGGAGCAGAGATCAGTGTTCACTAAATGAAAGCCCAACCCCCCCACAGTTAGTAACACACCCCTAGGAACACTTAACCCCTACACTGCCACCCACTGGTTAACCCCTTCACTGCCAGTGTCATTTACACAGGAATCACTGCATTTATATAGCAGTGATTACTGTATAAATGACAATGGTCCCAAAAATGTGTCAAAAATGTCCGATGGGTCCCCCACAATGTCGCAGTCACAATAAAAATCGCTGATCGCCGCCATTACTAGTAAAAAAAAATAATAAAAAATTATTAATAAAAATGCTATAAAACTATCCCTATTTTGTAAACGCTATAACTTTTGCGCAAACCAATCAATAATCGCTTATTGCAATTTTTTTTACCAAAAATATGTAGAAGAATACGTATCGGCTTAAACTGAGGGAAAAAAAAATGTTTTTTTATATATTTTTGGGGGATATTTATTATAACAAAAAGTAAAAAATAATGCGTTTTTTCAAAATTGTCGCTCTATTTTTGTTTATAGCGCAAAAAATAAAAACCGCAGGGGTGATCAAATACCACCAAAAGAAAGCTCTATTTGTGGGAAAAAAAGGACATCAATTTTGTTTGGGAGCCACGTCGCACGACCGCGCAATTGTCAGTTAAAGCGACGCAGTGCCGAATCGCAAAAAGTGGTCTGGTCTTTGACCAGCAAATTGGTCCGGTCTGAAAGTGGTTAAATAGCCCACTAAGCATTAGTATCTGCCCATATATTTTCATGCATGCTATTATTCTCACAACCCAATGTACATACCTGTGTGCAGCGTTGTATGTTTAGCTAGCATTCCATACCTGCAAACATGGTCATATGCCTTATGACTGGCACAATCTTTCTCATGGCTGTCATGAGGTTCCTGACACTGCCCCCCCCCCCCCCCCACCCTCCTCCAGGAGAGCCTCCAGATTATATTTTGGTAAATTAAAACTATAAGTCTGGAAATGGAGATATCAAGTAAAAGCTGAATTACTGCATCCAGTGTTCCAATGGATCTCCAAACATGAATTAGTTATGAATGAATGATTTGATCAACATTTGCATTTAAGCCTATATTGAGCTTGCCCACATTTTTGCTTTCTGATATATATATATATATATATATATATATATATATATATATATATATATATACGATATATTAGTATATCCAAACCTCAAACATATTTCTTCCTTGACAAAATCCAATATACTACGGTATATCAGAAGTACATTTTAAAATTCCCCAAAAAGTCATTAAGCAGTTTATTGAAAAAAGGAAAAATTCGGATCATTTTAAGAGCTGTTGTGATATACAGTGGAACCTTGGCTTACGGGTAACGCGGTTAACAAGCATTTTGAAGGAAAAGCAACTTTTTTTTTTCAATTCTGACTTGGTTTGCGAGTGTTGTCTCGCAAAACGAGCAGAATTTGAGCTAATTGGTTGTGCAGTACTGCATTTAGCCATAGGTGCGGGGGGCGCCGGGGACACTCAGAACAGTTCGGAGCCGTTCGGAAATACTCGGAATAACTTGGAAATGCTTGGAAACCTTCAGAAATACTCTGTTCCCGAGTGTTTCCTAGCCTTTATGATGCTTTCCGAATTCAGCCGAGCTGTCCCCTGAGTATTTCCGAGGCTCTTCGGCACCCCCCACACCTCTGGCCACATGCGGTATTGCATGTAATAGAAGTCAATGCAGAACGAATTATCTTCATTTCCATTGACTTCTATGAGGAAACTCGCTTTGATATGCAAGTGCTTTGGATTACAAGCATTCTCTTGGAACAGATTATGCTCATAATCCAAGGTTCCACTGTATGCTTGTTCACTTACTGCTAATGTTAATGCTTCTTATGATGGTATATTTACTCTATTTACAGGCAAACTGCTGGTTATGCAAAACCTCTTTCGATTAGGTAAGTCTGTGTATGTGTTGTTTGATTGTCTTGCTCTACTTAATTTGTATTGTGCTGCTAATAATGTCCTCACTAACAAAAGATCATATGACAGAACTTCCAATCAATATTCTCTCAATGGAAGGGTAGACTCCCTAGAATACCATACAGCCTGCCCACCAACAACATTTTTAAAACTTAGTGACTAAGGCATATTTGTGCTAAAGAGGTCCAAGCATTGTTCGAATGCTAGCTGACCAAATACTGAAAAAGACAACATGCAGAATATAGTAAAAAAAAAAGACTAATGAAAAATGTCAAATTGCAACAATATTCAGAGCTGCTGTGAAATGAACAGTGTTCATGCTCCTTCTGATGGTATATTTAATCTAATTACAGGCAAAATTCAGGTGATGTCACATATATGTATGAGGAGACTGAGTTGACGAAGGAAGCCACCCGCACAAGTACCTTCAAAGCTTCCCACCAAGTTGAGAAAGAGTCCGCAAGGAGGATGGAAGAGCACAAGTATGAGGGCGCTGAAACTGAAGACTGGAACATGGAAGTGCTCACATCAGAGAATCTGAAATACAGCGGGTAGGGCATCCAGGATATACCAAGTCCGGTAACAAGCTAGGTTCAGTAACTGCCAAGCAGGATGGAACCAAATCATAGGCAGAATCATGGTCAGAAATAAGCAGAGGCTGGCAACATGCAGGCAGCAAGGTACAAGGTCAATAGACAAAAACTATGATCAGAAGCCCAGGCTGAGGTCAGAAAATGGAGATATCAAGTAAAAGCTTACTGCATCCAGTGTTTCAATTGATCTCCATCCATTTATTAATTATGAATTAATGATTTGATCAACATTTGCATTTACGCTTATATTGAGCTTGCCCACATTTGTGCTTGCTGAACTATATATATATATATATATATATATATATATATATATATATATATATATATATATATATATATATATTAGTATATCCAAACCTCAAACATATTTCTTCCTTGATACAATCCAATATACTACGATATATCAGAAGTGCATTTTAAAATTCCCCAAAAAGTCATTAAGCAGTTTATTGAAAAAAGGAAAAACATAAAATTCTGATAATTTTAGGAGCTGTTGTGATATATGCTTGTTCACTTACTGTTAATGTTAATGCTTCTTATGATGGTATATCTACTCTAATTACAGGCAAAATCCTGGTTATGCCAAACCTCTTTCGATTAGGTAAGTCTATGTATGTGTTGTTTGGTTGTCTTGCTCTGCTTAATTGGCATTGTGCTGCTAATAATGTCCACACTAACAAAAGAGCATATGACAGAACTTCCAATCAATATTCTCTCCATAGAAGGGTAGACTCAGAATGCTGGCTGACCAAATGCTGAAAAAGACAACGCGCAGAATATAGTAAAAAACATGACTAATGAAAAATGTCAAATTGCAACAATGTTCAGAGCTACTGTGATATGAACAGTGTTGCTCCTTCTAATGGTATATTTAATCTAATTACAGGCAAAATTCAGGTGATGTCACATATATGTATGATGAGACTAAGTTGACGAAGGAAGCTCCTCGCACAAGTACCTTCAAAGCTTCCCACCAAGTTGAAAAAGAGTCCGCAAGGAGGATGGAAGAGCACAAGTATGAGGACGCTGAAACTGAAGACTGGAACATGGAAGCGCTCACATCAGAGAATCTGAAATACAGCGGGTAGGCCATCCAGTATACTCCAATTCCAGTTACAAGCTAGGTTCAGTAACTGCCAAGCAGAATGGCACCAAATCATAGGCAGAATCAGGGTCAGAAACAAGCAGAGGCTGGCAAAATGCAGGCAGCAAAGTACAAGGTCGATAGACAAAAAACATGGTCAGAAGCCCAGGCTGAGGTCAGTAACAGATGAGCACTTGAGCAGCAAATATAGACAGTCATTGATAATACAGAAGCAGGTAAAACAGCAGCTGGTTCGAAACCAGGTCAAGCATGAGGTTAAGGTTCAGAAATTTCTTGAACACAGACTGAAAGGCCATTTAGCATAGGTCGTATGCGGAACTCAGGTCTAAACAGCTCACCAGGCACAAGTATCTGTAGTGGATGCACTCATACGTCCATGCTCATTCCAATGGTCATGTGTACAGTGTGGCACATTTAGCTAATGTTTCTATGCCCTCAAACATGTACATGTGCCTAATGACTGGAACAGTATTTCTCATGGGTGGCATGATGTTTCTGACATTGCCCCCTCTTTAAGGGCAACCTCCAGATTCAGTTTTGTTAAATTGGAACTGTAATTCCACTTACACATGATTGGATAGATTTTCCAACGGGAAATGTTGGATGTGAGCTTGTTGTCGGTAAGTCCGACCATGTGTATGCTCCATCGGACATTTGTTGTCAGACTTTCCGCCAACAAATGTTGGCTAGCATGCTCTCAAATTTTCCACCAACAAATGTGTGTTGTCGAACTTTCCAATTGTGTGTACATAAGTCCGTTGCACAAAAGTCCAAAGTACAAACACACATGCTCGGAAGCAGAAGCGGTCGGTCTTGTAAAATAGCATTTGTAATGGAGAATTAACATTTGTGACGTGGCAAATTATTAAATCTCAAAATGCAGTGCACAATTCTCTTTTGCTTTAATGGGATAATAATGAAGCTGCTTTGCTGGTGATACTGATGGAGTTATTGCAAACTAATTTTCAAGGGTTTTTTTTTGTGATATCAAGAATAATACATATATATTTTTTTTATTTGGGCAAGTTACCACAACACCATTATCCTGTAGTTTTTAAGAACAAAGATACAACTATGTTGATGTCCCTTGTCAATTTTACATTGTATTTTTTAAAATGTAACTGCCTACTCCCAAACTGTCATTTGAAGTAAAACACATAGCCAAGTATTATTCTACACAATTTTTTTATTATGCATTAAAAAAATGTAAAAAATAAAATTAGACATGCTATCTGCCAATAGAACTTAACCAAAAAGTGCATTCTATACATCCAAAAATATAGAAAATATACCAAATCAAATCAATATTCAACCAAAAAAATAATGTCAAAGAAATAATTCCAAGGCCAATAATAAATAACACGTTACCTCCTCCGATTCCGCAACATGTCTGATTGACAAACAGTTGTTCAGAAACAAACTGAAAAGCACAAATCAATACTCACCAAATTTCTACTAACACGAAATTAGCAGAAGCCCAAAGTGTGGCACTAAAGAGCTGAAAAAACAGGTAGTACATCTAGTACGTCACTACGTTTGTAATTGTTGGCCAACATTTGTGAGACTGTGTGTATGCAAGACAGGTTTGAGCCAACACCCTTTGAACAAAATTACACGGTTTTGTTGTCGGAAAGTCCGATCATATGTACGAAGCATAATAATTTTCGATTGGTTCATACAATAATGTGGGAGATTTACAAAAAATCAGCTTCTAACTTCAGCTTGTTCAATTAAGTTTTGACAAAAAAGCTAGACTCTGATTGGTTACTATGCACAGCTGCACCAGATTTCTGTGTGCACCAGTTTAAGTAAATCTCCCCCTATGCCGGGGTGCCATTCACCAAGTAGTTATCCGTAAGGGTACATGAATTGGAAGAGCTCACACGTCTTGAAATTGAGCCATCAATTAAAAGTTTAATTCTTGCATCCAACATTTCAATGATCTCTGTCCATCTTCATCAAGACCCTTGATAAAGATGGATGGAGATCCATTGAAACATCAGAAACAATCAATAAGTGCGTGGAAGAGTAGTTCCTTCCACTCATTTAGCTGTGTTTTATAGTACAAACAGCTGAATCTCCAAAACATACCTTCTTTGATAAGAACCAATATACAAAGGTTTATCAGAAGTCAATTTTAAAACTTGGCAAATGGTGGAAAAAGACATTAAACAGATTATAGTAATAGTTAAAAAAAAACATTAAATTCCAAGCTGTTGTTATATGGTGCTTGTTTACTTTCTATAAAGGTTCTTTATGTTGGTATATTTACTCTAATTACAGGCAAAATATTGGTTATGAAATAACTGTTTTGATTAGATATGTCTGTTTATGTTTATGTTGTTTGATTGTTTTGTGCTACTTCATTTGTATTGTACTGCTAAGAATTTCCACGCAGAAGAAAAAAGCATAAAGCATAACTTCCAATCAATATTCTCTCAATGGAAGGGTTTCCCGATAAACCTAGACAGCCTTCCCACCAACAACAATCTTAAAAGTTAGCCATTGAGCCATATTTATGCTAAAGAGGTTGAAGTATTGTCGGGGTACTGACTTTATCTTTGACCACAATTCTGGAGACAAAGGTGTCTCTCTGTAAGCAGGTAGGCCCAGAAGGATCCGCCAATTGCTGATAAATGAAAGTATTTAAAGGATGAGAGTCCACAGATATTTTGTAAGTTTAGTAGGTTTTTATTTTTCTCAATAAAAACTCACAGCAGTAGCCAGGACATTTTCACGTGTTAAACCAGCATCTCAAGCAAAGGCAGTTCACCCTGGTCCGTTTTTTTTTTCTCCACTACCATAGCTCAGATGGAGCCATGTGAAGGGGAGGAGGTATCTATTCTATTAGTAATTAGATAATAATTAGATAATAGTAATTTAGATTTACAATGAAAGAAAGGAGTGACTGTTCCAAAGCTTCATTTAGTTGAAGCTCAAAACAGTTTCTTCTTTTACACAATTCATCACACAATGGTATAGCTGAAGAAAAATGTAATATTTGAAAATGCCCCAAATGGTGAAAAAGAAATTAGGCAGAATATAGTCAACGTGCAAAATGTTAAATAATGACAGTTTTCAGAGCTGTGTTCACATTCCTTTTAATGGTATATTTATTATAATTACAGGCAACATACCAGTGATGTTGAATACTCGTATAAGGAGTCCAAGATGGAGAAGGCATCTTCTTGCACAATTCCTGTCCAAGCACCCCTGGCAGTTGCAAAGGCGATGGAAGGGCGCAAGCGCCAGGAATCTGAAACTGAAGAATGGAACGTGCGAGAGCTGGTATCAGAGAAGCAGAAGAACAGAAGGTAGGGCATCCAGGACACACTTATAGTTCAGTTATGGGTGAAGTTGAGTCATAAGTCGGACACTGTGATCGAAGATGAATGGACATCGCAGGACACTTCTTTTTCTAATAAAGGACTTGTCCCAAATTGTCTACTGTCATTGCTACCATTTTAAGACTTTTTTGGTGAATGTGTAGGGGTACAATGTACCCGATACCCACTCACACAAGGGGGGTGGGATCTGGGGTTCCCCTTGTTAAAAGGGGCTTCCAGATTCCGATAAGCCCCTGCCCCAAGCCAAGGGTTGTGGGGATGAGACCCTTGTCCCCATCAACATGGAGACAAGGTGGGATCAAGGGACACCTTCCCAATGTTGAGGGCATGTGGCCTGGTACAGTTCAGGAGGGGGGCGCTCTCTTGCCCCCCTTTTTCTGCGGCCTGCCAGGTTGCATGCTCAGATAAGGGTCTGGTATGGGTTTTGGGGGCTATGCCTTTTTTTTTATTTTGGCATGGGGTTACCCTTAATATTTATACCAGACCCAAATAGCCTGGTAATGGACTGGGTGAACACATGCCTTTTTTGATTTTAATCTATATTGCCAGGATCCGACAATTCATTAAAGCCGCAAGCAGTTTTAAATTACACCCCCAGGCATGATATTTAAAGAAATATTTCAGTTTATTGTTTCACTTTAAGCATTATTAAAATCGCTGCTCCTGAAAAAATAGCTGTTTTTTTAATCTTTTTTTTGCATTGATACATGTCCCCTGGGGCAGGACCCAGTCCCCAAACACTTTTTATGTCAATAACTTGCATATAAGCCTTTAAAATTAGCACTTTTGAGTTTTCCTGTTCATGTCCCATAGAATTTAAAGGTATTTGCGTGTTCGCACTCATTTTTAGCCTGTTCGCAAGTTCTGGTGCGAACCGAACCGGGGGATATTCGGTTCATCTCTAAAAAAACAGCATAAACAATTTCTCAACAACCTTAGATACTGAAACAAATATTTGATGGAGCAAGGGTGTTATTGGTGCCCATTGCTGTTCCATAAAACAAAAAAAATATGGAAATAAAGGCAGAACATGTGTCTCATTGTTCATGTGAAATGTTTTACATATAGCGAGATATTTTCTATGATTATCTGTTTACACTCACTTTCTTCTTTGATATAATCCAGTATACAATGGTAAATCAGAAGTACATTTTAAAATTCCATAAATGGTGAAAAAAGACTTTAAAGTGGAAGTAAAATCCCCTTTCCGTTACAGCTGTTTGATCTGCATTTTTCATGGTGCAGCACATGTGATCAATTATGACACCAGCCATTTGATGGCTTGACAATTAAGAGCAAACGTGAATGTGTGTTTTAGGAAACAGTTAAATTAATGGATTTAATTCTACTAGCAGGTCAAAAGTGAAAAAATTTCAAATTCTGATTGTTTCCAGAGCTGTTGGATATGATCTTTGTGCACTTCCTGAAAATGTTCCTTATGATGTTATATTTATTATAATTACAGGCAAACACCTGGTTATGAAAAAAATATGTTGATTAGGTAAGTCTATGTATGTGTTGTTTGATTGTCTTACTCTACCTAATTTGTATTTTACTGCTAAGAATGCTTAAAAAAAGCATAGGGTAGAACTTCCAACCAATACTCTTTGAATAGAAGGTTAGATTCCCTAGAAACCTGGGGAGCCTGCCTACCAACAACCATCTTAAAAGTTAGCCACTAATCCATACTTGTGTTACATAGGTTGAAGTGTTGTTGGGGTGCTTACTTTAACTTTGAAGCTACATCTCAATACTGGAGACAATGGCAGCTCTCTATAAGCAGGTGGGCCAAGAGGGTCCCAAGATTGTTGGTAAATGAAAGTATTTAAAGGATGAGCGTCCACAGATATTTTTTAAACCAGTGACTTGAGTGAACCATTGGATGCTTACTCAAAATGTAAGCAGTTCTCCCTGGTCCAGTGTATTCGTCAGTTTTTTTTTTTTTTCTCCACTACTTCATTCAGATGGAGACATATGGAGTGAAGGGGAGGAGTTGCTCCTTTTTCACGTTCTACAAAGTTGATAAATTTAAAGTCCAACTCCAGGATAATAACAACCACCTCACCCCCTCTAACAGCTGGTATTAAAGAAAAAACTCCAAATGGCCATTTTTTTTTAACTAAAGCCATGGGAACATGACAATCCTTCTATTGCCTTCTTTTTACTTTTTGGGGTCCTTGTTCAGGTGTCCACATCACTGCCTGCTTGATGAACACACCTTCTATTGGTGGAGGTGACATTTTTAGTGGCTGGATCCTCTCTCATAGGCTCCAGTGGCAGGAGAACTCATGGGCTATTGAGGTGGCCACCAAAGAAAACAAAGAGTAGGAAAAAATGCCTGGTCCCCAGGGCAGGATATTAGCTTTTCTTATAGAGGAAACCGACTTTGATCCATTACATTGCAGAATAGATTTGGCAATTTGTTTCGTTCTGAATTAGTTTTTCGACAAAATTCAACAAATTCATTAATTTGGAAATATTTGAATTAATGAAACCCCATTTAATGAATTTTTCTGAATTTTTTTTTTTCAATTTGGAAATTCGTAAATTGGAGAATTTGGAAATTTGAAAATCTGAAAATAAGAATGAAAATCGGAAAATTCTAAAGGACGAAAATCAGAAAATTCGAAAACCCCAAAAACTGAAATAATTAACTAACTAAAAATAACTATTACTAACTATTACATTATGGGTATTGGAATTTCCTTTCAAATTTTGGCTGTTAGTGAACATAACAAATACATAGTCAGGTTGAAAAAAGACAGAAGTCCATCTAGTTCAACCAATTAATAACTGACTATTAAACTATAGGTATTGGAATTTCCTTTCAAATTTGGCTGTTAGTGAACGTAATGAATTATCCGAAATAATAAATGCTGCATGTAAATGAATGGAACATAATGAATTAATGATAATAAATAATAATAATAAAAACATGTTATTATTATTATTTATTATTATTTATTTGTTACGTTCCATTCGTTTAGATACAAAATTTGTTATATCCGATAATTTGTAACTCCAGATAAATTCTACAGCCACATTTGAAAGAAAATGCTAATACCTATAATTTAATAGGTCAATTATTATTAGTTTGTAAGTTATTATTTTGGATTTGTGTTCTTTTCGATTTTCTTTCTTATTTTTGGATTATCGAATTTTTGAATTTTCAAATGTTTGAATTTTCAAGTTGCAATCATAACGAATGACTTGGAAAATGAAAAAAAAACAAGAACGAATGAAACTAAAACAAACACATTTTTCAACAGTGCACATGTCTACTGCAGACAAGCTTAGGGAGAATTGTCTGACTACTTTTAATTTTTTCAGGAGCTGTGTTTTAAATTTTATAAACACAGCTGAATGAGTAAAATAAGTGACTGTTCCAAACCTGTTGTTCATGTATTTGAAGCTCAAAAATTTTTCATTCTTTGATACAGTCTAATACAGTCTTATAAAAAAGGGTATAACAGAAAAACGAATATTAAAAAAACAAAAAACAAATGGTGAAAAAGACTATGAGCAGAATAAATTTAAAGTGAAAAAAATGTAAAATCAACAAGCTTTTAGGCACTATTGTGATGTGACATGTGTTCGTTCTAATGGCATGTTTAATCTAATTACAGGAAAAGTACTGGTGATGTCAGGTACCTGTTTGAGGAACCCAAGGTGATGAAGGCAGTCTCTTGCATAATTCCTCTTCAAGCAGACCTGGAAGTTAACACAGAGTCTGTAAGGGTGACAGCAGGGCACAAGGGCCAGATAACTGAAACTGAAGACTGGAACATGGAAGTGCTGTTATCAGAGAAGCAGATATATAGCAGGTAAGACACCCAGGATAAAGCACGTTCAGTTATGAACAAAGCTAGGTCACAAGCTTGGTTCAGTAACAGCTGAGCAGGAAGGCTTGAAATCATAAGCAGAATCAAGAACAGGAACAAGTAGAGGTTAGTTAGGAACGCGCAGGCAGCAAGGTACGAAGTCGATAGACAAAATCTTGGTCAGAAGTCCAGGCCAAGGTTGGTAACAGACATTAGCAGGAAACATAGTCAGACAACGGTAATCCATAAGCAGGTCAGACAGAAGCAGAAACAATAACAAAGTCAAGCACGAGGTTCAGGATCAGGAATTGCAGAAACCCTGGTTTAGATATCCTGATATATGCAAGTATCTGTGCTGGACCTCCACGTACATTGGTGTGCACACTGCAATGTGTGTGCAATGTTGCACATTTAGCTAGGCTTCTATGACTACAAACATGTGCATGTGCCTTATGGTTGGCACAATCTTTCTCATGGCTGGCATGATGTTTCTGTAGAAACTATCTTGAGTAGATAATTCTGCATATGTTTTTGTTGGTTTAGTACTACTTAAAGTGGATGCAAACCCGATTCATGGAATTTGAGTTGGGGACATATATCTGTAGTGTTTTGTTATCTCTCTTCAAAGCATTGTGCCTCTTAGCTCTGTCCTTGTCAGGTGCGGGTATGGAGATCAAGATGCTAAGAGGGCTGTCCTTGAGGCTAAGTGCAGCGTGCCCTTGAAGTTGGGGACAGGGAGCAAGGTGCTCAAATAAGCATTGTTTGCCAGGTGCTTGCTAGTAGTAAGATGAGCTGGCCACTGAGGGACGACTGTAGCAGGCTGATAGCAATAGCTTTACTTGTGGTGCTTGGTAAGTGTAGAAACCAGGAGCTAGGCAAGAAGTCATACAGGATAAATCAGTCCGGAGCATAAACAGGTGCAAGCCAAGGTCATACACGGAAGACAGGAACAGAAGAAAAGTCCAGATGCAAGCCAAGGTCAAACCGGGGAGATCAGGAAGCAAAATCAAGGCAAGCCGGGTCAGTAACAGGTAGTCCACAGATCAGAAAACGGAATTACTAGGCACACAGGGAAGCTGAGATAATCCAGCAATGTTCTGTTGCTAATGGCTGGCTTAAATAAAGCAGTTGGCGCTGGTGTCTGTCATGCCACTTGTGCACTGCCTCGCACGCGTCATAGTGTGCTTGCATGTGGATAGATACTGGATAAAGCAGGGGGCATTGTTGGTACCCATTGCTGTTCCATAAACAAAAACAAATCATTTAATGGAAACAGAGGAATAAATTATGGCTGCAATTTATGTTTTTCATTCTCCTTTGTGAAATATTTTAATAATGCCAATTTATTTTATATAATTAACTTGGTTTACTCAATAATGTATGTACACCCTTACTGACAAATACAATAAATACAGTAACACACTCAAGATTAGTATAAATACATTTTGTAGTGACAATATTTTATTATGTCTGTGAAGGCTTTAATTGATTCAGGTCATGGTATATATACAGTAGATGTAGTTTGTTCTATTCAGCTAGAACATACCCTAGCATTTATATCCACACAAATAACACAGTCACCTTAATCCAGTCATCATGGAAGGTGTCGAGACAGATGTTGATTGTGCAAGAACATGATGGGAGATGGGAAAGCTTGCATAACCACCTTGGTATAATTACAAAATGACATAATCCAATCACTTTGGTGCTATGAAGTTGGAGATGTGTTAATAGTTTCAGTAGCATGGTTCGATATACAGTAAACTGGACAAATCATCCCTAAACAGAGGTTGGGGCCATCTCTACTGCAGTAATTCACACCTTCAACTTGAATGGTTAATAACTGTCCCATGTCTATATCACTATAATTATTGGATTATGTAGTTAAAGCAGGGTGGTCTTACTAACTTTCCCACCTCCTGCCCTGTTCTTGGAAAATCAACACATGCCTTAACACATTTCATGGTGAATGGATTACGGTATTGGAGTTTCCAGTGTGATTATAAATGCAGAGTTATGTCCCTGACGCTCATTGGAGCTGATGAAGATGCTTAAATAAGCAGTAAAACATCTTTCACGTTACAGAAAAAGTCCAGTTGAGTGTAAGATAATTCTTTTAGATAATATTTTTTTGGTAATCTTTTGCAAAACCATATCTACAACATTTTTTCCTATTATGACTCCTAAGATTCTACTAGGATTTATCATTTTTATATTTTCAGAAAACAATCTGTGAAGATTGAAAACTTCCACGCAGCATATCAAAGGCTGAGAACAAGTGACTACAAAGGCCTGATTCTTGAGTTTGATGTATGTAAAGAAGACTTAATTTTCTTATATATACTGTAAAACACGGAATTCATAATTTATAATTTTGTGAGCTTTTGTAGTAACACCATTATTATCTTATGCAGAGTCTAAAGTGTATTAAAGTTTTGCAGTCCAGAGCTATAACCATAAACCTTGCCAAAACACAGAAGAAGCAACTGGATGCCGTTGAGATATGTAAGCAAATACTTTGTGTTGTAGGCAGTGACTTAATGTTGGTTAGCACTGTAGCCTTGCAGTACTAGGATCCTGGACACATTTTCCACAATGAACCCTTTCTGCTTGTAGATTTTATGCTCTTCTAAGGCTTGTGTAGTTTATGTTCTCCTATGTTTGTGTAGGCTACCACTAGGTTCTCTCATTTTCTGCTGCAATCCAAAACAGCTAGCAGATTATATAGTGTCATTCTACATCGACACTAAGTGTGTTTGCGACCAAGATGGCTTCCATTGTGCAAATTGTATTATATTGTAAACCAAACATCCAGGATCATTTATTGTCTACGCCAAATGATCCCATGCCAAAGCTGGGCTTCAGTAATTCATAATAATATATTTTAATTAATTTATGTATTAAAATATTTTGAAATACCAGAAATCTAAATTTGAGTTGCCTTCCATAGTCACCCAGATAGAACGGAGGGACTAGCACTTTGAACCATTTGGGGCTCAAAGCTTTGTATGTTGTCAATATTAACACAGGGAGCTTTTTTATGGAAGGGAAGAGCATGCTTACAACGCCCCCATCTGTATTCTACTGTCCTTTTACTGACTGTAGAGAAAGGTATAGTCACCAAGATGGTATGCACGGTTGCATGGGAAGTATCATGAGTAAATAACAGAAAAGATGCTTGGCTAGTGATTCTGCAGAGCATATGCCATTTTGTTGCAATTCAACTACTATATAGTTAACTAGTAGATAGGTCCACCGGGTCTCTCACTAGTTCACTTTGCAGAACAGAAGTAACCCCCTCCCCATTTGCGAGAAACTCATTCACTGTCGTAAACTAATGGTGTATTTGAGGAAAGTAGAAAAATAGCACTGGGCCTGTAAGGTTATGTTATGGTTATGTTATTGGTGTTGCTATCATAAAGTATTGACACTGATATAAATAATCTGGTTCCTGAGCAGGCAGCTTCTACATCCCAGAGGATTTCCATGGTCTCCTTTGCTTGTAGTATAACAAAAATGGAAATGTAAGCCCTGCACCATTGCTAAGTGGTCAAGATACAACTTTTATCCAATAAAGGTTAATACAACTTTTATCCAATAAAGGTTAAGGGGATAATTCAAAGTGTATACAATTTTTTGGGGGGTCCAATAGACAAGTGCAGGCCTAGTCAGCAGCTAGTTTGGCATCCAAACCAGCTGCTGACTATACACGTGCTTGTAATCACATAAGAAGTAGTAACAATAAATGTTTAGCTCACTTCTAGTCCATTCAGTAGTTTTCACTCAAGCCTATTTACCTTTAGGAAAGTAACACCATTGTGTGTTCTATTCAGTCAATAAAATTTATTTTTGGTGTCTATAAAAGTTATCTTCGCTTCAAAATATACTATGTTCTGTTGTTGTGCACTATGGTCGATCCAGTGGTGTCTCTAAATGCATTTTTTTTTTGCAATATCTTCTTACAAACTGTGTTATAGATGAAACGTCTCATGCCAGGACGTCAGCTCTTGAAGGTTCCATTTATGGATATATCAGTGCCAGCTATATTGCTGTAAGTTATTTAAATTGTTTACATTTTTTTTTCATAATATAGTGTTCTTATATTTTTTCAAGTAGAAATATTTAATTTATTGCAAGATCTGGAGCACCTACTATAAACGTTATTCTGGAATTTTATGGATGGTTAAGGTTTAGATGTCCCACAAAAAATTATAAACCACAATGTATCTATCAATCCTTATACTGGGACCCTCTATTATCCATCCATTAATGACTGCCAAAGCTATAGATTTTAATCAGACATTTCCTGTCTGGAAGGCTTGCAGTGACATGGAAGCAATTTTAAAGGGTAACTCCATTTTTGTGGGGGGAAAAAAAGCAAATAAAAAACAAAAAACAAACATATAGCATATATGTACAATTGTAACCCAAAAAGTTAAAATGTAGGCAGGGGCATACCAAGGGGTTGACGAGGTTGGCGCCCGCCAGTGGCGCAGCCGCGCAGGCCGAGGGGGGGGTGCAAATCGAAATCCTGCACCGGTTTGTGTGTCACTTCTGTGAATTTAACTGCTGTGTCCCCTGCGAATGTAATCCAGCTGCCATGTTGTGCCCTGTGATTGGGCGATCTGGTCATGTGCTGTGCTGCGGGGCTGGCCAGTCTTTGAACGTTGGCAGGGAATGCGCAAAAGCTGTCCCACCAGGGCCGTGCTTCTGTAAGCCAAGCCACCACCGTCTCCTCCACTCTTTCTCCTGAGTCCTGGCTACGCCAGATCTGGAAGTGGGACTTCATCTGGGACTGGGAAATCATTCCCTGTCAGCGGTCTGGTAGGTGAGCGTGTGTGAGCCTGTGAGGGAGGCAATACGGTGGGTTGGTGCTGGCTGCATTCATGGCAATACAGTGCTGGGTACATTCATGGCAATACGGTGGGTTGGTGCTGGCTGCATTCATGGCAATACGGTGCTGGGTGCATTCATGGCAATACGGTGCTGGCTGCATTCATGGCAATATGGTGCTGGCTGCATTCATGGCAATATGGTGCTGGCTGCATTCATGGCAATACGGTGCTGGCTGCATTCATGGCAATACAGTTGATGTTGCATTCATGGCAATGGAGTGGGTGTTGCATTTATGGCAATGGAGTGGGTGTTGCATTTATGGCAATGGAGTGGGTGCTGCTTTTATGGCAATACGGTGGGTGCTGCATTCATGGCAATATGGTGGGTGCTGCATTTATGGCAATATGGTGGTTGTTGCATTTATGGCAATACGGTGGATGTTGCATTTATGGCAATATGGTGGGATGTATGCAGACAATTAAAAATTAAAGGAAATTGATGTAAAAAAACAAGCAACTGAAATTCTAACTCTTTAATGAAGGGGGGTGCCGGGGGGCGCCGATAAAGATTCTTGCCAAGGGTGCTGGAGATCCTAGGTGCGCCTCTGAATGTATGTGCCACTCAGGTAGAGAGGTAAAGTCCAAATAGATGACTGTGAGTGCAGGCAAGGACAGATAATTTTTCCTAGCTCCAAGCTGCAGCAATGTCAAAGGAAAAGATCCAAAAACCACACATCATGAAGCAGACCCATGTATATGAAGTGAGATGATTGGCAGCTTCAGCCTGGACTACAGCCAGGCCATGCCCCCAACATGTTTCGCACTGCCCCTTGGAGCTTAACCACTTCCCGCCTGCCGTACATAATATGACATCCTTGATTTTGAGCGGTGATATCTGAATGATGCCTGCAGCTACAGATGGGGCCGGGTCACAGCTCCGTGTCTAAATGGAAACAGGGAGCTGTGACTCTTGGGTGCCCCCATAGCAAACTGCTTGCTGTGGAGGCACTGAACAGGAGGGAGGGGCCAGGAGGACCGGAGAGGTACCCGAGAAGAGGAGGATCCAGGCTGCTCTGTGCAACACTACTGCACAGAGGAGGTAAGTATAACATGTTTGTTATTTAGATAAAAAATGAGACTTTACAATCACTTTAAGCTAATTGCTTAAACAACAAATAATGAAAAAATTATAGTTACCCTTTAAAGAACGTCGGGGTCAGTTTATATGAAAAATTTTCTGCCTTATGTGCATATGGGACTTTGCACATATTTCACTATTAAAGCCCCTTTTCCTTTCTTTCAGGGTTATAGATTTTCAAGGGAGTTCATTGCAGCACAGAACCCTCAGTCTGATACAGTGGGATATTTCTGGTACTTGATATGGGAGAAACACATAAATACCATAGTGATGCTGTCCAGTTGTGAAGAAAATGGCAAGGTACATTGATAACCTTTGTTTTCTTAGGAAAAGGAAAATTTCCTTAGAAATTAATTAAATTTAATTCAAAGGAATGGATAATTGATGACCTATGGAATTAAACTGGAACGTTTTTTATAAGCCAGGTCCATGGACCAATATAATATAATGCTATGCCATTAAAAAAGAAAAGAGTAAAGCCGCGTACACACGGGCGGACTGTATGGCCTACTTAGTCCGTCATACAATCCGACGGACAGTCCGTCTTACTTTCGAATGAACGGACTTGACCACACACGGATGCACAAACAGTTCGTCGAAAGCTTGCGCGATGACGTGTACAGCACGTACGACGGGACTAGAAATAGGTAGTCCAATACACTGCAATGCACCTTTCCGCCGTGTAAATCCTTTCTGAGCATGCGCCATTCTTAGTCCGTCGAACTAGCCTACTGACGAGCGGATTGTCCGCTGAAACCAAAGTATGACGGACAGAATTTCGAAAGATCCGAAATACTAAGTACGCCAGACTGTACGCTGAAAAAGTCTGCTGAAGCCCACACACGAGTGGACTGTCCGCTGAAATGTGTTTCGACGGACTAAGTAGGCCATACAGTCCACCCGTGTGTATGCGGCCTAAGGTGCCGTAACTCATTGCAACTGACTGAAGTTTTTAGCAGAAGAGAGCACCAAGATAGTTAAAGTAGAACTAAAGGAAAAACATTTTTTTTCCATTTTGGAGAGAGTAAAGGAGGGTTATAACCTCTATCAGTTTATTTTTTTGCCATCTGTGTCCCATCTGAGATTTACATTCACTTCCTGTCCCATAGCCAAAACAGGAAGTGAGAGAAATCCTTTCAAATTAAGAGAATTCCTTGGGGACCCCCAGGTCACCAGAACTAGTATCCTTATTGGAAATTTTCCCCTCTATTAGTTTTCTGGGGACAACCCAAAATTTGGGGTTTCCTTTTACTTCCATTTTCAATGATAATGGTAAACAGTACAAACAGAGAGGGTGACTCCCCTAATGGGGACACAGACAGCAATAAAATTCTAATAGGTTTTCTGATCCCTCTCCACTCTATCCAAAACGCAAAAAAAAAAGTACCTACATGCTAAATGTGCTCCAAACTCAAGAGACAGGGTCATAAATAGGCTCTGCCTGACCCAAGATGGCTGCCAGAGTCACATGGGTTGTCAGCTTTCAACCAGTTCACTGCCACTATGACCCAAGAAACTATAGAGCAACCATGTTCCTTTTAACTTCCTCTCCCTCTCCACTGCTGCTGCGATTGAGTGCCACCTGCAGTGGAGAAAATAAACTGCACCTGCCTACACGTTAATATATGTTGCAATATGGTAGCCCATTTGTTTTGCTGCCAAAGCACCACAACGCAGACAAAATGGTAAACTAGGAGGTGCTTTACAATTGGCTTGAGCACCATCATTGCCTACTTGTAGCCACTGATGTTATGATGGTGTCTCGAGGAGAGGAAGATCCATCTATCCATCTATCTATCTATCCATCTATCTATCTACTGTAAATAAGTATAAGTGAGATAAGGAATAATAATTGCCCATTTTAGGAATGCAGTGAGCAATATTGGCCCTCCAGAGAAGCTAAGGTATTTGGTGACATCATGGTGACTTTTGTATCAGAAGACATTCACCGTAACGGGACTGTCCGAAACCTGTTGGTGACAAATGTAAGTAGATTCAGTAATATATTGCAGTATGTAGATATCATACGCTATTCTCTTAAAATTGGTAAACACCGTATAAATTCTCTTCACTTTTCTATCCCAGCTTAAGAGCAGTGAAAGTCGTCAGGTGCGACAATTCCAATACACTTTGTGGACCACCAGTTGGGACTTTATTGACAGAGACATCCTCATGAAGTTTGTCAGTTCAGTTCAGCAGTACAGAAAAAAGAATTCTCCTAATTACCCCACCATGGTGCACTGCAGGTAGGTCTTGTTGGCACCAAGGGTCAACTGTAGCCACAATGTATGTCTTGGGTATGCATGTTTGCTGGGAAGGTGAATCATGTGCTGGTTTTTTATGTGTCTCTTGTGGCAAAGGCATTGCTCCCAGAATTCTTATTGAGTGAGTGACTTGTATAGCTCTACCTATGTGAACTGAAACGCCTCAGGGTGCTTTCTTGCCACCAGAGTCCATCTGCGGCTTTGCGTGGCCCTTTTACCCTGTAGGGTCCTGACATGCTTACAAACACATACAACATTGACATACACATATTAAAGCCAATTTTTAGACAAGGTCTAATTAACCTACCAGCATGTCTTTGGAGTGTGGGAGGAAGCTGGAGTGCCTGGAGGAAACCCACGCAGGCACAGGGAGAACATGTAAACTCCAGGCAGATGGTACCATGGTCAGGATTTGAACCAGCGACCCTATTGCTGCTAGGTGAAAGTGCTAACCACTACACCACTGTGCTGCCCCCTTAGTTCTGAGTTCCATTCTGCTACAACTTTTCCACAAATAATGGCCAAGGAAATTAAGCTTTTTGCCATGGCCTTGCTAAAAGAAGAGATCTGAATTGCTGGGGGGGGAAACTCAATGGATCCATTGAAGGGTATAGGAAGCTGTCAAGTGATTCAACCAACAGAATTATTTAAAGCCCCTTCCATTCTATATTTAGTCCAACGATGGCTGGATGGTCTTTTTCAGACCAGAGATGTTTTTTGTGGGGGTTTTTTTAACATACCCGTTATAAAAATCATTTTAGGCCTGAAGATTATATATTTTCTAAAAGCGGACACTCTGGAGAATAAAATGTTGATAGTTCCAATTGTTTATATCACATGATATGGGCACAATGGTTTTTATCAAACATACATTTTCATTTAAAAAAATACACTAAAATTCATTTTAGGGCGAAATAACATGATATATTATCAATTTTTTAAATAAAATATAAAAGATGAGGTTGTGCTGAGTAAATAGATACCCAACATGTCCAGCTTTAAAATTGCATGTGCCCTAACAATGTACTTTGGTTACCTATATATTCCATAGGTAACTTTTTAAAAGTACAGACATTATAGATATGGGTAATGGTCCTAGAATTATTGCTCTCACTAGTCTATGACGTATGCAGCAATATGTAATATGTAGCCCAAGCAATGTTTTTGTACAAAGGCATGCCTGATGCATTTGTGTGCATTTTGGAGGGAAGGGCTCAAATTTTTAGGGGGGGGTTCTTAATGCTTGGGTGTTACTTTATTTTTGCCTCTTTATTTTCACCCAAACATTATACCACATAGAGGACAAAAAATTATGTATGTGATATCAATTATTTGTGACAGGTTCTCTTTAAGGAGATATCAGGGGTCATTTAGACCCTTGATGTCTCATCTGCCTTCCGTTAAAACAAACAGGAGGACTGGGGGTTGGGACTTTAAATGAAGCAGGCAGGTGTAATACGTTTACATTTATTGGAAGTCAGTGATAAGTTACATGAGGTTAATCATGAGTACACCAAGAAAACCAATATATTTCATTCAGTGGATAAACATACAGCAATAACAATTGACCACTAATAATACAAATCACATATTACAGGTGATCATTAAGTAGGTAAAACATATAGTTGGCATAAAAACATGGCATATAATAGCTCTATGCATTTCGTGGATTCATCTACTCTTCGGGAGCATGCATGTGAAAAACTGAATGCTGTAGTATAATAGTAACAAGAATATCTGTAAGGACTGACCCTGTCATGGAAGGAGATTAACCACTTACAGACCGGACCATTTTGCTGGTCAAAGACCAGACCACTTTTTGCGATTCGGCACTGCATCGCTTTAACTGACAATTGCGCAGTCGTGCGACGTGGCTCCCAAACAAAATTGACGTCCTTTTTTTTTCCCCACAAATAGAGCTTTATTTTGGTGGTATTTGATCACCTCTGCGGTTTTTATTTTTTGCGCTATAAACAAAAATAGAGCGACAATTTTGGAAAAAACGCATTCTTTTTTACTTTATGTTATAATAAATATCCCCCAAAAATATATAAAAAAAATATTTTCTCCCTCAGTTTAGGCCGATACGTATTCTTCTACATATTTTTGGTAAAAAAAATCGCAATAAGCGATTATTGATTGGTTTGCGCAAAAGTTATAGTGTTTACAAAATAGGGGATAGTTTTATGGCATTTTTATAAATTTTTTTTTTTACTAGTAATGACGGCGATCAGCGATTTTTATTGTGACTGCGACATTATGGCGGACACATTGGACATTTTTGACACATTTTTGGGACCATTGTCATTTATACAACAATCACTGCTATATAAATGCAGTGATTCCTGTGTAAATGACACTGGCAGTGAAGGGGTTAACCAGTGGGTGGCAGTGTAGGGGTTAAGTGTTCCTAGGGGTGTGTTACTAACTGTTGGGGGCTGGGCTTTAATTTAGTGAACACTGATCTCTGCTCCAATCACATGGAGCAGAGATCAGCGTCACTAGTTGCTAGGCAGAATGGAGAAATGCTGTTTACAACGGCATTTCTTCATTCGGCCGCTCCGTGAGACGATCGCGGGTATGCCCACGGCGATCGAGTCCGCGGGTCCCGCAACCGGACTCACGGGGGTCCCGACCAGCGCGGGAGCGCGCCCCCGCCGGCGCGCTCCCGATGGCAGGGCGGCATATTTAAAGGGACGTACAGGTACGCCCATTTGCCTGCCCGTGCCATTCTGCCGACGTACATCAGCGTGCGCTGGTCGGGAACTGGTTAAAATAAGGTAATTAGAGGTAATCTTGCCTAGGATAAACCCCCCCCCCCCCCACCAAAACCACTCTCAAAAGTATTTACATTGTCTGTATCTATGCAGTAGTAATGTGAAAACATGAATTAGAACACCCCTAGGGGTATCACTGGTGGGAGCTGTGGTGGTTATGACAGACCAGGACTCAACAAAGATGGTTTCCAAGGATTAAAAATTCCAGAAGATAATGATCAAAAATGACCATGAGTACGGGGAACAAAAGTGAGATCATGAAATAGATTGGAAACTCAGATTATGTGGTGCCTTCTATTAAAGCTGCAGGGAAAATTACACCAGAAACTGGCGTTATGCATGTTGCTTCTGGGTTCTTTACAGCTAGGGGAGATCAGTGAGCTGATGTTGGCTGGTCTCCCTTGCCTACACCCGGGGGAAGGAGGCCCCCACTTGAAATTTTTCCCTTGGTAAACTGCTGGACTAATATCATGTGAAAATAAAATATTTTCAGAAAATATATAATGTTTTGAGGGTTTTAACTAATCTTCAGTCCTAAAATTATGTTTTAAACGTGTTCAATAAAGAAAAAAAAACACAAAATGGCCCTGCCAGTGAAAGGGTGGGGAGGCTTCACTGCAAGGGTTGTTTTTTTTTCCCAAATTCTGTGAGTTCTTCTTTAAATTACATTTTATAGATTGGGTTTATATATTTTTCAAATTGTGCCCATTAGGATCTTCCACTGTAAAGAAATAGAAGGCACTTCTAGATGCCTCCATGGTTTGTCTGTGTTCTTCTAGAGAAATGATCTCCAAACTGCAGCTGGTTGGATGTGGCCCTTTGCTGGCATTTATCTGGCCCTTGGGGCACTATTTCACCAATGGCACCAATGATGGGGCACCATTCCCCCTAATGACACCATCAACAAGACGATTCTTCTCATTCATATCAACTATTGGGCATAATTCCTCTCATTAAGACCGATGATGGAGCACTAATGCTGAGGCATTTTCTACTCCACTGCCCAAATTTCGGCCCCTCTAAAGCCTAAATTACAATAAACTGGCCCTTTGATTACAAAGTTCGGAGATATCTGTTCTATAGCTCCCTGGGAACCTCTAGAACCGGGGGAAATCGAATATGCAAATATTGACTTCCTAGTTAAAGCCGGCTCACAGCCCCACTCCTCTTTCCTATATTATTTTAAAGTTAAACAGTAGGATGAAAATGTATTAATCTACTTCACTATACATATATGTTTC
Source organism: Lithobates pipiens (assembly GCF_037356315.1). Lineage (NCBI taxonomy): Eukaryota > Metazoa > Chordata > Amphibia > Anura > Ranidae > Lithobates > Lithobates pipiens. Next base: position 4,324,300 of record NW_027507786.1, read on the forward strand.
TGTCATGTTACCTACATTCCTTTATTTTTTTCATATTTATTTTTAGCTTTACTTTTTACTATTTATTATATATATATATACTTTTGCGTGTATTTTTTCACAATGTACATATTACATTTTATCAGCTCTGGAGCCTGCAGGTCGGGAATCTTCATTGCTCTGGATTGGATTATAACCCAGCTGAAAGAGGAGAGTTCTGTGGATGTGTATGGAATAGCTCATTGTCTGAACCAGCAACGGCCTTTAATGGTGCACACAGCGGTACGGTGATATTTTTCACTTATGTTTCTATTAGTATGTGATTTGATCACTTTTGCCTCTTGTTCTCCTTCATCCTTTATAGCCGTGGTATTCAAACTGCAGTCCACGGGCCCGATGTGGCCCTTTTCTTGCAATTATCTGGCCCTTATGGCACTATTCCTTCACCTGATATAAGGTATTATTCCTTCAACTGACACCAACAATGGGTCACTATTCCTTACAATGACACCAAAGATGAAGCGCTATTTATCTCACTGACACCAATGATGGAACACAATTCCGTCCACTGACACCAATGATGGAACACTATTCTGTCCACTGACACCAATGATGGAACACTATTCCGTCCACTGACACCAATGATGGAACACTATTCCGTCCACTGACACCAATGATGGAACACTATTCCGTCCACTGACACCAATGATGGAACACTATTCCGTCCACTGACACCAATGATGGAACACTATTCCGTCCACTGACACCAATGATGGAACACTATTCTGTCCACTGACACCAATGATGGAACACTATTCTGTCCACTGACACCAATGATGGAACACTATTCCGTCCACTGACACCAATGATGGAACACTATTCCGTCCACTGACACCAATGATGGAACACTATTCCGTCCACTGACACCAATGATGGAACACTATTCCGTCCACTGACACCAATGATGGAACACTATTCCGTCCACTGACACCAATGATGGAACACTATTCCGTCCATTGACACCAATGATGGAACACAATTCCGTCCACTGACACCAATGATGGAACACTATTCTGTCCACTGACACCAATGATGATACACTATTCCGTCCACTGACACCAATGATGGAACACTATTCTGTCCACTGACACCAATGATGGAACACTATTCCGTCCACTGACACCAATGATGGAACACTATTCCGTCCATTGACACCAATGATGGAACACAATTCCGTCCACTGACACCAATGATGGAACACTATTCTGTCCACTGACACCAATGATGGAACACTATTCCGTCCACTGACACCAATGATGGAACACTATTCCGTCCACTGACACCAATGATGGAACACTATTCTGTCCACTGACACCAATGATGGAACACTATTCTGTCCACTGACACCAATGATGATACACTATTCCGTCCACTGACACCAATGATGGAACACTATTCTGTCCACTGACACCAATGATGGAACACTATTCCGTCCACTGACACCAATGATGGAACACTATTCCGTCCATTGACACCAATGATGGAACACAATTCCGTCCACTGACACCAATGATGGAACACTATTCTGTCCACTGACACCAATGATGGAACACTATTCCGTCCACTGACACCAATGATGGAACACTATTCCGTCCACTGACACCAATGATGGAACACTATTCTGTCCACTGACACCAATGATGGAACACTATTCTGTCCACTGACACCAATGATGGAACACTATTCTGTCCACTGACACCAATGATGGAACACTATTCCGTCCACTGACACCAATGATGGAACACTATTCCGTCCACTGACACCAATGATGGAACACTATTCCGTCCATTGACACCAATGATGGAACACTATTCTGTCCACTGACACCAATGATGGAACACTATTCCGTCCACTGACACCAATGATGGAACACTATTCCGTCCACTGACACCAATGATGGAACACTATTCCGTCCATTGACACCAATGATGGAACACAATTCCGTCCACTGACACCAATGATGGAACACTATTCTGTCCACTGACACCAATGATGGAACACTATTCTGTCCACTGACACCAATGATGGAACACTATTCTGTCCACTGACACCAATGATGGAACACTATTCCGTCCACTGACACCAATGATGGAACACTATTCTGTCCACTGACACCAATGATGGAACACTATTCCGTCCACTGACACCAATGATGGAACACTATTCCGTCCACTGACACCAATGATGGAACACTATTCTGTCCACTGACACCAATGATGGAACACTATTCTGTCCACTGACACCAATGATGGAACACTATTCCGTCCACTGACACCAATGATGGAACACTATTCTGTCCACTGACACCAATGATGGAACACTATTCCGTCCACTGACACCAATGATGGAACACTATTCCGTCCACTGACACCAATGATGGAACACTATTCCGTCCACTGACACCAATGATGGAACACTATTCTGTCCACTGACACCAATGATGGAACACTATTCTGTCCACTGACACCAATGATGATACACTATTCCGTCCACTGACACCAATGATGGAACACTATTCTGTCCACTGACACCAATGATGGAACACTATTGTGTCCACTGACACCAATGATGGAACACTATTCCGTCCACTGACACCAATGATGGAACACTATTCCGTCCATTGACACCAATGATGGAACACAATTCCGTCCACTGACACCAATGATGGAACACTATTCTGTCCACTGACACCAATGATGGAACACTATTCCGTCCACTGACACCAATGATGGAACACTATTCTGTCCACTGACACCAATGATGGAACACTATTCTGTCCACTGACACCAATGATGGAACACTATTCTGTCCACTGACACCAATGATGGAACACTATTCCGTCCACTGACACCAATGATGGAACACTATTCCGTCCACTGACACCAATGATTCAACACTATTCCGTCCACTGACACCAATGATGGAACACTATTCCGTCCATTGACACCAATGATGGAACACTATTCTGTCCACTGACACCAATGATGGAACACTATTCCGTCCACTGACACCAATGATGGAACACTATTCTGTCCACTGACACCAATGATGGAACACTATTCCGTCCATTGACACCAATGATGGAACACAATTCCGTCCACTGACACCAATGATGGAACACTATTCTGTCCACTGACACCAATGATGATACACTATTCCGTCCACTGACACCAATGATGGAACACTATTCTGTCCACTGACACCAATGATGGAACACTATTCCGTCCACTGACACCAATGATGGAACACTATTCCGTCCATTGACACCAATGATGGAACACAATTCCGTCCACTGACACCAATGATGGAACACTATTCTGTCCACTGACACCAATGATGGAACACTATTCCGTCCACTGACACCAATGATGGAACACTATTCCGTCCACTGACACCAATGATGGAACACTATTCTGTCCACTGACACCAATGATGGAACACTATTCTGTCCACTGACACCAATGATGGAACACTATTCCGTCCACTGACACCAATGATGGAACACTATTCCGTCCACTGACACCAATGATGGAACACTATTCCGTCCATTGACACCAATGATGGAACACTATTCTGTCCACTGACACCAATGATGGAACACTATTCCGTCCACTGACACCAATGATGGAACACTATTCCGTCCACTGACACCAATGATGGAACACTATTCCGTCCATTGACACCAATGATGGAACACAATTCCGTCCACTGACACCAATGATGGAACACTATTCTGTCCACTGACACCAATGATGGAACACTATTCTGTCCACTGACACCAATGATGGAACACTATTCTGTCCACTGACACCAATGATGGAACACTATTCCGTCCACTGACACCAATGATGGAACACTATTCTGTCCACTGACACCAATGATGGAATACTATTCCGTCCACTGACACCAATGATGGAACACTATTCCGTCCACTGACACCAATGATGGAACACTATTCTGTCCACTGACACCAATGATGGAACACTATTCTGTCCACTGACACCAATGATGGAACACTATTCCGTCCACTGACACCAATGATGGAACACTATTCTGTCCACTGACACCAATGATGGAACACTATTCCGTCCACTGACACCAATGATGGAACACTATTCCGTCCACTGACACCAATGATGGAACACTATTCCGTCCACTGACACCAATGATGGAACACTATTCCGTCCACTGACACCAATGATGGAACACTATTCCGTCCATTGACACCAATGATGGAACACAATTCTGTCCACTGACACCAATGATGGAACACTATTCTGTCCACTGACACCAATGATGGAACACTATTCCGTCCATTGACACCAATGATGGAACACTATTCTGTCCACTGACACCAATGATGGAACACTATTCTGTCCACTGACACCAATGATGGAACACTATTCTGTCCACTGACACCAATGATGGAACACTATTCTGTCCACTGACACCAATGATGGAACACTATTCCGTCCACTGACACCAATGATGGAACACTATTGTGTCCACTGACACCAATGATGGAACACTATTCCGTCCACTGACACCAATGATGGAACACTATTCCGTCCACTGACACCAATGATGGAACACTATTCCGTCCATTGACACCAATGATGGAACACAATTCCGTCCACTGACACCAATGATGGAACACTATTCTGTCCACTGACACCAATGATGGAACACTATTCCGTCCATTGACACCAATGATGGAACACTATTCCGTCCATTGACACCAATGATGGAACACTATTCCGTCCACTGACACCAATGATGGAACACTATTCCATTCACTGACACCAATGATGGCACACTGTTCCTCCCACTGATACCAATGATGGGACACTATTCCTTCCACTGACACCAATGATGGGGCAATATTCCTCCCATTCATCCCAATACCTCCTATTGTCCACAGGCGTTACGTAATTATTTTACCTCCGCTGACTGCCAAGTCTGAGGCATTTTCTAATTCCACTGGCCACAATCCAGCCCCACTAAAGTCTGAGGGACAGTAAATCCTTTGCTTAGACAGTTTGGAGACCCCTGCTTTATAGCTTTAAAAAAAATCTGATGCCCCCTGGAGAAGGAAAATGCTAGTGCATACAAATGTAGATTTTAATATTTGAAGTGGGCCAATTGCTAGACAAATAGAGACTATAAGACTAAGATGATGGAGTACACCTGTTCTCCAAAGAGAATAATTATACTTACATATGGGCATTATATGGACATAGGACACTTCCTACCTTCCAAAGACATCCTGTCTTTGTTTCAGTTACCTCAGGACTCTACTATTTAGGTCAGGCCAAGTCTGGCCCTTGCTTGTTGAGTATCTGCACCAAAACTGTAGAAAGTTTTTGGACCCCCATCTCTGAAGGCTTCACATTATGCATTATCAGATGCCCGTATGCCCTGTTAAAGAATGTTTCCGCCTATATATATTATCAGCTCTTCCAACAGTACCTGCTAAACTGGGCAATTGTGAAAAAAAAATACTTATGCAGTGTACATGAGGCCTTAACGAATTTCAAAGAATCTGAAATAAATTAGAATTAAATTATCTGAATCCGAAAATCTAAAATGTATTTGGAATGGAAAAATATTGCAATAAATACAGTAACCTATAAAAGGGAAATAAGATGATGATTCCTATTTAGGCTGCTTAAGAGAATAGAATACAACAGAATATAATTGAAAATAAAAAAATAATAAAATCTATATTAATATTAATATATTAATAAATTATATTAATTTTTATTAAATATAATAAAAATTTAAATAAAAATTAAATGAAAATAAATATAATAAAAATAGAATAAAATGCAATAGGATAGGATAAAACAGAATCAAATAGAAAAGAGTAGAATAAAACTGAATAGAATAAAGGAATAGAATAGTAATTTTCTGTTTTATTCTATTCTATTTTTTATTCTAGTCATTTATTTTCAGTTATATTCTGTTGTATTTTATTCTCTAAAGCAGCCTAAATAGGAATCATCTTATTTCACTTTTATACTTTTATACTGCTGTATTTATTGCAATATATTTCCATTTATAATTCAAATTTATTTTCGAATTCTAATTCAATTCGTAAATAACAAATATACAGAACGAATCTGAATATACGAAACAAATTCCGAAAATGAATCATTCTAACATCACCTTAACATTAACTTAACAAATAAATCCAAAATGAAATAAAACACATTTTTCACAGCTCTAGTTGTCTTTCTGGGAACCTGTTAGCCTTTTTTGTTATGTTGGCCAGGGTCCATTTCTCCTGTGGTCGGCAGTATAACCCAACAGTCTTTTACCTCTTAAGAATTCTTATTTCTCCCAATGGGCTTAAAAAAAAGGGATTTTACAGTGATTTCAAAAATCCTATTATTTATATGTATGCCTTGGGTTCAACCTTCTCTAGAGAGCACTTGTCAGTGGCAGCCCATCCATAAGGGGCGCAGGGGCGCCACCCCCCTAATCCATGCGCCCGGCCACTAATCTTTATGCAGGGCGCCAGACACATGGATTTCAATGATTTTTTATTTTTTTTGAAGCACATGATTAGAGCCTGAGGCTCTAATTGGCTTCAAAAAAGGGTGGGCTCGGGGAGCAGAGCACTGCGCCCCGAGCCCACCTAGTTGTGGGACAATAGCGAATTTATATACGCTATTAGGAAGCGGGTTCTGAGACCCAATTGGCCAGGGACTCCCGGCCAATTGGGGTCTCAGGGCCCACTTCCTGTTCGGCCAGGGAGGAGAAGCAAGGGCCTCGGCTCTTACCTCGGTAAGCTGGAGCAAGGAGCTGCAGCAGCCCTACCTCGGATCCTGGTCATCTGCCTGCTAAGGTAAGGCCTCTGATCGCCGCCTTCCCTTCAATCTTCCGCAAGGTGGGGGGTCACTGGGTTCGCATCCATCTCCCGCGCGTGTGGGGGGGTGGTATTAGTACGAGTAAGGGGGGCAGGTTTGTTTGTCCCCCCCCCCCCGAAATATTCAGCACCGGCCGCCACTGGTTCTTGTAATAGACTCAGGCATGTACTGGCCATCGGGACTACCGGGAGATTCCCGGTGGGCCGATGGCTCAGTGGGCCGGTTGGTTTCAGTGACAGACAGCCTGTCAAAATAATGGATGCACGGCCCGAGCAGCCATTATTTTGAACACTGCTGTACTGCCCAGGGCCGGCTCAACCATCGGACCAAAGCGGCAATTCAGGGGTGGACTCGGTAGGGGTGGTGCTTCAGTGTTTCGCTGCTCTGTTGCCGGCCCGCCCACCACCTGTAGCACAGAGCCGATAGGCTCTGGCGCTGCAAAACGTGTCTGAAAGGTCACGTTGGTGGGCGGGGACGGAAGTCCTCCCATAGTCACTGCATCCTCCGGAACATCCCTGGTGCCAGTGTGTGGGTAACTGCTCTGTGCAGCCAGCTTGTGACACACACCGCTTCCCGCCCCTCTCTCCCTGCCTGTGTGTTACATTGATGAGAAGCAAGAGGGAGTGGGAAGATTAAACAAGTAGTCCAGACCCGGACCCCTCTCTCTGCCCCCTCACCTCTCTCTCTCCATGTCCCCCTCTCTCTCTCCATGACCCCCTCTCTCCATGTCCCCCTCTCTCTCTCCATGGCCCCCCTCTCTCTCCATGGCCCCCCTCTCTCTCTCCATGGCCCCCCTCTCTCTCTCCATGCCCCCCCCCTCTCTCTCCATGGCCCCCTCTCTCTCTCCATGGCCCCCTCTCTCTCTCCATGGCCCCCTCTCTCTCTCCATGGCCCCCCTCTCTCTCTCCATGTCCCCCGCTCTCTCTCCATGTCCCCCTCTCTCTCTCCATGGCCCCCCTCTCTCTCTCCATGGCCCCCTCTCTCTCTCTCCATGGCCCCCTCTCTCTCTCTCCATGGCCCCCTCTCTCTCTCCATGTCCCCCTCTCTCTCTCCATGTCCCCCTCTCTCTCTCCATGTCCTCCCCCTCTCTCTCTCCATGGCCCCCTCTCTCTCTCCATGTCCTCCCCCTCTCTCTCTCCATGTCCTCCCCCTCTCTCTCTCCATGTCCTCCCCCTCTCTCTCTCCCCATGTCCTCCCCCTCTCTCTCTCTCTCTCCCCATGTCCTCCCCCTCTCTCTCTGCCCATGTCCTCCCCCCATCTCTCTCTCTCGCCCCATGTCCTCCCCCTCTCTCTCTCTCTCTCCCCATGTCCTCCCCCCTCTCTCTCTCTCTCTCCCCATGTCCTCCCCCTCTCTCTCTCCCCATGTCCTCCCCCCCTCTCTCTCCCCATGTCCTCCCCCCCTCTCTCTCTCTCTCTCTCCCTATGTCCTCCCTCTCTCTCTCCCCATGTCCTCCCCCCTCTCTCTCTCTCTCTCCCCATGTCCTCCCCCCTCTCTCTCTCTCTCTCCCCATGTCCTCCCCCTCTCTCTCTCCCCCTCTCTCTCTCCCCATGTCCTCCCCCTCTCTCTCTCTCTCTCCCTCCCCATGTCCTCCCCCCCCTCTCTCTCTCTCTCTCCCCATGTCCCCCCTCTCTCTCTCTCTCTCCCCCCATGTCCTCCCCCCTCTCTCTCCCCATGTCCTCCCCCCCTCTCTCTCTCTCTCCCCATGTCCCCCCTCTCTCTCTCTCTCTCCCCCCATGTCCTCCCCCCCTCTCTCTCTCTCTCTCCCCATGTCCTCCCCCCCTCTCTCTCTCCCCACGTCCCCCCCTCTCTCTCTCTCCCTCCCCCATGTCCTCCCCCCTCTCTCTCTCCCCATGTCCTCCCCCTCTCTCTCTCCCCATGTCCTCCCCCTCTCTCTCTCCCCATGTCCTCCCCCTCTCTCTCTCTCTCTCCCCATGTCCTCCCTCTCTCTCTCCCCATGTCCTCCCCCCTCTCTCTCTCTCTCCCCATGTCCTCCCCCTCTCTCTCTCTCTCTCTCTCTCCCCATGTCCTCCCCCTCTCTCTCTCCCCCTCTCTCTCTCCCCATGTCCTCCCCCTCTCTCTCTCTCTCTCCCTCCCCATGTCCTCCCCCCCTCTCTCTCTCTCTCCCCATGTCCCCCCTCTCTCTCTCCCCCCATGTCCTCCCCCCTCTCTCTCTCTCTCCCCATGTCCTCCCCCTCTCTCTCTCTCCCCACGTCCCCCCTCTCTCTCTCTCTCCCTCCCCCATGTCCTCCCCCCTCTCTCTCTCTCTCTCCCCATGTCCTCCCCCTCTCTCTCTCCCCCTCTCTCTCTCTCCCCCTCTCTCCCCATGTCCTCCACTCCTCTCTCTCCCCATGTCCTCCCCTCTCTCTCTCTCTCTCCCCATGTCCTCCCCTCTCTCTCTCTCTCTCTCTCTCTCCCAATGTCCTCCTCTCTCTCTCTCTCCCCATGTCCTCCCCCCTCTCTCCCCATGTCCTCCCCCCTCTCTCCCCATGTCCTCCCCCCTCTCTCTCTCTCCCCATGTCCTCCCCCCTCTCTCTCCCCATGTCCTCCCCCCTCTCTCTCCATGTCCTCCCCTCTCTCTCTCCATGTCCTCCCCTCTCTCTCTCCATGCCCTCCCCCTCTCTCTCTCCATGCCCTCCCCCTCTCTCTCCATGCCCCCCTCTCTTTCCATGCCCCCTCTCTCTCTCCATGCCCCCCCTCTCTCTCTCCATGCCCCCCTCTCTTTCCATGTCCCCCTCTCTCTCCATGCCCCCCCCTCTCTCTCTCCCTGCACCCCCTCTCTCTCTCTGTGTCCTCCCCCCTCTCTCTTTCTCTGTCCCCCTCTCTCTCCCTGCTCCCTCTCCCTGACAGCAGATGACGTGGCATGTGACACACTGCATGTGTTGGCAAGCGACGGTGGCAAGTGACACGCGGCATCTGGTGGCAGGTGGCGGTGGAAAATGACATGCTGGTAACAGGCAATGGTTCCTACTCATTCTGCATTCTGGTGAGTTGAACTATTTCATTATATATTACAATGTAATAATAGAAATAATGTGATTTGATCATCCTGACACCATATTAAGCATGATGTTGGGATGTTTTACTTGCCAGCACCAGCCATTCACCCAACAAATCACCCCCGCCGCTGAATTCCCCGTCAACCCTGACACTACACCCCCCCCCCCCCCCTTGGTCTTTGGCGTAATTGTCCCTGAATGGCAGTCTAGAAATGTGGTCACCCTACCGGGGGGCAAGGTGTCAATTTTCCCCCGGGTCGCTCTGATGCCCCATACAAAGGCCTCACTGCTTCCCTCAGATCCATCTCAAACTCAATATATTGCGCAATTGTATATAGTTTTATATACTGTTTTTGCGCATGTTTGCAAAATTAAAGTGGGCCACTCTGGGTGAAGTCCAGGGCCACATTTTTGTCCCAGTCCAGCCCTGAATAGACTACAAACATGACCGGTGTGCAAAAGTTCATGATATAACTTTTCCTGTTTTAGGCTCATTATATGTTCCTGTACCAGTGCACTCTGGAACTGATCATACGGCAAACAGAAGATATAAGTGGTTTCTATGAATACTACGAGCAAGTAAAAGAAGAGTCCGTGTAAAAGAAAATACACAACATTCCTCACTCCCTACGAACACAAAAAAAGATGTTTAAAGTGTCTATGAGCAGACTCTGAATTACTGAATAAGGACTTAGTGCGACATGTATTCTGATGTGCTCTGTTTTCAGACTTTTTATATAATATATTACCTCTAGGTGTAAGTAAATCTATTGTATATGGGCATACGAGAAGTAAATACAATAAAACCTTTAAAATATCTCTCTGAAAATCGATTAATTTCAATAACATAAAATACCTGTAAAATGGAAAAGGTTCCCTCGTGGGGTTTTTTAGCAGCCAAGAAATTGTTCAAGAATTTAATTAAAATATTTTATTGTATCAAAAGACAATTTAACAATTACATGAGCGTTGTAAAGATTGTACTCCGGCATTCACCTGAAAATGACAAAACCACCAATCAAGATGAAAATACATTTGATATGAAAAAATAGATGAATGAAATATATGAAATTTTAGTAAAATTGCATTTTGTTGCCAAAAAATAATCTTCCACGTAGAACCCCTACGTGTTTCGACCCTTCTAATTGTGGTCTTCTTCAAGGGGGCATTTTATTCTATGAGCAATACCAGCTCACGTATATGTGTTTTTCTATTCTATAGCATAAGATACCTTTTTGAAGTCTTATATATTGTGGTCATGTGATCTTTCCCACGTTTCTCCACACCACTCTGTGATACCTCCCAACTTAAGAACTTGTGAAGGTGGGACACCATAGAGATCAGAGGACCTGGGAGATGTCAGCATGGTTACATTACATTGAATATTGGGTGTAGCTTAAAAAAGTCTATGCCTACTTGCAGTTTACACCATATACATATGCCGCATTCCTTGTACTCACAAAACATCCCTTAATCCCTTGGTGCCGACGCAACACAAATGTGTGGCCCCACTGGACTGGGCCTTTTGCTGTAGGGCCACATATTTGCGTACTTCCATTGGTGTGGTGCACTCAGGGCTGGTACAAGGATTTTTGACACCCTAGGCGAAACCTAATTTTGCCGCCCCCTTGACTCCACCCCTGACTCCACCCCCTTTGCCCTGCCCATGTATACCCCACAATTTTAATGAAGCACCCATAAAATGCAGCCTACCAGTGCCCATCAATGCAGCCTACCGGCACCCATCAAAGGCAGCCTCCCCAGTGCCCATCAATACAGCCTTCCAGTGCCCATCAATGAAGGTTTGCTTGCTTCCATTCATTCGGGAGTCGGGACACAGACACAGTCCTCCGCCGCCACTGCACCTCTGACACGATGACACTATGTGCGAACGGAGCGGAGGCTGCCTGCTGATGCTGAGACTTAGCTGCTTGCTGCAGAGAGAAGAGAGTAGGAACACCAGTGGCTGGGCGCTCTAGGCAGCAGTGCGCCCTAGGCGGCTGCCTAGTTTGCCTAGTGGTAGCACCGGCCCTGGGTGCACTCCCACCACAGTGATCGGGGGCTCACCGAGAGCCCTGGGCTCCATTCTAATAATCAGTAGCCGAAAAAGTCTAATTCTGGGTCACCTGATCGCTGTGAAAGCCTCTGATTGGCTATCATAGTGATCAGTGATTGTGAAGCCCACCTCAGTGTCTTCTGTTTCTGTGAATGGATGATAAAGATACATTGTATCTTTCTCTGTCCTTGCAGAAATAGAAGAAAAAAAAAGTGTGTGTAGAAAAAAATACAATAATAATAAAAAAAAGTAAATAAATAAAAAATGTAAAAGAATACCTAGATCAAGCTTTGGGTGAGGTCAAGGTCAGGGTCGGTAATTTTTGGACAGGATATTTTTTTTTTCTTATTAGTATCAGTGTCAGTGTGTTTTAGGTAGGGGGGGGAAAAAAAGCAAAATGCATACTATTGTTTCCTGGCCTGTATTACGGTTACAAACAGCAACTAACATGCACATATATGGTATTGCTGCGATCGTCAGGAGCTGCATAATTAATTTTGGTTTGTTCTTTGGTTGTAGGTAATGGTAGTAGCAAGAAATATACCTCTACATTAAAATAAAATTCCCTTTCTAATAAAATAAAAAAAATCAGGAGATATCCATTATCATTTACCATCACATGAAAGCCCAATTTGTCCTGAACAAAATGCAGTATAATCCACCTGGATGCACAAAGTAGATGTTATGATATACGGTTTTTCTGACACATGTCAAAGTTGCAAAATTGGACTTAGGCACTAACCACTTGCCTACAGGGCACTTACACCCCCTTCCTGCCCAGGCCATTTTTCAGCTTTCGTGGTCATGCTACACTGCGTGGTCATGCTACACTGTAACCAAATGAAAATGTTATCATTTTCTTTTTTTTTCACACAAATAGAGCTTTATTTTGGTGATATTTCATCGCTGCTGGGTTTTATGTTTTTTACAAAAATTTTGAAAAAAAGAGTTTTACTCTTCTGTCAGTAAATTTTGTAAATAAGTAATTTTTCTCCTTCACTTATGTGCGCTGATGAGGCGGCGCTGATGGGCACTGATAGGCTGAACTGGTGGGTATTGATGAGGTGGCACTTATGGGCACTGTTGAGGCAGCACTTATGGGTGCTGATTAGGTGGCACTGATGAGAAGACACCGATATGCTGCACTTATGGGCGCTGACAGGTGGCACTGATATGGGGCACTGTTGAGCACTTATAGGCGGCACTGATGGGCATTGATAGATGGCACTGATAGGCAACACGGATAGGTGGCTCTGATGGGCATTGATGGGTGGCACTGATGGGCAACACTGATGGGAATTGATGGACAGCAGTGATGGGCATTGATAGGTGGCACTGATAGACAGCACTGACTGGCATCACTAATGCAAATAGCAAAAAGTATAAAATAGTGGTTTTTTTTTAAAATTGTCACTATTTTTTGTTTATGGCGCAAAAAATAAAAACTGCAGAGGTGATCAAATACCACCAAAAGAAAGCTCTATTTGTTGGGGGAAAAAGGACATAAATTTTGTTTGGGTACAACATCGCACAACTGCGCAATTGTCAGTTAAAGCGACGCAGTGCCGAATCGCTAAAAATGGCCCGTGAGGAAGGGGGTAAACCCTGAAGTGGTTAAACCGCCACACCTCCAACAGAAGTAATCTTCTTGTGATACTGTTGGGCCTGGTAACACTGTGTGAACACCAACTGTTATATTTTCTGTAGCACAATCCTAGTTAGCCTGCTAGGAACATTTTGTTTTTGGCTCCTGCTGTAACTGGAGGAGCAATGATTGTTTACTTTTGTCTGCTCAGGGCTGCACTGGCTGGGAGTTTGATTGCTTTCCCCTGCCTCTAGAAGAAGATTCTAGAGTTTAGGGAGGGAAGATTTAAATGACCGGCTGAACTATTGGCCAGCCAATCCCTGGGGAGGTGTGCCCAGTTGGTGGCTGGGAGTACTGTTTGGTAGTGTGGAGCCCTCTCATCTCCCCCCTGAAGGAATTGATCGCTGTGTTTAGGAGGACAGAGGCTGCTTGCCTCTGGAGTCCCAGGACTGGACATTGGATTGCTCCAAAAAGGGCTGCACCTATGGACAAACCCTATACCAGGACTCTCTGAGTAGAGCCTCCCTTTAATGCAGCATTTTAAAGCTACTCCATGGTCCCCAAAAATAGATGGTGAAGTTGTCCTCAGACAGCTGCATCTTAACCATTTTGAAGTATCTCATTTCACCCCTAAACCCCTTACAAATTTACAGAAAATAGGCCACAAAAGGACAAACCACTGGACTTCAAATTAATGCAGGTGTGTAAGTGTTTCCACCTTCTCACATCCCAGCTCCGCCCGGTGCTCAGACTTACAGGCTGCCGAAGCCTCAAGTAACACGAATCACAAGAGGAAAAGTCGGCTCTCGGAATGGCATCCAATAATGACAAGATAATAAATGGCCTCAACTTGTACCATAAAAAGCATAACCAGTATTACCATATGTACCATCCAATAATGGTTTATCATTTATTGCAAAAACATGCATAACTACCATGACTAAGGCCAGACTGCCGAAACGCGTTGACTGTTTTACAGCTGTTATAAATGTTTTTGCAATAAGGGATAACCATTGTTGGATGCCATTCTGAGTGACAACTTCTCCTTTTGTAGACCCCTGGACTGTTCAGTGAATCTGAGTGAATGGACTGTTGCTGTGTGCCTGGGTGCCTTTGCACTGTGGCAAAGAACCAGTAAATCTTAGTGGTTAGTGGTTCCTTTAGAGGTAGCTTAGTGGTTCCTTATAGAAGGTGATTTTGTTTAGTTCTGAATTAGTTTTTCGATTAAATTCAACAAATTCGTTAATTCTGAAATATTAGAATTAACAAAAACCCCTTTAACATATTTTTCAGAAGTTCAAAAATTCGGAAAATTTAAAATGTCAAAGGTCCGCAAATAAGAACGAAAATGCAAAAGAACGAAAATCCAAAAATAGGAACGAAAATTAGAAATCCCCAAAAATCTGAACTAATAACTAATAAGAACTATTAATAACTATTAAATTCTAGATATTGGAATTTCCTTTCAAATTTGGCTGTTAGTGAAGGTAATGAATACGAATTTATCCAGAGTGCCTCATGTAAAAGAATGGAATGTAACAAATTAATAATAAAAACTTTGTATTATTATTTATTATTATTAATTCATTACATTACATTTGCTTAGATGTGGCCTTCCTTATTTCGGGATAATTCGTAACTTCAGATATACTCGTATTTGTTACGCTATAATTTAATCATTAGTTATTATTGTGGGATTTTTACATTTTCTGATTTTCAAATTTTCGTTCTTATTTTCGGATTTTCGTTCTTTAGAATTTCTGGATTTTCTTTCTTATTTTCAGATTTTTCTTCTTATTTTCGGACTTCCAAATTTCCGAATTTAATCGAAATAACGAATTTCGATCATAACGAATGACCCGAAAAATGAATGAGATGAAAATGAATTTTTTATTTTTTTTGCCAGTGCAGATGTCTATTGACTTATCTCAGGATCTGTCATTATTCATTACTGCTAACCAATATATATAAGATATTCACTACGATCAAAGACTGTGTGTGGTCTCTTCCTAATTGGGCACCTTGGCCAATAGGACCTGCCTACAGGCTTGCTAAGGACGCAGCGGCCGGCTTCCCAGCCCCTTGCTCCTTAACAACCAGCATTTACTGCACCCTGATTGGGCAATGCACTATGCAGGCTGGTTGTGTCCATTACACTGTATTGTCCCGGAATGAAGGTGTTCAGGACAGACCTGCAAAATGTGGGCCTGTCCTGGGCAATCTGGAAAATGTGGTCACCCTGGTGGGTCCCCAAATCCACAGTGTCTGTGTTTGGGGGGAGCTTCATCCACATGTATGTCAGATTGGGATCA